>NW_026622863.1:1243872-1864558 GCF_023065955.2 Ursus arctos
CAGAGCAGTGGGCCTCTGTGATGGGGTCGAGGACCCCTGTGAAGAAGGCTGTGAATGCTTGTCCACCGCCAACCCACCCTGAGGTTCCTGGTGCGCCTCACACTGGATGCTGACAGGCTGCACGCAGCTTCTGGCATCCTGAGACAAGGCGCCCGTGGAGGAGATGGCGGGCTTCAGTGAGCACACAGCAGCGGGCAGGAAGAGGGGCTCCCTCGTGAGGATGGAGGAAAGCTCCCGGGGAGTTAAGGAGCCTGCCCTTTCAGCCCCAAGGGGCATCAAACCTCACGCGTGCATCTGAACGTTCAGCAAACAGCTTTGAAGACGACAGGCAGTCCGGGCAATCCCTCCAGGAAGACCACAATTACTATCTTTATCTAGAATGAAATTAATTTGCCTATGCCAAAGAACATTCTAATTACCCCCCTCAGCTCCACCCGGTGCAGCACACCCACTGGCTCGGCTATAAAGATCAGAAGGAGGTTTCACAAAAGGGACTTCCCTCTATTTACACAGATGCGTTCTACAGAATTGCTTACAAGGATCTGCTCAAGTCTAACAGCAGCCCAGATACAGGAGTGGGCAAGAGATCTCCAAAGGCCTAATTTCAGAAGGTAAACCTAAATGGAGAGAGAGATACATCTCTCCACACAGTGACAGCACATCGAGCGTATGAGGTCTAGAGGGAAACTGGTCAGAAAGCCCAGAGGGAGACGCCCCACAGAAGGCTGTGTGAGAGCGGCCCAGGGCAGGGAGGGCAAGTGGACAAGGGCAGGAAAGAGGGCTGCCAGCAGGGGGTAAGACGCAGGGAGCCCAGCACTCTGCTGACACATGGCGCCAGTCCTCGCCACGCCTCACCCTGCTGTGAGGTGTCTGTCCCCCCCTTCCGGGTAATGGGTGGTCTGGGTTTCAAGAGCTCTTACTGCTTGCAGACAAACCACACTGAGTTTATCATCACCAACTCCTATGTATGCCCACTGGCCTCTGCAAGGACCATTCTCAGGGCAGACTCGACCCCACTGCAGAGTCCCTCGTGCACTAGCTAAGACGAAAGCGTCCCACTCCACTCTGAATGCAGTCATGTCTGCCTCCTACTTCAGGCAAGAAAAGTTCTTTCCGTCCAGCTGTTGATGTAAAATTCTCAACCTGTCCTAGGTAAGTAAGTCGACTCATCTAAAAAAGGGAGCTCACACAAACGTATTACTGCGGGGAAATGCAGCCACCTCCTGAAGTGGTCACGCCAGCTCCGTCTGCTCAAAGGAAAAGGAAATAGGACCGTGCTGGAAATTCTGCTCTGGGGAAACCCTAGCCCTTCACGCTGGCAGCAGGGCTGGCGGGATTCCAGCCAGGGTGATCAAAGATGGGGTTCAAGACTCCCTGGCACCAAAGAGACAGGCTGAATCCAGACCAAGTGACAGGGTGCGCCTGCCTCCGCCCACAGCAGAGGAGCTGTTGGGGAGGGCCCACGGGGCATGAGTGAGGGTCTAGGGAAGAAAAAAGAGGGGGATGTGAGCCTGGCAAAAGGAAGCAGACGCCAGTGGAGAGCAGGCCTGCCCGGTTTGGTGAGAAAGCTGCACCTCATTTTAGGAAGAATCCACTTAGTCAAGCCTCTTGAACCCGCCCCGCCGGCTCAGCCGTGCTCTCACTGAGCCCGTCCCTCACCCGAAGGCCCACGGTTGTGCAAAAGCAGGGTGTGGGGGCTGTTCTTCGCACGGATCTGGTGCTTGCGGGCGAAGCCAATAAATGCTACCGCATGGAGAGCAGTCTTTCTGGACTCACACGGACAGTCCTCTGGAGGGTCAGGCAGCGCCGGGGACGTGGGTGCTGGGTGCGCATCTGTGCCTGAGTTAGCAACATGTACAGAGACACAGTCACCTGAGCAGCTGTCTTCCCTCCAACAGGCTCTCTCTAAAAGCACGCTCAGGTGTATAAACATGCCCCTGAGATGGAAATACAGACACCTGACTCGGGGCAGGACATGTGACTAGGAGTGGGGGAAGGCAGACTATCTAGCCAGAGCAAATATGAGTAAATACGCTCATAAGTCACCAAGCCACTGGAGTGGACCGGCTGACGTGATTCGGGCATCTACAGAGTGACATCCTAGACATCATCTGCCTACCTTCCCTGTGTCTCTCCTTCCCAGACCAGGCATCTGGATACGTGTAAAAGCAGCCGTATTAGGAGTCTGGAAAGCAGAATGAGTGAGTTCTGTCTGCAGCACTCAGCCCGCAGCTTCGTCACTCCTACATTGGCTGTGACAGATAAAGGAAAAATGGAGGATGCTACCAAATCCGAAACTCATTTACAGCACCATCGAGTGTGTGTGGGCTCCAGCTCTGTGCCAGGCCGAGACGAGGCCCGAGGCCGCGGTGGGACCGCACTACAGAAGGCAACGGGTGATAACACATACGTGAACAGGGATCGAGCAGGATGACAAGACAGGAGTGAGTGGGGAGGCCTCTCTGAGCAGCAAGATCTGAGCAAAGTCCTGGAGACACGGAGGGCCAGCAGGGGCAGAGGATGGCTGGAGCACAGGCCAGATGAACAGCAAAGCGGGTGGTATGAGCAGTGGGCCTCTTGCTCCAGCAGCGCTCCCGGAGCAGGGACAGTCCCACCACCGAGTCCACACTGGAAACAGTGCGCATCTCAGGGAAAAGGGCTTCTGTCAAAACGGGGCCTCAATGGACCAACAAGAGGAAGGTCAAAATCAAGGTCTGCCATCTAAATGCAGTTATAAATTTCCAGATGGCGTAGAGTGACGGCTGCAACAGAGGCATCAAAGCAGTCTTTTAAAGAATGAACGGTTTCAGTGCATCGAGAACATGTGATTCACTCTGAATGTTCTTTAAAAACATTATGTTGCCCAATATTAGGAAAGTATGAAAAAATACAGCAGATTTAGTGAGGACTCTTTATTGCAATCTGGAGTGTGAGAACAGAACTGGTGCTCACACAGACTAAGCGTCCTGCCGCCTCACCGTCAGGAACACGGCTGCACAAGCAGGTGAGCTGGCTTCATCCACCAACAAACCATAACTAAGAGACGAATTCGGTATAAAGGATACAAAGTCAACGTAAAAAAAATCTGTTGCATTGTTATACACTAACAACCTGAAAACAACAACAAAGGAAACAATCTCATTAACAACTGCATCAAAAATAATAATATACTGGGAGCGCCTGGGTGGCTCAGTTGGTTAAGCGGCTGCCTTCCGCTCAGGTCCTGGGACAGAGCCCCGCATCAGGCTCCCGCTCAGCGGGGTGTCTGCTTCTCCCTCTCTCTCTGCCCCTTCCCTCCCCACTCATGCTCTTGGTCTCTTGCTTTCAAATAAATAAAAATCTTAAAAAAATAATAAAATACCTAGAAATAAATTGAGCCAAGGGGGTGAAAGAGCTATACACTGAAAATTACAAGAAATTAATGAAAGAAACTGAAGACCACGCACAAATAAAGGGAAATATGTCCCATGTTCATGGATTGGAAGAAATAATACTATAAAAATGTTGCTAATACCCAAACCCATCTACAGATTCAATGCAATCCCTATCAAAACTCCAATGATATTTTTCATTAGAAATAGAAACAACAATCATACAATTTTTAGGGAACCACAAAAGACCCCAAACAGCCAAAGCAACCTTGAGCAAGAACAAAACTGGAGGCATCACGGTTCCTGATTTCACAGTGTATCACAAAGTTTTAGTGGTATTGGCGTAAAAACAGACATAGATCAGGGTGCCTAGCTGGCTCAGTCACCAGAGCATAGGACTCTTGATCTCAGGGTTGTGAGTTCAAGCCCCATGTTGGGTGTAGAGATTACTTTAAAAAAACCCCAAAAGACAAAAAACAAAAACAGACACAAATCATTGGAACAGAATTGAAAGCCCAGAAATAAATTCACACATATATGGTCAATCACAACAAAGAAGGCAAGAATATACAATGGGGAAAGGACAGCCTCTTTGATAAATGGTGCTGGGAACACTGGACAGCCACATGCAGAAGAATGAAACTGGACCCCCATCTCACACTGTGTACAAAAATAACTCTATAGGTGGATTAAAAACTTGAATGATGGGAGACCCGAAACCATGAAAACTCCTCGAAGAAAACATAGGAACAAAGCTCCTTGACACGGGTCTCAGTAATGACTGTCACCCAAAGCACAGGAAACAACATCAAAAATAAATAAATGCAATCACTGAACTCTGCCCCTAAAACTAGTAATACACTGTATGTTAATTAATTGAATTTAAATAAATAAAAAATATATATTTAGAAATGGAAAATAAATAAATAAGCAGGACCACATTCAAGTAAGCTTTTGCACAGAAAATAATAATAATAAAGTGAAAAGACAAGCTACAAGAATGATAAAAAAATATTTGCAAAACATCTATCCGATAAGGGGTTAACATACAAAATATGTAAGAAATTCACACCACTCAAAAGCCAAAAACAATCTGATTTAAAAATGGGTAATTTGCAGACCAGACATTTTCCAAAAGAGGACACGCAGATGGCCCACAGGCAAGTGAAAAGGTGCTCCGCACCACTAGTTGTCAGGGACCTACAGACCGAGCCCGCAGGGAGCAGTCGCGCCCCACCTCTTAAACGGGCCGCCATCCAAAGCAGAGCTGGCAACCACGTCAGTGAGGGTGGAGGCAAGGGAAGCCCCAGGCACTAGACCACTGCACGACCCCACAACCCCTTCTGGGTAAATACCCAAAGGAAATGAAAACAGAAAGAGGCCGTCTGCACTGCCCTGCTGGCCTCAGCACGCTTCTCAACAGGAACATACGGGTGGACGGACAGACGGAGAAAATGCGGGAGAGCCTCATGACGGAGGGTTACTTAGCCATAAAAAGGACATCCTGCCATTTGTGAGGACACGGATGGACCCTGAGAAATAGTGCTAACTGAAGTAAGTTAGACAAAGAAAGACTATTCTCACTGCACATGCTCACTTACATGTGGAATCTAGAAAAGCCAGACTCACAGACACGGAGGGCAGAATGGTGGTTGCCATGTGCTGGGGGAGCTGGCAATGGGGAGCTGCTCATCAAACGGTACCCATTTCCCTTTACGAGATGAGTAAGTTCTGGGGATCTCACGTACACCACGGGGGCTGCGGCCAGCAATTCTGTCTCGTGTACTTGAAAGCTACTGAGCGAGTAGATCTTAAATGTTCTCCCCGCACACGGAGGAGGTAGTTACGTGAGGCGATGCTGGTGGTAACTTGCTGTGGAGACCATTCTGCAGCACACACACCTATCCACGCATCACCCTGTATATTTTAAGTCTGCACAATGTTACATGTCAACTGCACCTAATAAAGCCGGAAAAAAAATAAAATAAGAGGCTTTCCCTCAAAAAAAAAAAAAAAAAGGGAAAAAAAAAGGACATCATCAAGAAAGCAAAACTGACCACGTAAATTACGGGGGGATGGGTGTGCACGTGCAAGTCAGTTATCTGACAAGGGGTTTGTACCTTGAATATATACAACTCAGTAACAAAGACAATGAGCACATAATTTTTAAAAGAGTGGGCAAAGGATCTGAACAGACATTTCTTTGAAGAACATTTACCAAGAAGCACATGAACAGATGCTCAGGGACATGAAGATGAAGCCACAGCGAGCTACCATGTCACGCCCAGGAGGACAGCTATAATAAAAGAAGATGGACACTAATAAACCACCCGGAGGGAACTGCAACCCTCACACATTTCTGGTGGGAATGTAGACGGATGCAGCTATCTAGGAAGGTTCTAGAAATTCCGCAAAAGGTTAAACACAGTTAGCACATGACCCAGCAATTCCACGCCTAGGTGTATACCCAAGGGAAATGAAAATGATTTCCACACTAAAACTTGTACCCGAACGCCCATACTCACAATAGCCAAAAGGCAGAAATACCCTAAATGTCCATCAACGGACAAACAGGTACACAAAATGTTGTATCCACACAACGGACTATTATTCAGCCACAAAAGGGAGTGAAGTATGGATACGTGAACTTCGGAAACCATCGTGCCAAGTGAAAGGAGCCAATCACAAGAGATCACACGTTGTGCGATCCCATTTCTATGAAATGTCTGGAACAAGCATGTCTACAGAGACCGAAAGTGGGTTAGTGGCTGCCAGGGGCCACGAGGCGCCACAGATAATGAGCATGAGGTTTCTGTCCGCGGCACGGAGCGCATTAGTGTCACGATGGCGCCACAGCTCTGCGCACACGCGCCACTGGCTTCGTCCGCTTCCAACAGAGGGGCTGCAGGACACGCACATTTCATCTCAGGAGGCTGTGAACACAGACACAACTTCCTCCACTTCCATGATTTTCTGACAACCACCTGTCCTGCTCTCGTACTCAAATATACATATGCACATATTTTATTTCTTTTTAAAAGATTTCTTTGAGAGAGAGAAAGGGAGGGAAGGAGCAAGTGATGGGAAGGGCAGAGGGAGAGAGAAAATCTCAAGCAGACTCCATACTGAACATGGAGCCTGACGCGGAGCTTGATCCGAGACCCTGAGATCACGACCTGAGCTGAAATCACAAGCACGCTCCAACGACGGAGCCGGCCAGGCGCCCCTGCATGTATTCTAAACAAGGGCTGTCTGAAAGCCCAGAGCCTGCCCTGCCTCTTGGGCCGTTGCTGCGCTGCGTGTCGTCGGTGCCCACCCCAGCGGTCACCCTGGCAGCTCTCCTGACGCTGCACAACAGGGGGACTGACACCCAGGGAACGAGCTAACTGGAGGCCTGCCCTCCACCAGGAGACGCCAGAGTGCCACACAGTGGCCAGCAATCTCCCACCCCCTCCCCCAAAGCAGGGGGGCTGGGAACTCACACCTCTCCTGATTCAGGGTGATGACGAGCAGTGCCTGGCTCATGTTCCCACTGTAATACTCAAGCTACAGGACGGGGTGGCACCTGCCCCTCAAAACTCACCAACGCTTCCCAGTGACAACTGTGGGATTGTGGGTACGGGGCTACGGGAAGCAGACAGGACCTGTGGGCCACCGGCCAGCCCCCTCCTCTCCAGGCCCCAGGCCACCATCCCAGAGCCCAGCGGGCGGATGGCCTACCTTGGTGGCTGCGGGGAACGGGGCTTCGGCTTCTCTTTCTCCTTCTCGCGCTCCTTCTCCCGGTCTCGGTCTCTGTGCTGTCGGTCCTTCTCATCCCGCTTGGCTCGCTCTCTCTCCCACTCCTCTTTCCTCCGCTGCCGCTCCTTGTCACGCTCCCGCTCACGTTCCCGCTCACGCTCCCGCTGCCGGCGCTCCCGCTCTCGGTCCCGCTCCCGCTCCCGCTCGCGCTCCCGCTGTCGGTTCTCACGCTCCCGCTCCCGCTCTCGGTCCTGAAGTCAAACATACATGCTGGGTGGTACCTGGCACTAAGTGCGGGCAGCATCACTGAAGCCACAGGGAATGATCTCAAGTGCTCACCCTGTTTCCAAGTTTCTCCTTAAAACACAGCGTTAAGCAGTGAGCCAGATGCCAGCTTGGGACCCAGCCTAACGGTTCAACACTACCTGCCTCACGCCTCAGCCCTTCCTGCGAGCAGTGGAGATGACCCGGCAAGGCCTCCGGTGGGCTTGGACCAAAGCACTCTGCTTGATGGAGTCTGATACAGAGGGGGCACCCCAAAGTGGTGGCTCTTGCTTTCCTAAGCACAACCCTTGAACACCTTTCTGTGCCAGTCTGCACTCCTCCATTCACTTGCTCTAATATTCAAAGTTAAAACGATAAAGCCCAAATCACAGCACGAAGATGGGTTTCAGGCTCTAGGCGGCCTTGCAGGGAAACGAAGCACGTTCCTGACCCTCCCCTGGCCCGAAACCTTGGACACGGTCGGGGAGAGAGGTGGCGGAAAGGGGCTGCAACAGGCCCCTCCGACCTTCCAGGCTGCCCTGCCTGGCATGCAGCACCTGTACCCCAGCAGCCTGGCACTACTGATGCTCTACCAGGGAGAGGGGCACAGGATGGCCAACCTAACTCATGGCTTCCCAGGGCAGTCACCTCCCTTTGGTCTTAAAACTCTGTCATATGAGTCACAGGACAAAGCCCGCCCCACTGCTCCCACCCGACCTTTTCTTAGTGGCAGCTTTCCCATCGCTCTGAAAACATCAGGGACTCAAAGACTGAAGCACATCGCTCGTCAAAAATACCAATACAGAATGGTCCTCCAGGAGACCACACGGCACAGCTGGGGAGAGGCCCAGGTCATGAAGACGGAGGAGGACAGCATAATTATAAACAGCATTACTAAGGGGCCTGAGGAGGAATTTGTTCAGGAGGGTGGAACACAGTTCCAAGCAAGCTTATATTAATATTTTTAATAACCCAATCGGAAAACCTACCTTTTAAAAAAACCACAGCAGGAACACAGGTGAACTAAAGGAAGTCTCTGTTCAAACCACCACCCATTTAATCTGTGGGTCTGAACTGTTTCTCCACAGACAGTTAATTTGGGCTGACACTGGTACACTGTGCCAACACTATTAAGACCGTATGGAATCCTATAAATTAAGAAGGGGACCACTTTAAGGAACGGCCCAGTAAGGTCAGATGTGCACACCGACGCCCCACTTACCCGGTAATTATGGTACGGCTCCGTCTCTGTATATTGCACCCGGAAGTTCTCGTACTGCCCGCCACGCCAGAAACGCTCGATTTCGTAGTCGTAATACGGGTCTGCGTAAGGCTCTAGTCTGAAAACAGAGCCAGGAAAAAGCAAATCTTATCCCTTGGGAATATTAATGCAAAAACATTACATAAAATGTCGGCAAACAGAATCTGACACCACGTTAAGAAAACAGACACCATGACTCAGTGGGATTTATTCCAAGAGTGCAAGGTTGAGTCAATATGAGGAGATTCGTAACCAAACCGCGCATCACGACAGACGCGGAGAGAAAAACCACGGGCCTGCACCCACAGATGGTGGCGGCGTCTGGGACAAGAGCGACATTGCTGAAGGGAGGCGGAGGTGGCGCCGCCTCAACGCCACCACACACGTGTACGCTGTGCACCTCAAGCCAACCTCTCACTCAACGGGAGCAGAGGGGCACTTCCGTCAGGCCGGGCCACGGCGAGGAGGCCAGAGCCCCACAGCCCCCACGCGAACCCCCCGGCGGGACAGGGGCCCGGCTGCTGCAGCCAGGAGGCAGGAGACCAGGCCAGGAGAAGGATCTACACTTGGAAACTGAGATACAGGAAAGCCCATCCAAGCAGCCAGAAGAACCCAGTGAGGCAGGCAGAGACCAAAGAATGACCGCCTGGGAGAGAGAGTACAGAAGTCCGCATTTACAGCAGTGAGCAAGAAGAGAAACTACAGAGGAACAAAGGACGCTTCACCAGAAATGAGCAGAATGTATTTGAGGAAAATTTCATAACACTCTCGAGAGGCCATAAAGAAATGGAAAAACATTCCATGCTCATGGATTGGAAGAGCAAACACTGTTAAAATATCTACACGTTCAGGGTGCCTGGGTATTACGCCAAGTGAAATAAGTCAATCAAAGAAAGACAACTATCATATGACCTCACTCATGTGGAATTTAAGAAACAAAACAGAAGAACATAAGGGAAGGGGGGGAAATAATATAAAACGAAATCAGAGAGGGACACAAACCATAAGAGACCAAACTGAGGGCTGATGGAGGGGAGGAGGGTGGGGGAATGGGCTAGATGGGGGATGGGCAGTAAGGAGGGCACTTCTTAGGATGAGCACTGGGTGTTGTACGGAAGTGATGAATCACTGAATTCTACTCCAGAAACCAATACTGCACTGTATGTTAACTACCTAAAATTAAAACAAACACAGAAAACACTGAAAAGACACAAAAACAGGTGTGAATAAATGAGATGATGTTCCCCGGCCAGGATGACTAGACACTGCCAAGAAGTCAGCTATCTGTCGGTTCATTAATAAACGTAGGACAATCCCAGTACTAACAGCAGTGAGCTCCTGTACGGAGCTTACGAGCAGCCCCCCCACCCCCTACACAGGGAGACAGAGGCAAGGGAGACCCGCCAAGAAACACATGCCCTGTGAGACAATACACCACAGGAGGAGGCCTTTCTGGGGAGGAAAGGAATGGCCCACAGGAATATGACAGGAAGCCCAGAGACAGACCCCAGCACAGAGGATAAAGGAGCTTCCTGCAGGGACGAGGTAGGCTTGTCACTGACGGGGAAGGAACAACTGCTAACTGCTGGGAGGAAGGTGAGGAGACCCCACCTTACCCACGGACCCAGAGGACCTGCCCCGGGGATGCCTGGGACCCCGATGGAGGAAAGAGGAAATGTAAACCCAGCAACACATGGGCTCTCTTGGGGGATTTCTTGGCTCCACACCAACTCTCCCCTTTGAGTAAGCTAGTGGGGGAAACCGAGGTGCCTACAACCCACGGAGGTGCCGCTCTGGGGAGTTGCTGCTCTGGGGAGTTGCTGAGGCCTCCGCCAGGAGGAGCATCTGGGTCACCGGATGGCCTCCAGCAGGCTGCCTTCTGGGAGGCCTCTCCCCCGGCTCGTCCAGGACCCCAGCGGGCCGGGTCTGTGGATGACATAGCTCTCTTTCATTCCAAGCAGTCAGACATCTTCCTAAGCACCTCAGCCCCACACAACTCAGATCGTATTTAAGACAAGAGTCAGGAATGACAGAGGCCTGCTGCAGCCGGAAGGGAAGAAAGAACGCTGCCCCCGAGGCACCAGCACCATTTGCAGCCACTGAGGCGCTGGCGAGCACTTTCCCAAGAACGTGCGAGGGTGTATGTTCTGTCAAAGGAGGGCTGTACAGGCCGACTGGTGTTTGGGAAACTGGGTAAGCAGGGTGTAAATGGCTCCCCGCCTGCGGGACTGCTCAGAGCCGGAGGGTACGGCCGCCAGGGCCCTGGTCCTCGGAGCACAGACAGCGCGGCTGGGCGGTGCAAGCAGCAGTACGCTCGAAGGACGCTGACCGGTAAGGGCTCCACCCCAGGCCCCGGGTTACTGAGAAGCTCAGCTGCTGACAGCTCCTGCCAAGGACCTCATTCCTCCCAGGTGACACCCTGGGCTCCCCTCGTCCGCCAGCTCCCACCCTCCTGCAGGCTCCGTGCAGCATTCTCAGTTTGCACCCCGCCCCAGCAGCCTGTGCAGAGAGGTTTCCTCCCTCCCTCCCTCCCTCCCTTCTTTCTTAAGTAGGCTCCACGCCCACCGCAAGGCTTGAACTCAGGACCCCAAGATCAAGAGTCATGTGCTCCCCGCCACTGAGCTAGCCGGGCGCCCCGAGGTGACATTTCTTAATGTCTTGTGTGCATGAGGTCCCACGAGTTGGTCAGCATCTGAATAAAGTGCCTCAGGTAGAAAGAAACTCTTAAAGCTATGAATTGGGGTCTGTCTAGAAAAGCACTACTTTTACCAAATGATCCTACTGGACAAATTGTTTAACTCCAAACAACAGCATAAGTAAAAGACCGTTTTCCTGTCCTTTACGCCACCTCAGAGAGCTTCCTCACAGCTCCTGAGTGAGCACCTTGTCCCAACGGTTCTCCAACGAAGCACCCAGCTCCACGGTATAGGAGCCCGACTCCACTAAGGCCACTGGGCGCCACCACGTGACAGCGATTCAGTGTTCCAACCCTACCCTCAGCGTCAGGCCAGGGAGCCCAGGCCCCGGGAACGACGTCCATGGTTCTCAGACCTCAGTGGGTGGGCGGCAGAATTACCTAGAAGGCTTCTGAGCAGCCAGCCGGGCTCCACCCGCCCTTGATGCTCTGATGGGAGCACTTCTGACAAGCCCCCCGCCCCAGTGTGCTGCTGGTCCCGATGCCGGCCTCGGAGCTGAGCCCTCAGGCCTACTCCCACCTTCCTCACCCGGCACACACAGGCACCGTGGTCACAGGCACCGTGGTCACAAGCCCGCTGCACGGCCGGCCAAGGAGCCCCTGGCACAGAGCCTGTGGCGTTGCAGGCTCCCAGGGAAGGAGAACCAGCACTGCTGGTCTTTCTGAGTTGGACATCGACAGCCCTTGAACTGCTGTTAAGTTAGCTGCTTGGTGTCTCAGCAGCCCTGCTCGCGCTCTGCCAAGCGCCTCCCGTTCCGCCAGCTGCTCCGTGGGAGGGTGGCCCACAGCAGGTGCCGCAGGAGCTGGTGAGGCTGGGGTGCAAAAGGGCTCTCTCTGTCCTGGCCCCTGCCCGTTGCTGCCAGCAGGACTCCTGCAACCCGGCTCATCGCCCACCTCAGAGACGTCAGCGGAGCTGGCCAGCGTCCCCTCCTCAGCAGCCGCAGTCCCAGCGCCTCCTCCAGCTTCTCAGTATGAACAGTTCTAGCCTCTCCCCTCCCTCCCTGAGGGGGGTGCGGGTGCTGCTTCCTGCGGTCGCAGCTTCCATAGTCTCGTAGACAGCATGTCTTTATGTTAAACGCTCTCCATTAAAATAGCTGGGGGGGGGGTCTCCTCTGCTTAGTGGACCCCAGTTGACACAGCAGAGGCGGTTTCCCATCTGACCCATGCTGGGACCCTGTTCCCAGTGGTCCCGACTGACAAGGTCTGTCTGGCGCCTGGCACACGAGTGTCATAGAAGCCCCTGGTTCATTCTAAGGCTCTGATGTTGAAACACCAAACACAAGTGAGAATGTGGGTCAAAGGCCCATCTTCAGAGGCTTCAGAGGCTGAAGGCCCTGCAGCGGGGACCCCCCCAGCAGAGGAGGTGCGGAGTCAGCAGCCAGCGTCAGCCCAGCACCATGCACAGGGTGGGGCTGGAGCGCGGCTGCAGAGCCACACTCCCCACGCTGCTCCCCAGCTGGCACGTGTTCAAGTCCCTGCTCCAACCACGGCTGGGAAACACAGTGTCAAGGGTGAGCCTTGAGGTTCTAAACCTCTTCTTTCAGTGCTCAGAATGACCACACTCAAGAAGCACCCTCTGCTCCATGCTCGTCACATGCTCCGCGAACTCCTGGGATTCCCCCCCTTCCCCCAGAGCCCGCAAGACAAGATCATCACCTGCATTTGAAACAAGGAAAATATGAGACCTCAGGGCATGAAGGGAGCCGCGTGCCCTGGCAGACACAGTCCCGTCCTGACTCCCATGTTCCTGTCCGGGATCTGACACACCTCCATACCCAGAATTAGAAAACACAGAGGTCTGAACCCCATCTTTCAATCTCCACCCATGAACCTCTGAGCTGTCCTAAGAACGGCATGGACCAAAGAGCTTCCTCCCCCTCCTTTCTGCACATGGGACAGGAGAGCCCTGAGACAGCCTGGCGGGCGCAGGTCAGGGCAGCAGAGTCCTGAAACACAAGCACCAGAGGAGTCCCTCCCCTCCGCGCCGTCCCCCACCACCTCCTCAGCCAGACCCCGGCGACCGGGCTTCCCCGGCAGTGAACATGAGCGCGCGGCACATCGCCACAAGGCTGACACGCAGCTGAAGCCGGCTCCAGTCACAGGCCGGACACCGCGCTGTCCCTGCGACCTGGGCCCATGCGGCAGCTGCTGCTCGGGAGAAACCTGCCTGGTTCTGCCCCTCAGAGGGGAGCACAGCAAAGCCGCCCTTCCCCTGGAACCGAAGCACGGGCAGATGAGAGCTTAGTGTCGCCCAACTTCTAAAACTCTGACTGTTCTTCAACCACGTGTACTTCGGTAATGGGTCTCTACAAGACCAGTAGGAAACATCTGGGAGCAGAAACAAGACAGCATTTACGATGAAAAGGGTCACACCTGCTAAGTTCCTGGACTCTGGTGACAATCTCATGGGTTATTCTGGCTCCTGGGTGCCTGGAGGGGGGCAGGGAGAGGCAGACTGACGGGGCACCAAGAACAGCTGTAGAAACTCTCGGCGCTCACAGGAACCCACAGGGAGGCGAGTCCTCCCCAGGCACACGGCCCTGGCAGAGCTGACACACTTCCTTCATGGAGCAAAAAACCAAGGAAAGTTGATGCAAAGAGTCTGAAAGGATCATGGGGACGCCATTCTCAGTCCAGGACAGGGGACATGCGTGGGCCCCCCGATGCCTGAGGGAACCCATATGCTGCTGCTCTCCAGAGCCCAGGGCTCACACAGCTGGGGACAACGTCATACTCTACCAAAAAGGAAGGAAGAGGCAGAACCGTTCCTTACACTGTGTCTCGGACATCCCTGGTGATCCGGTAATTCCAATCTCGGAAAACTTCATTTTCCTTGTCAAACTCCCGTTCATCTTCCCCAATGGTCACGGTAAACCTTTTCTCTTCAAAATCGGGCTCCTGTTCTTTTCGAATGGTTGCTTTTTTTAAAACCTACCATTATAAGAAGAAATCAATGCCATTTACTGTTAGGAAAAGCAAAGGGAAGCCTGTCCTGATGTGACCCATGGAGCCTGGTCCAGTGTGGGAGAAGTGGCCTACGTGAGCGTGCTTGGTGGGGGAGAGGCACCTCCGCTCTAGGCCTGAGCACGCCGTCTCTGCACCTGGCAGTCAGGACAGGCCCGCTCAGCAGTGCCATGGAACTCGCTCACGTTTCAGAAAGGGGTGAGAGAGCTGGCCACTTCCTAGAAATACTCCTGATGCTGAGCTGGGGAGTCCCAGATAGTCACTCGGTGAGGAGGCCCAAGTGTGGAGAGGAAGGTGAGGCTGCTTATGGCAGAAAAGCCACGTGGAGTGGTTCTAGTCTCAGAGGAAAAGAGGGGAGGCGGGGTGCATGCTCAGCAAGGGAGGAGAAGGGTTTTGTTTTGGTCTGTCACCTCACCGGAGAGAAGTGGGGGCTCAGGGAACAGGCCTGGTGCCGACAGACCACAAGCCTGACAGCTCGGGCCACGGTAGGGCCCGGAGCGAGGGAGCGGGAGTGGGGGGGGGGCTGTGCGTGAGCGCCGCGGCAGTCTCAGGAGAGGGTGGCTCCTCCACAGGCATGGGCCACCCTGTGCTAAGTCTCTGGGGAGTGGCTCTGGGCGCCTGCAGGCTGGGCGGCCGGGGGCAACCGCGCCAGCTGGGGCGTGGTCTGCTGCTGCCCAAGCCACAGGAAGGCAGCAGACCTTGCTGTGACCTTGCCCACCTCAGACAGATGGACAGACATCAGTTTCCATTCGTAACTCTTCAGAGAAATCACAGAAATATACCCCTCAGAGACCTTCCTGGGTTTTCAATCCTTGTCTCTGAATTAAAGAAATGCTACTTTTGCTCAAGGACTGCCCGCTGCTAGCATTTTCTTCTCGGGCTGTCTGGTTACCTCCTTTGCGTGTCGGAGTCCTCGTTCCCAGGCACTCTCTGTGGGGGGCTCTGGAGGGGGTGGAGGCAAAATTTCATCAACTACTGGCCCACCCTATTAAAAAATGAGAAGGGAAAAGTTGAGAAAGCAAGTAAAACTTTAAAATTGATAAAGAAATGGGAGCAAAAACCCTGGCGAGAGCGTTAGCTGACTGCACGCCCCCCGCTCTCCAAGCCTTAGTCTGGCCCCTGACCCACTGCCCTGCCTGAATCTAGGATTACCTCCACACGGAGAAGCGGAAGCATCTGGAAGGCGACTCAGTGACTGTGTGACATCACAGAAGCGCCTTTTACACAAGGTGTATTAATGTGCTGTAAGCTGAAGATTCAGAGAGCTTAGATGTCCCATCTGCTAGCAATTAAAGAAAAGAGGTGTTCACGCACCCATGGGTTGGCAGGCATCAGTGGGTGAGGTCCAAGAGGCGGGGCACCATTAGGCGGGAAAGGTTCGGCTTTGGTGATTAAGGAATAGTTGCCCTTGTCGTTGACTCCAGGGTGTATAAACCTACAGTTCATTCCCCACGTGCAGTTCCCTATGGAGACAAAAGCCAGGTCAGAAAGGGGAGAAGAGAACCAGAGTGCATGGGGTCAGCTTTCTGCCCGCTCTGCCTGCAGCGGCAGCCTGGGGGCAGTGCCAGGAGCGGCGGCTCCACAGAGGGCCTGCGAGGGGCCCCACGCGAGCTCCAGGGCTCCTGCTGCAGCCCTTGCCACCTCATTAGCTGCGTGCATCTGAGCACAGACAGGTCCCAAGGCAGGCGGCTGCAGCGGCAGACTCAGAGCTCAGAGCTGGGCCACCCGGGCTCGGTCCTCACGGCTGAACTGAGCACAGCCACCACCCCCGCTGGTGCCCCCCCCCCCCCCCCCCCCCCGCTCAAGTTCCTGGCATGCAGGCCTGGAAGGTCTCAGGCCATGCCCGGGCTGAGGAGCTTCCCGGGAGCAGTACATCCTAAGGGCTCCCGGAAGGGGCTGGGGACGTGGGGTCAAGGAAACGTGGCCCCCATTCCTAACTCACTCTGGGAAGAGTTTATCTCCCCCTAAAAAGAGCGAAGTTCCAGAGCTTCCCAGACAATCCCAGGCCGCCCCCTGCTCTGCGAGGCGGTCTCCCACTCAGGTGACACTGTACCCCCCGAAGGGTTCAGAGGTGCGCATGCAAGACCCTTATCCTGACTCCAAACACTGCGATCACTGCGAGAATTCTGCCAGTCTGTCTCAGGGCGTCTCTACCAGCTCTGTAAACCTGAGTTTCTCCCACCGAAAGTCTCACAAACTATTCCAGGATATTTCCGCGCTTCAAAATGTGTGAGAGAGACAAGACACAGAGGACTGTCACACCCTGGGTGCTCATACTTTACAAAAACCAATAAAAAATGTCATCTTCCAGAACTACTCCATAACAGAACACCAAGATCATTCAAGGAAACCACTTGACTTTTCAGAGCAGAAGGCAAGAAGTCCAAGTTTTAATTTAATCAGTTAAGTGAATCACTTTTAAAAAATTTAACATGGCGGGGGGGCACCTGGCTCAGTTGGTGGAGCGTGTGACTCTTGATCTCTGGGTCGTGAGTCTGAGCCCCATGTTGGGAGTAGAGATTATTTTTAAAAAATAAATAAAACACATGAATAAAAATAAAAATTTAATTTTTTAAAATGTAATATCTACATAAGTGCAAAAATAAATATGGCATAAATAAACAGTTTTAAAAACATTTGCAATGAGTTAACTTGTAGTTAAATTTTAAATTATCTTTTAATACATATTCCCTTCTAAATGTAATATTCCACTTGACTGTTTCTATCAACAAAACACATTTTTCCTTGTACAACATAAAGGGAAATAATCATTTAGTATTTAGGAAAAAGCTAAATTTACCTTTCAGACATCATGAATATTTAAGCTTGTATTAAAACCAACCTAACAACATACTCGTCTGAATTAAATGCAAAATAAAGTATGCTTAAAATTAATTCTCTTTGGAAATGCAAAAATTAGTAACTTTTAAAATCCTTAAGAGTGTTTGAGAGATCACACAGAAGTCAGAGATTGGGAAATATTATACTATGAGGAGTTCAGACCCCAGTCTCTCAGAGAGCTTTAGAGAAAACAGACCCTGTATGGAGTCCTGCAACTAAATAAAGGATTCCAAATACCGTCCAGCCCTTTCCCGTCTGTCACAGAGCTTGCACGGTACCCTCACTGCTGTGCAGGTAAAAGACTAATGGAGGCTTTCTGCAGAATCTGCAAGTACAGGAAAGTATTAATAACTTAAGCCCCAGGTTTCCATAACTTTTATAACCTAAAACATATACCTGGGTGGTGGATAAACGGGTATTTGGTAATCTCTGTTCTTTTATTTACATGAAATATTTTTAAAATGATTTTATTTTAGAGAGACAGCGAGAGCGAGTGAGCATGTAGCAGGGGGAGGAGCGGGGGGGGGGAGGGAGAGGGAAGAGGAAAGAAGCCCAAGCAGACTCCGCGCTGAGGGTGGAGCCCGGCAAGGGGCTTGATCTCACGACCCTGAGATCATGACGTGAGCCGAAACCAAGAGTCGGACGCCACCCAGGCGCCCCAATATGTAAAATATTTTCAAAACAAAACCAAAAACATCACCCAATGAGCCCACTGACAAGAAAGATCTCTTCTTGCTCCCACAGGCAGGGGAGGAAAGAGGAATGGAAGAAATCAGTCAGGAATGGCAGAGGCAAGAGCAGCGGCCTGTGCCCCTCTGAGACTCTGGTGGGTGTCTGTGCCTGGGTGTGCAAAGATCCTGGCTGGACACGTCTTCACTGCTGGCCACCAAACACGAAGAGAAGGCTGCTCCAGGCAGAAGGAGGGAGGTCTACAAGTACCTACCACCAGGACAGACAGCCAGCACACGCAGGTGAGGAGGGAGCATAGGAGCTGTCCACTCCCAGTAGCCTTTTGATTTTTTAAAAGATTTTATTAAGTCATCTCTACACTTGATGTGGGACTCGAACTCACAACCCCAAGATCAGGATTTGCACTCTCCACCGACTGGGCCAACCATCCACAGCATTTTTAAAAGTGAATTTTTATCTGTGTAGAAAAAAGCCTTGGAAAGAAATACCCCAAATTCTTGGATGGCAGAAGACTTTTATCTTTTACTGTCCTGACTCTCTGTCAGTATGTACTACTTTTATAATTTAAAAAAGCATTTTGTTTAGGGAAAAATATTCTCTAGAAAATGGAAGCAAAAATCTTGTGACTGTGACTCCGACCGGGTGAAGAAATAGGCTTCCAATGATGCGAGGACTCCATGTAGGGACCTGAACACTAGGCAGCAGGGAACAAGGAGAAATGGAAGCATGGTCACGGCGGCAGGATAGGGGACAAGATTCTTCATGTTGGCGTATATACGGCTTCGAAGGCAAGAAGGCATCGATAACGTTCTAGTTCTTAACTGAATGGTGCGCATATTAGTAACTACTATATTTTTTATCATTATATATCCCTGTGCAGGCACTGTCGATAAATACGAAACGTTTATAGGTATGAAATAAAAGTAACAGATAAAAATACATCCAAGCACTCTAAAAGGTATTCCGTGAGGTCCCCGTGCTTCCAGGGCCCTCTACCAGAGGTAGTTACCAATGTGCTGGGGATGGGTCAATCAGTCTGTGTGTCTCCCCCCATGTCTCCCCTGCTTCTATTACACCATGTGTTGATGCTTGCTTCTCTTCACTAGGTCACAGATCTATGAAAAAGGAACCTGTGTGCAGTACCAACACACCCACGACCAATGAGACAGACACGACCTTTGCAGAAGACCTATTCAGGTCCTTCCGCAGCAATCAGAGGAACTGAACCCAGGGACGATGGGACACCACTGTCTCCCGTGGCAGTAACCCACCGCTCAACACCACACACCAGACTGATCCAAGGACCCAACCCGTCACTCCTGCAGCGTGAGATGTCAGGAGAAAAGCATGTCTGCGGGCATGCTCGAGAGCATGTGCGCGTGCCGCGTCCAGAAACACGACTAGAGTCTGAAACTTCGCACTGTCGGTCTGACTGGTTACCAGCACGGGTGCAGCACCAGCACTGATGGGCTGCACTCACTGTGTCTACGAGGCATCCTGCCACGGCGTTATTTCTAAATAAGACAGAGTGGAATAACTCAGAACAGAAAATAAATACGGGGATTGTAAAAATAAAGAGGTTTAAAGTGCTTCATGGTTTTAAGAAGTTACCATTGAATGGAAGGCAGAATATGCAAAAATCTAATCATTCAATATTAAGGACAAACCTAGAACCTATAAACATGTATCCTAATGGGCATCGGGTCCCAGGGACCATCACGTGCCAAGTTTTTAACGACAGAACATAAAGAACTCAGGAGTACCTTCCTTTCCCATTTCACTGACAACCAGTCACCTCTCGTGGTATCTGAGATTTTAACTTCTCAAAGCAATACCTTCATTGTGCTAGCTGATTATTATGATATTATGTTATTAAAATAACATCTGGGCTGCTGCTTTATAAATAATGTAGATTTGAAACCAGAAGTTCTTTAACTTTTAGGTCTTAGGAGCCCAAAGAATCATAAATGGATCGTGTCTATTGGTATTTACTATAGAAATTAAGGCTGAAAAAACTTACGTAGTATATGCCACGTGTAACTTATGGTAACTATATATTAACATAAATGTTTCATGAAAACTAACTTTTAAAAATATTAATGACACGAGCAGCATTCTCTTCCTTTTTGCAAACCTCTT
This sequence comes from Ursus arctos, assembly GCF_023065955.2. Taxonomy (NCBI): domain Eukaryota; kingdom Metazoa; phylum Chordata; class Mammalia; order Carnivora; family Ursidae; genus Ursus; species Ursus arctos. The sequence continues at coordinate 1,263,836 of NW_026622863.1, forward strand.
TCAAGCTGACAGGAACACAGCAGACGGTGGCTCTCCCTTGTCGGCTTCTGCACTCTGTTGGCCGGGACAGCCTGTCTGCGAAGTAGGTGAAGGAAGCCAGCCTCGTCCCCAGCAGCTGGGTGGGGGAGGGGACTCCGCAGCCTCCGCAGCCTCCTGCGTGTTCCTGACGCCACCCGGACCTTGTCAGGCAAGGCTTCTCGGCCGTTAGCTGCCGTGAGGGGCCTGTAACCCCGGTGCTGAACATTTCCGACTGTCCCACGGAGGCCCATTGCTCCGCCTCGAACCGCGAGTGGACCTTCTACGCAGGTGTGCTTCTGTACGCCACGCGATGGTCACTTGGAAAAGTCATTAAGCACCGCAGGTGCAGATTTAGGCCCTCTGAAATACTGACTTTCACGTGAGAGCCCAAAGCTCATCGTGAGCACAGATACCGTCAGCTGTTCTCCTGGAGGCGGCGGGCTCACTTCGTCCCGGAGGAGACTGTGCTGTGTCGCTTTGGGGGTCCCCACTCAGGCGCAAACCTTGCGCGCCCCCCCGGAGATGCTGCCGGCGCCTCCCTGTGCGGCAGAGGGCCTCCGGGAGCGCTCGCATCTCGTGACGCTGGATGTGGGAAAGACCAGCACCGCGGGGTCTTCCTGGGGCGACGGACACGTTCTGCAACTGGATTGTGGTGACGGCCGCACAACTTGGTCGATTTAATAAGAATCATTGAATTGTATGCTTAAAATAGATGAATTTTAGGGCATGGATAATATACCTCAATATATTTTTTAAAATACCTGTACTCAAATGTAAAATTTAATTATAATTTTATAATATTGCTCTCTTACAGACATCATTAAGTGAAATTGCTATTACTGAACTCTGAGTGTGTGTTGGTCAATACCCAACTACTAGCAGGCTCAGGACTACAAAAGTAGTTTTGACCTCAGGGTCCCTTCAAAGAATTTTAAGAACCCCTAAGGGTCCGAAGACCACATTTGAAGACCTGCTGCTTTTAACATAAAGGGGAATGCAGGGATTCAAAAATGGGCAATGAACATTTCTCCAACGAAGACAGACTGTTCAAATGGCCAATGGGCACATGAAAAGATGCTCACCATCACTAATCATTATGGAAACAAATCAAAACCACAATGAGATACCACTTCTCATTAGGATGCTTACTATCAAAAATTAAGAACATACTAAGTGTTTGTGAGGAGGCCCTGGGTCCTTGTGCACTGCGGGTGGGGATCCAACATGGTGCTGCTGCCGCGGAAAATGGTATGAAGGCTCCTCAAGGAATTAAAAATAGAATCACCGTGTGATCCAGCAATTCCAGTTTTGGGCACACCCCCCCAAAATGTGAAAGCAGGGTCTTGAAGGTACATCTGCATACCTATGTTCACAGCAGCATCATTCACAGTAGCAAAAAGGAAACAACCCAGGTGTCCGTTGCTGGATGAACGGATAAACAAAATGCAGTACACACACGCTGGAACACGAGCCTACGAAAGGAAGAGTTCTGACACCTGCTGAAACACAGATGACCCTCCAGGATACGAGGATGAGCGAAATAAGGCAGTCACAAAAAACCAAGAATTGTATCATTCCACTCAGACTGGGCACCTAAAGTAGTTATGGGGCGCCTGGGTGGCACAGCGGTTAAGCGTCTGCCTTCGGCTCAGGGCGTGATCCCAGCGTTATGGGATCGAGCCCCACATCAGGCTCCTCCGCTATGAGCCTGCTTCTTCCTCTCCCACTCCCCCTGCTTGTGTTCCCTCTCTCGCTGGCTGTCTCTCTGTCGAATGAATAAATAAAATCTTTAAAAAAATAAATAAATAAATAAATAAATAAAGTAGTTAAACTCATGGGCAGCAGAATGGTGGTTGCCAGGGCCTGCTGGAGGGAGGAATGGGAAGTGATTGTTTAATGGCTACAGAGTTTCAGTTTTACAAGAGGGAAAGACTTGTAGAGACGGATGGTGGTGATGGCAACAAAGTGAATATAATCAATGCCATGAACTGTGTACTTAAAAATGGGTAAGATAGTAAATTTTACCTTAGGCTTATTTTACCAAATTGTGTGTGTGTGTGTGTGTGTATGTGTGTGTGGGGGGGCAGGGACGGAGGGAGAGAGAACAGAAAGGGCGAACAGAAAGGAGCAGAGACAAGGTCTGGCCCACAGAGTGGGTGGGCACTATTGATAGCTGGCTCAATCAGAAACCCAAAGCAAGACACAATTTAAAGAAAATGTTACTTATGCTTTTGTAGACAGCACTTTATATCTTGATGATTCAACATAAATACACTAGAGGTAAAAATATGCCATAAACAAAATACTGGTGCTTAAAAGTGTTTCCATTTGGGGGCTCCTGGGTCACTCAGTCGGTTAAGCGTCTGCCTCAGCTCAGGTTGTGATCCCAAGGTCCTAGGATCAAGCCCCCATCAGGCTCCCTGCTTAGTGGGAAGCCTGCTTCTCCCTCTGCTGCTCCCCCTGCTTGTGTGTGCGCTCTCTCTCTCTGGCAAATAAATAAAATCTTTAAAAACAAGTTTCTATTTATATTCTAAGTACCATTTTGTTGTCAGTGGTCACAAATGCAAATGTATCCATTTGGGCAATTAATGATTAATCTGCAGAAATCTTTTAATAGAAATATAACTAACAACTTTTCTTAGGGAGAATTTTCAAATTAAGATATAATTCACATACCATAAAATACGCCAATCTACAGTGTATAATTTAGTGAGTTTTAGTACGTACGCAGAAGGTACGCAACCATTTTCTTAGAAGGAAGACCCGTACTGCTCGGCTGCCACCCCCACCACCCGCTTCCACTCCCTCCATCCCTCCCCGCCAGGCTCCGAGGCCTAGACAATGACTATAACCCAGCTCCTCCTCTATAGATCCATTCTGGATGGTTTGTATAGATGAAAATGCACAAGAAGGGGCCTTTTGTGTCTGGCTTCTTTACTCGGCAGAATGTCCTCAAGGTTCATCCGTGCTGTGGGGTCAGCACTTACTTGCTTCATGGAAGCATAACATCCCACTGCATGGACAGACCACACTGTGTGTAACCATTTTATGATATGACGGACATCTGGGTTGTTGGCGCCTGTTCGCTATTTTGAACACTGCTTTTTACGTACAAGTTTTTGTGTGGACGTACATTTTCATTTCTCATGGAGAGACACCTAGAAGCAGAACTGATTGGGTCACCGGAGAGCTCTACCCTTTTGTGTTCTCGGGGCCGCCACACCGTCTTCCAGCAGCTGCACCATTTCACGCTCCCCCCAGCAGTGTGTGAAAGTTCAGTTTCTCCACATCTCGTCAAATGCCACAAACTCCATTTTATCTTTAAAAGTGACTTCTGTTGCTAATAAAGGGAACTTACATGGACTCATCTCAATTTAACACCACGCTTATAAACTGAAGGTAAGCAAAAACATTTTCATCCAAAAACTCTAACTAAGAAGAGATATGTTCTAGAACACCCAAAGAATCACCCATTCCTTTTTGTACTGTATCGCACTACTCCATAGAATAAACAAACAAGTATGGGCAGAAAAGGTAAGCAAAGTCTGAAACAAGTCATAGATTATGCCCAACCAAGTTGCAAAGAAGGCCAGTTGCCACTAGTCTCAGATTTCTCTGCAGAAAGCCCTGGCCACTTTCATCCCTGAAACCCAAGGTGAGCATTTCACTGGACTCAGGAGGGACCTCCCTTCCACTGTGATGTGGCCCTGGGCACCATGGGGTCCATGGAGATGGTGCCCAGTCCTTGCCCACGAGGCATATCCCGAGGATGCTGATCTGCAGTCCCAGCAACAACTTCAGTTGTCTGTGCTTCTGTTGCTAAATTCTGGAAATAACTTCAGTGCTGTGACCCCGCGCACCTGGGCTGCGACCTCTGTGGCGTAGATGGATGGCGCTGCCTCTTGCCGGGGGGCCCCTGGCCAGTTCTGACCGCCGGCCAGGACTCTGAACCACAGTCTGACAACAGTGCACATACATCTATGCACACATGGACGCATTCGTCTCCTCCTCTTTAATCTAGAAATTTCAGAGGTGGATTGACATCATTTATGCCCATGTAATTATGGAAAAGAGGTATTCTGCTTAAGTTAAAATTCTCTGAAATATTAATATTTCAAATACCAAAACTTTTTTAAAAGTAGTTTCCATGCTCAGCGTGGAGCCCCATGTGGGCTTTTGAACTCATGACCCTGAGATCAAGACCTGAGCTGAGATCGAGAGTCAGGCATAACCGACTGAGCCACCCAGGCACCCCTCAAATACCAAAACTTTCAAAGAACTGTTAAGAGCTGACTTCCTAAAACATACCACACACTTCTCTGCATTCTCAGGGTGACCATGCTGCCCACGATGTAACTGGCAGCCACCCTCCAGAGGGCAGAATGCACATGGCTACACGCATGTCTACCTCCAATGAGTTTCCACTTGGCAGAAACCACAGTCCGCATGTAAATGGCAGAGGCCGGGAGCATGCGCCCTGAGGAGGGAGCTGACCTGGGTTCTGAGCCTGGCTCCTTGGCTCCCATGCACCCTCTGCACCACGTCATCCTGGGTGTAGGGAGAAGGTCCTTCAGAGCTTGCCCTCTCGGGAAGATGGGGCTCTACCGTCCCACACTGACCCCCCTCCCTGTGCCATCCACAAAGCTCCCGTGAGCCTCATCAAGTGCCTCTAAGAACTGAGGTCCACGACCGCTCTCTGCCCCTCAGAGCCTCCCCCTTCCTTCTGGCTTCACATCAGAATTCTGGATCCAGGAGAAAGAAGTCTGGCCTCCGGAGCAGAGAGTGAATATCGTATACTTTGTACCTTTAACCTGGCCTCTGAATGGTATGGAATGTGATATTGGTGGAAGAGGAGTGGATAATGCTGTCACAACATCTGGAAAAGAAGTACAGGAAGCTCTTGTGAAATTCAGACCGTACGCGCAGGCTGGGCCGGCGAGCAAGGGCACCCAGGGCCAGAGTGAGACTAGAACAAACACAGACATCTTCCTACCTGTCCAAGGAAAATGTGGGACTACAAGGACTACGCCCGAACTGCTGCCACATGGCACAGAAACCCTTACAGACCGGGCGTCCTGCTGCCCCTTCCGGGTCAGCCCTGTTCCGTTACTCTGCCGCCTGTTACAGCCACTTGGCTCACACCATTCACCTTCCAGGAGCGAGCAGGCCTTGCTGCATTCAGAGCCCCTCCATTCCAAATAAACGGTGTACTTCGATACATTTAGCAAAAAAGTGGCAACTTTCCTTACAGAGGTGGGAAAATGTCTGCACCTGCACCTGAGGCATCTAGCCTTGGAAAGGGAACGATACTGTCTACATTAAATCTATGGTTCTGCCAGAAACCGGTGGGCCTGGAACCACAAGTGTGAAAATGGCGAGCCTGGCCCCCTCCAAGTCAGTCAAGTGAGGCAAAGACCCACGAAGGATTGATGCCACCACCGCCGCTAATGGTCACGGTCTGGCCCCAAGAACAGCCTTGCACAGGTTCAGGGCGGAACCACCACCACAGTCCCGGGAAAAGCCAAGGCCACACAAGGCCCCTCAGACAATTACCTTTCATGAAGAATCGGCAGGTGGGACGCGGCCTCACCTTCCTGTCACTGGGGTCCTTTACTTCGCCCTCCTCCAGATCATCATCCTGAAACAGAGGACAACAGGATTTAAGAGGGAATCACCTTAACAAGAAAGGGGAGGTGGGAGGGGCTTCTACCATTAGGCACAGCTTCACCAGACCAGAAAGGACATTTTCACAAGAGTCGTGTCTTGGCCGCTCGGCAATCCATGTACATTTTCCCAACCTCACGTTCCTCGGCCAAAACAATGGGGCTATGTCGAAGCTTGCCTCCAAGACCGAGGCATTACAAAGGAACACCAAGTAAAAACACCCTGTGAAGTAGGTAAGGCAAGTACAAAGCAGGGTTTCACCACGTTTCCCTTCATCAGCAATGCTGGGCAGAAAATGGTGACACTTTAGATTTTTAATACTTTGTATGTTTAAACAATATTTATAGACCGAAATAACTGCTACCCTAGGGCCTCAGTCAACACTAGCCTGCAGAGACACCCACCCCGTCCCTCCATGGAGACTCCAACCCCAGGGGTCACCCACAGCCCAGAGCAAGTATGCAGCCACCCTGCTGACCTCTCTGTTGGGAGGTCCAAGAAGGATCTTCTCATTGCCCCTGTGTCCTAGCCTCTTCCAGGGCAGTCAACCCAAGGGTCACACAGGGCATGGTGTAGGGCGTCACTGGAGCATTTCCCCCTCTTCTGCAGCATCACCCTCATCCAAAGTACTGCCCAGTCCCACCTGGTCTGGGAGCCACTTCCTACCTGGTGCCCCACTCTCTCCAGACTGCCCACACACCCTCTGTGGTGAGCAGTGACCTTTCTGACCCCAGCCTGCCTTCTTCCTTCTCCGCTTCTGCTAACAGGCGGCTCGTCTCATTTTCAGATGGCAGGTGAGTCTCCTTCCTCAGGGCCCCCCCGGGTCCCTTCGTGACGGGTCCTGGCAGCACGGGTCACGGCCACCATGGGAGGTCTACCAGGCAGGACTGTGTCATGTCCAAGCACAGTGTTGGGCTTGTAACCAATGGTAAGCATTTGTGGAATGAAAAAATATGGAAGTCAAACCCTGGTTTACAATGACTTATTTTTAAAGCTTAGGTATTTGTATCACTTCTGCCTTGAAAATATTTACTTATTAGAAAAGCATTTTAGGGGCGCAGCTGGGTAGCACAGTTGTTTAAGTGTCCAACTGTTGTTTCGGCTCAGGTCATGGTCTCAGGGTCGTGAGACTGAGCCTCGTGTTGGGGTCTGGGCTCAGTGTGGAGTCTGCTTGAGACCCTCCCTCTCCCTCTGCCTCTCCCCACTGTGCACGAGTGCACTCTTTCTAATAAGTAAGTCTCAAAAAAAAGAGAAGCATTTTACATACTGAAAAGAACAGATGCTGGGAAGTAATATCCTTTAGGAACCAACAGAATAGGGGCGCCTGGGTGGCACAGCGGTTAAGCGTCTGCCTTCAGCTCAGGGCGTGATCCCGGCATTATGGGATCGAGCCCCACATCAGGCTCTCCGCTATGAGCCTGCTTCTTCCTCTCCCACTCCCCCTGCTTGTGTTCCCTCTCTCGCTGGCTGTCTCTATCTCTGTCGAATGAATAAAAAAAAAAAAAAAAAAAAAGAACCAACAGAATAATTTATTTTCTTTGAAAAAGATTAAATAATTTATTCAAGGACTTTTTTAGGTCCCTAGAATGTATTCATCCTCTAACTGAAGTCTGTCCTCTTTGAGCACCAGCACCACCTCCCCACTTCCTAACCGCAGGACAATTTCCTTAGATCTCAGAGGACATGTGTTTCCTTCATACGAGGGACAGAGCACCGCTCTCCTCTGGTCTCCTCTGTCCTTAGCATCTTCTTCTTACGACTGTCCTCATGGTGATGATCACTATACTGACACCTTCCTGGGGTGTTTACATGAGCTCAAATGCAGAGCGGACTCGTCACTGTCATTAGGAAAACAAACTCTCATGAAAGGTTATAACCCATTCAAATCTCTCTGCTTCACTTGGAAATTAACGCACAGGAGTTGAGATGAGGAGAGCAGGTCCGCAGTCAGGACTCACAGTAAGTGCACCAGATCAGATGTAAAGATGTACTTCTGCAAAGCTGTGACTTTTACTACTTGGCAGAGCTGACAGGAGAACCACCCACCCATCTTGAGACTGGGGAGCAGTCATGTGAGCCATATAAAGGAGTTCTGTGCAGCTGCTGAAAATGCTCTGTAAACAGACCTAGCAGCTCAGGATAAAGCACCCGCGATACAACGTCCACCTGGAGAACACCCACTGGCCGTTGCCCCCCAGCCCCCACACCTGCTAGGATGGAGACTGACGGCTGTCCCTAGTGCTAAGCTGGGTTTATGGTTTCCCCTTTAATTAAAAAACAAACAAGAACAATAAATCACTCAGCAATATAATATCCCGAAATTTTCAACGAATCATTTAGTATGATGGCTTTTCAAGTGATGAAAAATTAAAATGAGTTGTTAAATCTTGCAGAGTTTCATGCAAACACAGATCAAGAAAGGGGATCTCTAAAGTCAAATTCACCTTGCTCTGTTGTTTGTGGCTGTCACAGAGAGCGTGTAATGCACGTGGATTCTTTTAGATCACCTGACCACATGGCTGCACGCAGAGACAGCAGAGAGCGGAGGACAGGGAGAGGCCCTAGTGGTCCAGCCAGAAGCAAACTGCTGGGTCTATACATGGGAGAGTGTCCATGAGACTCTCCGTGACATCCACCCAGGACAGGCTGACACAGCCCCAGCATGCAACCTAGGGGGTGGGCAAGGCTCTCTGGAGTTCGCAGGTTGAAGGGACACCAGGCTGCTGGCATGCCCCCCTCAGCACTTCCTCAGGGAAACACACACACAGGGCATACCAGACTTTGATGGCTTTACAAAACAGGACTGGGGGGAAGGCCTGGGCCTGAAGCCTGACAGCGTGAGCATGGACAAGAGCCTCCACTCTGAGCCGGGCAGTCCTTGAGCAGAGCAGGTGGCTGCGCTCAGGGTGCTCCGTGCGCTGTGTCACAGACAACCCCAGCAGCGAGTGCTCAGGACGTAGCCGGGATTATAACGGAGAAGAACCCCCGAGATAATGTCTCCAAATACGAATGTCTAAGCAGCGTGGCTTAGATTTACTTGCCGCTCCATGCAGGTTTTTATTTTCCTTTAAAAAAAAAAACAAATAGAACAAAAAACAATGTGTGCATATTACTTCTCTGACAAGAAGTTGTTTCCACGACGGCAGCTCCTGCACTAAGGTGCCTCAGCAGTTACCACGTGAAGACACCATGTGGGGAAGCAGACAGGCACGTGCACCCGAGCAGAGGTGCCGCCCTGCTGCCCCCGGGGCCCACCATGATCTCCGCAGACCCTGGCTTCTGCATCTGCAAAACGGGGGTAACAATACCCAAAACCCTTAGGGCCACACGTGTTTTGGGAATTCAGAAACATTCTGGTTTTAGAAAGGCAATAGAAGCAGGGTCTGAAACAGGACCCTGAAAAGGACACAGTCGTCCTTCTGTGGGGAGACACGTGACCAGCCCCACAAGCAGTAAATATAGGACAAACAGCCTGGTGTCAACTGGGGCCAGGTCTGCCACCAGACGAGTGAGGAAACCCGCCCGTCCTCAGAGCTCCCGGACCCCCTGCTCAGGGTGAGGACTGCGGCGGTGCTCCCTCGCGTGCCTGTGCTGACCGAACAGGCTGAAGCACGTGGGGGGGCGGCAGTCCTTCAGGTGGCGGGTGTGGCACAGACTCTCTGCAGGCAGCTGCCTCCTGGGCTTCAGCAAGGCCACTAAGCATCTACGTGAGGTGACTGGGAGAGGAGCAGACATGACCAACATGCACGACCTGGAAGGAGAGGGGCCCTTACAGAGTGGAGACTGTAAGCCATGAGAGGGAGTGCGCCAAAGGGAGACCTTTTGTAGAAGATATGAGGTGCCTAGACATAGAAGGAACAGGTGGATCTGAACAGGAGAAAATATAAAACACCACTTGCAAAGAAAATGTTTCCAAGTACTTTTTATGTGGGTGGGCTTGAGCTATCACTTCTGACCAAGGAAGGGTGGGGTGGACTGTCTACTCAGATTGTGGCTGCTCCTGCTGTCCTGTCCTCTCCTGTCCTGCTGCACTGTCCTGCTGTCCCTGAGAGGCCATCCTACTGGTGTGAGAGTCATCGAAAGCAGGTTTGGAACAAAACACATAGTCCACCCTTTCCCAAAGGGACAGAACCAAATTCTATTGACCAAATAAATGACAAGGAAGGTAGAAAACCAAACCAAACACACGAGCAAAAGGAAGGAAGAACACACCAGAGACAGGGGGACTTGAGTTGGGAAAGGCAAAATCAAAGACCCCCAAATATGCATCTCAATGCTCCTCAGACCCCCATGGAAGGAGTGGCTCTGGCAAGACTCAGTGGGTGCAGGAGCTGGTTTTGGCGGCTCCACCCACTCTTCTGAGAGATGCAGAGGCAGAAACAAAGGCACAGGTGAGTTTGGTCTTAAGTGCGGCTTCCAGAACAGGTGAGAGACTATGGATTAACTAAGGCTCCCCAGGGCTTGGATGTCAGGGACCCTCGGCCCCCACTCCACAAACAAGCCAAGGTGCCGTAAGTAGTTGGCCCGTGCTGTGTGCAAAACCCAACCCCCACCACGGCAGCAAAGCGGCACTTCCAGAAAGGTATTTGTATCCGAAGGGTATTTTGGCAGCACACCAAACATAAGTAAAGGACACTTAAGATCTTAGTCACAAATTGTGTGGTTTAGACAAAAGAATCTTAAGGGTTTATTGCTCAAATTGATGTCACCATCAGGAAAACTACCAAGAGGGCAGAAAAGTCGGGAAGGCTGCGGGTGACCCCGCTGCATATCAGGTCACCTGTCCCAAAGACCCAAAATCTGAAAGGGAGAAAAAAGGCAGGACAGCGTATCATGACAGAAGTGAAAAGCACTCGGCTTTTTAGACGCTTACACTCAGCTGTTTTGGCAAATCAGGGCGGGGAGGCTGTAGAGAGGAGGCAGGCAGCAGGTGTGCGGGGAGGATGGGGCAGGGACAGACTCTGAACAGGGAGCCTGCTGGGCACAGGAACTCTCAGGGACATCAGTGAATGCATATTTTTGAGGTGTAAGCCGAACTGCACATCTCCTCCTCATAAAGCATCCAGGCAGTTCACTTTTGACATGAGTGGGCTTCAAAGCAGCAGGCGAGAAAGCCCTCTGGGATGCACACCTTCTATGAGGTCAGGCGCTGCTTTGCAGGGACTCACTAAAGGGGAACCAAGCCGAAGGACTGGCGAGAGCAGGCTGTTCCCAGACCCAAGCCCATACCTCTGGCTCCCTCTCCATCACAGACACGGGCCTGGGACAGGGAGGACGATACAGTGCAGGAACGCTAACGGGGCACCTTGGGAAGGAAAGATCCGGGAATGTGTGCTTGGCAGGGACATGGGGCAACACTGTAGCAGGGATCAGTCAGGGAGTGATGAAGGGCTGGGATGGGCATAGAGGACGGGAGGAGGCTCCCGTACAAACTGATGCACATCCACACTGGGCCCCACCAATCGTGCTCAGGGCTGGCACTTGTCACCCACACCCAGGACTTACACTGCCCTGTCTGTATGAATGGCTCTCCAGGGTAAACTCTCCTTCCGCCCACTGCCACTGTATATTTCACTAATGTACCCCAAAGCACTGGGGGCTTCACCTATCTGCTCAGAAGGCAGTTACTGGCTGCCTGCAATGGGCCCAGCCAAATAGGCTGTGGACTTAGGGAACTTGTACTTTTAGAGGTGGGGGAAGGGGGAAGCAACAGGAGCAAACACACGAATGGCCCAGTTAATTTAGACTGTGCAAGTACAATAAAGTCCTCAGCCAGGAAGGAGAGAGCCAGGGGAGGAGGCAGAGCCTCCATAAAGGAAGGGACATTGAAGCTGACAGCAAAAGGGTGGGGGGCAGCTGGGACCGCAGCCGGCAGGGACCAGAGCAGGAATCAGCAGAGAAGCCCCTGGAGGGCAGCTGTGCTCCTGTGAGGTCCAAGTCACCGTGCACAGTGCCCGCCCTCCCCTTGCTGAGGCCTGCTTGTCTCCAAGGGGGGTATGGGTCCTGTTCTGCCTGATCACATCCCTGGCACAATACAATGACCCTGGCATGCCACAGGGCCCACTGGGACTGTGACCAAGAGGCACAATCTGTGGCATGGGGAGACTGGTTCTGCATGGCTGAATGAAGCTGTATTCAGGTCTCATCAGCAGCTTTGTTTCCAACTAGGCTGGGGGCCCCTCACAAGAGGGTGCAATGGAGGGCAAAGCCAGCCAGTCAGCCAGCCAGCCAACCAACCAACCAGCCAGCCAGCCAGCCAGCCAACCAACCAGCCAGCCAGCCAACCAGCCAGCCAACCAGCCAACCAGCCAGCCAACCAACCAGCCAACCCGCCAGCCAACCAACCAATCAACCAACCAGCCAACCAATGGTAGGATCTGAGGGAACAAGAAAGCCCAACTAGATTTGTATTTCACATGCTTTTTCTAGGGAAACCAGCCAATCTCTAGACAACGGGCATTTTCCAGGGCTGGCTCAGTTCAACTCAAGGTCCCCATACCATTACATCTAAGTAGTGGCAAGCCCGCTGGTGTGAGGACAGCAAGGTTCTCCAGGACCTGTGAGGGAGACACCTGACGTCATATGACCATGGAAAGGTAGGAAAGAAGCTGAATTTCCCCCTAAGACTTACTCAACAGTTGAAGCAAGAACTCACAACTGATCGTCTCTGAATGGGAAACAGGCTGCCAGGGACCCCTGGGCCACAGCATCCTGGTTATCGGGAGCCCCCTCCTCATTTTCTTGGGACAGAACAAAACCATGGCTTTTCTCTCTGTGACACTGAAAAAATACATTCACCGGCAATCTCAATCAATAACTTCCTCTTTTGCCTAAAATTTCACCCAAACTGATAAACTTGAGTTACAAGGCATCTCTTCCCTTTGGTAACCCTGTGGTAGAGGAACATTTTCTGAAACTGGAAGGGACGTATAGCTGGAAAACCTAAGAACACCTGCATAATCATGTTCTGACAACACCCTTTTAAATAAAATACCAAGCAAAATTAACAACTTCGTTGTCAGAAGATAAAAGATCTAAAATTCTAAGCTTGTAACCACATACCCGCCCCCTGACAAAGTTCTGTTCTTGTGAACCACAGTTAGATAAGCAATGTTTAAAACCCTGTAAATTGGGGCGCCTGGGTGGTGCAGTCGTTAAGCGTCTGCCTTCGGCTCAGGGCGTGATCCTGGTGTTCTGGGATCGGGCCCCACATCAGGCTCCTCCGCTATGAGCCTGCTTCTTCCTCTCCCACTCCCCCTGCTTGTGTTCCCTCTCTCGCTGGCTGTCTCTATCTCTGTCAAATAAATATATAAAATCTTTCAAAACAAACAAACAAACAAATAAATAAAATCTTTCTAAATAAATAAATAAATAAATAAATAAATAAATCGATCAATCCCTGTAAATTTACCAAGTGCAGCCATGGCCCACCACCATGGTTTGAAATGCACTGAGCACATACGTACCAGCAGCCAACTAAGAAGTGTGGTGCTTACCATGAACCAAGGGTTAAGTACTTCACTAGTAACCTCTTTCCTTCCTCCAACCCAAAACATTTCTGAGACCTATTCCACACACCTTTCACTGTCATGACTCCCAGAGAGGAAGCATCTCCTTCCCTGGCGTACTTAAAAAAAACCCTGATTATCTCAGTGTGCTCTGTTCCTCTCTCAACTCCTCTGAGTAAAAGCATTACTCAGCAGGACTTCAGGCTTCCCCCCACCAAAACTCAACTTTTTAAAGATCATGATTTCAAAAGGAGTGCCTGGGTAGCAGAGCTGGTTGAGTGTCTGACTGCTGATTTCAGCTTGGGTTGTGAGATCAAGCCCCACGTTGGGCTCCACGCTCAGTGGGGAGTCTACAGAGGACTGTCTCTACCTCTGCCCCTCCCCCACCACAAGTGTGCATGCGCACGCGCTCTCTCTCTCGCTCTCTCTCAAACACATAAATAAATCTTTAAAAAAACATGATTACTAAAGAGATAAGAATATGCAATGGGGAAAAGGTCTCTTCAACACATGGTGTTGGGAAAACTGGACAGTAACATGCAAAACAATGAAAGTGGACCACTTTCTTATACCACATACAAAAAACAAACTCAAAATGGATTAAAGACCTAAACGTGAGACCCAAACGCATGAAAACCTTAAAGGAGAGCACACGCAGTAATTTCTCTGGCATCAGTTGTAGTAACGTTTTTCTACACGTCTCCAGAGGCAAGGGAAACAGAAGCAAAAATGAACTACTGGGACTTCGTCAAGATAAAAAGCTTTTGCAGAGCAAAGGAAACAGCCGACAAAACTAGAAGGCAACCCACGGAATAGGAGAAGATTTTTTGCCAATGACATATCCAAAAAAGGGTTAGTATCTAAAATAAAGAACTTACAAAACTCAACAGCAAAAAACCAAATAATCCAATTAAAAAATGGGCAGAAGACATGAAGAGACATTTCTCCAAGGACACCCAAATGGCCAACAGACAGGAAAAGATGCTCAGTATCACTCAGCATCAGAGAAATCAAATCCACAGTGAGACACCACCTCACACCTGTCGGAATGGCTAAAATTAGCAAGTCAGGAAACGACAGGTGTTGGCGAGCATGCAGAGAAAGGGAAACCCTCGTGCACTGTTGGTAGGAACGCAAGCTGGTGCAGCCACTGTGGAAAACAGTGTGGAGGTTCCTCAAAAGGTTAAAAATAGAACTAACCTGTGACCCAGCAATTGCACTACTGGGCATTAACCGCCAAAACACAAAATACTAATTCAAAGGGATACATGCACCCCTATATTTACTGCAACATTATTTATGATAGCCAAGATACGGAAACAGCCCAAATGTACGTCAATAAATGAATGGATAAAGATGTGGTGTAGACACACAATGGAATACTACCGTAAAAAAGAATGAAATCTTGCTATTTGCAACAACATAGATGGAGCTGGAGAGTATAGCAGAAAGCAAAATAAGTCAGTCAGAAAAAGACAAACAGCATATGATCTCACTTATATGTGGAATTTAGGAAACAAAACAAATGAGCAAAGGGAGAAAGAAAGAGAGACCAACCAAGAGACAGACTCATAACTATAGAGAACACCCTGATGGTCACCAGAGAGGAGGAGGGTGGGGGATGGGGGAAACCGGGGATGGGGATGAAGGGGTGCACTTGTCTTGAGGAGCACTGGGTGACGTATGGAAGTCCTGAATCACTATGCTGTACACCTGAAACTAGTACAACACTGTACGTTAACTAACCTGGAACTAAAATAAAAAACTTAAAGAAAGACAAATCATGATTAAAATCCTTTCAATAGGATTATGTATCATAAAAACCCAACCTATCCGTGTCTGAGAGGATACGCTAGTGTTACCTTCTCTGTAACCTGAAAGTCAGAGTACTTAAATATATTATAACAAAGTGTGATGGCTTGAGCAAAGGCTGAAGTGTTTGGCAGCACAACCCCCTATGATCCATTCCTAAGTGTCTTTTCAGGGAACACCTCCGAAGATGCTTGGCCCAGCTGGCACCCTCACCAGGGGATGGGCTCAGGGATAAAGATAACCTGGAAGAACAGACAAAACTTGAAGGAAGCTTCTGGAGCTCATCAGTCTCAAGAACCTAACAGGAACTGAAAATCCACTATGGTTTTAGTTGAATGTGACCTCAAATACTATTTAAAGATAGCAAAAAGAAAGGGAGAAATGATCTCTTTGCTTGTTACACAAACCTAGAACTCAAGAAAACAAAATCGGGGTTAGGCAATTTAATACAGTCCACCCAGCAGCAGCAGACAGGGGAGGGTCCACGGAACTTCTGCCAGCTACCAACAGGCAGACCCAAGTTTTCTGAATCTAGCCTATTTCTCCTTCTTGGTTTTTGGCACTCCCTAATTACCACAGTGCTGCTCCCAGAACAGTCCTGACTTCCCAGCCCTCATGTGTCCTGTCCCCAACTCCCTGCATCTCCCCCCACCCCCCGCCAGCCCTGGCAGCGCAGGCACTCACGTCAAGCTCCCCATCATCGAGCTCCCCATCATCATCCTCCTTGTTTTTCTCCTTGGCAGTCTCCAGGGGCTCCTTGTCTTCCACACTGTGAACTCCTGTAGCCCCCTCGTCCCCAGGAGCTCCTTCTCCCTTCTCCTCGTCATCCTCGGCGCCAGCCTTCTCAGTCTCGTCCTCCTGCCCAGCGGGGGCCGGCTCCTCGGGGACCTCCTCATCGTAGTCTAACTCATGCTCATCCAGGTCCCTGGTGACCGATGAGGCCTCATCCCTCAGGTCGCTTGTGCGCTCTTCCTCCCCCCCGTCCCCCTCCTCCACATGCGGGGGGCTTGTGGGGCCCCTGCTCAGATCCTGAGCCTCGGACTCCTGGTCCTGGTCCTCCTCGTCAGAGTGACTCTCTTCCTCCTCCTGGCTCAGTCCCGGGACAGCACTGTCTTCATCCTCCAAATCAGAAGCCCTCCCCCCAGCTCCGTCCAAATCCTGATCGGACCCACTCTCCCTCAGAATGTCATCGTCCGAGAGCCCCTGCTGCTCCTCTTCTTCGTCCTCTGGAGAGCGAGGGTCCCGTTCAGGGCTCTCGGCCACATCCATCGGTACCCACAGTTCTGCAAAAGAAAGAGAACACAGACGCACAGCAGTCAGCAAAACATAAAGTCAATCTTGACCTGGTTTTCTTGGCTCCATGCTCATTCCCGACCTGCAGGAGGGACCAGGACCTGCATCTCTCTCGGTCCCGCACAGCTCCTCCAAACGCCAGACCCCATTCTACAGACCACTGCTGCTGGTTGTTCCACCAGGGAGGCCGCTGGCTGGCCCCGCATACCTGCAGCAATCTGGCAGAGACCTGGACTGCTCCTTGTCACAAGCACAACCCGGCAGGTAAAGAGAAAGTGAGCAGCAATAAGATACAAATTGTGAGGCACAGCTTTTTGGATTCTTAAATTACTTTTAAAATTCAAGAAAAGTTGCATTACGGAACGAGGCAATGCCGCCACTTTTCTGGAGCCACCCTCAAGGGTCTGGAGCAGAAACCCTGGCCAGTCTTGTCCCCAGGTCACTGGTTGTCTCCTGTTCTGAATGCACTTCTCCAAGTATGGCCCCGATTGCCCCATCAGAATCACTGGGGATGATCTTTAAAAATGCAGACCTCAGGCCTCACCACAGACCTGTGTGCTGGGGCCACCAACAGATGTTTAGAAGGCGGCATCACTCACGCGTGCTGCGGATCTCTCACAGGAACGCAGAGAACCATCATTCTAATACAGCTATGTCATGGAAAAGAACTCTGGCAGAAAATTTTATGTATGTGAGTAGTTTCATATGTAAAAAGACTGTCATTTTAAAAGTTTTTTTTCTATTTTTACTAATATAGACTTAATTATAAAGTGGACATTTTTTCACTTTCCCACATCCATGCCCAATGACAGGACATTGTTCCATTTCCTTTTTTTATTTTTAATTTTTAAAGATTTTATTTATTTATTTGAAAGACAGAGAGAGACACAAAAGGGGGTAAGGTCAGAGGGAGAAGCAGGCTCCCCACCGAGCAGGGAGCCTGATGTGGGACTCGATCCTGGGACTCGAGGATCATGACCTGAGCCGAAGGCAGCCACCCTACCAAATGAGCCACCCAGGCACCCTGTTTCATTTGCTTTAAATGTAAACTGAATACAGTGGGACAGGAGTATATGTGCATGAAACCAACACCAAACAGCAGCATTCACCAGTGCACCTGGAGGAAGTCACTGCCCAACCAGTTTGAAATAACAGGAACAGTGAAAGGTGCAGTGTTTACTTGATTCTCCAAAATTTTAATTTAAAATAATGTATGTCAGAATTATGCAGCTTGGTATCTCAGCAAGATCTGGAAACACATATAATTACATACTTTAAATAAAAAGAGTCATTTTATGCTTTTATATAACTAAAAACTAAACACGTATCTTTCAATATCTTTATATTTTTAAAAAGAGAACCTGTGTTTAAAGATGCATATACCAATGGGGCGCCTGGGTGGCACAGCGGTTAAGCATCTGCCTTCGGCTCAGGGCATGATCCCGGCGTTATGGGATCAAGCCCCACATCAGGCTCCTCCGCTATGAGCCTGCTTCTTCCTCTCCCACTTCCCCTGCTTGTGTTCCCTCTCTCTCTGGCTGTCTCTCTCTCTGTTGAATAAATAAATAAAATCTTAAAAAAAAAAATAAATAAAGATGCATATACCAAGAGATGGTATCTTAACCTATAGTCAAAAATACTTTTTTTTGCAGTTAATGGAAATTAAAATTGAGTACACATTAAGACAAATGACTTCAAATTCACCACTTTATAAATCAACTGAATGGTTAGTAATAATAGAAATTTACAAACCAATCAATCCATTCACAGCCACAGTTTTAAAAATGATTCACTTTTTAGTCTTCCTAACTGTACTATCCAGAGGCAGGACTACTGGGGAGAATTTTCAAAAGTCAGTCCTCAAGGGGCGCCCGAGTACCTCATGCAGTTAAGCGTCTGACTCTTGCTTTCGGCTCAGGTCGTGATCAGGGCTGTGAGATTGAGCCTGACATCGGGCTCGGGCTCTGCACTCAGCACGGAGTCTGCTTGAGATTCCCCCTCTCCCTGCCCCCTCCCCACGCCCCACGCCCCCGGCTCATACATGCACGCTCTCTAAAAAAAAACCCAAAAAACAAAAACAAAGTCAGTTCTCAAATAAAGGACTCTGCTGAAAATCAAGTAGAGCCCTCTGCCCCATAGGGCAGAGCCTGTCCCTGTGCACAACACACCCACCGGCCATAGTAAAGATGAACAAGGTGCCCGAAAGCTAAGGGCTTTCTGCTCTCAGCTGTCGCAGAATGGGCCTGGAGTGGGGATGGGTTACAGTAGCCACTCAGGGCCCCTTCCCCTTCCTTACTGATTTTCCTTGTGTGTGACTCCTATGCCCAGGTCTGCATAGTTTTCATCACACTGTATATAAGAAATCTTCTTCACAGGAGTTCAGCGACTTTCATCTCCCCAGCTGCTGAATCGACACCTGTACCCTGTGAGCAGCCAGTAATATGGAGCTGGTTACCAAGCCTCAGACATCCTACTTGAAACCCGACAAATTCTTCTTTTTTTTTTTGGCGGGGGGTGAGGGAGGAGGGGGAGAGAGAATCTTAAGCAGGCTCCACACCTAGTGTGGAGCCCGACGCGGGGCTTGATCTCACGACCCTGAGATCATGACCTGAGCTGAAACCAAGAGTCGGACACCCAAGTGACTGAGCCATCCAGGCGCCCCCCCCCCCGCAACAAATTCTGATTCTCACATTTTATGGTCCATTGGCAACCCTGAGAACCAAATGACTTATTTAAATCAATCAAATGTTATCTAAAATTATGTCCCCTCAAACTAGTTTAAAAATCTGCAACTGAGAAGCTGCAGAAAAGACCCAAGTCTGCTACTGGCCTCCCAACATCCCACCCTGCTCAAAACTACAACCTCTCATAGCCTGCTAGCAGCCTTTTCTGGGGCTTGGATGCAAACGGGTTTGCACTTGGGTTTCATTGTTATGATTAGATTCAAACTGCTTTTCATATTCTAGGAAGTTGAAACCAAATACTAGAGTAAGAAATGGAAGAAAAAGAGTGCCTCACTTCAAATACCTGAACTGATGCAAAAAGTGGGCCAGGCCAGCGGGTAGTTTACCCCTTGGTGTGCTGCAACTTTATGGGGTACACAGACAGTGCAGCAGTGTGGGGTCTGCGTTAGAGCTGAACCCCAGCGCTTCTGCTTCCTAGCTTCAGGATCCTTGGCCAACTATGTACACTTGCAACGCCTCGGTCTGTGTCTTCACCTGCAATACAGGGACAACAGTATCTACTTTATAAGGCTGTTGCAACACTTACATGAGATAAGCCTCATAACATGCCTGGCACAGGTTCCACATACTTGAATTTAAACTGAACTAGTGAGAAGATGAGTAAAGGTAATCCTCAACTTGTAAGAACCAGACTCCTATCACCCGTCAGATGCATTTCCAGTCTCGGGGTACACTTGAGTAATTCATTCATGGTTTCATTCGACAAATAGCTCTCTACTCAATGTGACACTCTATCATTGCAAGGATGTCTGCAATAAAGCTGACAGCCACTGACACCTCTAAGAGACGACCCCTCTGTGTCAGGCACCTGACCAATCCCTCATGTCAGCCTTCCAAATAAGCCATGTTCCTTGTCAAAGATAAGGAGACCTAGGCCACGTGGCCACTGAGTGGGTATCCTGGGACTGCAAATCAGAGCTGCCTCTAGGGCGTGTAGTCAATTACACAGCCCCGCACTCTGCGTGAAATGAGCTGGTGCTACCTGCACGGGAGCCCATCCCCACTTTTTGCCATTGCTTCTACAGGAAAATGGGACCCGAGTTCCAAATTGATTTTATAAACTCTTTTTTGGAACAGAACCCACTACTGAACCAGGAGATTTTGCCTGTTTTTCTTTTCTCCCTTTTAAAGTTTTATTCTGATCCATCTACACTTCTATCTTAGACCCTCTAGAAACAAAAACAATCTCATCTACGTGGAAAAGTTAACATCTCATTTATACAGTCCATAGTTAAAATAGTTATGAACGTATGGAGGTTCAACTTGGGACACCAGTCATTTATTTTAAACTTGTCTGAAGTTTGAATCTCAGGCATCTAAACTAAACATGAGTCCAAGAAAAGAAACCCCAAAGATGCACACCTTTATACTGAGGCCACGGGAAATGCTGACGAGAGGCTGCTGTACTGTGGCAGGGAAAGAAAATCTGAAGAAGTACTAACTGAGTACATGCCCCCCACGGTTTAAATTTTGGACATGACTTCAACTCTCCAAGGACACAAAGATAACTTTCTGACTCTCAAAGACAGTTTTCAGGGCTGACCAGAAGGTGGCAGGGCAGGAGGTCCTGGGCGCACCTGCTACTAGGAGGGCAGCCTAGTGTTCTAGGGTGGCGGTGCTTAGCCTTAGGGAAGCATGGATTGTTTGGAGAATCTGATGAAGGGGATGCGATGGCTCCTCTCCCTAGAAAAACATGAATGTATGCAATTTATCTTCCATTTAGGGAGTTCAAAATCCCCTGAGGTTTACTCACCACTCCCAAATTGAGAACTCTTGCCCTAAGTATATGTTATTCTAGTACATATCCATACTTACCATACGGTCCACGACTGTTTGTCTGCAAAGTCTGTTGGCAGACCCCTCCCCTCCATGAAGTACCTGAGTAGAAGGGTTCAGACCCACCTCTGTGTTTCCCAAACTCAGTGGAATAGCTGGCCCTTAGTAGCAGTGCTCCACATAATTTATTGTTTAAATTGGGTCACATCTGAGACTGAAAAGGGGGCACTATTAACAATTACAACAGCTGGGTGGCTCAGTCGGTCAAGCGTCTGCCTTCGACTCAGATCATGATCTCAGGGTCCTGGGATCGAGTCCCACATTGGGCTCCTTGCTCAGCGGGAAGCCTACTTCTCCCTCTGCCTGCCACTCTCCTTGCTTGTGCTCTCTCTCCCTCTCTCTCTATGCAAATAAATAAATAAAATCTTAAAAAAAAAAAAAAAAACCACAAACAAAACAAAAAACAATTACAATAGGCATGAAGAGAGGCTCTCCTAGGCACAATGGGACACACAATCACCCTTAGGAGGCCCCGACAATTTCCTGAGGAGTCACATCTTTTATTTACCTATGGAACCCTTTGGAATTTAACAATAGGCTGCACACAGGTGAGCACCTTGGAGAGAAAAATGTGCCAAAGAATCTACCCATTAGAAACAACCTGAGTCACACCTTGCTGCTCAGAAGAAAAGTATCACTGGGAGTCAGAAGATGGTTTGTGTTCCAGGCCCTGGGCTGGGTAGGTTCCTGGTCTCTATGGGCATCTACAACCTGTTTTGAGATGAATTCACTTTGGAAACCACCCGAGTGCACACTTTAGGTCAGGTGCTAGGAAGAACACGCAGCCTATCAAAAGCAGACAATGACACAGAGGGTCCTTTCGTCACATCTTCACCAACTCCCGCTTCACAGTTTTTACTCAGCTGTTCTTCTCACACAATCACCTTGTAACTGAGGATTCTTGGCGAAGTTTAGAACTACCTCTTCGGTTCTTTGACCCACAAGATGGTGAACTTGCCCAGAGACCTGAATGACAAGTGTCCATCACTGTGTTTCTACTGCATGCTGCATTTGGCAGATGACGCTCGATAAACGCTTGTTGAATAAATGACAAAATCTTGTTACTTGATAAACTACCTGTTGCATACGAGGAAGAAACTGGAAATAAGCGCCCCATTTTTAAAAGACCACAGCAGAAGTCAGACACGCAGTGGGTGCTGCCTTACCCCCCAGCAGCCACCCTGGAAGGCTGCACACTGATTCCAATGGCAATGCTAAAGTGCAGACCAGTTTGGGAACTTCTCTGTTTGAGTGACCTTCAGAATCTGCAAAGTTTTTTCCTGGCTCTCTGGTAGCAGCAGATATTCCTCCTCAAAGTAGGTCACTTTGAGAAATCACAGGAAACCATTCAGAACCTGGTCTGGTACATGAGGTGAGCTACCAAACCAGGTAAAGTGATTTCTGGTTAAACACAGGGTACAACTATTGAATGAAACCAATTTTCTCATATGACTTATGTATTTATCGCCAAAACAGAAGTTATAAGGCGGTTTTGGCAAAGGAGCACCAATGAAATACAAGCATAACCTTTCAGAGTAACAACTTTTAATAGAACAATCCCTATCTGAATGCTGAAGTTGGTACATCTGGTAAAAATTCTGACTCATAACTTCACGGATTTACAACATCTAAAGGAAGGGTGTCAAAGTTGATGACAGACACCACCCACTAAACTCGACCACCAAAAACTCCTCAGGAAAGAAGCACTCACCTTGAGATGATCTGCAGCTGTGAAAAAGTAAAAAACCGTCCTAAACATGAGCAAACACAGCTTACCTGTTGGCTCTCTGGAATGATTCCACAAAGTTTTCTTACACCTGGGCATTCCCCACCCAAAACCAGAGAGGGGTTCCAGCCTTTGGGACACACACATGTGCTCAGACTGTAAAATTCTCAGGCAAAGACGACTCCAACTCCACTCCACGAGCAATAGGAGAGAGGTGAGTCTCAAAGAAGAAATGATGAGACATTGCTCTGCCCCCAGGCAGTACTACAGATGCCAAACACTCCGTTCTTCTATTTTCCCCATATGGATGGTACACTGATCTACTCTTGCAAAAGAGCTTGCTGAGCGGGGCTCTCTCAAAATGATCAACCACTCTACATGGCAAATGCGCTGTCATAAAGTATTCGAGAAAACAACTTTTAGCAGAAGCAAGGCTGGAAGTGGACTCTTAGCCTCTCCCAGCAGGATAGCTACAGTTAGTTTATCCAAAGGACTCGGCATCCTTCAGGCTCCTAACTAAAGGAGCAAGGAAGTTTATGCCTAAGAGTGGCGCGCGAGTTGGGGCACAGCCAATACATCCAACCTGTGCCCACTGAAGCTGAGGGAGCAAGTTCCGGGAGGCTCCAGAGAGCTCAAAGTTCCCGAAGAGCCCATCCCCAGTCCGGGCTGGTCTCCTCCGGAGGGCGAACTGCGTGCCTCCCACCACCACCCCCCCCCGCCGCCGTGGGCGGCAAACATGTGCCACGCGAATGTCCCGGAAGAGAAATGACAGCTTCGGGAGAATGGACTCCACCGCGGGGCGCAGGGGCAGCCGCGGAGTTCGGGCTTCAGGTAGGTTCCAGGGCCCCCCGGGCCGGCAAGCCGCGGACCGAACACGGGATCGTGCCTGTTTCTGCGACCCCTTCCCAGGACCCGAGAGCCACGCTCGGCCGAGGACACAGCCCGGAGCGCTCCCCGGAGGCGGCGGCGCCGGAGCTCCCGGGCCTCGACTCCGCGCCGCCGCCACGCTCCTCACCCGGCCGCCTCGGCCTCCTCCCTACCTGCCCGGCCTCCCCGCCGCCGCCGCCGCCACTTACCTCAGCGCGAGGGCGGGGAGGGGGCCACGGCTCCGCTGGCGTCGGGGCGGCGCGGGGAAGACGTCCCTCGGCCCTTCCGCTCCTCAGAGGCTCCGGCTTGAGGCGCGACGCGGGCGGAACAAACGGGCTCCACTACCCGCGGGGGCCGGCCATTGTGCGACGTCATCAGGCCGCGACAGTCGTCCTGCGGGCCGGCGGGCTTCCCTCGCTCGCCCCGCCCTCCGCCCGCTTCCTTCCGGCCTCCGCGCGGCCGCCTCCGCGCGGCCCCGCCCCCGCGGCGCGCGCCCGCCCGAGCCCGCCACAGCGCAGGCGCTACCTAAAGGCCCCGCCCCGGGGCGTGTCTCCGAGCCCGCGCGCCGCCGGCCGCCTGACCACGCCTGCGGGAGGGCGAGCCTCGCTGCGGGCTCACGTGACGCCGCGCGCAGCCGGTTCCCGCCTTGCCTGACCGTGCTGCGGGCGGGAGCGGCGCCGGCGGCGGCAGGTGGTTTCGTCCCCGGAGCCGGAAATCCTACTTCCTCCTGCAGGGCCCGAGGGCTCCCGCCCCGTTGAACGTACGCACCCAACACAAAGTTACTCATTTTTCGGATACAGAGTTTAAACCTCAAAGCCTGGACATATTTAGCTCTTTCCGTCGGACTCAATGGCTTACGCTCTGTTGAGTATAATCAGTTCAGCCCAAAATTAATCATTGTTGAGTACCGAGTTTAAATGTTAAACCTTAAGATTTTTAACTATTCCTGCTTTCTTAAAAATAATTAGCTCGACAAAAAAATTAATCCTGTTGCAGATACTGAGATTCAATATCAGAGCTTGACAATTTTCACTATTTCCGTGGGAATAAACAGCTCTGCGTCTTATTAAATGTGATCAGCTTTCCGAGAGCACAAGGACGTCACGTGATATTTGGAGCATTTGGGCGGCTTACCAGCTAAGCACAGCCCCTCAGCGTGGAACCACCCTGCAGGAGATCAAACAGCATTTTTTTTTTTTTAAGATTTTATTTTTAAGTAATCTCTACCCCCAATGTGGGGCTGGAGCTCACTACCCGGAGATCAAGAGTGGCATGCCCCACCCACGGAGTGCACTTTCCGTTTTATTATTATTATTTTTAAAGATTTTATTTATTTATTCGGCAGAGATAGAGACAGCCAGCGAGAGAGGGAACACAAGCAGGGGGAGTGGGAGAGGAAGAAGCAGGCTCATAGCGGAGGAGCCTGATGTGGGGCTCGATGCCACAACGCCGGGATGCACTTTCCATTTTAAAGAGGAAGGTCCTGGGCTGGGTTCTTCATCATTTGTGAACAAGGGGCCCACGTTTTCATTTTGCGCTGGACCCTGTAAATTATGGAGCTGGTTCTGGGTGTAATGAAGGGTTTTGGGAAATGCTGAGCAGGGCAGGCCTTCCCTCAGCCCACCTTCCTTCTCCAGAAAACCTGCAGTAAACAGAAAAAAGAGCTCCTCCTTGGGGCAGCCTCTCACCACCGTTGGGCCACAGAAGTAAGTGTCTGGCAGACTGTGAAGTTGCATGAACTTGTAGATGTTTGCCCCTTGTTATCCGAACAAATGAGCAAGGAAAGAAATGGGGGCATGCAGAGTTACCAGACGACCCAGCAATGACACTCTTAGGCAGCTAACCCAAGAGAAATGAAATATGCACACAGACACTTGCATACCAGCGGAAGTTGGTGAATAAAGCAGCTTTATTCACAATAGTCACAAAGGGGCAACAACCCACATGTTCATCAACTGATGGTAGATAAGTGAAATATGGTCTATCCACTCAACAGAATATTATTCAGTCATATAAAGGACTGAAGTCTTTATAAGAAGAGATAGCCCAGAGTTCTGTCCACCTCCTCCTCCACACACCACGAGAGGCATAAGAAGGTGGTCTGCTTCCCTGGAGGAGGGCTTTCGCCAGAACCTGACCACACCAGTACCCTGTTCTTGGACTTCCAGCCTCCAGAACGGTGACAAATAAATTTCTGTAAAGCTGCCCAGTCTGTGGTATTTTGTTTTGTCAGCCCAAGCTGACTAATACATTCCGTGTACATGAAACACCAGAAGAGGCAAATTCATAAAGTCAGAAAGTACAGAGTGGTCGCTGGGGGCTGGGGGCGTGGGAACAAAGCCTCTTTTGGGTTAACAGAACTGTTCTGGAATTAATGGTGATAGGCACGTACTAAAAATCACTGAATTGGGTACTTGAAAAGAGTGAATTTTATGGCATACGAGTTATACCCCAACAAAGCTATTAATTTATTTCATTTTTAAAAGGATTTTATTTGTTTGAGAGAGAAGGAGATATCGACAGAGAGCACAAGCGGTGAGGAGAGGGCGAAGCAGGCTCCCTGCTCAGTGGGGCTGACATGGGACTCCATCTCGGGACCCTGGGATCATAACCTGAGCTAAAGGCAGACACCCAACTGACTGAGCCACCCAGGTGCCCCAAAGCTATTATTTAAGAAAAGGAAAGAAAAGAAATTAAGTAGAGCCAGACTGATGGGGGGGGGGTGATGCAGGGTGGGAGCGAGGAGCAAGAGGAGGTGGGAGGAGGGAAGGAGCCAGGGCTGAAGAGGTAGGCAGCGGGCTCTGCGGGAGAGGGAGAGGGCCGGACTCCGTCCATGGTTCTACCTCCTGAAGGAATCTCCAGCAACCCTCTCTTTTCTCTATCCACCATCATCACCTGCTGGGGTTCATGCCCCAGCTCCAGCTCCTCCCCTCCTCCCCATCCTCTCCCAGACACCAAGAGCCACCTGACTGTAATCTCACTGCTCCAGCCTGAGACCCTCCAGAAGCTCCCTCTGCCCCACGTTAGGCTCCGAACCCTCAGGCGTGTTGCCCCTGCTCTCTAACCTGTCTCCAGCCCTGCTGTCCCCTTCCTTGCCTTCAACTGGCTGCACATTTTGCTTTGCCCCCAGGCCTTTGCACATGCCATTCCTGCTGCCTGGGACACTGCTCCCACGTTTCCTCACTGAACTTTGATCATTCTTCACGCCTCACCCAGGATGGACCTTCTTCCAGAGCCTTGTCTGTCTCTACAGCATGACTACGAGCTCCTGGCCGGGCACTGAGCTGCCAGTCAGTGTCTGCAGCATCTGGAGTGTGTGTGTTGCAGGGAAACCTTCAGAAAGACGGAGAATGCCTGAGACGGGATCAGAGCCCAGTCTCTGTGAGTCTAAATACCATGGGCTTGGACTGCTGTGCCTTGAGCCGTAGGCCCCAGCTATAGCATGTAAGCGGTGTCCCTGTGAGCCTCAGTTTCCCTGCTCTATAAAGCGGAGCTATTCACACCTGCTGCCTCCTTCTCCAGTGGGAAGGAGGAGGCCACGAGGTGACAGGCACACACAGTCGTTGGCTCCCAGAGCTCTCTGCTCATGGCAGGCCGTGTGCTGGGTGTGGTCGTGACATCCTTGGGAGGCAGCCCCCGCCGTGGTCTCCGTTTTATAGGAGAGGAAATAGAAGCTGTGAAGGGCAGAGCTGGGCCCTCACCCAGGGAGTCGGACCACAAACCCCAGGTGAGGTTACTCTGGCTGTGGCCATTCTGTAGGAGAAACATAAACCCCTGGTTTATCCACTGGGTCATTTGGAGTCACCGTCAGTAGCAGCCGCTCTGATAACTGGCAGACATGCACACCCTATGTTCAGTGTGCTGATAGACGTGGTCCCATCTGGCCAGGGTCATTGTGTTGGTCAAAGCCAAGAAGCATGCATGAACATCAGTTATGGCCGGAGATAGCTGCCACCACCCACAGAGCCGTGACAGGTGTTGGGGATGGTCGTGGGGGGCACTGAGTCTAACAAGTGTGGCAGTCTACACTGGGCAACAACCACTTTGGAAAACAACAAGCATGTTGAGAGCAGTGCTCTGTGACCAACAGCGCAAGCCTAGACAGGCGTTCTCAAAGTGGAGTCCTTGGGCGGCAGCACAACACCACAGCGTCTGTTAGGAATGCAGGTTCTCAGGCCCTGCCCTGAGCTGCTACACCGGAGAGTCTGGTGGTGAGGCTGTCAGTCGGCCTTTTCACAGGCCTGGGGATCCGATGCCCCATGGAGGGCAAGACCCCTGGACTGGACTTTCTTCCTGTGGCCACGAGGAGACATGAGCAAGGATACTCACAGATCTTTCACTAATAACCAAAAGAACAAAGTGGAAAAAACAGCAGTGGCCCAGATGTTTACAGCTGATTGCAATACCGTACAGTATGTTGCAGATTGTAACAGATGAGTCTCGAGTATAAGTATGTAATATCCATAGGGATGAAGCTGCTTTAAGGAGGGCATTGACTTCCCCACTGAGGAGTGACGGGGAGCCAGAGTACATCTTGAGCAGGGGAGTGACATGAGAAACTGCATATTGGGGATTTTAAAGCCTCATCGGAAGCTCCTATGTCTGAGTCACCTGTGGGGTCTGTTGCTTTTCCTGTTGTTGGTTTTCAGTGATCTGGCCCTGTTTTATAGCACGCCTTGTACTTCTTATTTGATATTGGACATATGGATACATTTTTGCGGGATGCTGCGCCATGGCCTTATCTGCTCCCAAAGAGGGTGAGGCTTTATTTGTATGTGCGGGTGGTTTCAGCAGATCACTGGGCCCTGATAAGCCTTGCTTCCAGGCTTCACAAGGGCTGGCTTGTTTCTGAGAGTGTGGCCCATCCGTACTCCTGGGAGGGGAGCGTCTGCACTCTCAGAGGACCGTCTGCACCGTCTGCCCCAACTCTGCGTCTTCAGGCTTGATCTGCAGTCTGCTGCTGCCCCTCTGTCAAGCTCCTGGTCTCCCCAAGTGCTCCTCTCTGCCGGTTCTCACGGTTTCCCCAGCATGGGCAGCATAGGGGCTGGCCACTACTCCATGGGTCTGCACTCAGGATGCTGGGCTCCTTCTCTCCAGGCTTTCCCCTCAAGTTCCAGATGGTTTAGACTCTGTCCCCTCAGCTCAGCAGGGCCGTGCTTGCAGCTATTACCCCCCTTGCCCCCCGCAGGGTGAATGTGGGGTTCACTTTGTTGTTTCTCTTTGCTCAGGGGTGATAGCCCCACAGCTGCTTGTGTTGGCAGCCCTCCAAATGCGTCTATGCATGTATATCAGTACATCAGGGTTTTATAGCTGTCTTTTGCAGGTGGTGGGGAGTGGGGGTCCTGGGGGGGGTGGGACCCACATTCTTACTTCTTCAGGGTGGCCATACCTGCGTGAGCCTTTGCTGTTTTCCCAAGCTGCCACCAGAGGGCACACCAACCCAGGTGTTCTCCACTCCCGAGCCAGGGGCTGGGATGTGGGCCGGGGTAGGGACTGGCGGGTGCTGCTCTGGCTGCCAGGGCCCCTCAGCCCTTCTCATTCTCCAGGTGGCCTCTTGGATGATGCTGGGAAGGCAGAGTGGGCCTCAGGCTCCTGGAAGTTCCAATGTTGTCCATTCCCACCTGGGGAGGAGCGCACGCACACACACACACATACACATTCCCTTTCATCTTCATCCAGAAGTTCTTTCTCCAGCTTCATGAGAAAATTAATGGAGTACACATTTCTTTACAGATTTTTCTGTATTTGGAATTCACTTCTGGGAGACAGCTGTAGACACAGCTTGCAGGAAGGGCCCCCTAGTTCTGTGTGGGACCCTGAATCCTGGAGGAACCCTGCCTCCTACAGGCTTTGTCCCAGACTCCAAGGGCTGCCCAGCACAGACTCTGTCCGACCTCTTCCCTTCCCTTCCTCAAGACGTCCAGGAATGACCCTCAGCCCCCGCCAAGCAATGGCTGCCAGACCCCTCCTCTCTGGTGTGGCTGAATGATTGCATGAATGAATGTCAGTTTAGTTCCCAACTCACAGCCTTTATCAAGAGCCAGGACTTCTTCCCACAGTGACAGCGTGGACACAGCACACTCGTTCCACACTGCAATGCACCCTGTGGCTTCCCCATCCCAGTGGTCAGTGACGCCCTTTCTGGAAGACAAGGGGACTGTGGTGGCAGGTCTCCAAGATGCCCCGAGGAACCCTGGCTGCTGAGACCTGTGCTCTGAAGCAGCCCCTCCACCTGGGCCGGCTCGTGACTGCTTGAGCTGGTAGGGGCAGGGAAAGACACTGTGGGCTCTTGGCGTGCTGAGGGGCTGTAGGATGTCCAGCTTCTCTGCTGGCATGGTCACCTGGAGAGGGCCCGGCTTCGCCGTCCCAGCCAGCCCCAGCCTGCCAGTCCTCCCTGCGAGGCAGCGTGTTCATGAGCACCAGCCAGGTAACCCTAGACAACTGCGGTCCCAACCATCACCACGCACAGAAGACCACCCAGCGGAACCCACAGCAGCAGTGTGCACAGTGACAAAGTGGCTGTCCTTTGAGCCCAGCACCAGAGAACTAAGGCCACAGGGGCTCTGCCGCACCTGGGACCCAGCCTCTGCACGCACGCGGCCCCCCAGCCCTGTGATGAGTTTACCACTGGAATATGACTTACTGTCTTTTAGCGCCAGCCTGACTACATCTCTACACAAACAACTTTATACCTCTGCCCCCATCTTCTTTTATTCAAACACCACCTGAGCTTCCAGGAGCACCTGTCACCTTCAGCAGAACCTGCTGCCGAACACCCGAGCGCACCGCTGAAGTGCTAATTAACACCCAGACAGCAAGGCTGCCCACCAGCAAGAAGGGACACAGTCGTGGGGCCAGACGTGAACCCTTTGGTTTCTGGGCCATGGAAGAGTTCCGGAAGTCTCCAAGGAGCGTGCAGCTGGCTGAGGTAGCGGGCCCTCGGTTATGGACAGATGGTATGGGGGTCATGCGGTAATTCAGCACTGAGGCAGCAAATACCTGGGGGCTTCTTTGGGGGCCCCTCCTCAGGGCCCACGGGTGTGCCCCGGCATGTGACGCCTGCAGCACACATTTGGAACACCTCCTTCCCCGAGCCTCCCCTCCCGGCTCGGTGTTTTCACCAACTGCCAAGCCCCTAAGTCTAAGGACTGAGAGGTGACGTTCTCAGAGGTCTCACTGTGGCTCACCCCCAAACCCTTGCCCCCAAGAGCATGGCACAGTGGCCTTTCCTGCCCATGCCCTGCTCCGGTCCTTGGGACTGAATGTAGGAACGCAGCCACGAAGACGGCAAACGTGTTTTGTCATTTTTTCTAATTACTGAATCAACCCACCTTTATAGAGGCAAACAGATAAAGAAAATAAGGTGACCTGTGCCCTGGGAATGTGCCAGGATCCAGACCTTTCAGAGTTTGGGGGAAGAGTGGCCACCCAGCCCTGAAGACACCTACTTTGTAGAAGGAGAGGTTTGAGTTCAAATCCCCACTCTGCCCGCCACTGCCTCACCTTCCTGAGACTCTGCTTTCTCTCCTGAAAAACTGGTACTAACAGTAGCCAGCATGTGGGGATGGTCGCGACAGCCACACGAGATATCGCGGGCTGTGTCCAGCGCCTGGCACATGGCAGGCTCCTGGCAGACGTTGCTATTAGATATGAACACATTTGTGAATATGAGACAATGCTCACCTGTTCTTTACAGATGGCTTTTGCTCACTCTGTTACGAACGCCTTGCCATGCCAATCATCGACATGTTTTTTTAAAATTAAGATTTATTTATTTATCTGATAGAGGAGAGTGCTCACACACAGAAGGAGAGGGAGAAGCAGGCTCCCCGCTGAGCAGGGAGCCTGACATGGGGCTCAATCCCAGGACCCTGGGATCATGACCTGAGCCAAAGGTGGACGCTTCACCGACTGAGCCACCCAGGTGCTCCCATGACATTGGTTTTAACTGATATTTTGCTATGGGGACACAGCATCGAGTTCTTACCACTCTGAATGGACATTTAAATTGTCAGAGAGTGGTCTTGTTACAGACAAAAGCTATGTAACTGCTCTGTAACCCCAGGAGATGCTACTGGGGGTTTCTTGGGAGGCTGCTGGCTGTAGGGTGCCTGGGGCACACAAAGGGGGGGACACAGCATCTGTGAGATGTGGTCTGTCTATGGTGCAGGCGAGTTAGGGGCTGGGAGAACTCAGGGCAGAGTGAAAGCCCTCTCTACACAGGTTCTGGGTGTTTCCCAGAGAGAAGGAGGACTTCCCAAGATCAAGGGCAAGGGGAGTGGAAGAAAGGCCCAGCGTGAGGCTGATGGAGGTTCTCCTGTTAAGGGTGTCCTGCTCTTCAGGATTGATTGAGACACTGGGCATGCAAACAACACAGTGTGTGGGGTGTAGCAAGTGGTCCCTGAATCTTAGCTGTCACTACCGATCTCATTTGCTACTGTCACCTGCACAGTTGGGCGAGCCGCTTTCCCTCTGCACCCCCGTTTTTACTTCCATGGGCCTTGGTGGAGATGGGCTTGTAGGCACTTGATTGCTTTCTCTCCTGAGGTCACCGAGCCTGTGGCTCCTTCTGGAAGGGGGCATGATAAGGCAGCCCGTGGCTTCAGCACCAGGGAGGAGGACAGCGCCTGGAGCTGTCCAGGGGCTGAATTCACGGGGGTCGGGGGGGCCCCTGCTGGAGGAGGGCCTCTACAGAGGTGTGGGCCGCGGGGAGGTAGCAGCAGGGATAGTGGGAGACAGACCCATGCTCTACCCTGTCATGTGATGGTGGCTCACGGGATCACAGCCTTCCCAGAGGTTCTGGCAGCCCCAGGGCGGAGCTGGGGTGCCACATTTACGGGCACGAGGGACTGAAGCCTTCCCTATACAGGTGCCTTTGGCCACCCTTCCCCCACCCCCATCAGCCCTCTCCCCTGATCTGTGTGTTTCTGAGTTCAGCCAGGCCCTGTAAATCACAGTTTTAGGAACAATTGGATGAAAATGCCACTCAGCCTGAGTTTGTGTTCAGGAGTGTTCTAGCTGTGTCGTCCGTGATTCCTCCAAACTGGAAACCACCCAGAAGTCCTTCGACAGCCCGTCATGTGGGGACACAGTGCAGAGAGTCCTATGGCAGAATTTCACACAGCAGTGGAAACGGATAAGGGAGGGTCATACTCGGCAAGGATGAATCTCTCAGCGTGATGCTGGGAAGAAGCAGGACGCAAATCATTATGTGTGGTTCTGGTTACAGAAAGCTCTCAGGCAGGCACGGCCCAGGACGGCATTTGGGGCTGCAGGCCAGGGAAGTGGTGACCATCCGCAGAGGGAGGGCAAGGACTGGGAGGACAAGGCTCATTTTATTTGTTCAACCATTATTTTATGTTTGGTGCACTTTCCCATATGTTGATTCCATTTCAAAATGAAAAAGTGAAAGAGAGAAAGTCACTGGGGGTC
The DNA here is from genome assembly GCF_023065955.2 of Ursus arctos. NCBI lineage: Eukaryota > Metazoa > Chordata > Mammalia > Carnivora > Ursidae > Ursus > Ursus arctos. The sequence continues at coordinate 1,296,736 of NW_026622863.1, forward strand.
ATTGGACTCTCTTGGGGAGAGGACTATTAAAGCCCATATTCAAGGGTTGCTGCTGGTCACTCAATCCGTGCCAGGAATTTGCACCCTCACTGGGTCCCTCCCTGGTTCTGAGAAGTGTGCCAGTGACTCTTCCAACTCATGACCCTTGACCCCCGAGATCAAGAGTTGTGTGCCCTACCAGACTGAGCCAGCCAGGTGCCCCTGAAACCTGCTTTTTAAATGCCTTGGAAGAGCCAGGCCCCTGGCCATGTGGGGGAAACAGTCTGGGACTTCTGCTTCCTGGGCCAGCTGAAGGGCTCCTTTGTGGTCTCCTCCTAAGGGCTAGTGAAGAGAAGGTGTGCCAACCATGCCCCCTTGTGGAACGCACAGCAGCAAGGGCCCAGAGCACCCCTGCTTCCCAGAGACCCCAGACTTGGGCTCTAGACCTGCCTCTCGGCCTGAGCCAGCCATTCCCCCTCCCAGGCATCAGTCTTCCCTCTGGAACACGCTGCAAGAGGTGCTTAGTGGACAGGTCATTCCTTCCTCTCCACAGCACTGCAGAGGGCCCCCGGGGGGTGGACCCCACACCAGAGTCACCTGCAGATTGTAGACACCTTAGCGCTTCCCAGTTGATCCCAGGGCCTGTCTGTGTCTTCCCCACCTCCTCCTGGATTTCTGGCTTTCTGCCTCCTCCTGTTAGACCGTCCATAGCTCAGCTGGTTGTTGGGGTCCTTCTCAGCCTGATGGACTCCTGGGGAGCCCCTGCCCTTATCCTGGGAGGGGAGGCAGGGATGGCAGAGTGGGTCTCCTGCTGGAAAGCCGCACTAGTGGCCCTTGAGTTGGCGGTCACTCCTGCGGGGGGGGGGAGGGGCGTGTGGGAGCAGGGAGAAGTTGGCAGGGCCGTGCATCTGTGTGCGAGCATACACGGCGCGTTCGCGCGCAGCACTGCAGCCTGCAGGATGAGAGGCCTCTGCCCGCAGAATGCCTGGGGTGTTGGGGCTGTCTTCCCCCTCTCCCCATCTCTGGAAGGAGGAAGAAGGCAAAAAGTCTCCTCACTGGGCAAGTTCCCTGAGCTTACAAGTTTCTCCTGGGGGCTGGGCTGGGAGCCAGCGGTGGTGGCCTCTCACCTGGTGGACTGTTTCCTGCAGAAAGGCTAGCGTGCAGGGGTGGGGGGGGTGGGGAGATGGCGGTGGGAGGATGGGGTCCTCTGAGATGCTGAGAAGGCAGAGACGGGGCAAACTCCCAGCTGCAGGGGGGCTGCACACTTGGGGGGGCTGTTGTGAGGACTGTGGGTTTAGTCCTCGGGCTGCCAGCCTCCACAGCAGAAGGCAAGTGCGGCCCTTGGGGGGCTGGGGGGGGGGTCGCAGCAGCTGTGCTGGGATCATGGGCTGATTGTCTCCTCAGCTAAACAGAAAGGAGGCTCATTTTCAGGAGAGCAACCTGCTGGGTGCTCGTGTGGGTCCGTGTGGGCAGGTGTCTACGAGTCCAGGTGTGGGGGTGTGTTCCAGGTACTGTGCACGTGGCATGAGAGTGGGCAGTGTGTTTGTATGTATGGTATGCACACCTGTGTGGTGGGGGTGTGTGTGAGTTTGTGTTGTGATTTACACACATGTGTGTGCATTTGGGACTGTGTGTTTTGGGTATAGGGTGTGGGGGCTAGTTCAAGTGTGTGTCCATGAAGAAGTGTGTGTGGCCGTGTGTGTGTCAGGGTCTGTGTGTGTGTGGCTGTGTGTGTGTCAGGGTCTGTGTCTGTGTGTGTGTCAGGGTCTGTGTGTGTGGCCGTGTGTGTGTCAGGGTCTGTGTGTGTGTGTGTCAGGGTCTGTGTGTGTGTGTGTGTCAGGGTCTGTGTCTGTGTGTGTGTCAGGGTCTGTGTGTGTGGCCGTGTGTGCGTCAGGGTCTGTGTCTGTGTGTGTGGCCGTGTGTGCATCAGGGTCTGTGTCTGTGTGTGTGGCCGTGTGTGTGTGTGTCAGGGTCTGCGTCTGTGTGTGTGGCCGTGTGTGTGTCAGGGTCTGTGTCTGTGTGTGTGGCCGTGTGTGCATCAGGGTCTGTGTCTGTGTGTGTGTCAGGGTCTGTGTCTGTGTGTGTGTCAGGGTCTGTGTCTGTGTGTGTGGCCGTGTGTGTGCGTCAGGGTCTGTGTCTGTGTGTGTGGCCGTGTGTGCGTCAGGGTCTGTGTCTGTGTGTGTGGCCGTGTGTGTGTGTGTCAGGGTCTGCGTCTGTGTGTGTGGCCGTGTGTGTGTCAGGGTCTGTGTGTGTGTGGCCGTGTGTGTGTCAGGGTCTGCGTCTGTGTGTGTGGCCGTGTGTGCTGGGTCTGCTGTGGAGGTGAGTTTGGTTCGTGAGTATTTGTGTGTGTGTGTGCTTGTATGTTGGCATGTTCGTGTAGGAGGGGGAGGAGCCATGGGCCTCTCTGTGTGTGAATGCCTGGAAACTTGTGTGCAGGTGTGCTGCATGTGTGCACAGGTGTGTGGTGTCTGTGTTTGCAGGTGTGTGCTGTGTGTACATGTGTACAGGCGTGTGCTGTCTTTTTGTGCAGGTGCGTGTACAGGTGTGTGCTCTCTATGCATGCAGGTGTGTGCCAGCTGTGTCTACAGGTGCATGTACAGGTCCATGTTGCCTGTGCATGCAGGTGGGTGTACTGGTGCGTGTACGGGTGTGTGCTGGCTGTGTGTGCAGGTGGGTGTGCAGGTGTGTGTACAGGTGTGTGCTGGCTGTGTGTGCAGGTGGGTGTACTGGTGCGTGTACAGGTGTGTGCTGGCTGTGTGTACAGGTGGGTGTACTGGTGCGTGTACCGGTGTGTGCTGGCTGTGTGTGTAGGTGGGTATGCAGGTGCGTGTACGGGTGTGTGCTGGCTGTGCATGCAGGTGGGTATGCAGGTGTGTGTACAGGTGTGTGCTGGCTGTGTGTACAGGTGGGTGTACTGGTGCGTGTACAGGTGTGTGCTGGCTGTGTGTGCAGGTGGGTATGCAGGTGCATGTACAGGTGTGTGCTGGCTGTGTTGTGTGTGTGTGTGCAGGTGGGTATGCAGGTGCGTGTACAGGTGTGTGCTGGCTGTGTGTGCAGGTGGGTATGCAGGTGCGTGTACGGGTGTGTGCTGGCTGTGTGTGCAGGTGGGTATGCAGGTGCGTGTACGGGTGTGTGCTGGCTGTGTGTGCAGGTGGGTATGCAGGTGCGTGTACGGGTGTGTGCTGGCTGTGTGTGCAGGTGGGTATGCAGGTGCGTGTACAGGTGTGTGCTGGCTGTGTGTGCAGGTGTGTGTACAGGTGCGTGTACAGGTGTGTGCTGGCTGTGTGTGCAGGTGGGTGTACAGGTGTGTGTACAGGTGTGTGCTGGCTGTGTGTGCAGGTGGGTGTACAGGTGTGTGCTGGCTGTGCGTGCAGGTGGGTGTGCAGGTGGGTGTACAGGTGTGTGCTGGCTGTGTGTGCAGGTGGGTGTACAGGTGTGTGCTGGCTGTGTGTGCAGGTGGGTATGCAGGTGCGTGTACGGGTGTGTGCTGGCTGTGTGTGCAGGTGGGTGTACAGGTGTGTGTACAGGTGCATGTACAGGTGTGTGCAGGTGGGTGTACAGGTGTGTGTACAGGTGGTGCCGCCTGTGTTGTGTGTGGGCAGGTGTGTGGGCAGCATCCTAGAAGAACCACTTCTCTCCCAGCCCTGCCCCAATTCTGTGCCCTGGCCCCTGCCCTGTGGGGGCTGCAGTGGGGGTTTCTGGCCTCTCAGGCCAGGTGGGAGTGGGCCGAGCACCTGGCCTGGCAACTGTCTCTGGGTGTGGTCTGTCTCAGCCTCACCTGCTTCTCACCTGCCCCCATTCCAGGTCCTAGTGTGGTTGGGCCTGGCTGGTGGGGAGGCAGGAAGACTCTGGCTCATTTCCAGACAGCATCTGCAGCGGCCACGGGCTGGGGCTTGTGGGCAAGAGCCAGTTGCTGGCTTCCAGCTCTGCTCCTGGGAAACCAAGACGGGGCACCCCACAGCCCCTGGGCGTGTTGATCTAGCTCGCTGCCTGCAGTACCCAAGGAGGGACCTGCTGTTGTTACCCCCGCTGACAGATGGGGGTGCAGAGGCTCAGGGAGATTGGAGCTGTAATAGTAACCAGACGCCAGGTCCACAACTTTCTGCGCCTCGCCGTTTCCCAAGAGCCTCACTACGTTCCTGAGAGGCAGCTACTTCTAGTCTCCCGGTTCCACGGATGAGCTCACTGAGCCTGAGACGCTGTGTGGCTTCTTCACAGCTCAGGGCGCTCAGGCTGCGCTAGGTCAAGGGTCGACGTGCACTCACCCAGACGACTCCTGCCCCTCCGTCTTGTGTGTGGGGCACTGTTGTCGCCTGTGTTGATGCTCTGGGAGTCTGAGGCTCGCAGGGAGGCTCAGGAATGTTGCAGCTGAGCCTTGAACGTGTATTCCCTGTTCTCTCCCCTCGCCTGGCCAAGCAGAGCAGCGTCACAAGTGCAGGGTCCCCGTGTGTCCCTGGGGGCCTGGCTTCTAGCACAGGCAGGTGTTGGTTGGGCCTGTAGGTGCGGGAGGCCCGGCCCCACTGGCCGTGGATGCGTCCTGGAGGCCCCTCTTCTCGCCCCCTCAGCACCTGCTCAGCCACTGTGGAAGATGACGGGAGCAAGCTGGAGAGGCCTAGCCATGTGTCGCTGGCCTGTGGAGAGGCCATCCCGGGCCTGACCGGGTAAAGGATGGTCTCTGTCTTCCGGTGCTCCTGGTGCGGGTGATGGGCATCGTGGGCAAAGCCATGGTGATCCTGGTGGCGCTGACTGCACACGACATGCACACCCCCACCAACTGCTACCTGGTCAGCCTGGCCCTGGCTGACCTCACTGTGCCGGCGGCTGCGGGGCTGCCCAACGTCTCCGACAACCTGGCTGGGCAGTGGGTCCACAGGCATGCCAGCCGCCTGGGCATCACCTACTTGCAGCACGTGGGCATCAATGTCTCCTCCTGGTCCATCCCGGCGTTCTCCGTGGAGAGGTGGGTGCTCCTCGACCCTGCCCTGCGTGCATCTCCCCCACCACAAAGTAACACAGTCAGGACTTCCCGGCCGGGAGGCTCGGAGGCTGAGCTTCAGCGGAGCAGGAGGGCCAATTCCCCCTTTCCAGAGAGGGGAGGCAGGTGGGACCCTGGAAGACCTGGCCCAGGAAGCAGGGGTCAGAAGGGCTTGTCTCTCATCTCTGCTGCTAACTTGCCGTGAGATGCCGAGGCAGTCCTACCTCTCTGGGGCTCGATTTTCCCACCTGGGAAGTGAACATCTGGACTGGACCTTCTCTGGGGTTTCTTCTGCTCTGATTTTAGCCCTGAGAGACAGTGTAGCCCAGAGTTCAGCATGTGGACTCTGAAGCCCGCTGAGTGGGTTCACACCCGGCTCTGCCCCTTCCTAGTGGCATAGTCTTGGGCAGGCTGGCCCAGGGGCTGGGTGGCTTATCCAGGGCCACACAGAATTGGGACATGATTAAGGCCTTCTGACATCCAAACGCTGGCCTGGTCCTGGTTCTCCTGGGCTGTCGCTGTCCGGGCTCCAGGGCCTTCCATCTCCTGTCCACCCTGGTTGACCCCATGGCCTCGGCATGGACAGTGGGGACCCGGATCCTGGCTGTGAAGCCCGGCCGTGAGGGGCTTTTGATGTCTTTGGCTGCCTCAGTTGGTGACCTTTGGAGGTGGGCAACTTAAAAACCCACTGGGGCTCTCGCAGATGTCAAAGGTCTTTGGAAGGGCCCTGGGGTCCCTGGGCCTGCAGCAGACATGGCTGAACGTGGGGGGGGGGGGCTCCGGGGACAGGGTCCTCTAGGGGCAGCACTTGCCACGTGCCCTCAACACGGCCGCCTGGCCCCCCGAATCCTCACGGCCCTCGAGTCCTTCCCTGACGGGGAATCTGATGGGCCAGGCTGGGTCGTGAGCGCGCGCACACACATGAGCACATGCACACACACGCACATGCACGCACACATGCACCCGCACGCACACGCGCGCACGCACACACGTACGCGCAGGGCGCACCTGACCCCGCTCCCCAGCGCGCAACACGGCCGCCCTGTGGCTGCAGGTTCATTGTTATCCACCACCGGATGCGGGCGCAGACCGTGTGCACCGCGGGTGGGGCCAAGCGGGTCGTCGCGGCTGGCAGGGGGGCCACGTCCGTCTACTGCCTGTTCCGGTCCTTCTGCTGGACCTGCACGTCAGCGAGAGCCAGGGCCCGCAGTGCGGCTACAGGATGTCCCGCAGCCTCTACGTGCCCATGTACCTGCTGGACTGCACCCTGTTCTTCGTCACGCCCCTGCTGGTGGCCACCGTCCTCTATGGCTCATCGGGAGAGTCTTGTTCCGGAGCGCGATGCCCCACCCGCCCCACCCTGGGGCTGGGCGCCGCCAGGCCTGGCAGCAGCCGGAACCCAAGAGAAGCTGCCCCGGGGGCCAGATGGGGGCCCCAGGTCCTCCAGGAAGCAGGTGGGTGAGGTCTGCGGGGGAGTTGGGTGGGAGTGGCCGGAGGGGACTGAGGGCGGGAGAGGAGAGCTGGTGGGCAGAGAGGCAGGGAGAGGCGTGACACAGAGCCGGGCAGAGAGGGGATGCGGGTGGGATTCGCATTCGTTCACTCTCCAGGTGTCTGTGGCCCCCGCCTGGTTCTGGGTGCTGGGACTCAGGACCACAGGGCAGACCCACACGCAGCCTGTGGGGGGACCGGGAGATGACGTGACGTGGGACGGGGCTCAGGGAGAGGCACAGAGGCCTCTTGGAACTGACAGCCGAGTACAGGTCTGAGGCTGGCAAGGGGGCAGGCCAAGCATGTACCAGGAAGCCCTGGGAGGACAGGGCGAGGCCTGGAGGTGGTCGCAGGCCTGGCGCACTGGGCTGGTGGGGGGGCAGTGTGAATAGCTGGGGGCTCTCGGCTTTGACTGCAGGGAAACAGGGGCAGCCATGGGGGCTCTGAGACAGCAGGACCCCCTCACATGGGGAGCCTAAGACAGGTGCACACTCAGAGACATGGAGGGAGGGGGAGCGCTGAGCAGAGGGACGCCAGTGACTGAGCCGCGGCACTGTGATGGGAGAGAGAGACCGAGCCAGGCACCCAGAGTGGCCAAGGCCTGTGTCCACTCTCAGGGTGCAGTATGGCCCCAGGCACAAAGCTCTGGACACACAGGTGGTCACACCTCCTGGGGCAAAAGCCAGTGATGACTGCATGGTCCCCTTCCTCACCACAATTCGGGGAGGAGACTGCTGACATCCTGATACTGGAAGCTGGAAAGGGAGGCTCAGAGAAGCTCAGGGGGCTGCCCGCGATCACCCAGCAGGAGTCTAGGAGCTGGGATCTCACTTGGTCTGGCAAACCCCAGCACCTACACCCTTTCCCTGGAGATGGCAGCAGGGAGGGGCCCCCAGGAGGCTCCTGGCATGGGTCAGGCTGGTATGTGTGCCCCAGAGCCCCGGATGGGTGCCCCTTCTCCTTCCTGATGACCCCAACTCCTGCAGACATCCTGGTCCTAGCAGACTGTCCTGAGCTGCACGGGGGTGGGCTTTCTGGGTCTGTGACTCACTCCTGAACTGAAGGATGGGATGCGGTGCGGGTGGGGGTCCTGAACAGAGAGGCATGGCTGCAGCTGGAGGGGGCCATTCGAACAGTCATGAGCATGGACAGGTTTTGGGGTGGTCTCTCTTGCCCTCCAGGCTCTGCTTCCCCATCCCTGAAGGGGCAGCCACGACGGTGCCATCTCCAGGTGGGCCGTCCGGGGCTCGCAGCTGGCAGGGCCCCGAGCGTCAGTGTTTGCCAGCTGGGAGTCTAAGAGGTGTGGGGGCAGGGCAGTGACCAGGTAGCCCCCAGGGCAGACTATGTCATGGTCTTATACGCTGGCACAGCTTGCAGGGTCCTCCTGGCCGATTCACGGGGAGCATCTAGCACGCTGCCCCACGGGCCTGTCATCACAGATACCTCTAGTAGCGTTCTCATGGGTACTCAGCACTCGGCTCTGAGGCGGGAGCTGTGGCTGCCCCTTTGGGGCGTGTGCTCGGCCACCAGCCTGTCCCCATGTCCCACAGGTCACCAAGATGCTGGTGGCCCTGCTGCTGCTGCTCACCTCCCTGGTGGTCCAGCCCCTCCTGGACGCCTGGGTGCCCCTCTTCTGCCGCCCCTGCGTCTACACCCACAGCACCGTCAACGCCGTCGTCTATGGCGTCATGTCCCAGAAGTTCTGGGAGGCCTTTCGGCGCCTGTGTGGGTGTCTTGGGGGAGTGACAGAGGTGCGCAGCCTGCCACACTGCCACCAGCTGCAGTGTGGTCCAAGAGACCCCCCAGAAGACGCAGGCCGACAGGAGTGAGGGCCGGGGTCCTCAGGCCGCAGGGTCCCCGCCCCAGCCGCAGGGGCCCTCGGTCAGCATGTTCTGAGGGTGGCCCTCCTCCTGCTCAGCGCGCTACCTCTCCCTGCCCGGACTCCGTCTGTCTGCTCACGTGCTGGGTCTGCCTGTCCACTGGGTGAGGACAGGCACAGATGCCCCTGATGCGCCCGGATCCCCCAAGGCTTCCCTCCCCAGGAACAAGGACAGTAGGGTGGCCTGGGTCCGGGCGCTTGAAGTTCAAGTCTGGACTCCCTGTGGGAATCTCTCACCTCCTGGGGAAGCAGGAGAGGAGACAAACAGAAAGAGAAGCTGGAGGGCCACCAGCCTTCACCGGTGCGACTTTGTGACCTTCCACCCATGAGCACTTACGGTGCTGAGCGTCCTTTCCAGGCGGAAGCCCTGAGGGTGTTAAAGTGCTTGCTTCCCGTGTTGTCAGCGCTGTCCTCAGCTGTGGGTAGAGCCCGCCCAGGAATGCATATTCCCCTTCAGACAGAAGCTACCTGGGGCCATGTCGAAAGGGTACCTGGCTTCCACCGCTGACACCCAGAGATGCTTCATAGGGCAGGGGAGCCCCGACCCCAGGCCGCCCCAGTGCCCTGGTGCCCAGCCTGAAAAGTGTATCCCCCTGCAGGGGTCAGCCGGGCTGGTCCCTTCCCTACCTAGCCCACTGCCATGCCGCTGTCACTGCCAATGTGCTAAGCAGGGGCCGGGGGTGCTGGGGTGAGCAGGGAGCCCCCGAGGAGGCAGGACCGTCCCCATGTGGTGCTCCTCAATGGTGGGAGGCTCTGGGCACCGGGCCGAGCCCGCCACTCTCACCCCAGCAATGGCCTGGGACTCCCACCATCCCCGTTATGTGCGTGAGACCTGGACACCTCTAGGAGGCAGCCCCTTGCCTTCCTGCGGGTGAGTGTCTGTGCTCCCAACCTCCAAGATGGGCACGTGTCCCCGACCCTGTCCCTGTTCCTTTTGAGATCACTGTTCTCCTGGTGTCTCTGGTGTCCACTAAAAGCAGATTTTATGCGGAGTTGACTGGGAGGAGGTGTGTCCCCCTGGCCGAAGCCCTGAGGTCAGGCAGGGAGAAGGGGGATGAGACGATGAGGCCTTGCCAGAGGACGGGTCCCACACCTGTGACTTTGGGACCAAGCTCAACGGGCAAAGGCACCAGGATGTGACCGCCTCTTCCGGCCTGTCACGGTCGAGGTCCGTCCTGGGTGCTCAGAGGCCTGTCCTGAGTCAGTCTTGCTCTCTGAACTGTTTCTTTACTCTTTATTTTTTGTACAGGAACATCTCACTGATAGGGAGGCTGTGTTACTGTCCCTGACCCAGGACATAGGAATCAGGAAATAATTTGTGCACCCCGCCTACCACCCTGCCAACAAAAAGTGCCCTCCAAATGTCTGGGAGCTCAGCAAGCAGATGGGTAGGAGTGAGCCCCCTGCTTCCATCTTTATTTCGCACACAGCCGTCAGGGGTCCCCAAAGCTGATGCTCACCAGCCCCTCCCCATTTCCGTGGCTACTTCTCCCTCCGTGGCTACTTCCACGGCTTCCGTGTGCTGGTTCTCGCGCACGGACCAGGACAGCGATCGCCAGCGGGACTGCGTAAGAAATGCAGAGTGCCTGCCGGGGCGTGAGGCCTGGGCATCTGTGACAGACGGGTGAGGAGCTGCTCGGTGGCACCCACGGTGAGCCACAGGCTCACCTACCCATGAGGCAGACAACTGGGACAAGCAGCTCTGCGTTAAGAAGCATGTGGGGTGGGGGGTGGGCTGATGGCTGGGCCCCTCCAGACCCTAAACTGTGCCAGTGCCCACTAACGGGCAAGGCCGCGGTTCAAGGTGACCGGGCCGTGCACGACGGTCTGGATCTGTTTCCCGCCCAAGTGGCTAACAGTGGAAAAGCTTTGGTGTGTGAAGGCGTAACCAGTGGTCAGAGCGAGCCGTGAAATCCCCGCGGACGTGCGTCGAGCTCTGATTTCTGCATGAAATTCATTCTGCTACAGCCCGGATGCACGTTGTTCCGGTGACGCCCGCCAGAGGAGCACGGGCGCAGCAGTCAGGCCTCAGCCCCCTGGAGGGCGAGCGCATGTCCGGAACACGCCGAGAACATGCACGCATACAGGGCAGGGGGTGCGAGCCCCCAGGGCCAGGTGTGAGGCCGAGGGAGGCCTGGGCCGTGGTTCACACCGTCGTGGTGCTGACGCATTAAGTGTCACTTGGCTCTCGCCATCCCACGCTCTGCTCTCCTGTGGGCGTGTGTGGCCTGTGTGAGGAGGAGACAGGGCTTGGGGTGCACAGACAGGCCGTGTGACCCTGGGGAGGCTGCATGTGCTCTCCCCCAGGGCACAGCTGTGAGGACAGAGGGGGCGCGAGGGGCTGCGTGCTTTCTGGTACCGTGTGGGGCTCGGGTGGTGGTGGGCCTTCTTCGGGGAAATGGCTGGACCAGCTGGGTCCCCTCTGAGCTTCTTAGGACGATGGGGAACTTCCCCTGTGCCTGAGCAGCCAGGAAACAGGGACAGTGAGGAAGCCTCCACAGTCCCCTGGGGGCCGGCTTGCCGCAGAGACCCCCTTCCCCTAATGACTTGCAGGACACTCCAGTCGGCTCTTCCTCGTGGCTCCACGAGAGCCACAGATGACCCCTGGGTCACCTGGGACCAGGCCAGACCCTGCAGCTCCCCGTCCTCTGTCTCATGGCTGATTAGCCGAGACCAGCTAGACGTGGAGACCGTCTCCGGATCAGCGGACCCAGGCTCCCCTGATGGCAAGACAAGCCCAGCTTGTCTGACCCCAGCACACCACCCACCTGTCACTGTCTGTTCCTCCCTGCACGAGCCCAGGACAGAACCACCTGCCAGGACACAAGGCTTTCAGCCCCACGGAGCTCTCCCTACTGCAAAGGCCTGAGTGGAATTGAGGTTCTGCTTCTGGTTCTCTGTCTGGCGTCCTCTGCGCTGAAGACGTTCTTGGTCTCTTCCCCCTTTCCAAGCAGCCTCTGCTCCTTCAGAGTAGGGCACCCCCACCGTGTCTGCACACGGGCCTCTGTTGGAGGCGGGCGGAGTTCGGGCTGTCAGTGTGCGGGACCCACGCGGCTCTTCCTTGTGCGCCGCCCCCACGGCCGGCGGGGAGGCAGGTGCGCCTAATGCGTCCGCTCCGTTGCCCGTTGCACCCAGCAGGCACCGCGGCCCTTTCCTCCCAATTCCCCTTCGCCAGTCTCACCCACGCCTTGTCTGCCCACACCCGGCAACTCGGGCGTGTTCAGGACAGCGTTCGGTCGTCGCGGGACTGGGCGGACCCATTGGCGGTAGAGCCGCCTGAAGTCCCCCAGGAGCACAGGATGACGCGCTCCCGCGGCCGGACCTTGTGGAGGTAGGACACATGTTTGCAGTTCCGTCTCTGCGAGCAAACACCGAGTGCTTTGTCCGGGAGCGCAGGCGGTGTGCGGCCGAGGGGAGACTGACCCCGCTTTGGGGACTTTGCGAGCAGCCGTGGGGGGTTTGCCCCTCAGGGCCCTGCCAGGGACCTCCTCCAGGAAGCCCTGGGCGCAGCTCCCAGCCTGATGGCCTCTCCCCCCACCCCTCCTAATACCTCCCACCTGTGCTCAGTCGTTGACTTCGGAGGTGGCTTTTCTCTCGTTTGAGACTGAAAATGCTGGGGGGGGGGCGGTTAGTGAGCAGTTTGCTTGTGGCTTTGAGTTCTCGTCTCTCATGCTGGCGGCATGATTGTCCCCTAACGCTGGGTCCAAGTGTCACCTGGGCAGTGAGCGTGGTCAGGTGAGCTTGGGGAGGCCCCTTTCCTTGGGGCTGCGGTGAGGGGTGGAAGTGGGCTCGGTTGTCGGGGCAGGGCCGGGTCTGCAGCCACGCTGGCCTGGGTCAGAGCATTCACGGTGAGGCCCTGCCCTGAACAAGGCCTCGGGGTCTTCTCACTGCTCCATGTTGTGAACAGAGCTTGTTCTGGGGGGTCCGTGGGCCTGAGAACCCACGAACTAAATCATAGAGAAATGCGCGGGGCAGGACCTTCATCCGGGAGATTGACTGACAGCATGCAAATGGGGCAGGACCTTCATCCGGGAGATTGACTGACAGCATGCAAATGGGGCAGGACCTTCATCCGGGAGATTGACTGACAGCATGCAAATGGGGCAGGACCTTCATCCGGGAGATTGACTGACAGCATGCAAATGGGGCAGGACCTTCATCCGGGAGATTGACTGACAGCATGCAAATGGGGCAGGACCTTCATCCGGGAGATTGACTGACAGCATGCAAATGGGGCAGGACCTTCATCCGGGAGATTGACTGACAGCATGCAAATGGGGCAGGACCTTCATCCGGGAGATTGACTGACAGCATGCAAATGGCCCCCGTTTGCTCCCAGCCCCCTTGTCTTGCACACTTGTACGTGGCCCCATGTTGTCCTAGAAGCCAGGTAGCCACCGCAGGGGCCGGCTGGGGGCGGGCAGGGCACCAGCTGCCTCCCTCGGTTCTAGAACATTCTCTGACCATCAGCACCTGGCCACAGCACCCTGCCCTGCTCCCGTGGCGGAACACGTGGACTCCACCTTCCGCCAAGCCGAGAGAGCTCCAGAACCCTCTGCTGCCCCTCACGCCCTGGTGTACCAGCTGTTCATTCCCGGCGGTGCATTTTCTGAAGGCTCTGTCACCCTGCACCCAATGTCTGCTTCTGTGAGCAGAGGTGACCTCTCCTTCCTCCTCCCTGCAAGGACTAGGTGCTGATGAGGAGCATGGGGACTCTGGTCTGGGTCACCCCTGCGGGCTGCGGGAGCCGCCGGGGAGGGACGAGTGATGGAGCACTAGGAGGAGGGGGTGGTTCTTGGCAGGTGCATTCCATCCAGCCAGGGCACAGAGCTCCCAGTGCATCACCAGGGAAAACAAGATTGCGTCCATCAGGCCTGTGACTCTGTGTGGCTTAAGCAGAGGGATCTGGAATTGTCCAGATTCTAGGAATTGTCCAGGAGGTGGGAAGCTGGCATCCAGGGGGCGTGACATGGCCTCGGTCACCCACGGAGAGGGGCCTGGGGACTTGCCCAAACTTTAACCCATCCTGTGGTTGAGCCTGGGGTCGAGGGGCTACTCCCAGCCCAAGAGGGACTGGTGCTGGGCAGGAACAGGGGACAGGTGCCTGTGCCCAGCCCTCTTTTGACCCTCCAGTGGTGGCTCCCCAAATTAGAGCTTGGGGGACAGAGGCTGGGGAGACGGAGGGAGGGGGGTGGTGGGTTAGAGCCATGCTCGGGCCGGGAGTGGCTGGGTGGCCACAGTGTCTCTCTGAGCCTCGGTTCCTCATTTGGGGGCAGAGAATGGCCCTCTGGGCAGTCCGAGGATGAGAGAGGAGAGTCCTGGAATGAACGCTGGTGGGGAGTGGCCACTGGGGACCCAGCTCAGTGGCCTGGGCCAGTGGAGGCCTCTCCTGTGCAGGGGACCCAGGCTCCATAGAGGTGACCTGGGAGGGAGGCCGTGGGAGAGGCGAGGGGGTGAGAATGGAGGGCCGGACTTGCATGGCTGCGGGCTGCAGAGACCCCCCCCCCCCCGCCCCCGCCTGGCCCTGTGCGACGTGGGTGGTCTTCCCAGATTCCTGCCCACAGAGACAGGAGGGGCGGGATTCCAGTGTCCTCCCAGGTGCGTGAGGCTCGTGGGCTCCGGGCTCCGCATGCACCACGTTAACGTCACCCACCCTCCAGTTCCTTCTGTGGCAAAATAGGGCTGACGCCCATGACCTGGGGTGAGGGGTGGGGTTGGGTGAGTGTTTAATCTAGCAGTTCTCAAAGTGTGGTCCCCGGAACCCCAAGGTCTCTGACATCAGAAACAGCCCGTCTTGTGTTTCTACAAGTGGATCTTTGCTTTTTGGGGACGAAGTGGCTGCAGCTCCAGGTTGACGCTCAGGGCTCCGCACGCTGAAGGAACGCGGCTTTCCTGGAGATTGTCCTACGTGAGGCAGTGACAAATACCAGTGGTTTTAAGTCTTGAATTCTTCTTTTTTTTTTTTTTTTTAATTTTATTTATTTGAGTGAGAGCTCACGAGTGAGCATGAACAGGGTGGGGGCAGGGGAGAGGAAGAAGCAGACTCCCCGCTGAGCAGGGAGCCTGATGTAGGACTCGATCCCAGGACCCGGGGTCACGACCTGATCTGAAGGCAGACGCTGAACCCACTGAGCCACCCAGGTGCCCCTTGAATTCTTTTTAATGTTTTGTAGCGACAAGAAGGGAAGTCATCCAAAATGTACAGCCCTTACCGCGGTAGCAAAGCAGGAGGACGAGGCACACAGTGTGGCGGACAGCCCCCCCCCCGCCCCCGGGAGCGAGGCCGCACAGGGGCCCTGGAGGCCGAGCCTTGAACCCGTGACATCCTCGTCTCCTTTAGTACCTTCCGCTCGCCTGCTTGGGTGAAACATGCGGTTCAGCGAGTATAGACTTGCTCCTAACGTGGAACAGAACCGCCACGGGACCCTCAGCTCCACTTCAGGGTGGCCCCCGAAAAACCGGAAGCCAGTATCTCTAACAGTGTCCGCATGCGGAAGGTGGAGCCGTCCCCGGCCCGTCAGCGGCCGAGCGGACACACACAGTGTGTGCGGGGCTCTGCCTGGTGGGGGAGGGCGGGGGAGGGCTGCCTGCCCGTAAGAAGGGACAACGCTCAGATGCGTGACCGCTCGGAGGAACCTGGACGGCATGCTGGACCCAGAGGCCCGTCACAGAGCGCCACGTGGCCTATGATGCCGTTTCTAGGACACATCCAGTAAAGTCCTCCATCGAGGAGCCACGCAGGCCGGCGGTGGCCGGGGCAGTGGGAGGGAAAGGGAGTGAGCGGCGATGGGCAGCGGCCTCTCTCGGGGGGAGTGGAAATGTCTGGGACGGAGTGGCGGGTGCTCAGCACTGTCCGCTTGAGGGTAAGGCTGGGCAACGTGACGTGGACTTCCCTCAGAGGAGGAAGGAAGGGGGAGAAGAAGCAGAGGGCCCGTGGCAGGAGTGCTGCCTCAGGCGGCCCCTCCCGTGGCTCCCGCCCTGGAGACAGCCCTTCCGGAACACCGTGCCCCGCCAACCGCGCTCTGGCATCAGGGAGTTAGAGCCTCCCACCGTGGACGTGCTCCAGCTAGCATTCCCACAGAGCGTGGCCAGCGTGCTTGGGTGTCCATCCCCGTGACCCGGGGGCAGGATGGCCGCTGCTCTGCTGATGGTGGCGCGAGAGGACGGTCGTGGAGCTATGCGCCCCAGTCCACGTTCCCCAGTGGGCCGTCAACTCTGAGGCCTCTGTCCTCCCAGCGTCCTCCGCGCTCCTGGCTTTTCCAGCCTTCTCCACTCTTCAAGGATTCTGAATCTTTAATAAGTTGACTGCGAGCCCCACCCGACGTGGTTGCTGAACAGCAATGTCCGCGAGGCATCAGGCGAGCTGCACTGGACTCGGAAACACTCTGTAGCCACCAGGCCCCTGGTCCCTGCCCGTGGGCTGAGGACCATGAAGCAGAATGGAGCTCTCATTTCACAGCGGGGAAGCTGAGGTCCGAGGCGAGGAAGGGACTGGCCCAAGGTCGCACACGGGCCACAGTCCAGGCCTGGCAGTCCTGACGCTCACAGACAGCATCTACCACGGCAAGGCCTCGCCCGGATCTGGGATGCTCCTGGGGTGTCCCCCTCAGCTTGCTGGCAGTGCGTGTGTCCTGGGAACGGAGAGGCACCTGCTGTGGGCTTTGTCATCCTGGAGGGCAGGCAGGGCTCCTCGTCCTGCTGGACCAGTGGAGGGCGGCCACAACTGCCCGCCTCTCGGCCCTCCTGGCCCTGAAGTGTCCCTGGGGAGGGCCAGGCTGCGCAGGGTCCTGGGGGCTCAGCCACGACCCCCGCCACGGCCGGGCATCTCCAGCTCTAGCTTAGAGCGTGAACAACACAATCCGAATCCAGACCAGTCCCATGAGCTGAGCTGCCTGTCCTTCCTGCCAGTTGGTTCAGCACCTCTGAAACCCACTTCGTGGTCAGGAACGCGGGAGTGCCTCTGTTCCGGGGCTGCTACGACAAAATACCCAAACCGGGGGCTCGGAGCAGCGGCAGTGGAGACGCTCACTGTTCTGGAGGCCTGAGTCTGAAATCAGGCCCACTGGGTTGAAACCCAGGTGCCGCAGGCCACGCTCCCTCTGAGGCTCGAGGACAGGGTCCGTCCCGCATCTCCCAGCTCCCGGGGGACTTCGGGGGCTCCAGGCGTCCCTGGGCGGTGACCAAGTGCCCCCAGTCTCTGCCTTTGTTGTCACACAGCCTCTGGCTTCTGTGTGTCTCGTCTCCCCCTGCCTCCGTCCTGTGACGTGACATGACATCGGGTCCCCCGGAGGGTCCAGCATAATCGCCACCTCTCAAGACCTCTGATTCAGTCACATCTGCAGAGACCCTTTTTCCAAAGAAGGTCACATTTGTTGGTTCTGGGGTGAGCATCTATTTTCGGGGTTACTACTCCACGGACAGCAAGTGTGAAGGACCAGATTCTGATCCGAGGCCACCCCGTGGTCTGTGCTCCACGCTATGAGGCGATGAGGAGTAAGAACCGTGGCCCCTTGGCGCGCGCTCATGTGGCTCTGGGTGTGTCTGTGCCTTCATTTCTCTTTCTGCTGCAGGTGGTCAGCTCAGGCTGGGTCGACATCTGACCCACTCGCTGTCCCCATGCCCCACTTGTGAGCCCGGTGACGAGCTGCCTGAGTCGTCGGAGCTTTGCCGTCCATTCCCTGTCAGTGGGGCTGCGAGCAGAGCCTCCCCGGGTGCCCTTGAAGGAGACGCTGTACTCTCAGTGCTTGGTAGCAGCCTGGCCTTGGTGAGCTCCTCAAAGTGGGCGGCTTTCAGCATGAAACAGGGCTGAGCGTCCACGTGGGAATGAAGGCCTGGCCTCCTCGTGAGGTCAGAGGGGGAAATTCTGGTTAGAAGTGCTTGTAAACCACGGTGCACAAATCGGTGGGGCTGGGGGGCTTCATGGTGGGGCTGCAGCGATGGATGGCGCGCCTTGGTAGCGACTTGTGTCCCGGGAGCCTGCTCGGCCGGAGCGAGCCCTCGGTCTGCCCGTGCTCAGCTGCACTGCGGGCCAGCAGGTGCGTCTGCTAGGGTCCAAGGTGGGCTTCCCAGGACACGGTCTGCAGAAAGGGAGAAAACCACTGATCTGACCACAGATTGAAACCCAACCGCAAAACCAGACATCCCATGCAGAAACGGGCGAAGGACTTGAATCCAGGTTTCTCTGGAGAAGACGTCCAAGCGGCTCGCGAGCACACGAGGAGACGGTCCACGTCACGCATCAGCGGGCACCGCCCCTCAGCGCTGAGGGTGGCCGCCCGAAAGTCAAGCCTGGCAAGGATGTGGAGAAACCGGGAACTTTGTGCCCTGCGAGGAACGCAAGGGGGTGCGGCTGTGGGAAACAGTGTGGTAGTTCCTAAAAAAATAAACACGGAATTACCACATGACCCGGCAGTTCCACGACTGGGTTCACGCCCGTGAGGTTTGGAAGCAGGGTCTTGGAGAGCTCTTCGCACCCCACATTCCCAAGAGCGTTGCTCACAACAGCCAGAGGGTGGAAGCGACTTGTGTCCGTTTTTGGATGAAGCTCTAAGCAAAGTGTGGTCCCTTCACGTGGTGCAACGTTACTCGGCCTTAAAAAGGAAGGCTGTTCTGACACCTGCCACAGCATGGGTGGACCCGGAGGCCACGATGCTCCGTGAGGTCAGCCCCTCGCAGAGGACAGACATGGCAAGATCCCACTTGCACGGGGTCCCCGGTGGAGTAAGCTCCACAGAGCCAGGAATAGACGGGTTCCTGGGGCCGGGGGTTAGGGTCTCATGGGGATGGCATTTGGGAAGATGGAAACATCCCGTGGACGGACAGAGGTGGCTGTGTGGTGCTGTGAGTGTACCGGGAGCCCCGGGGCTGCACACTTGGGAGCAGTGAAGGTGGTCAGGCCTGTCGTGTATTTCTCCGCAGCAAACAGGTGTTTAGAAAGGGGGAGCCCCGTCAGATGTGCTCTGAGGGGGCCCCTGGTCCCTTGCTCTGCTCTGGAACCAGGACCAGCCACGCCAAGTGCGTCGAGGGGCCTCTTGGGTCCCCTTAGCAGATGCTGGATGCTCGCGGGCGCTGCTGTGATGGACGTAAGGCCCCGGTGTCCACAAAGTCTGACGTGAGCTGCGTGCACCTCGGCCTGGGCTCCGGGGACACTGGGTGAGACACGAGACCATGAACCCCCGTGAACTCTCACCTTGCAGGCAAAGCCTAGGAGCTTCGAGGGCCCAGGGCACAGGGAGACGGGAGAGAAAGCCCCTGGCGTGAGAGGCAGAGAGGAGGGGTATTTAGATCTGGGACAGAAAAGTGGGAATTCAGACGAAATTCTGCCGAAAGGTGATGTGCTCCATGGAGCCATAACTCAGCGAGATGGAAACAGTCACTGTTGGCAGAAGGAGATGGAGGAAGTTTTGACGCTACTGGGGGGGAGGCTGTGGGGCAGCCGGGCTGGCTGGAGGTGAGGAACACGGGGAGGGGTGCAGGCGGTGGGGGTAGCAGGCAGGGCTGGGTCAGACGGGGGCCGTCCGGGAGGGGGCTGGAGCCAGTGTGGATGGAACAGACCCAGCCGGAAGCGGGAGCCCTTCGTTCACTCTCTCGCTCCCGTTTGCACTGTCTGTGAGGGGACACAGGTGTGCCTGTCCTGGTGGAGCCTGACGGGGGGCGGGCGAGGGTTCCTGGGCATCACGTCACCGGCACGGGGTGAGCCTCCAGGGCGAGGCCTGACCTGTACAGGGGTCAGGGGGCTGCAGAGGCCCCTGGGGGGTGGAAAATCCTACAGGGACAGTGTCCTGGTCTAACCAGGGGCCCCCAGTGACCCGTTCGGACACCTGCTCTCCTCGCTGGGGGGCTGTCAACACTTTATATCTGTTAACTGTGCTGGCGTGATGTGTCCGCGTGTGGCCTTCTCGAACGGCGAAGGCCACGGCCTCCACGTGCCTGTTTCACCATTTTTCCGTAGCAGCTTCGAGGGACAGGCGAAAGCGTCCCTTCGCTAGCGATGCCTAGAGTGTGGCTTTGAGGAAAAGGCCAGAAGACATGGTGATGGCCTTTGGGACCGTGAGCCTCCCAGGGCTGGTCCTTGTGTGTGATGGGCGGTCCTACAGTCGAGCCTCACCCACTGCCCCGGCTGCTGACGCGGTGCCAGCTGCCCGCGCCGCCATCGGAAATGCCTTGTGTCCGATGTGGGGGTAAAATGTGCATGTAAGCCGCAGTCATTCCGGGTGTAAAGTACGGGGCCCCAGGTGTCCCGCAGCTGCGGGGAGAAAGGGCCCCACAGCCCGCAGCCCGACGCAGCAGGACCGTGTTCTCTCCCGTCCTGCCGGCCGCGCGTCTGCGGTCCAGGTGTGGGCAGGCTGCTGCTCCAGGCTCTGCTCTCCTCCCCCAGCGCTGTGGGGAGGGCCGTCCTCGGAGTCGCTTGGCTTGTGGCTGCCAGCTCTGCCTCTGTTGTCCACGGAGCGCTATGTGTCTGTCCCCTTAGGGGGACACCCGTGTTTGGATCAGGGCCCCCCCTGCCCCAGCACGACCCCCTCTTAACCTGATCATCTCTGCAAAGACCCTATTTCCAGATATGGCCACAGTCACAGGTATGGGGCTTAGGACGTGGACATACCACTTTGGGGGACACGATTCGACCCACCACGGCCCCCACATGAGGTTTCCGAGGAGCGGGCAGGATTGTGGTGTGGGGAAGATCTGGAAGGACACCCCAGGCAGAGGGGACAGCACGCAGGAAGGTGTGGGGGGCTGCGGGGGGGCAGGGGCTCGTGGGCAGGTGGCACACAGCGGAAGAGGACTTCGACCCTGCTGGCTCGTGTCCCTCAACAGAACCCCTGCTTCCTAGAGATGGCCCGGCCGCGTCCCCTGTCCCTGGGGAAGACGACAGGCAGCCAGGAGCGCCAGGGTTTGGGCTGGTGACGGCAGGCGAGACGGCTCAGCCCTGCCGACCTCATGAGTCAGAGCTGTCCCTGCCCAGCGTCCCCCGGCGATGAGCGCCCGGCTGGGGCCGGTCAGAGCTCGCTGCGTCTGCCCCGTTGGTGGCAGAGTGGAGTCCGCCGCGTGGGGGATAGAGGCACGCACGGTGCTGGGGGTGGGAGACCCCAAACCGGGACGCACCCCAGGCAGGAGACGGAGGAAGGTCCCTTGCGTCCTAGCTGGGTTTGGGTGGGGCTTTGAGGGAGTGAGCGGGTGTGGGGGGCCGTCAGGAAGGTCGCCCGTGGACAGGTGCTTCTGGGGAGAGGCAAGGGCATCGCAGAGTTTCGGTGCGCAAGGGGTTCCGGTCAGGGCCCTGGAGCTGCCTGCAGGCTTCACCCAGGACAGGATCAGGGCTGGCCCCGGGGTGCCCCGGTCTCCATGTCCCGCTCCCCAGCCCCCGTGGGCACCTCACCCTTCCCCAGGCCTCGGAGCACCCCAGAAGTTCTTGCTGCTGTTTAAATGCGTATTTCCCAGAAAACCGCGTTACTGACGAGCTAACACGGAGTGGAGGCGACTGGCCTCTGTTGTTTTGATCGAATGACTGAAAGTCACAGTGTTCAGACATTACAGTTAAAACGAGACAGCAGGATGACTCCTTTTGTGCAGTGGACTCTGACATGGGACCTATTTTTAGATGGAGAAACTGACTTTATTCTGCCTGGTATTTTTAGGATATTTCGAAACCCAAGCCTCGTCTCTTCTCTGTCACGCGAGTTTTCGTGGCTTCTGGCTAAAGCGGGAGGATTTGACAGCCCATTTGTGATATTTGTGACGCAGTTAGAGCAGCATGGGGCGGGGGGAGGTCCCGCCTGGTGCTGAAGCTGCCTGCACCTTCAACCACTAGGACCTTCTGTTTCTTCTTCCGTAAAACAAAGTGGGGGCTGGAAGTGTTCTGATGGGAGCAGATGTTCCCAAACCCTGATCCGTGGACCTGTGCTTTTGTGTGAATGGTTTCATCGGGCTGCCGAGAAATGAGAAAAAGGCAAGTCGGGGATTTCGCGAAGTTCAATTAATTTTTTTATAAAAAACTGTCTTTTGTTCTGAGTTCTGTCTTTGCAACATTTTTGATGTTAAAATGTGTTATTAGGAAACACCGAAATGATTAGCCAGTAGTTAAAACAATCAGTATCTGGAAAACAGAAAAGAAAGAGGTCAGGGTCCGTGTATCCCAAAGTGGTTGCTGACCATTCCCTGGTTGGTGAATTTCTGAAGTCTGAGACCCTGTGGTGGGGGCTGGTCCTTCCAGCGTCCAGCTCCGAGACCCAGTGCCGACCCCCTCGGATGGGCCCCGGAGGCCCTGGCAGGGAGGGAGGGACTGGGGGCCCAGCTGTCGGCGCAGCCAGATAGCAGGGGCAGTGGGCAGGCGGGCCCCCCCAGACTGGGCCACCCAGGGGTCCATCGAGCAGCAGTCCCACTCTGAGCTGGAGTAAAGGAGGGTCCTCAGGGTTCCACGGCCCACGCTGTGTGGGAGGAAGGCGCCAGACCCTGAGGGAGGCGAGGGGGTAAAGTGGGGCATTGGCCCTGGTGGGGGGAGCAGTCTTTGAGGATGACAGCGAGTCTGCCCCTGATCTGGGGGTGTGTGGTTGGAGCCAGCGGCCTGTGGGGCCAGTGGCACCCTCCCACTTACAGACCAGGCAGGGAGGCTTAGGGAGTCAGCCTTTGTTTTCTGTTTTTTCTAGAAAGAGGGGCAAGGGGCAGTGGGGGAGGGAGAGAGAGATTCTTAAGCAGGCTCCTCGCCCCACGCCACCAACAGAGCCCCCCGGGCCCCCCCAGGGAGTTGGCCTGCAGCTCCAACCCCTGGGCCTCGGAGGCCCACCAAGGTCACCTGTCTGCATTGCTGTGTCCCTGCCCTCCTGTCCCTCTGAGCACCCCCCCAATCTGTCTGTGGGAACAAGTGTGCCCCCACTCTGCTCCCGTCCCTCGGGAAGAGGGCATTCATTCCTGAACGCCTGACTCCCCGGGGCCCACGGACGTGGACAGGGTCGCTCCTTCATTACCTGTCGGATGGGGAGGGCACGAGGCCCTGGAGATGAATGCCGACGTCGGGCGGCTGGGAGGGGCCAAGGAGGGAGCGAGCCGGGTGTCTGAGGCCAGAGGTAGTTCTTACCATTTTTAGACTCAGATGATCTTCAGTTGCTGTCCCTTCAAGACGAACGTAAACTTGGTAGGGACAAAGGGTCTGCACAGACGTTTCTCCAGTTACACGGACGGCCAAGAGCCATCAGGGAAACGCACATCAAGACCCACGTGAGACCCCGCCTCACTCCCGCAAGGACGGCAGGACCTCGCACACGGCAGCTGGCGATGCAGAGGGGGGCAGCCGCATGCTGGACCGCCTGCCGGGTCCTGCGAAGGTGACCCTCGATTCCCCACTGCTGCGCGTCCACCCAGGTGGAAACAGACCGATGTCCACGCGAACGCTCGCACACGGTGTTTGTGCCGACGTCATTAGTAACAGCGAAACAGCGCCAACAGCGCAGCGTCTGGTACCTAATGAACGACTGAGATGCGGTCCATCTGCACAATGCAGTCGCGTCCAGCCCTAAACCCGCGAGGCTCTGACATGCGCCGCAGCCTGGAGGACCGCTGGGGGAGCAGGCCACAAGGGCCGCGAACTTGGGATCCACGTCCGCGAGGTGCCCACAACAGGCAGGTCCACAGAGTCAGAACGCAGGTGGCCCGGGGCTGGGGAGGGGACAGGCCAGGGGGCCCGGCTGAGGGGCACGGGGCTCCTTGTGGTGCTGATGGCCACTGAGTCGCCCACCTAAGTGGGCGGGTTGTGCGGCAGGCAGGTGGCAGCTCAGTAAAGCTGCTGGACAGACGGCTGCCTCAGGCTCCCAGCATCATTCCGAGACACTGAGGGTCTGCACGTTGGGGCCGGACGGTCCAGGGCTTGGGGGCTCAGCTGTCCCCTTGGAGGGCAAGGGAAGCAGTCAGTGAGCCCCTGGCTCCGGAGGGTGGGGGCCTACCCCCAGGCCCACGCGGGGCGCCCTGTCTGCGTGCCCTTCACCCATCACCTCCAGTAGCAGGTGGGGTGGTGGTGGGGGACCCCACATTCTTCCCTCTTCCCTCTCTCCTCCCTGCTTCCTCCCTGCTCTTCCTCTTCCTCCCCTCTTCCTCTCCCTCCTCCTCCTTCCCTGCTTCCTCCCTCCTCTTCCCTCCCTCCCCCTTCCTCTCCCTCCTTCTTCTTCCCTACTTCCTCCCTCCTTTTCCTCCCTCCCTCCCTCCCCCTTCCTCTCCCCTCCCTCCCCCCTCCCTCCCCCTTCCTCTCCCTCCTCTTTCCTCCCTCCTTCCCCTTCCTCTCCCTACTCCCTGCTTCCTCCTTCCCCTTCTTCTCTCCCCTCCTCCCTCCTTTTTTCTTCCCTTCTCCCTTTTTCTCTCCTTCTTCCTTTTTCCTCCCCTCCCTCCTCCCTCTTCCCCTTCCTCCTCCCTCTTCCCCTCTCTCTTCCCTCTTCTCCTCCCTCCTCCCTCTTTTCCTCCCACCTTCTTCCTTCCCTCTCTCCGTCCTCCCTCCCATCCACCTCTTCCTCTCTCTCTCCCCCCTCCTCCACGTTTTCTCCTCCCCTCCCTCTTCTCCCTCTCCCCCCTCCCTCCTCTCTCCCCTCTCCTGTCCCCTCCCTCCCAGTGTTGCAGGCTGGCTGGCAGTAGACTCAGCTCACTGAGGTACAGGCTGGGGGAGGGGGGAGGCCACCCTCTTTGTCCCATGGTGAGTCAGGGGCTCATTTTCGTATGTGGGGGCGAGGCTGCCCCAGAGCCCTAGATTCGTGCTGTCACGAGTGCAGGACTGCTCACGCACGGCCAAGGATGCTAAGCACAGAGCCGGCTGAATCTGAAGCCAGACGCCCAGATACGTGCAGGGGGACTGCGGCCATGGCCACATGCCTGGGGCCCCGCGGGTGCTGATGGGGCCGGGCTGAAGTGTGGCCAGGACGATGCAGTGAGGTCCAGGGGATGAGCGGCCTTACGGCAGGTCGTGACTGTCATTCTGCAGCGGGCATGGGCCAGCCTGTGTGCTCTCTGGTCCTGCTCTTGCTTAGCTGTGGGATCACGGCGCTGTTCTGGTCCCTGAGGGTGGGGCTGCCTGCTCTCCCCCTTCCGCGGCCCCCAAGGTGCCTCATGGACCGCAAAGGCCCTGGGAGCAGAGTGTGGAAACCACCGGTGTGGTCGAAAGCGTAGGGACCTCCTGCCGTGTTCCTACGGCTGTGACGGGGCTGCGTCCACGCATGTCGGGGCCCGGGGCTCGTCCGCACCCACGCGGCGTGGCGTGCAGTGCCCGTCATCCAGCTGGTCGGAGGCAGGGTCTCTGAGGACTGTCCTGCTCACAGCCTGGACACGCCGTGGGGTCAGGACAGGCTGGGGGCCGACCATTGGCTGAGGAAGTGGCCTCCTGCCATTTCAGAAGCCCCTCGGGGAGCAGGGAAGGCTGCTTCCCTCTCAGGGCCTGGGGCGGAGCAGGCTGAACCCTGGCTTCCCAAATTCACGGCCACATGGAGCCTCCGACGTGTCCTTGTGTGGAATCCATCCTCACAGCTGTAATGAAGGCTCGAGATGAGGTCATCCCTGTTCAGGGTGCCCCGAAGCCCTGTGAGTGTGTCCTTACAAGAGACGGGTGAGACACGGTTGGACCCAGAAGAGGACGCGTCCTTGAGAGACACAGAGCAGAGGAATGCGTCTGCACGCCAAGGGACACCAGGTGTGGCGGCCACGGGCAGCATCGGGAGGAGAGGCCTGGAACAGACGGTCCCTGGAGGCTTTGGGGGGGACGGACCTGCCTGCACCTCGATTTTGGACTCTGTTCCCCGAACTGGGAGAGGATACGTCTCTGTTGTTTGGGCCCCAGGACACGCCTCCGGCAAAGGGGCTCAGAGGCAGGTCCAGGCTGACTTCTGGTTCTGCGTCCTCTCCCCACGGCATCCCAGGGCGTCAGAATACGGAGTTCAGGCCTTCTAGAGCCTTCCTGTGACTCTAGTCCCCGTGGCCCTCTGCCCGCGCACCTCTCGCAGCCACCTCGTCCCAGGGGAGCCGCGTGCCCACACGGTCCCTCTTGTGTCCGGGGGTTTCCTCAGCTGCCCACCAGCACCTCAAGGCTCTGGCGATTTGGTGGCTCGGGCGTCAACCCAACACTCTGGTTTTCTCGCTCATAGTGTGGACGGCTGAGTGTTGAATGTGTGGACCCTTTGCTCCGCCGGGCAGGTGGTCTGCTAACCCTCATGCCCTTCCTAGGACCTGTGTCTGGGCTCTGTCATCACACCCGCCTTCCTCTGCACGGGAGGGCTGTTTGTTTTCTTCCCTTGCTGAGGGTCGCGTGTCCCGATGGAGGACCGCTTGCCGGGTGTGGTCTGTACGTGGGCGTTATCCCCTCCCTGAGCCCCCAGCACCCGCCTGGGAAGGTGGCCACCTGGGAAGGTCAGTGACATTCACTCCGCAGGCGTTGGGGGTACGCGCAGGCCCCCCGACTGGAACTGTGAGGCCAGCCTCCCCCGCGTTGGCGTCGGGGTCCCCCACGTTGGCAGCAGGGTCCGCCGTGGGCTCACTGGCTCTGAGAATTGGGGAGCTTCACGCAGGGGAAGCTGACAGTCTCACCCCTCCGTACACCACACACCCAGATACGCCACGGTCACCTTTGATTTTGGCATTTGACTTTCAGAAAGTGTAAGGCCAGGATGAGAAGCGGGTTTTGGGTTTCTGCTTTCACCCTGCGGACCCCGGTTCCCGCTGGTCTCCCTTCCCTTCTGCCTGAGGAACTTCACCAGTTCACGGTCGGCTTCCGTGTGTCCCAGAATGAGTGTCGGGCTCCTGTTCTGGAAGGACGTTTCCACTGGGTCTAGAAGCGTGGGCGGACGGTGTTAGAATGTCCTTCCCTTCTTTAGAAACCGGACGTCGCGGTCTTCTGGACTCGGCCGTTTTCTGAAGAGAAGCCGGCTGTCGTCACCCCGCCTCGTGGGCTGGCGTGTCTGTTACCTCGCCGCGGGTGAGTCTCCCGCCCACGTGATCCTGGAGCACCCTGCGTCTGTCGTGGGGAAGACGTGGGCTCCCTGAGTCACCCAGAGCTTCCCGAGGGGACCACCTTCATCCCACGACGTAAAGAAAAGGAACAAGTTGCTATTTCTCCCCGTCTCGCCAGGAAAGTCTTTCAACATTGAGAAGCTGTCCAGTGATGGATGGAAGCGTCCCCAAATTCTCATTTTCAGTCGAAAGCTCCAGTCTCAATGTGAGGGTACTGCTCCCCACGGTCTTCCTCGAAGCAACAGGCGAGCTGTTCACATTTCAGAATGTCTTCCCGCTGCCCAAGTCTGCTCTGGGCGACAGGCAGTGACGGGCCCTGGGAACATCGGGGACTCAGCACTCAGCCCTGCTCTCCGGGCTTCTCCTCGAGGCAGCCGTCATGAGCTTTCTAGCTCATCGCGCAGTAAAAAAACTGTGCTCAACCGTT
This sequence comes from Ursus arctos, assembly GCF_023065955.2. Classification (NCBI taxonomy): domain Eukaryota; kingdom Metazoa; phylum Chordata; class Mammalia; order Carnivora; family Ursidae; genus Ursus; species Ursus arctos. Next base: position 1,323,454 of record NW_026622863.1, read on the forward strand.
CAGATTTAGTACAATTAACAATTTTTACTGCGTCATCAGAGATTCTTAACCGAAACTGGGTTGTGCTGTTTCCCTGCGAGCTTGGGTCTGGCCGCAGCCTTGATCTGCGGCCATGGTATCGGTGCGCGGTGGGTCAGGCTAGGATCTTGCAGACCCTGGGGGGGGGAGGGGGGCTCTGGGTCTCCCTGGGGTTCCCTGGAGAGCACTCTGATGGGAAGACGCGGCAGAGGTGGTGTTTCCTTTTTCCTTCCCACGCGGTCTTGGTAAGGCAGCCGGGGCGCCTGGCAGCTGCTGCTGCTGGTACTGAGCTGTTTCTGGTTGTGGGTTGTGGCCCCGCAGAGCCTGCGATCCAAGCACAGAGCGTCTGGGCGGGAGTCTCTCTGCCTCCCTGCCCCCTACCCGCCTCTCTGCAGGGGCCATGCCTTCGTTCTTACCAGCTGAGGTGGACGAGGGTTATGGATTGGAGCTCTGGCTAACCCCGTTTGCCTGGGGCCACAAACAACTAGAGGGGGAGCTCACCCACGCTGTGCAGGGGCCAAGGACTGAGCTCTGTCGTCTGTAGGATTTCAGGCGTCATCTTGCTTCCGGCTTGCTGCTAACTCAGGGAACCCCCGGGTGGGAGTGTTGAATCTGGGGGCTTCCAGGTTCCAACAGAACACAGCAGCCCAGGGTTGGGGGAAAGTGTGGCTGGTTCCTTCCCATCCCAGCCAAGCCTGGGTCACCAGGAGGCTCGCTGTGCTGCCTGGCCAGTCGGCCTGGGCCTTGCTCGCTGTGCGTGCTTGTCCCCCTGGGATGGTCCCCCACCTCAAGATCATCTGACTAGCAACCTTGAGTCCCTTTTCGGTGTAGGCATCATAATTCGCAGGTTCTGGGGAGTAGGACGTGGACGGCTTTGAGGAAGGATTCTGCCCCCACACCCGGTTCCTAGCCTGGGGGCCTGTATTGGAATCCACAGCTGCGTATGCACCCTTGTGCACCTTGCCTTCCCCCGCTGTGTCGTTGCTAAGATTTCTGTGCTGACTCACAGAGCTGTCGTACCCCGGAGTGTTGAGATGGGATTTCTGTGGAGCTGAGAGCCGCCTCCGTTTCAAGCAGGACCTAATGAAGTGCTGGTCTGGCTCCGGCCCGAACCGCCACATGATAGACGACATTCACACCAGCTGCGGGGAGCCTGGGCTGCCCACGGGGACACTGCGGCCTTTCTCACTGTCAGGTGCTAGGAACCTGCCTGCAAGCTGATGTCACCACAGGGACCCCTGGGCAAGTGTGAAGGTGACATTCAGGAAGCCCGGGAAAACCCACAGAGGGACAGGCAGCTCCAGCCCGAGCGCCGAGGGCTTCTGGTACAGGGCTCCTTCTACGAACTAACGCGGTCGGCTGTGCCCATCGTCGCCATGGGCAGGGTGTGTCCATGTGGCGTGGTTGGCAGAGGGCAGGGCGTGGGCTGTGGTGGCAGATGCCCCAGCGGCTGTGGGTGGGCCGGGCCCCAGGCTGGCTCTCTCTTCTCTCCGTGCGGGGACGGTGGCTCGAGGCGGGGGCAAGGAGGACCTCTGAAGGAGCACGTCCTCTCCATGGAGCACGTTCTGTCCACGGCCTGGGCTGAGGCTGGGCCTCTTCTGGGCTGGGTTTTGTTTCCGAGGATCCGCGGACAGCTCGGCACGTCCACTGCTTTTCTTGCCGTGGGACTGACCAGAGAGTTCCGAACGGTGGAATTCTAAGGGCTGTGGAGAATTCTTTGGATGTGGGGTTGGTGGGGCCCCGCGGACTGGGGATGGATCAAGGTCATCTGGGTTGCTGTGGTCAAAGGAGTGACAGACCTTTGGGACCAACCACACCACAGCTGGGCTTCATCCTGTGTCTTCTGCTGAGCCTGGGCCGTAGTCCCTCGGAGACGGGACGGGCTTGGCCCTAGGAGTCCGCGTAAGCGGGGGAAGGGGTTTGCCCTGTGCCTGGAGTGCCTGGGGCACGGCTCTCCCTTGATCATGCAGCCTCTGCTTTGATTCTGACTTAGTGATCTGCGTCCCCTCCCCCCCACTCCCCCGGGGTGGGCGGTCAGGGTCACCTGCGTCTCTAAAAATTGCAGTCCTCAGATTCTGGGGTTGTATGAGGTTATACATTTGGAGTCCTTGGAAATAGGGCGCATGGCGGCACCTATGGGCCAGAGCCCACAGCCAGCCGGGCGGCCCCCTCTCCTCCCTCCTGCTGCACAAAGCTTTTAAAATATTTAGGGTCTCGACAGGCAGAGTTTCGAGTTTCTTTCTTGTTCTCTGATATCCCCCCCACCGATCTGACCTCTGACCTCGTGAAGGTACGCGGTGGCCGTCCCTGATGGCCGGACTCTACCAGCCTTTCCAGACCGTCCCGGCTGGCCTTGCTGGGACCAGGGTCGGCCTCCGCCACTGCAATGGCAGGAGGGTCACTGCGGCTGGCCCTGTCGACCCGAGAGCATGGAGCCCATGCTGTGGCCACTTCCGTGGGCATTTCGCCCCTACTGAGGAGCTGGGGGGGCCTCCTGGGCACTGGGCGCTCAGGCCATGAGGTCTGTGCCACCAGGCTCAGGGGTGCGGCCCACGATGCCCCGTATGGTCAGGGGATGAATGACAGCACCATGGTCGGCAGTGACAGACTGTGGGCCACGGCCACACGTGGGTTTGTGGGAGCCACTCCTTCCCGAGAGAGCTAGCCCCTGTCAGCCTCGGAGGCCCGGTGCTGCCTGCAAACACGGCGGTCAGGGAAGGGGGGCTCCCTGTCCTCCCTGTGAGAGTGCCTGTACCCGGACGCCTGCTCTCAGTGGGGCCGCCGTGAGCAGAGCCCCTGGCAGCCGGGGGGGGGGGGCGGAGGCTGACCTCATGGGGATCGTACCCCCGCATGGCACTGAAGACAGGGGACGCCTCCCGCAGCTCCCATGAGTAGTGCTTGGGGGTTTGGGAGGACTCCGGGTGTTTCGGGAGGTTGTACTTGAGGGTGGGAGGGTGTCCTTCCGGCCTCGTGGGTGGAGCTGCTACCCCCCGCCCTTCTGTTCCCCTGGAGTCTGGAGTCTGAAGGCTCAGCCGCAGCGTGGACAAATGGCAGAGCGGTAGTTCGGATGGGGCGCTGGGACGGGGCGGGGGGATCGGGCACGGGCTCCGCAGGGCAGGTGGTGGTCTGGCCACCCCCCCCCCGACTTCCGAAGGGCTGACACGGGGACCCCTCCTGTCCCCCTCCCTGCAGTGATAAGGCGCCTGTTAGACCGATGAGGAAGGTGCTAACCCCTCTGAGCACCGGCTGCGTGGGCGTTTCTCAGGCTTGCCTGGGGAGAGTGTGCAGACCCGGCCCGGGCCTGCTTCAGCCTGGCGGGGGGCCTGGAACGTGTGTTCTCCAGGCTCAGGGACACTCTCCGAAGTGGTCCCCCGGAGTGGAAGGGTGGCTGTCCATCAAGGAGATGCTGGCTCTGGCTGGACAGGAAGGGAAGTATAGGGAAGCCCAGGGCCGCTGCTTCCAGTGAGAGCCCCTGGTGAGGGTGGGGGCGGGTCAGCACCCAAGGCCCGGCCGTGGCTTCGGAGGAGACCCTGGTGGCAGACGGGAGGCCGGCGGGGGGCGTCATGTGCCGGGGCAGGGGCTGTCTGTAATCCGGTGGGCGCTCCTGTGACGGCAGGTTGTGCCCCCGCCCCTCCATCAGAGGCTGACCCTCCGGGCATGCTTCAGGAGCATTGGTTAGTGCTGGCCTGCCTTCTCTGGTGCTCCCCTCACCCAGGACCCCACCCCAGCCTGGGCCCCTCTTGCGCTGGCTGCGCCCGCTCTGTCCCCCGTGGTCCATCCCAGCTGGGACCACACTGCCTCCCACCCCCACCTGGGGGGGAACAAGGAAGGGTAGGAGACTTGGAGCCCGGGATAGGGCAGCAGGCTCCCCTCATGGGGCTGCTGGCCCCTAGAAACAAGTCGCTGCTGACCCCTGGTGTCAGGAATGCCTACCTGCAGGAATTGCTAGAGTCAGCTGTTCCCCCACACCAAGTGAGCGGGCAGCGTGGGGATGGCCGCTGGGATGCGCAGGGCAGTGGACAGCGATGACTGGGGTGTGGGGCTGCACGTCAGACTCTGGGGGATTGGCCAGTTAGGAGGAGATGGGGTCAGGTGGTGACCTTGAATGTGGACCGTGTGCTGTGTGTGCTAGGGAGCTGTGGCAGGGCGTCACCTGGTCAAAGCTGGCTCTAGGGAGATGCGGTTGGCACAGTGTGGAGGGCAGCCGAAGGCAGGAGACTGGCGGAAGAACAGGATCAGGACCAGGAAGTGGTCAGGTGGGGCTGGCTCACTCAATGGCCTTTCATTCCCTCATGACATCAGTGACCTGGGTGCCCCTCCCAGGGCCAGATGCCAGGTGCCCAGGAGGCACTGGTCAAGGCAGGCGAGGCCCGTGGGGAAGGGGTGGTAGGCAGGGGTTCTGGGAGTGACTCCTGTTGTGGTGTCAGAATGGAGGGTCAGGGAAGGTCCCTAAGGGGAGAGCCGTGTGCTGTCTGCGCCATGAAAGGCAGCCCTTCCTGGGGAGCGGGTCCCGGCGGCCAGGGTAGCGTGGAGCAGCGTGGTGGGTGAGTAGGGCTCGGAGGCCACCTCTGTGCGGCGGGAACTCCCGAGAGCCTGAAGCAGGGCGCAAGGCCACCCCCTGAGCACAGCCCTGGGGAAGAGCCACGGTGGCTGGGGCGGTGGACGGTCCATGGGGCAGGGAGAAGCGACAGCCGTCCCCAGAGTAGGACCCGTCAGACCCGCTGATGGTGTTTGGAAGTGGTGGTTGAGGAAGGACCAAGGCAAAGCCGCAGACCTGGGAGCCAGATGCAGGTGGCGGATGGGGGAAGTGAGCTTGGGGAAATCAAGAGCTGCTCTTGAAAGGGAGGCGTGGGTGGCTAAGGGTGGCACACGTCACTGGCTTGAGGAGCAAAGGTCGCTGGCGATGGCCGTGTCTGGGCCGAAGCAGGGGAACACGGGGTGGGGCTCTGGAGGGACAGGTAGGCCAGGTGCTCAGAAAAGGCTGAGCTGGAGAGAGATGTAGGGGCACTGAAATCCGTGCGCCCCCGCCCCTGGGAAGAGCGTGTGCAGGGAGAGCTTCCTGGGGAGGGCCCTGAGAGCCTCGAATCCCCCTGTTCGGAGAAGCAGTGGGCTTGGGGGTGTGGTCTGGGAGCAGGGAGCACCAGGCTTCCTGGAGAGGGGCCTGAAGGTCTGAGCTGTCCCTGGGCTGCCCCTGGGACAGCGTGGGGGCAGGGGAGGTGGAGGCGGCTCGAGGGGGAGGCATGGCCGCTGATGGTGTCTGGAGGGGGTGGGAAACCCAGGTGGAAAACCCTGAGACAGGGGTGATGTGACCCAGGACCCCTGTGCAGGGACCTTAATGAGGGGTGTGGCACTACCTCGTGGCTCCAAGCCCAGCCTTGGTGGTGGTGGTGGGGGCTCCTGAGTCCTGGGTGGGGGCATGGGCTCCAGAGGTCAGCCCGGCCCCAGTCCAGGCCTGGAACGGGAGTCACAGGGTCTGCCTGCCTCCTGAACGGGGAGAAGGGGCTTTGGGATGATGGAGCAGCCGCCCCCCCCCCCCCCCCCGCGGACAGGGGCACTGAGGCCCTGCTGTGTGCGGCCCTCCCCATCCCGCGCAGTCTGTGTTGGGTTTCTCCCCTTTCAGCATCTGTTGCTCATCCCTCATGTCCCCCAACACCACCTGAAAAATTTTATTTTCCAATCTATACACGGTAAAATTCATTTTGGATTAGGTTTGGGTTTTTAACAACAGTACGCACGGACGTTGGTAATGTCTGACTCAGAGGTGAAGCCTCTTGAACTCTCCATGCAAATTCATGCGGAACAATGCAAACAAGGAGCAGGGCTGAGGGTCTGAGGGCTTCCTCTGCCCCAACCCCGGCTGGCAGAGGCCGGGGCATCCTGCAGGGAGGCAGTGTGACTTCCCCAGGGGGGGCCCTAGGAGGGTGTGGGAGCCCTGACTGCCGCGGCCCTATCTGGTCAGGCCCGGGGCCTCAGGACCAGTGCGAGGGGGCGTGTGTCAGACGGGAGGGGGCCTGTGGATGATGCCCGCTGCTGATCTGGTCGAAACACATGCTCCGTAGCCCCACGAGGGCTGGGTGGAAGAGACACGTGCCTTGAGCAGGGAGAGTGAGCCTGAGTGGACGACAGGAAGCACCTCTGTTATGTTGAGACAGAGAAGGGTCGAAGGTCAGAGTTCACTTCTGTCCACCATAGGCCGTGGGGTAAACATGTTTGGAAGAAACACTCTGCTCCTTCAAGCAAAGTTGGAAAAGGACTGATGGGTGTTTTCTAGCAGGGACAGCAGGCTGCAGGGTGACAAGTCCAGGGCTGGACTCTGCTTGGGTGTGGCCACCCCGTCCTGACGTGACCCACGTACTTCCCACGGTACCAGCTCGGCACACTGGGGTGGGGGCCGCCATCCCTCACATCCCCACGTAGCCCCCACAGGTGCCAGGCTACCCCCAGCTCAGGATTTGGCTCCCGATGGCCGCATGGGTGCTGTGGGGCCCAGTGCCCCTTCCCCTGCCCACCGTCCCCTGGTGCCTGTCGACTGCCTCATTGTCCCTTCCCTCCCCACTAGCCTTGGCAAGCACAGGGCTTCGCCGTCCGGTTGGCTGGCCAGTATGCAGTCCTTCCCTTTGGTATCTGGTGGCCAACCCAGAGCTTCTGGTAGCATCCTGGACGGCAGCAGCAGCAGAGGGCCCACCAGGGCAGTGCCCGCTCCCGGGTGCCCCACGTGGGTCCAGAGAGGTCTGCAGGGTGTGCTGAGGCATCAGACCGACCGGGGGTTAGGTCCAGCACTTAGGGCCACTAACTACGTGGCCTACGGGCGCGCTCCCGACGGCGGTGGCCGTGAGGCTGTCGGCGCCCCGGGCACAGCCAGCACCCGAAGGGCGGCCCTGTGCGCGCCCCCACCCCCCCAGGCCCCCCGAGCTCAGAGAACCAGGCCGCTGCGCTACTGTGCTCCTCAAACTGAACTTCTTTATTAAGTGCCAAGGGTCCGGGCAGGTGCTGTCCGCGGCAGCCCCCACACCGAGGCCTGCGCCCGGCGCGCCCCCGCCCGCGGCCCGGGCTGTAGTGTGGCCGCCGCTCACTTGACGTGCTCGGCCGCGTGCGAGGAGCAGTAATACTTCTTGTGGGCGATGAAGGTGGACAGGCTGCTGAACTTGATGTTGCACAGGCGGCAGTACCGGTGGCTGCCGGGCGGCGCGGGCGCCGGCGCCCCCTTGCCGGGGGTCTGGACGCCCTTGTCCGAGTGGGAAGGGGGTGTCGGCGGGGGTGGCAGCACCGCCTCGGGGCTCGGGGACGGCGGCGGGCCGGGCCGGGGGCTGCCGTCGGCCGCACCGGGGGCCGGCTCCCGTGGCTCCTGGCCGTTGAGGCCATCGCGGGGGGCGGCGGGCGAGGGCGTCCGGGCGCCGGGGCCGGCGGGGGGCTGGCCCAGCAGCAGGCCGTGCGCCAGGCGGAAGTGCTCGATGAGGTCGCCGCGGACCACGCCGTTGGGCGGGCAGTAGGGGCACACGACGGCGCCGGCGGGCGCGTCCTCGGGGGCGGCGCGCAGGAGGCGCGGGGCGGCGGGGCACGAGAACTTCTTGTGCGCCAGGTAGGCCTCGAGGCTGTGGAAGCTCACGCGGCAGGCCGTGCACTCGTGGTAGTCTGCCAGCGCGGGCAGGCCGGAGGCGGGCGCCGGTGCCTGCCGCCGCGGCTTCTTGCTCAGGTCGATGGGGCCTTCGACCGCTTCGGGCCCGCTGCTTCCGCTTCCGCTTCCGCTTCCGGGCCGGGGCGACGGCGACTTGGGAGGCTCGGGGGCGGGGCCGAGCGGCGCGGGGGCGGGGCCGGGAGGCGGAGCCTGCCCGGCCGCGTGCAGCTCGTACAGCTTGCGGCGCCTGCGCGTGCGCACGGGCGGCGCGACGGGTGCTGCGGGAGCCGCTGGCGTGGGGGTGCCGGGGGTCCCGGCGGGCGCGGGCCGGCGCGGCGGCGGGTCATGACGCGAGGCGCAGTAGTAGCGCTTGTGCACCGTGTAGGTCTCGTGGCGGCTGAAGCGGATGTTGCAGGCCTCGCACAGCGTCCGGCGGGGGTCGTCGTTGTCGTCCGCCCCGCTGCCCGGGCTCGGGCTGCCCGGGCTGCCCTCCTGGCCCCGGCCCCGGCCGCCCCCTTCGGCCTCGCCCTCGGCCTCGGGTGTGGCTGCGCTCCCTGCCTCGTCCTCGCGCGCCCCAGAGCCTGGCGATGCGCGCCCCGTGTCGGCCTCGGGGGGCGGTGGGCCGGGGGGCGCGCGGTTGGGGGCCGGGGGCACCTTAGCCCTGCGCGCTGGGGGCGCGTCGTCGGGCGGGCGGCGGCCAGAGCAGTAGAGGCGTTTGTGCACATAGAAGTTGTTGACGTTGTTGAAGGTGATGTCGCACTCGAAGCACGTGGCGCCCTTGGGGGCCCCCGCGAAGAGGCCAGCCTGGGCCCCAGCGCCCGCCTGCAGCCGGCTGTGCACCAGCTCGGACATTTTGGCCAGTATCTCTGAGGCCGGGGGCGCCGCGGGGAACTGAGGCAGGAAGAGGGCCCCGGCCGCCAGCCCCAGCTCACCCGGGCCAGGGCTGGAGCCGGGTGTGGGGCTGGACAGCTCGGCCTTCACCCTGGCGGGAGTGGGGCTGCGCGGTGAGGGTGTCCGCGATGCGGTCGGGGGCCCTGGCTCTGCCTCAGACTCCTCAGTTGCGGCCTCCGTCTTGATGGGCCGGGGCGCCGCCGGGGGCTCGCTGCTGCCCCCGTTCTGGGGGGCGGGTTTGGCTTCTCCATTGGTGGCCTCGGCCAGGGCTTTCCTGTCCAGTCCTGGCGATGGGGTGGGCGCCAGGCCCAGGTCGGCAGAAGCCAGAGAGCTGTGCAGGGTGGTGTGCTGCTGGAAGCTGGCTAGACTGTCTGCAGGGAGACCCCAGGGGCCACCCTTCAGGGCTGGTGCAGGACCTACCTGGGCCAGACCTGAGGGAGGGGTAGGGCGGGAAGGGGAGAGCTGGACTGGGCAAAGGTGGTGGAGGGCCAAGATTGAAATTCACCCCTGGTTGCCATTAGGACAACCCCCCCCCCCCCAGTGCTCATGGGGAGCCCAGGGCCTCACCTGGGGGGAGCTTGGCAGTGGGGTGGCAGGCCCCTGGGGAGTACATCTCAGCCTTGGAGCCTGGCTGGCAGACCATGTGGCTGGTCACCAGGTGGCTGTACAGGATGTCCCTTGTGGTGGAGATGAAGCCACAGCTGTGGCAGACACCTGCAGGCAGGCTATGCAGTCAGGACCCTGGGGTGGGGTGCCCCCCCCCCCGGCCCCTTCCCAGCCCCCACCTACCGCTCAGCGTGTCTGTGTGCACCTTGAGGTGCCGCTCACAGTTGGCCTTGGTGGTAAAGGCCGACAGGCAGATCAGACATACAAAGGGGCGTTCTCCTGGAACACAGGGCTGAGTGAGGGGTGGGCTCCTGGAGCCCAGCTGGCCAAGGACCTGTGACATGGGGGGGGGGGGTCTGTTTAAACCCTGCCTCCTCTGCCCCTTGTCTCCCGGGACTGTGGCCGTTCCGATGAGCACAGGTGGGCCGTGTACCTGGGGAGCATTGTGAGGTGCGGTAGGAGGACCACGTGGGCGTCCCTGTGGCAGGGCGGGCCCCCCACTGCACATGAGGGCTCGGGGAGGGGGCCTGGGGCCTCACCGCTGTGGCTGCGCATGTGGATCTCCAGGGAGCTGGCGCTGGGGCAGCTCTTGCGGCACTGGGGGAAGGGGCAGACGCGCTCGTTGGGGTAAGTCTCCTTGGGCTTCTCGTCGGCGGCAGCTGTGGCCGTGGAGCCGGTGCTCTGGCGGCTGGCACAGTAGTAGAGCAGGTGGGCTTGCAGGTTCCGCTCGCTTCGGTACCAGATGCCACAGTCTTTGCAGGGGAAGACGTCTTCTGTGGGGTGAGAGGTGGGCGCGGGCTGAGGGGGCACCCGGCGGTGCAGGGGATCTGCTCACGGCCGGGAGCCTCCAACAATGGAGGGCTTCGTGCTGACGGCCCCTGACTTCCTGAGGAGGGAGGTTTGTGAATGGGGCCTTCTCTCCTGGTCGCTGCTGTTCAGGCTCATTTGTCCCTTTATAAATCTGGGTTCTCTTTCTGTAGCTCTCCAGGATGGTATGGGACCGCCTGGATGGGTCTCTGAGGAATCCCCCAGGCTGGCCCCCATGCTGCCTCCCAATAGGGAGCCTCAGCGGGTGCCCGCAGACACCCGAGGGAGGCAGGCTGGGCCTCCGCGATGTTGCCTGTGTGTCTCGGCAGGGGCGGCCCCGTGTCGGTGAGGGCAGGCAGGTACGTGCCGGTGATCGCGTGCTGTGAGGGGGCGTGAGGGACGGCGTGGATCTGCGCCCCTGTGGAGGACATTCGTGTGTGTCGTGAGCAGGTCGGAGTGGCCAGGTGAAGCACGTGGGCAGGAGGACGAGCGTGGAGCGTGGCTCTGGGCGGCCCCGGTGGGGGGTGAGGCTGGGGCTGCACAGGAAGAGGAGCCCTCCGTCTCCCCCCACCCTCCCTCCCTCCAGGGGTTGCACATCAGTTACTAATGGGTCAAAGTGGCATAATCTAGCGTATTTATCTCAGGTGACTTCGGTTTGTAGGAGCTTGGATTGCAGGGGGGGTTTGCCGGCTGGTGAGAGTGTCTCTGACGGGTGGTTCTCAGGGCCTCTGTAGCAGGATGTTGAGGGATGCTGTTTGCCTCTGCTCCATGGCCTGCCGCCCCTTGGCTGAGACAGGGCAGGGGGTGGACTTGTTCTGGGCCCTGGGATGTGTCCGGGCTCTAGTGCAGGTTAGGACCTGTTTCTCAGCCCGGCGTCGCTGAGGGTTATGCTGGGTCCACCGTTATGGCAGAGGGGGTCTTCCTCCCTCTCACGCTGCCTTTGGGGCTTCCAGGCAGCTCTGCTCTCTGCTGAGGTGCAGAGCCAGGATCGGAATCTGCAAGGCCCTTGGTGGGTATGTTTCTGTACCTTTGGGACTGGGGCTGGGAATGGTGCTGCTGGCTGTGGGTGGGGAGAGGAGCGGGGAGCAGGGGGGCGCCGCAGAGGCCCGTTCAAGCCCTGGCGGAAGGCCTGAGGTTTACTTTGGATGGTCATGGTCCCTCTGCCCCAGGGCTGACCATGGCCGCGTCCTGGGGTGCAGGTACCCTGCAGATGCCTGGCGTTACCACGAGTCCATTGCACAGGTAAGAAAACAGAGGCCCAGACAGGTTGAGTCTCAAGAATTAAACCAGGTATGATGGATTCTGTATTCGGGCTTTTCTAGCCCCGGAGGCGGAGAGGCCCGTGCTAGGGGGAGGGGGGAGGCATACGCAGGGGGTGTAGCCCACGATCAACACTTCTTCGGGGGAGGTGAAGACCCCAGGGGGGAAAGCCCTCCCAGCACCTCGGACTCCCTTGGCCCCATTGGAGCAGCCTGGGCGGAGGACGGGGGCCCCCGCCTCAGCGCTGGGGACGTGACTGACCTTGGTGTGCCCACCATGGGTACCATATGGTCCTGTTAGCCCCGGTGAGGTGGCCGTCCGGGCCCCGGAGAGCCCCTTCCAGTCTCCCTCGCTCCCCGCCACCTCGGTGTCTGGACGGGGTCCTGCCTTCTCGCCACCCCCCGAGGACCCACACACTTCCTGGAGGGCTCTGGGGAGGTGCGTCTCACAGCTGCAGCTCCTCCCTCTCCCCACGTCATTTCCTTCAGCGCGCAGCTGCACAGCGGGATTGCCTGAGTTCCACAACGCCGTGTCCCTCCACACACCCCCCTCTCCTGCTCACTCAGCCGCGTGCTCCTGTCTCTGCCCTCACTCGTGCCACAGCCAGGAAGTCGTGCACCCCTCTGACCCCCCAATGTGGGTCTGCAGGTGCTGCCTGGCCCCCCCTTTCATGTCCCAAAGGCATCTGGGGGTCAGGGTGCTCGTAGTGGGCCAGGGCAGGTCCCCCATCTGGCCTGTGCCTCAAGCCATCCTTGTTTGACCTCCTCAAAAAGCTCACTTCTTTCTAATTTTGCAGCCCTGCAGTTGCCGCCTAGCACCCAGGGGGGTTTAATTCAATCAATCAAGAAAAGCCCCTGCTTGAGTCCCCGCCGCTCTGAGAAGAAATCCTGGTCTTTGCCTTCAGGAGAACCGCCTTGCTGGGCTTCGGCCCAAGCACCCGAATAAAGTTGTCCGCTCCCACCCTATGATCGTGTCCCCACCTCACTTCTCAGGATGCGCCGTGCTGGAGGCCAGCGCCTTCCTCCTCCTCGTAAAGCTGCCTGTGCCACTCGGGGATGGCGGTGCCCTTGGGGCGGGCTGGGTGACCCTGGAGCCCTTGGTTCCGCGTGGATGTTGAGCGTGAGAGTAAACCCTACTTCACATGCGGCCAGGAGTGAGCGACGGTGGTCTTTCGCCCCAGGTGTTCTCGCGGGGTGGTCCTGTCCCCAGGGGACGCTTGGCCGTGTCTAGTGACCATGTAGACACGGCCCCGGCATCCGCTGGGCTGGGAGCCAGGCTGCCGCTCAGCACCGCCGTGGGCACGTGGCCTGCTGTGCTGGAAAGCCACTGCTGCACCCGGCTCCCTGCCCAGCTGGTGGGGAAAGAGCCCGTGGCGCCCGGGGACCCTGTGGGGCTGCTGCCGCCTGGGGCCTGCCCCGTCCCCGACACGCATCAGCTGCAGCACTGCCTCCTCTGCTCAGATCCCAGTGGTAACCAGTCTCTGTGGACCCGGAGGTCCCGGCGCTGCCACGGAGCCCAGGTGGCCCGGGTTGTGTACTCACTGTTGATGACCGCGGTAGCCAGGATGGACGCCATGCCGGCCTGCTGGGGCAGGAGCTGGATGTCGGCATGTGCGGGAGCCGGGCACTCGGGCTCCGTGGGCTCCTCCTTCACGGGGTGGCTGGGGGTGCCCCGGGGCTCGGCCGCCGTGAGGAGCGTGCTCAGCAGTCCGCCCGCAGGCACCGGCTTGGTGAGTCTGCACCAGAGGGCTTCATCTGCGGGGGCAAAATCCTGTGACGGGAGGGTCCCCGGCGGCTCGCCACCACCGCACCCTACCTTCCCTAGCCCTTCGGCAAGGCCCCGTCTTGGAGGCCAGGGTTCTGAAGTCTGAGGTGGGGAATGGAGCCCAGGCCCCCGTCGGGGGGTGGCCGCACCCCGGTCCATGCCTGTGTCAGGCCGGTCTCTATAATGAGCCATCCTGCCTCTGAGGGTGACTGGCTGGGTCCCCGGGCCTGCCCGTTCCTGCCTAGGGGGAGGGCCCTGAAGACGGCCCGCACGGCTGCCCTGTTGTCCAGGAGAGGGGTGGCCTGAGGGACAGGCAGCAGAGCCCTGGGGAGGGGGCCCAGCAGCTGCCAGGAGGGCTTTCCTGCTCCTCAGCAGAAGCTCGGCCAGGAGCGGCCGTTCCCGCGGTAGCCGGCAGGGGGCAGCCTCTGCCAGCCACCCGCCTGCTGGTCTCCTGCGTCCTGCTTGAGGCCACCAGGAACCCTACGGCAGAGCTGCAGCCCTGTCCCCCGCCCCCCAGGCCAACTTCACGCACGTCAGCTCTGTGAGGACCTTGTCCTGCCTGGTGGACGGTGGCCAGAGCCATGCTGACCGGGGCGGGAGGGGCAGGCCCGGCAGCACTAACCGGCCCGCACCTGGCTAGGTGTACAGGCCCAGGGCTGACCGCACCTCCGAGCACCCCTTGATGGATGGGGGACAGAGCAGTGCAGGGTGGCCCAGGTTCCCAAACGCTGGGCTCAGCACCTGTGCTGTACCTCCATTATGCCACGGAGGATCCCAGGTGGGGACAGCTGGAGGGAAGGGCTGCCCACAAGGCCCGCTGGGCCGGGCCTGGGCCCCCTGGCCTGCCCCTGACGGCCCCCGGCTCCTCCTGAAACGAGCGCTGCCCGCAGGACGGAGTAGTCAGCTGATGTGCTGCATGCAGGGAGGCAGCGTGGCCGGGGCACCCCCGGAACTTTCCAGCAAGGCAGAGCCCCCACAGGGGAATGGGGCCATCTCCTGTGGTCGCTGGGCATACACCCTCCCGACGGCCATGCTGGCCAGACAGGCCTAGCGTGGCTGTAGAAACTCACGATTCTGTGCTGGCATCATCCCCTTGGGGAGGGAGGGGTCTCCACTGCCCGGACATGCTGATTACCACACGGCGGGAAGACTGTGTCACACTTTGCTCGGGTCAAACCTCCCAGGCGGGCAGGGCCGTCGCCTTGGCGATGGAAGCCTCCACTTCACACCTGAGTGCCCTGAGCTCTCTGAACTGAGCAGTGGCACCCCCCGCCCCGGGCCACTCCTTCTAGAAGGTGCAGGGAGGCAGGGGCAGAAACAGAGGCCCGACAAGGCCAGGGGACGTGGCCCAGGCCCCACGTGGCCGGGTCTGAGCGTGGCCCTCTTGCTCCTCCCCGGAACGAGGGGGACTGTGCAGGACCATGGTCTGGCTGGCACCTCAGCCCACCTGGCCTGGGATTCTCTGCTGACCCTGGCGGTCTCCAAGAGGCCTGGGAAGCGCAGTAGCACACCGGCCCCCAGGAGACCCAGGTTTGACTGCTTTAATCAGGGCGCGCCAAGGCCTGGCCCGAGCTCGCCTACTCTGCTCAGCCCGGCGGGCTGCTTTCCCTTTAAGGGCCAGCCCAGGGACAGCTGAGTGATCCCCACCTGCCGGAAGGCCACGAGGGAAGCGCCAGGATACCAACCCTTCCTGTAGATCTCGGCGTTGGCTTCGGCCTCGGTCAGGGCCTGTGGCAGCGTCCTCAGCCAGCAGGACTCATCTTCCAGCAGCAGCGTCAGGGCTGGGCCCTAGAGAGGGAGGACGGGGGCTCATCAAGGACACAGCACGGAAGAGCCTGGCCGGGGCCCCACGTGGCACCGAGGGACGAGCCCGAGACCCCCTGGCAGGGGGCCAGGCTGCTCCACGCTGGGCACTGGGTGGCCAACGACACAGCGGGCAGCCGGCACCCTCCATGCACGCATGGGGCATTGGGCTCTCTTGGAAACGGGGGCCCAGGGAGCAGTGGGGCAGGGATTCGCACCCCGGTCTGTGTTCTCCCCCTGCCTCCCTACCCTGGCAGGCCGCTGAGTGCTACGGAGCCGCCTGTGGGGCGCAGGGGCCAGACCGAGCACGGGCTCCTCCCGCACGGGCCCCCAAAGTGAGCGCGGGGAGCTGAGGCTCGGACATGCTGCTCGGGTCAAACCTCCCTGAGTGGCCTTGAGAAGGGGTCTCCCCAGAGAGGGGTTTCTAGGTCCTCCCCAAGGTGGGGGTGTTCCCTGCCTGCCTCTGGGCAGGCCCACCTCTGTCTCGTCTGTCCCGAGGCCAGCCCACCGCAGACACTAGAACGTCCCCCTGGGCCCAGTGGCTGAGGTCCCCGGGCAGCAACACGTCCCCATGCCAAGGCTGGCTCAGCCTCCCTGAGGCTCGCAGAGACGGACATCCATGTGTGGGGTTAGCCCTTCTCCCACCTCGAGGAGCGGGAAGGGAGGAGGGGGCAGAGGGGGGAAACGGGGATGGCTCACGCCAGCACCACCTCACCCAGCCACGTTCTCTCCCCGGCTCAGTCTGCCGGGCCTTTGTGGTATACCCGAAAGGCAAGAGGGCTCCAGGCTCAGCCCATGAGGCTGACGCTGGGAGTCTGCAGAGTGGGGCTCCCTGATTGCTGACGCCCAGGGCCACCCCAGCAGGACAGGAGGCACAGAGAGCCTGGTGCCGGGGAGGGAGGGCTGCCTGGGGCCCGGCCATGGTCAGACGTTGAGGAGACCAGGCACGGGTTTGGGGAGGGCTGGCGGTGGGGCAGAACCCTGGCCTTCCTTTGCCCTAGGAGGTTGGGGTGACTGCGGCCACATCTGGGACCCGGGATCTGGGCCGGCTGCTCCGACCGGGGGTGCCCAGCTCTGCCACCAGGCACCGTGTGAAGAGGCACAGGACGCATCCACTCCGCGGCATTTTTGTTTGATGCAGATGAGTGCCTTTTATTCAGAAATGGTGTGTGGGGACCTTGCCGTGGGAAACCAGCCTCGCCGGCTGCCCCCTGTGCAGCCCGGGGGCCCACGCAGCAGCCGGCCGGACACCACCGCGGTGGGGCCGTGATGGTGATGGTGTGCGAGGGGTCCTCTGGGCACCTCCCTGCCAGGGCCAAGCCCACATGCTTCCCTGAGTCTGCCTCCTGCCCAGGGACAACACAGGCTCCTGAGCTGGGCTGTGGGGTCCAGTCCAGACGTGGCCTCCCCCGTGGAGACCTTGAGCTGAGGGCCACCCTGCAACCTGAGGTGAGCCCTCCATCCACTCTGCCTGCTCGTCCCCACCCTGCGTCAGACGCGGGCCCACGAGCCAAGCACTCCTGCGGAAACTCCCAACAAGGTTGAGGCAGCGTGGCCAGTGAGGCAGCCACGTGCCTTGGCCATGGACAGGGCAAGTGGAGACTAGTGGCCGGGGGTGTGTGGCCTGGCCACGGGAGCAGAAGTGGCCTGCATCCATGCCCGCCCTCTCTGCAAACAGGGGATGCCCCTCCTGCTCAGAGCTGTGACCCAGCCCACGTGCTGGTCACAGACCCACCATCGCCCGGCCACCTGCACCTGGTGGTAGGGCTGGGTGGTCGAGCTCCTCTGCCACTCAGCCCCTCCTAGGGCACTGGCAAACACCGCTCTGCGCGAAGCCCTCCCTTCCAGCCGTGCCCCCCAGTGCACAACCAGCACACAGAAGGCCTGGCCCCCTTGCTTTTGTCTTCCCTTCGGCCGGCAGGGCACAGCAGGCAAGGGCTGTGCGTTTGGGCCCAGAAGGCTGAGGTCCACCGGGGCCCCAGGTCAGCGACTGCCGCAGGTCAACCTGTGGAGAGGCTCTCTCCCACACGGGCAGGCTGGCGGGCAACACCCTGCTTTTCACGGACACCTGGTGATCCCACAGCGGCGGAGTGGGACGCCAGCAGGGGGGTCCCTGCCGGCTCGGGGGCTTCTGCTGGGGCCTCAGCCCGGAAGGGTTGGGGGCACAGTGGCCGGGCGGGGCTGCCACGGCGGCCCCCACATCCCGGCTGCGCTGACCTGGCCGGCAGCTTGCAGCAAGGCGGGGCCAGGCCTCCTGAGTCTCTAATGAATATTAATGAGCAGAGGAGGGTGAAAAAATTAATCTGCCTGATCCTCCGATTGGTGCTGTGGTAACGATATGAAATCTAATTATTCGTCCCAATATTTCTAACCCTCAAACTGAGACTGACATCCTCCCGGTAGGTTGAATGCTTATCACCCGCAGGAGCAGTGTGCTCCCAGCATGATAAAACCCCGCGCGGCTTTGCTGACGCTGCAGAACCCCGTTCCCCCGTTCCCCGTGCACCGCCTGGGAGCGAAGGCGGCGGCACCGTGGTCCCGCCAGGGCCCAGCGCCTGCGTGGTGGTGGCGGGCCGGCTGGGGGGACGGGGACAGGAGCAGAACGCGGGGAGATCTGGGGCTGCCCGACTCGGCCAGTGATTCCTCGACGCCGGGGCAGGGACCTGGTGCCCGACTTGAATGGGGGCGGCAGGGACACGACCTTCTGTGGCCTGCCAGGACGGGTGTGGGACCGCCGGCACCCCGGGAGGGTCTGACACGGCACCTGCTGCCTGGCTGCCGGTTTTTCTCTCCTTTCCTTCCCGCCGGTTTTCGAGCAGCCCGGGAACAGAAGCCCCTTTCTCTGGCGGCTGAACGCTGGGCCGAGGTAGGCTCTGTTCCCACCCCACGCTGTGCTGCCCCTGTAAGCCTGGGAGGGGCCCTCGGTCACTCCCCTGCCCGGCCTGTGCTGCCGGCCACCTTCCCTCCACAGGCGCCCCCGGGTCCCGTCTGGATCCAGCTCCCCCCTGGACAGGCCGCGTCGGGTTCAGGAAGAAGCCTCTCCGCCCACCCTGCCTGCAGCCCCTTGGGGTCCACGCCTCTTCCTCCTGGCTCCAGGACGGCCCCACCCGGCCCTGAGATAACGGGCGGCCACTTGAAGTTTCTCTGGGTCCATCTGAGACCACTCCTTGTTTCCCCCAACAAAGAGGTCAGTGTGTGGATTCTGTGCCCGCCGATAACCATCAGAAACTCCATCTCTGCACCGTCCACTGAGACTTTATCTGAGGCTGTGCCCAAACCTTCTTGGCCATCTCATAAAGCATCAAGGGGGAAGGGAGGCAGGAGCCCCGTTCAGGCAGGGAAAGGGGACGGCCCAGCCCAGTGAGCCAGACCGCCCTGCAGAAAGTCAGTGGGCCTGCCTGGGCCCCCGCCAGGCCACTGTGGGGCAGGCTCACGGGAGGTCAGGTCTGGGGCAGGCCTGGTCTGGGCTCTGATGGGGGGCCCCTGGCCCACCTCCTTCCTTCAGCTCATCCTGAGAAGTCCTGTCCCTGTCCTGCTCACCCTCCCAGAAGCAACTGCCTTTCTGTCCTCGGCTCCTCCTCTCTCCCAGACCCGGCAAAGAACCCACTTCACAGATGAGGACTGAGGCCCACGGAGCTGAGTGATGCCCAGGGCCACAGGAAAGTGGCCGTGTGTACACAGGACTAGAACTGGGGTCTGCATGATCTTGGCTCGGTCCGTCTAGCCATCCAATCATCCATCCACCATCCATTCACCCTCCACCACGTACCCATCTAC
Organism: Ursus arctos; assembly: GCF_023065955.2. Classification (NCBI taxonomy): domain Eukaryota; kingdom Metazoa; phylum Chordata; class Mammalia; order Carnivora; family Ursidae; genus Ursus; species Ursus arctos. Next base: position 1,341,995 of record NW_026622863.1, read on the forward strand.
CCGTCTACTCAGCCATCCACCCATCCATCCATCTACCCGTCTACCATCCACCCACCCACCCCTCTACTCACCTATCCTTCCCTTCCTGCCTCCACCCATCCATCTGTTCATTTGTTGAACAGTCCCCCCAGAGGCTGGCGTGGGCCTAGTGTGGGGGGCAGCATGAACAGAACATGCCATCCTGATGTCCCAGTGTGGGTGCTGCAGGAGGGTGACTAGAAACAACCAAAGTAAGGCCTGGAGGCAGGAACGTGCTAGAGACACAGGCTGAGAAGAGCATGAGGTGTGGCGGGGGTGAGGTGGGGAGCTGTGTGGGACAGCAGGGATGCGGTCCATGTGGCTCCCAGCCCTCTTCCCTCGGGTGGTCCCTTGGGCTCAGGGAGGGAGCCAGCTGTAAGGGTGGGTGTGGTGCCTGGGGCTGCCCTTGGCCCCAGGAGGAGAGGCCTCTCCCACCCCTCAGCTCAGGTCTTTCCAGTGTGGCAGGAAGGGTCCCTGGCTCCCTGAGATCAGGTGGTTCCTCCTCCTGGGCCTCCAGGAGGCTGGTCTGAGTTGACCTTTTTGCACCCACAGCGTCTCCCAGACCCCGTCCCTACAGCTGCAGGTAGAGAGGCTGAGGCGTGGGGAGGAAGGGCATCAGGGACCCAGGAAGGCCAGTGCAAGCCTCCTGTCCAGAGGATGTCCCACCTCACAGCACTGCGCGCTGCCCTCCACACCACCTTGGTGCTCCAGCCAAGCCCAGATCTGACCATCTCCTCAGGGGCTGCCCCGTGGAGGGTCAGGGGCCAGTCTGGCTGGACCCTGGCTCTGCCGCTTGCTAGCTCTGTGGAGCGGGCTGAATGTGCCCCAAAGGTAAGTCCACCCAGAGCCTATGGACACGGCCTTATTTGGAAAAAGGTCCTTAGCAGATGTGATTAAATTAAGGACAATCCAGATGACACCCTCCTAGATTACCCAGTGTTCTAAATCCAGTGGCGAGTGTCCTTGTAAGAGCAGAGAAGCAGAGGTCGGTGGCCCTGCTGGGAGGGCTGGGCTCCGCTGGGCAGTGACCCCCGGGTGCCACCCACAGGGCTTCTTGTACAAGGGCTGCTCAGAGCCTGTAGGCCCCAAGGGCCCCAGCCCCAATGCCATCTCTAGCTGAGGGACGGGGGGAGGCCCACCCAAGGTCCCTCTATGCCAGTCCCTGCATGAAGACGCATCGGCAGGGCAGGGCCCAGCTGGTCTCATTCGAACCACTCTGGAAGGGGCTTCTACCCGGAGAATGTGCTGCCCTCATGGGCAGCCACGGCCCCTGCTGCCAGGTCTCCACGGATGTCATGGTGGCATCATGGCGGACAGTGGGTCAGCCCTGGGGGGACTACTAGACAGATGGGTCGGAGCCACAGTGGGCCAGGCTTGGCATGAGAGTTCGCTCCATTCATTCATTCGCTCATCTTGCTCATTTCTTTCTACCCACCCACCCACCCGCCCATCATCCACCCGTCCGTCCATCCGTCCGTCCATCCATCCACCCATCCACCCACCCATCCACCCATTTATCCGCCATCCATTTATCCATTCACCCATCTATCCACCTACCCATCCGTCCGTCTGTCCATCCATCCGCATGTCTGTCCATCTATCCATCCATCCATCCACCCACCCACCCACCCAACCATTCTGAACATTTTTTTTTGGTATCTGACTGCAAATTTTAGAGCTGGCTGGGTTTCCAAACGCTGGGAAGTGGAAGCCACAGCTGGACCAGGGAGGGATCTGCCCAAGGTCACACTTGTGTGTGCAGGAACCTTGAGAGTGCAGGAACCACTCTCAACCCGACCCCTGCCAGGCTCTGTGCACTCACTGTGTACTTCCTGGGGTTCCCACCCCCAAAGTCTCATATGTGGGGAGGAGGGACTGTGAGGGGAGTCACCCCATCCCCCCCCCACCTGCAAGTAGCCCTGGGGCTAAGGAAACCAGCAGGGAAAGGGTCCCCCACACTATCGGTGCCCCTCTCCCTCCTTCCTCTCCAAACAGCTAAGACAAACTGCCTGGTGGCTGATAGGACGATCTGGGGTGGGAGGTGCACGGGGGAGAGAACTGGGACCCATCAGCTGAGCTCGATAAGGGTCTCGCTGAAATGTTAGCAAAAATATTTAGACAATAAATGAAGTATCGGAAAGGCACACGTATCTTTAAGAAATCAATCATCGTGTACGGTGTGTCTGGACACTCGGCGCCAAGGCGCAGATAGCGCCTGCTGGGGAGATAAGGGGTTAATCAAGGATTTAATTCTGCAGGAGATAAAGCTGCAGGGAAGAGCAGGCTAGGCTCCTTCCTCCCTCGGCTCCTCAGCAAGAGCCTCAAAGGCCACTGGCTTCCCTGGCGCTGGTCCCTCGCTCCCCGTGGACATTATCTCTCTGCCTGGAGAGCGTCTCCAACCGCGTGCCAAGTCTTCCCAGGCTGACCTGCGCCCAGGGCCCAAGGAAGACAAAACCCTCAGAGGGGAGGGCAGGGCGGGGACGTGGTCAGGACCCTGGGGCCAGCTTAGCCCTACAGAGCCTGCAGGGTCTCAACTTAAGCAGACAAGGGTCGCAATTCTCCCTCTGCTATTTGATCCTGGTGAGTTTACCAAGTCATTCCCCGGCTGGAGACTCAGTTTTCTCGTCTGTAAAATGGGGAGCATGCCTCACATGGTGTGGGCTGGGAAGAGCAGGTCCCATGTGTCAGGACGGGCACACCTCGGTGTGTGCAGTGAGCGGACACCTGTCTGTCCTAGAGGGACTGTCTCCAGAGGGGGGAGCAGAGGAGACAGGTGCAGGCCACACACAGCTGCACCCCTTTATCTTGTCACTTCTTATGAGAATTCAGAGCCAGGGAGCTCCCAGCCCACACACTCCTCCTTCCAGCCATAAAACTGACCCACAACAGCCCACCCTCTGAAAAGTCAACTGCTGCTTGCATGCCTCCAGTGATGGGGAGCTTACCGCCTCAGGAGACTGCTCTGAACACCACAGTCTCCATTCCCTCAAGCAGAGCCAGTCTGCCTTATGATTGCCACTGTTTTTCTCCCTGCTTGGGCCATGGGACAGGAGGGTCAGCCATCCTGCAGGGTGGTGGTAAGCACCTTGCAGGCACTGTCTCATTTACCTGCCCAGCTGCCCTGGGAGGCGGGCATGCCACCAGCTGCCCCACTTTGCAGACGAGCTGCAGCTCTGCCCGCTCACCCTCTCCTCTGCAGGGACGTTGGAGGGTCTGCAGGCTCAGGTCCCAGGGACCCTTCAGGGCCTTCCTGTGTCCCCACTGAGGCCCCACAGGCGCAGGAAGCAGGAGCTCAAGGAGCTCAGGAGCCCACGTGGGAGCAAAACAGCCCCGAGGGAGGCGGCGATGGGATCCGGACCCCGTTCCACGGGGACGGCCTGGTCATGGGGTGGGAGCCACTCCTGCTGAGTGGCCGAGGCCAGCGTGTGCTCCCCTGAGCCCGGGCGCTCCGCTGTGACGGCGGTGTGGATGGCCCGGGGGCCGCAGCCGGGCTGTGCGGTTAGCTCCTGGGAGACTGCCCGGATCTCCGGAGGCCCAGGCCCCAGCCCAGAGATTCTGACTCGGGTGGGCGCCGTGAATGGCGGTCTGAGGGTCTGCAGCCGGGGGTTCCGCCTGCAGCTCCCCCCAGCCCCGCGGACACTGCTACAGGCCGAGTTCCTGAGCCCTGGTTCCTGCGGCTGAGAAACGGGGCTCTATCAGGCTGGGGCTGGATGGGGCTGTCAGGGCAGCATCTGGCCTCTAGGTCTGGGGGACCCTCCCCGCAGCACTGCCACTGTCCGCTGACCCCACAGAGCCTGGCCAGAGGCCCACCCCTGGGGCCTGAGGACCAGGAGGCCCAGCACTGGGGGCACCCACCAGCCAGGGTGCACCTGGATCGAGTCGCACGGACTGCGACTTCGGGAATCACCAAGGACCCAGGCCGTGGCTGTGCCGCAATCTGGGGTGCCTGAGCCCGGGCTTGCAGGGCCCACGCAGGGCGCCCCTGGCCTTTCGAGCGAGTGGCAGCAGGGCTCCAAGAGGTTTCTCAGATGCGCGTCACGGTCAGGCCCCACCCGGCTCCTGTCCTACCGCATGCTGGCCACCCGGCTGCCCCATTTCCCGAACATCAGTGCCTTTTCTTCGCCAAAATGTATTTTAAAGGGAGCCTTTGTGCCCCTGCGAGAGGACACAGACCGACTCGCTGTGAACCAAAGGCAGCCCAGAGGTGGCCCCGAAGCGACTGATGGCGGAGACGAGCGAGAGGGCGCTGCCCGGGTGGGTTTCTTGGTGACACAGGCAGGTCAGAAGTGCTGGGGGGTGAAGACCCTGGGGCACCAAAAGGCCCCACAGGGATGAACTGGACCTCAGCCCCTGCTGCCGTGGACCCCAAGCTCCCAGAAAACCACCTCGCCTGCCCCGCCCACGAAGGCCAGGTCCAGCCCCCCACTTCAAACACCCATTTCTTTCCCTGTCTTGCCAACTTCTACTCCTCCATTCAGAGACTCCACCAAGAAGCCCTTCCTGCGTCACCTCCTCCAGGAAGCCTTCCTTATGCTCCCGGGCAGTCAACTCCTTCCTGCTGTCCTGGTCCCGACACCTCAGGCCCACCTCTCCGGACGCACTGCACACGGAGCAGACGCTCCTGGGCTGGAGTACAACCCGGGCCTGGCTCTCAGGGCAGAAGGGGTCTGTCTCCGGGTGGCCTCTGGCCTGGCACTGCACCGCTGCAGGCGGGTGGGCTGCAGGGGCTGGGGCTCCTTACCGGTTCCACCTGCCCAGGGGACGAGGCTCTGCCCTGGACGTTCCCACGGAACGGGCCCCAGGACAGGCCCTCGGTGAGGTTGCATCGAGCCCGCACGCGCCGCTGTCCGTCCTGCAACAGCAGCTCCAGCTCGTCTGTGGGGAGAAACGTGAGGCGTGTGAGGCGTGTGAGGCGTGTGAGGCGTGCCCCAACGCAGGGACCAGCCCGCCCGCCCGGTGCCGTCCAGCTCGGTGGCCCCGCTCCCACCAGGACCAGCTGCCGCAATGGGGGTGCCCCGCGGGCCTGCGTCACGGGGACGGTGGCTGGTGTGTGGCTTCTGGGAGCCGGGCCGGCCCCTGCAGCAAGCCCTTGTCTGGGGGATGGCCGGGGACAGCACGGGGTGGCTGCGGCTGGACCTGAGCCGGTGGGACCACGGCTGCTCCACAAGGACACGTTGTCTCCTGAAGCACAGGGTGGCGCTGGCCAACCCGCCCGTGCCCGGGACGCACGCGCGGAGCCAGGTCATCCCCGCAGCTTACGTTAGCGCGGGCGTGCAGGAGAGGACGATGACGTCGCCGAGGCTTGCCCCTCCGCACAGTCCTCCCAGCCCCTCCCCTTCGGCCTGAGCCCCCGGATCCACACAGCAAGCTGGGAGGGCAGCTGTGGAAGTGCTGGGCCTTGACTTCCACGTCTCTAACACTTCCTGCCTCCTTGGGCTGCATCAGACTTGACAGCATTAATCCACAGCGTGCTTCGCACAGAGCTCGCAGAGGGGAACCAAGTCAGAGAGCCACGCACCACCCCAAGGCCCTCGGCAAAGCCAGACTCTGCACCTGGGGGGCCCTGACGTCGGCTCCGTTCACTCCCTGCAATTCAGCAGGGACAGGGACTGTCCCCAGAATGCCGCTGCCCCACCCACCCTCCCAGGACTGCCACTCACTTTCTGGAAAGATTGGGGCCCTGAGTCTTGCTGCCTCTCTGCATGGCCTCTTCTAGCTGAGGGTGGAAGGTGCTCAGGGGCTGTGGCCACCTGTGCCACGGTGGGGGCGGGGCTGCAAACCCTCTGGGCTCTGACAGCTCCCGTGGCCCAGGCGGTGGCCCCTGTGGCATGTGTTGGAGGGCCACCGCAGGGTGTGGTTGCATTTCTGCAGACGGGCCTCTGCTGTGCGTCCCTGAGACGTCATTCTCCCCAGGGCGGGACTTGGGGTCGGACAGGGTCTGCAGTCAGGCCCCTGGTTCAGCCGGCCTCGCGGCACGGTCCTCAGGACCTTCTGCAGGACCTGAACGTTGGCGCCTAGAACTTGTGAATGTGCCCTCGTTTGAAAAAGGGTCTTTGCAGATACAACCAAGTTAGGAGCTCGAGAGGAGACCGTCCTGGATTATCTGGTGGGACCCTAAATCCAGTGACATGTGTCCTCATAAACGTCACACAGGAGAGACGGGGGAGGTGGCCACATGAAGACAGGCAGAGACCAGAGTGACGGGGTTGGGAGGAGCTGATGGAGGCAGGAAGGAGCCTCCAGAGGGAGCGCGCCTCGAGGGGGACTTCTGGCCCAGCACTGGGAGAGAACACAGTCCTGATATGTGGAGGCCCCAAGCTTGTATTTGTCGGGGCGCCTGGGAGACTCACACCGGGCACGGCATCGGCCCGCCTGAGCCTCAGCGCCCTCATGGGACAAGGGGATGGTGGTGGTCACGCCCTCAGAGGGCGGTCCCTTCCCTGATCCCACGCCCTCTGTCCAGGAAGGCCGGGCCACCTTGTACCTCGGGTGCCATCCGGGCTGCCTGGGCCCACGGAGGCCTCACGTGGCCTGGCCTGGTCCCCAAGCGAGCGCCGTGGCGGCGGCCCCACTTCCTGGAGCCCCGATCGGGCAGGCTGTGGCCTTAATGGGCCCGATTATCAGATAACTGCCGGCCTAATGGCAGAGATAAGGTGTAAATAGCCAGGAGGCCCAGCTAAAATGCTCTAACTGGGTCCTTGTCTCCCCGGGCAGATTAGATGGCAGGGGACCAGGACCAGGCTGAGGAGGCCGGCGCCCCTTTATCTGCCCCCCAGAGAGGGGGCAGAGACCGGCTCTGTCACTTCGCAGCTCGCCCACGAGGGCCACGTCGCTTGCCAGCCCACCCAGGACACCTGGGCCCCAGCCCAGGGCGCTGCCCATGGGCCACCCCCTCCCTGGCCCCGCAGGGCCCATGCTCAGGGACGGGAGTGTGACCCAGCCGGCTCAGTCAGCCACCCCGGCTGCTGTAGCCTGGCGACGCCGGCCCTCTCTTCACGCCCCCAGTACAGGTGTGAGGCCCTGCAGCGGCCGTGGGATGTCATGATGTGAAGCCAGACCACCCGGCTCTGGACGCTGACGCCGGGCCCTTGGTGTATGTGGGTCTCTGGTTCCCCGCCTGGCTGGCCTCTGGGATGGCACACGTGAGGGAGGAGGAGAAGGCTGTCTGAAGGCAAGCTCACTGAGGACTCATTTGTCCGTCTACCCATCTGTCAAGCCTTCCAAGGCCGGTGGGGAGCCCAGGACGGACTGAGCCTGTGCACCGCACCCATGGCTCCCCAGCTCATGGCGGTGGGTCCAGGGGGGACCGCCCAGTGTCCCCGTGCTGCGGCCTGCCCCTCTGCGGGTAACCGGAAACCTCAAAGCAACAAGGGGCCGGCTTGCTCATGGGCCTCCGAACAGGCATGGCCGCACGCCCCTCTGAACTGCATTTCTCCTGCTGGGACCACAGACGACACAGGGACGGTGACCGGGAGCCTGTCCGTTTCCACCTCATTCCCCGTCAGCGTCCAGAACGTTGGAAGGAGCCCATTCCCGGCCTCGGTGGGCACGGCGCCCCCGTCAGGAGCTGACACCTTCCCCCTGAGGCTGCTGGCCCACCTTCCTGTGGGAGGAGAAACTGGAAATTCAGTTTCCATGGGGGGCTGGCCCGGGGGTCCCCGAGAGCAGAGGAGGAGTAGGGGCAGCCCCGGGCTTCCAGGCCTTCGGTCCCGGGGTCCCGGCCCTCATGGTGATGGAGGGAAGCAGAGCCAGTGTGCCTCCCTGCCCCGCCCACATGGGCACCAACAGGCAAACAGCCACACTCCCTAATCGGAGCCCCAGGGCTGGCGGGCCGAGCCTCCCAGATAACAGCGTGGCTGGTGCTTCCCACGGCAGCCCCTCCATCTTCTGGGTATCAGGCTCTGCCAGAGGGAGGGCTGGCTCCTGATAAAGGCTGCCATTCTGCAAGCCTGAGGGCAGAACCCACCACTCAGGGCTGGCTGGGGGCTGGCCAAAGCATGGGAAAGGTGAGGAGGCCAGGGAGCCAAGGAACTTGGGCTGGGGATAGGGCAATGGTCACCACGAAAACCCACCTTCCTGCTTCAGGGAGGCCACTTATGAGGGGCTTTGCATTAGGAAGGGCGCCCCCTGTGGGTGCATACAGGGCTAGGACAGGTACATGGCTGGATCTCAGTCCCAGCTCACCCAGAGCCCTTGTTACAGTGCACAACCTGTGCAACTGTACATGGTGGCCCTGGTGACGCTCAACATCCATGTACTCATATAACCTATTTCTAACCAACAGTTCCTGTCCACCCTCTTGCACAGCGGAAATACGGTCAATGGTATTAGAGGCCAGTCAGCGCCTACCAGAGACCCTCTCCTAAGCAGAAGCAAAACTGCATCAGGAAAGCAGGGGGGGGGGGGCCATCCACTCCTGGCAGGCTGCGAACCTCCTGAGGGTTCAGCTCAAGGCCAAGAATGAATGAAAGTATGGATGAGTGAGGGCGAGGGGTGAAGGGGCAGGAGACGTGGAGCTGGGGTGGGGGCGGGCAGGCAGGGAGACCGACAGGCAGGAAGACACGGTTATTTTTAAACCGGCTCTATAACAGCCCGAGGCCGTAGAGACAGCTCCCAACCACACACAGGAAACCCGGGGCCACGTGCGCCCAAGCCACACTGCACGCTCGGTCTCTGGACTCGCGGCTCAGTGCTTGGCCATGAAACCCTGTGTGGGCGCCTGGCGCAGGGACGAGGGAGGCACAGCCTCTGCCCTCTGCATCTCCCAGGAAACACGGGTGGTGGCAGCTGGGAGGGCAGGCCAGTTGGGGTGGGCTTCCGGGTGGAGGTGTCCTCCTCCCGGGCATCCTCCTGTGATCCCGTCTACTTTCTCTTCTGAGCTCCAGCCGTGTCCTGGCCTCCATTGGCCTCCAACCCCTCGGCGAGCGATGGGGGTGACGCCCTCCGCCCTGAGAACGCATGATCCTGACACGATTCCCGGCCCCCACGTATTGAGCCCCAGTCACGCGCCCGGTACAGTCTGCGGGGATCCCTCCCCGCCACACGGAAGTCCTTCCCCAGCATACAGAGGGGGACATCGAGGCTCACACGTGAAGCGACCAGCTCCAGACCTGCGACAGGGAGGGACATGTGAACCAGAGCCCCGGCCATGCTCACGGTCAGGTCCCTGACACCCTTTTCTGGGCTGATGGAGAAGGCGGCAGAGAGACGGGGACACCGCTGGGGGGGAGGTGGGCACGCACGGCAGGCTGACTCCTCCTGCTCTGTCCTCAGTTTCCCCTTCTGCACCGGTCTTCTCAGGGAGGGGGCAGGCCCCCATGGCGGTCAGCCTATCACTACAGCCACCGCATGGGGACAAAGACTGATCTATTCCAGCAAACAACCCCACGCACGTTATTTCCAGAACAAACAGGCTGTGGCGGGATTCGGTTTCGCCCCCCAAGCGTCTGTGAGGAACCAGATGAGAGAATTCAGTCCTTGCACATTTATACGATTTAAATGTCTGTTTAGGTCTCAGAGCCCTCCCACGGTGTCCCGAGGGACAAAGGAGGCAGGACTGAGTGTTGCCACTTCTGGGATCCCGACAAAGGGGGTGGCTGGGTGAGAGACCTGGAGTCTGGAATCAGCAGGCCTTGGCCAGGTCCTGCCTCTGCCCAGCCCCCACTGGCCTCAGTTTACCTGCTGGCCTGGTAGCTCTGAGGGTAAAGGCAAGCGTGTCAGTCTGAGAGACCAGCACTGCTCTTCCTTCCTGGGCTGTCCTGGGTCGTGGGGCCCAGCCCAGGGTGGCCACTGAGCCCCGGCCCCGGCCCAGCTCTGCCTCATGCCTGCAGAGGCCCTGGGGGCCAACCCGCCCAGTGTGCACGGTGAGCCAGGGAGGCGGTGGCTCTGGTCTGCAGAGGGGCCCGGACAGCTCGCGGTCCCACGGCACAGGTACAGTTGCTGTGCCCAGGCCTGACCTCCTTGCTGACGGAAGGGCCGAGGCTCCGACCCTGAGCCCACCAGGTCTCGGCCCCCCGCCCCCACCCCCACGGTGGGCTTGTGGCTCTGACTGGGGCAGCCTTGTGGTCTGGCTGCTCGGTCCATGGGCCAGGCTGTGCTCGTGCCAATGGCCGGTGGTCTCCAGAGCAGGGCAGCAAGTCCAGCTGACCTGCAGCCCCCCACCCTGCGCAGTGGGCTCTGGGGTCACCGCCAGCATGCACTGATCTAACCGGCCCATTGCCTGGCCCCACCCTGCGGCTCCCACGGGCCAGCTGGTCCCCGCCTTGTCGGGAGCGGCCCTATCTCAGGGATCACACTGTTTGCCTTTGATAAAAGTCACACACACACACACACACACACACACACACACACACACAGAGGGAGAGAAAAAAAGAGAGGGAAAGGAAGAAAGCCCCAGGGGCAACGCAGCCCCACCCTGCGGGTTTCTAGAAGTCTCTGTGGGCATAGGCCCAGCGCGGGTAAGGCTAGGAGGCTGTTTCCAACACGTCCTGTATTGGCATGGAAACCAGGCCCAGAGAGGGTGAGTGACTCTCTCAAGGTCACAGGGCAGAGCAGGGCCAGCGGGGGTGAGTGGGGTGGCATGGGGGGCACCGGCTGGCACAAGCTGTCCCACAATGGGGGCCAGGCAGACCCTTTCCTCACTGGCTTGGCCCCTCCCCCTGCAGGTGCAGCTCCCTGGGCCCCCAGCTGGAGGCATCAGCCTAGGGGCCTGTGCCCATGTTCCTGACAGTGGCGTGACTTGCCCAAGGTCACTGGCTGTCAGGTCTAGCCCTTTTCCCGCCCCCAACATAGCCCTCTTGACTGGGAAATCCATGAGCTTGGTGGCAGGTGAGGTCCTAGAAGGACAGAGAGAGGCCACTGCCGTCCAGGGTCTGACGGTCCTTCTGGAACCGTGCCGCCTGGAGGAGCGGGGTGGAAGACGGACCCTGTGAACCCACCCGCCAGGGATGACGCGGGAGTCTCTGCCAGCCCTGGGAGCTCTAGAAGCAGTGTCCCCGCATGGCTACCTGCCAGCTGCACGGGTCACCTCCCTCCCAGCCCTCAGTTTCCGCTGCTGTGAGATGGGGGAGAAGAGCCCCCCCACCAGGTCAGCGCAAGGTGAGGGGACATAACGGAGGCGGTGCACAGAGGACAGGGCCGGACACACAGAGGGCACGCAGTGAGCACTCAAACACGGCCCCACCGCGGCCAGGGGACATCCAGCCAGGCCACAGCAGTCCCCACGTGACGCTCGCCAGGCTCTCGGTCCCTCTGGGCACAGAGAGCCCCGCTCCTAAAACAGGCGACCCCAGCACCCATTCTTGGCAGTGAAAGGGCTTCCTACGGGCTCAGGTACACAGAGCATCACAGGACCCCCAGTCCTTCCTCCAAGTCCTCAGTGCTGGGCCACAGCGGCACTTCCACCAGCTGCCCACCCGGGTACCCCTCAGCACCGGGGAGATCTGGGCCCTGCACACGGCGGGCAGAGCTGGTCACATGGATACACCAAACGGGGGCCGCGGGCAGGCACAGAGGGCCACCTCCTGGATGGTCACCTTGAGGTGGGTGGGCACCCCCCGACGCTTGGGAACCCCAGGCCTGTGGCCACGGAGCCTCCTGGTGGGGACGGGAGGGTCGGTTCTGTGTGGGTGCCGCGGTGTGCGCCATCCTCCCGGGATCCGGCTGGAGGGAGCAAATTTGGGCTTGGGGAGAGCTGTCTGGGGGAGGGCAGGTTCCCATCAGCTTCTGGGGACATCTTCACCCGCTGGGCCCACCCTGCCGGCCCCTGTATTCGCTTCCTATGTACAGAGGGGGCAACAAGGCCAGAGGAGGGGGACCGGGGACAGGCTGAGTGGGGGGCCCCTTGTTGGGGCACAAGGCAGGTCTGGGGCTGCGTTCCGGTGCGTCGGCAAGGCCCAAGTGCACGGTGGGCTGTCCGCTGCTCCGAGGAGGACTGCCCTGCTGCTGCCTCTCCGTGGCCTGGCCTCCTCAGGCCTGGAGTGGTGGCAAGACTCCCACCGGGGTGCTGACACTCTAGGGGTGCCCCTTCGTGCTATCCCACTTTCAGGGCATGGGGAGTGCAGGTATGCCCACACGCCTGGGCCCCAGCCAGCCCGCGTGTCCCCTGGACCAAGCCACTCCCGAATGCCACATCACGAGAAAAGGGGCAGAGACTGATTCCAGCCCTCGCTGGAATGGCCCCGTTGGGCAGGCCTCACCCCATCTCAGGCCCCAGGCGCCTGTGAATAATGGGGATGAAGGTTTGAGGGGACACGGCTAAAAAAGCTTTTGGGGAAAAACGGTGGGGTCCATCTCCCGCGCTCTCTGCCAGTTGAGAAAAGCAAGGCTTGGAAAAGTTGAGGGAGTGTCTGAGGTCGCTCTGACCCCAACCCAGGCTGCATGTCCTCACGCACGTGACTCCGGGGAGGGGGGATGATCCCCACGCCCAGCCTGTGCGCGCAGGCGGCGGCCCCACGGCACCTGGTGTAGTGAAGAGAGAGGGAGTCATCTATCGGCACGGCTGCCACCCAGTAAGACCGCGGCGGGGGGAGGGGGGCACGGACACACACGCGATCACCGGCTCAAGAGCCAAGTCACGTGGGGTCTCAGAGCTTTACTGGCTCTCGGGGACCTGGGGTGAGGGTCCCCACCCTGCCTCTGGCCCGGGCAACCCCACAGAGCACCCCTGGGAGGGCCAGACCCCTGTGGGAGGGCAGCCAGAGGGCCAGGACCTGTGACCTGGGGACACATAAAAGCGAGGACCAGGGGCTGCCGTCGGGGAGAACCTGTATTTCACCTACGTCTGGGACTCCCGGCCCCACGCCGTGGCAGAGGCAGGCTCGCCGTCCTGCCAGGCTCTGGCCCCTCGGAGAGGGAAGGGCGGTGCCCCCTGCACCCACTCTGGGGGCCGCCACAGGGCCAGGCCTCCAGGCAGCCGTCTTTACGTTAGTTTCTTTCGCTGAGCGCCCAGCACGGGGGACGTGACTGAGACCAAGACCAGGGAACATCGGAGAGGAGCCCATTCCCGGCGAGCGCCCTGACCCACCGCACAGGGCCTCCTGGGGGCCCCACCCCAGTCTGGCCGCCACCTGCAGAGCCTCCAGCCTCTTGGCCCTGGCCCCTGGTGCCCTCCGCCCCTGCTGGCCTCTGGGCCTGGGTGCAGGTGTCTAGCCTCACCGGGGTCCCAGGCCCCCCAAGTGTCCAGGCTGGGTGGGGTGTTCAGGACCTGAGTCCTCCCTAGAGTGGGGTTTCCTTCTCATCCAGGCCAGAGCTTTTCAAAGGGCTTCAAGCCCAGAGCCTTCCTCCCTAAGCAGCCAGGGCTAGGCTGGAGCACATGGGTCCCAGAGCTCGGATCCTGAGGCCTCGCCTCGAGCTCTTCCCCCGGGATGGGGCCTGTCCACCGGGAGCCTCAGCGGCCTGCCCCTCGCGCGCTTTCCACTGGACGTGGGCCTAGGCCCCATGTGCCCGCCCACGGGGCGTGGTGCCCTGTGTCCCCACCCTCCTTCTGCTATCACGTGGGGCCGGCCTGAGCCTGGGCGGAGCTGGCAGGCAAGCGACATTCCTGGGAGTCAGCTGCAGGGGGTCAGCCGCAGCGCCACTCGGAGGCCGGGGCAGTGCCCACCCCAGGGCATGGCCCCAGGCACCCTGGCCAGGACCTCCGTGTGCCCATCCCCTCGTGCCGACAGTGGGGGCGATGCCATCGGCTACAGGCCCCTCCCTGCCTCCTGCTTCCTTGTACCCTGAGCCCCCCTCCCCGCCTCTAGTGCTGGGGGGACGGACGCTCACGCTCCATGAACTCAGCCTCTCCAATGGGCTGTCCGGCCCGAGCCACGACGGCTGTGTCCTGAAGGCCCTCACGGTGCCTGGGACCCAGGGAGCACCCGTGTGTGGAGGACGGTGGCAGGAAGCAGAGCCAGCGCTGGACCCCCCAGAGCAGCCGACAAGCCACGGGCCTGGGGGGACGGGGCCCGGCCCTAGGGGACACACAGGAGCCCAGAACCTCCCGGCCCTAGGGAGGGTCCAGCCCATCTAGAGAGAGTAGCAAAGGGAGGCAGGCCAGGAGGGGTAGGGCTGGGCCTAGGTCACCCGGAGCTGCCCTCGGACCGCTGTGGGTCTGCACCACTGGCCCGCGGGGGTTAGAAATGGGCAGGAGGGCGGCCCCCGGGGGCTGCGGCCCCCAGCTCTGCCCCCGCCCCACCCACCAGCTGGTGCCTGGGAACTTCTCTTCCTATCGCTGGAACATCGCTGGGGATTATTGATTTTTTGACACAGAACAACAGCCCATCTTTATCGGGCTGAACCCTGGCCCCAGCTAATGGCGGGGCTGGGGCCTCCTGGGAATCGCCAGCAGTGCAGGGTGGGGCCTGTAGGGCCCTTCTCCACTGGGGGGTCAGCAGCCCTAAGGGAAGGGGGTCTGTGGGGCTGGGATGGGGCGGAGGCTCGGCTGCCGTCAGGATCAGGCCCCAGGTCACTGGGAAGGGCCCTGCGGGCAGCTCAGAGTCAGGTCTGGGGGAGGTTACAGCAGGGGCTGCGCTGAGCTCTGATCTCCCCCATCTAAACCCCCAACCCGGAGCTTCTTGGGGGTGGGGTTCTGCTCTCAGACACTACCCCCCTCTGGGCAAAGCCAAGAGCAGCTGGACGGGCAGGAGGAGACACGGGCTGAGAGGTGGGGCCTGAGACCCCTTGGTGGTCTGTGTGCTGGGCCCACGGCACTGCCCTGCCCCCCACCCTGGACGGGGCCTCCCCTCAGCCCCACGGGGCCCAAGAACACCACCCTCCCAGCACCTCAGAGTGTGAGAACTCATGGTCCCTCCAGCCTTCTTGAAAAGACAACTGCCCTGGGTCTCTGGGCCTTAGTCTTCCCAGCTATGAAGTGGGGAGAGGGAGTCCCATCAGCTCCTGGGAGACCCTGAAGCCTGGGAGCTGGGGTGGGGGTCCCTGGCCCTCCCTGGCCCTGCCTTATCCCGGCGGCGGGCTGGAAGCAGGATGTGTGATAAGGTAAAGAAAATGCCTCCTGTGCAAACAGCCTCTCCGGCTCCTATCGGCGTCCTGGCCCCTGCCCCCTGTTTTTCCAGGGGCCGACGCCACCGAGGGCCCTTCCTTCCCACCCGGCCTCCAGCTCACCACCTCTTGGCCTCTGGCCTGGCCAGCCCACCCTGCTCCCTGCCTGGGCTGGGGTGTGGCCTGGGGTCCAGGCCCCGTCGCTTCTCTCTAAATGGAGGAGTAGGTGGCAAATGAGTGTCTGGGCAGAAACTGGATGGTTACAAGGGTGAAGGGACCCCGTCCTGGCAGGTGCCTGCCTCCACCCTGGGGTGGGGGGCAGCTGCAAGCACTGAGGTCAGCCAGCATCCTGGAGAATGTGACACTGCTACGGCCTATGGCCCCATGAGCCCCTTAGGAATGACAAAGATCCTTCCAGAAAAGCCAATAGTCCCTAAGCACCTGCTGATCCTTTATGAGCCCTGCGCCTCTCACCTGCTCCACCCACAAAGGAGGCGTTCTCCCATGGGGAGGGAGGCTGGGGCGCAGGGAGAGGCCTGGGCCTGCGCGGTATGGAACCCGCAGATACCTGCTTTCACAGCGCTGAGCAGCCCTGTTCTCAAACCCGCCCCTCCCCTTCCCTGCCTTGCCTCCCCCTTCCCAGACGAGACCAAGGGTCAGAGAGGACCTGGCCACACAGTGAGAGGGTGACGGAGTTCACACCCAGGGGTCCAGCCGCATCCAGTGCTCTGTCCCCCACGCCCCTGGAGGGGGAGCATGGCAAGAGTAGGCTGGGCCAGGGCAGGGGAAGCGGGTGAGGGGCATGGACAGAAAGCCCAGCTCTCTGCACATAGCAAGCATGGCTCCTTCCCGCCTCTCCTCTGCTCAGGAACCCTCAGGAGTCCCCACCGGGCCCTGAAATAGGCGTTCTGGCTCTGCGGGGCGTCTCAGCCTCCGGAGCACCGGGCTCACTCCCGCCTCCGTACCTTACCCCTCGCTCATCTGCCAGGGCAGTGGCGCGTCCTCTGAGGGGAAAGGCCCCCGGGGCCACCAGGGGAGGGCCTGCTGCTGCCCTGGGGCAGGGCAACTGGGAATTATGCAGAACCAGTAAAGGCTCAGGGGGTGGGGAAGGTGGTGGGTGGGAGGGGGACCACCGGACGACGTTAACGCCAGATCTGCTGTTACTGCGGCCTTTGGCACTGGGGGTGTGCAACCCTCGTGAGTGTGGGTGTGCAGGGAGAGGCACAGGCGGGCCAAACGTTCAGGAATCCGTGTAGAATTTGCTTCTTTTGGAATCGTTTCTCCCTCTTCTCCTAGAGATCTTATAGGTCAGCAAAATAAATAACTAAATAACTAAGTAAACGGTTTCCTACCACCAAGACCGCCGCGACAGCACTCCCCGCCACCAGATGCCTGGCCACGCGGAGAGGACTCTTCTGGGCTAAACTCCCAGGAGCTGAAGCGCTGAGTCAAGGCAAGAGCTGGGGGCTCCGGCTGGAGAACCTGGGCATCTGGGAGCGCCGGCCGGGCGGGGGCAGGACTCAGGCTCGGGGGAGCGAAGGACCAGCTGGCCTCACGCAGAGCATGGCAGACGAGCACCTGTGAGAGGCCGCTGCCGGTCCCCGTGGGGGGTGGCGCAGAGGCGTCTGTCTTCTGTCTGCGGGGGCAAAGGCGGGTCCCGGGCCGGGGGGGGCAGCGGGCGGGCGGGCGAGGGGCCCCCTCCCCACGACGACACACAAAAGCCCCCGCGATAGCATCACGCCACATTTCAGGCCCAGCTCGGCCCTTTCGGGCAGGATATGACCAGCCCTCGAGCCAATGGCGGCCCCTTTGTCCCATCTCCGGGGACCGATCTTATCGGCCGCGTCCA
Source organism: Ursus arctos (assembly GCF_023065955.2). Classification (NCBI taxonomy): domain Eukaryota; kingdom Metazoa; phylum Chordata; class Mammalia; order Carnivora; family Ursidae; genus Ursus; species Ursus arctos. The sequence goes on from NW_026622863.1 coordinate 1,358,841, forward strand.
CCGCCGCCGTAATGGAAAAACACGGTGAGGAAATAAAAAGTTACGCAGAGAGATAGAGGAATAATAAATAAATAAATAAAGAGCGAGCTCGTGCTGGCGGCAGGGGAGGGGGTCTCAGAGAACCAAGTGTTGAGGCCCACGGGGCGGGCAGGAGGCTGCAGGTGGGGCCCAGTTCCCGTCCTGGGTCTGAGAGGGCCGCTGCACCTCGCCAAGCCTCAGTTTCCCTGTCAGCTGGGTGTGACTGAGGAGCCCACTCCTTGGGGCTGGGGCAGATCCCGCGACAGTGGGCAGCCAGCAGCAGGGCAGCGCTGCCTCACCCTTGTCCTGGGGCAGCGGAGGCGGTGGCATGATGGACACCTGGGCACGGCCGGCAGAGGCCGCATGGTTGCGTGGACCACCCGCACCGTGCCCGGGGGGCCGCTTCACCTGCAGCCCTCCTGCTGCTTGCCCTGCCCAGGCCCCTCCCACCGAGGCCCGCCCCAGCCCTCCTTACGCCTCCACACAGCCCACGCGCCCCGTGTCCATCCCAGAGGAACTGCCCGAGCCCACGGAGGGGCACAGTGGGCCCGAGGTGCCCAGCGAGAGGGGACAGCTGGAGGCCATCTCTGGGGCCCCGCTGATCAGGGAGAACAGGAGAGGGCCAGTGAGGCGGACAGCAACATCGGCAAGGGGAGTCCTGGTGGCCAAGGGGCAGCACCAGTGCTGGTCTAGGGAAGGGAGCCCTGCTGGGGTGACAGCCATGGTGGTAGCCGTGGGGGGAGTGGGCAGCGTCAGGCGCCGGCCCTGATGTCTCCCAGGTGCACGTCTGTGGTCAGCTCACTGCGGAGGCCACAGGCTGAGCTGATGCACCCCAGGCCACACGGCCAGGCTGGGGAGAGTCTGGGTTTGGGCCTAGGAGGAGGACAAGGAGGGAAACCTCTGGAAGGGGCCCCCCAGGTGTGGGCAGGCAGACCCAGACCCGCGCTGACATTTGGGACGTGCTGGCAGGGCCGAGGCGGCCTCTCAGACAGGCCCGGGGCCAGGGGGCGGTCTGGCTGGGGCAGGAAGCCGGGTGGGAGGGCGGAGGAGGAAGCCGGCTCGATTAGCGCCCGCGGCCGAGATAGGCCACCCTGGCCACAGATAGCCGCTCCCGGAAGGCCGGTGAGGTCAGCGGGCAGCACAGGGCAGGCAGCCAGGCCTGGGCCCCCACCCGCTGCCAGGCGGCCGAGGACTCAGGCCCCAGCCACGCTCCCTGCTGGCCACTGTGCTGCCTACCTGCCCTCTGCCAGGCAGCGTCTACACCCTGCAAGGGGTTGGGGGAGCCCCCGAAGACCGCGTGTGATGGGGCTGGGCGGGGGCCACTCCCCAGGAGGCAGGGCTGTGGGCTCAGTCCCCAGTCAAGCGCCCGGAGGTGCACTGGGACAGCCTCAGTTTCCACATCTGTGAAACGGGGAGCATGGCACCTGCCGCCGAATTTCCATGGGCTTTCTCACGGGTCTCCCAAGTCCACCCTCGAAGCCCTACGGTCCACCCCCACACAGGGGTCAGCCCTGGCCCCCAGGCCTCCCTCCCCTGCAGTCCCAGTACAGGGCCTTTGCTGGACTAGGCTCTATGGGGCGGGTCACCCAGCGTGTCTGCAGCCTGCTCCCCCAGCCACGCGTGGTCTGTGTACATCCCTGTGGGGGGCTGCCCCCCCGCCACCCCACTCCCCTACTCTCCTCAGTCTGCATCCCTGGCTCCGTGTCCAGTCCCTCACTGCTGTCTCGGCCACGGGCTGTGGCTCCAGGAGGGGAGTGGCTGGGCTGTTTGTTCAGTGTCTATTACAGTGGCTGGTACACAGCAGGTGCTCAATAAACAGAAGCACCAGCTAGTGCGCGAACGGGAACGAGCTCTGACGCAGGACGGCAGTCTCTGAGCCTTGCTAACGCCCGCTCCTCTCCCGGGTCCGCACCCTGGGGGACCTGCGGCCCATGCGTCTTTGCTGGGGATGGAACTGGAAGACAGAAGCAGCCAAGGGCCCATCTGGGCGCCAGGTGGGTGGCGCCTCCGCGGTAAAGAGCCACTAACCGCAGGGAGGGGCTGCCCGGGGTCAAGGGGTCCGCAGCCCAGCCACGGGGGAAGCCACGGCCAGCTCCACGCTTCGAGGGTCCCCACCGGAGCGGGGCAGGGAAGGCGAGTGCAGATGCCCTCTGCACGTGGCCTTTCTGGGGTGCTGTGCGAGGCCTGGCCCCCGGTGCCCACTGGGTAGTGCAAGAGGGGGCATCTGTGTGGGCCAGGCCAGCCACGGAGGACAGGCCACAGGCTCATCCGTGGCCCCCACCGTAGCCCTGGCCCAGGGACCGATGTCGTGGAAAGAGCTTGGGGCCGGGGGCAGTGGGCAGCCGAGGGGTCCGTCGACGACCAGCCACCCTGAGCCTGTGCTGGAGGAAGCCCGTGCCGGCTGAACTCCGTTTCCAATACAACCACGTATGCGAGGCAGCCCCCTTGCTCTGAGCTTGCCTCCTCCCTCCTCACCCTGCAGTCACCCCGGCGGCAGTGGGGCACGCTCCGGCCTCAGGGCTCCTGCCTCTGCTGAGCCCTCCACCTGGTGTACTGTTCCCGGGGCAGTGGTTTGCCTTCCCGTCCCGGTCTGGGTGCCGTGTGGGCTCGGCGAGGCATCGCTCCCCCCTCTTTATGCCTCGGACATGTGACAGTATTGCTTCTGTATTCGTCGTCTCTGTCTCCTGGACTCGGACATCAGCTCCCCGGTCACCTAGACATTGCCGGCCCCAGGCGGGTGTGTAACATCCAAGTGTTTGTGGAGTGAATAAACGACCTCCCCCTCTTCCTGGGCTGTAGACACCATGCTCTTCGGGTTCTATGGCCTGTGTTGCCCCCACAACACACCTCGAAGGGGGGGACCACTGCCCACTGTGGCCACCCACTGCGGCGTGCCTGGTCCCCAGGAGGTGCTCAGTAAACACCTGGGCAGGAAGGAAGGCTGGCTGATGGCAGGGACACGCACCACCCCCGCCCCGGGGACTGCCCCCCCACCACCTGGAGCCTCAGTCTGCTCGGCTGTGAAACGGGGGGGCTCAGGATGGGCAGAGAGCCTGCTGCGTGGGTCTTGGGGCACACATGCCCTGGGGGCCACACAGCGTGGACTCCCTTCCTGGGGACACCCAGAAGACATGGCTCCTGACTCAGCTACTGGGTCTGGTCTCCGGAGCTGACCCCAGGCTGACCCTTGCCATCCACCATCACCCTCTCCCTCCGCCCTCCCCCATCTGTTAATCTAAGACAAATAGGCCTATCAGGCCACAGTGCCAGGCCCCACGATAACGCAAAATAGCTGAAATGATTTTTCCCACCCACACACGCCGAGCCGGTGGGAGGGGACGCGCGGCCAGGCCATATCGGTCCATCTCCCAGGCTGTCCATCAGGACAGGCCGTCCTGCCTCGGCAGCCCGACCGCCCGCTGCCCGATAACAAACCTTGAGGTTTGCCTAGAAACTCCAGCAGTGAGATTAGTCAGCCGAGCTCGGCCCAGACAGCCAGCCCAACGCCCTTGTTCACTGCAGGGGCGAAGATTCCAGCAGGCTCCCCAGGACGCCACGGGTGGGGGCAGTCAGGCTCCGGTGCCTCCTCTGGCCCCTCACACACCATGCTCCCTGGGGTGCTCATTCAACCCAGCTGCTGCACGGCAGTGACCCGAACACCTCACTTCAAACCCTCCAGTCCCTCATTTTAGAGCCAAGGCACTAGAGGTATCTATACTCCCTGCACTGAGCCCAAACCCTGACCCATCGGCGCCCAGCCTGTCTCATGCTCCAGCGACACCCACAGTGCTCAAACCTCAGGGCCTTTGCACATGCCAGCTCAATGCCTGGATACCCTCACCCCACTCCAGCTGGTCCTTTAGGCCTCAGCTTGGGGAGGCCTCTGCTGACCTGCAGGCCATGAAAACATGGCCAGCCTCCCCGTCTCTGCCTCCAGAGCCTGAGATGGGGACAAATGAGGAAACCCCTGATGCTGGCCGATCAGCTTTTGTTTCATTAATAGTGGTCTCCAGGAAAGAGTTCCAGGCTCCAAGGCACTTGTGGGTGAGAGGGACCCCAGTCTTGGGGCTCTGATCACAAAGCCAGGCCACAGGCCTAGCCACCAATTGTGGCTCTGACCACCCCCTTCCTTCTTCACAGCCACGTGATGTCCCCGGAGCTGGCGGGGAGCCCTGGTGGGCCTCCCAGGTTCACCTCCCTGCTCCCCACCTGGCATGTGGCACCCGCAGTGGACAGCCCTGCACTCAGCAGCGGATGCACGCTGCTCCCAGCCGGGGCGTCTGGACCTTGGCTCCCAGAGGGGCAGAGGGAGGGGACCCCACACCATGAGGCTGGTTGCAGGGGAGGCTCCCGGACCCCCTGGGACTCCCCATACCTGTTCCCTTCATCTAGTTCCCCATGACCTGGTCAGGCAGGCCGAGGGCACACTGACTGCCATGGGACAGAGGCTCTGATGCGGGCCAGGAGGTGGGTGACGGGCCCAGGACCCCCACTCAGGATGGGACCCTAGAGGCTCTCAGTCCTAACAGTGGCTGGCCTGCCCGCCTGACTTGCTTTTTCTAGATGTTAAGTGGGGACAGAGGGGGCGGGAAATGGGATGATGGCAGGAGGGCTGGGGGGGCATGGAATGGGGGGCTGACCCCTCACAGGCAGAGAGCTCCTGGCCAGCTGCCCTCCAGACATGCTTTCGGATTACAGATTATAGCTCTCAGCCATTTGCATGTCAGAATTTTAAACAGCCAGCCCCTCCAGCGAACAAGGTCATTTCAAAGATAAAAACACTGAGCTCTCTCCCTTCCTGACACCCACCCCCTTTCCCTTCAAAGCCCCCAGCCCAGCATCCCCCTCTCCCCAAGCCCCAGTGGGAGCCTTCCTCACCGTGGGCTGTAACCCCCTCTCTACAGACCAGGGACCAGACCCCACCTCTCCCCTGCACCCTGCTCAGGCCCCAGGGCCTCCTGGTGGGGCCTTGATCGCAACCCCGAGCCTTTACGTAGACTTGTGACAGAGGAGCTCCTTGCCCTGTGGGGCCCGTGTGGGGGACTCCCTGTCCTCCAGGATCTCCTCCTTTCCCGCACACTCCATGGTTCGTTCGCTGGCATGGTGTGAGCTCACAGCGCGGACACACCCTAGTACACCAACTCATGAGGGTCCGGGGTATCCCTCTAACACTGGGTGTGGGCTCGCACTGGCCCTCACCTTCCCGAGGCGGGCGGCTGTCCTGCTGCTCAGAGGACAGAGGGGACAGCGCCAGCTCAGAGCTGGGTCCCCAACCCCGCCTGGCCCCACCGACGCCAGGGGCAGTGGGGGCTTCTTGTGCCCAGGGCAGGAGAGAGCATCTGGGGGGGGGACGAGACCACCCTGTGGACAGGGAAGCGAAAGGTGGCTCTTCCCTGCCTTGGGGCCACGTGGCTGGGCTGGCTGAGGGGTGCAATGCCTTTCTGGCTGAGAGTGGCTTCTTCCCAGGAACCCCACCTACACCCCACTTCCCAGAGGAACCCTGGCTGCCCGGGCGGGCGGAAGACGCTGTGGCTCGCCCTCTGCGTGCCGTGGGGATGACCACTCCGCAGGCCCCGTGAAGCCACCGCTCACCACTCTCCCTAGCTCCACTGAGGAGACCTCCTGGGGTGCTCGCTGCCATCTGCGCCGGGCCTTGACCACGGGAGGGGCAGCCCCCCCGAACGCGCTCCGCTGCGGCAGAGAGGCCCTGAGGCCCAGTCTCTGCTGGGCTGCGGCCACCGGCTCCTGGGCCTGGTGGGTCCCACCGGGGGCGAAGGGGGTTCCCGAGAGCCCCATGAGCCCTGGCCGGCGGGTCGCAGCCAGAGAGGGGAGGTGGGGGCGAGCAGAGTGAGCTGTGCCAGGTGCATGCGGAGCCCCAGCTGTGGGCTCTGGGAGGTGACCGGGCCCCGCCTCACAAAGGCCAGGTGGGAACCGGACGCTTGGGGCCCAGTCACTCCCCCAAAGCCAGACAGTGCAAGGTGCACTGGGGTCCAAGGTGGCCCCTTCATGCCAGAGGAGAACGGCAGCTGGTGTCCCCAGGCTGGCCTCACAAGCCCGGTCCCCAAGCCAGGTGGTGGGGCCAGCACCTTTTTCCACAAGAAGCACTTTTTTCCAGCCAGAAGCAAGACATAGACTCAGAGACACAGGGAGGGACAGAAGCTCACCCAGGACTGGCAGAGGGGCTCAGGGGTCAGAGAAGGGGAGGGGGGCAAGGCTTGTGGGCAAAGGCCACGGCGGCACGCCCCCCTCCCACAGGTCACTGGTCTGGGCACTGCCCTCGGGGATGCCGGCCCGGCCAGGCCCTGGCAAAGCCCTGCTGCCCCATCGCTAGCACGGGCGGCCCCTCAGAGATAAGGGTGCATTGGGCCTCTCTGGCTTCCCTGGCGGACGATAAGCCCGGCCTGTCCGGGGTCTGATAGGGGGCAGGCACCACGGCGGTTGGCCAGCGGTGGCTTATCGGCCCATCGCTGCCCACTGCACAGAAATTTCTATCTGCGGAGGCTGACAGGGAGCCCCCGGCCCCAGAGGTTGCACCCCAGCCCTAAACCACAGCCACCCCAGGGCCAACCCCCCACCCTGGGGTCAGCTTCCAGCCTCTCGGGGCCTCTGTGCCTCCATTTATAAAATAGGGGTGAGGATTCTAACACTGAAGGGGGGGTGGGGCCCACTGGGGTGGCAGCTAAAGCTGGCATTGACACAGCACAGCCCTGCTCTGGAGCCGGGCCTGCACTCCCTGAGCTGGGTTTGTGCCCCGGAGCCAGGTCTGTATTCCCTGGAGCCGGGTCTGCACTCCCAGAGCTGTGTCTGTATTCCCCGAGAGCCAGGTCTGTACCCTGGAGCCGGGTCTGCACCCTCAGAGCCGGGTCCGTACCCCGGAGCCAGGTCCGTATTCCCCGGAGCCGGGTCTGCACTCCCAGAGCTGGGTCTGTATTCCCCGAGAGCCAGGTTTGTACCTTGGAGCCGGGTCTGCACTCTCAGAGCCGGGTCCGTACCCCGGAGCCAGGCCTGCACCCCCAGAACTGGGTCTGCACCCTCAGGAGCCAGGCCTGCACCCTACTCTGCACCCTACTTACCCAGCTGGGTGACCTTGGACAAGTCTCACTATCACGCTGTGCCCGTCTCAGAGGCTGGTGTGGGGGGCTGCCTGGTACTCTCCTCCCCATAGCTGCTCTCCCCGGCGGCTGTGGCCTCAGCCCAGCGGCCAGTTAGGGCCCCTCAGGCACGTGGGTGGTCCCTGCTCCCCTCACCGTAGCAGGAAGTTTCCTGATAAAGACTGGAATGTGAGGGGTCACAGGGCCCACAGCACCACTGATCTGGCTTTTTTTGGGGGCCTCCTTGTTGCCTCATCTGCAGCTGGGGAAACTGAGGCAGGGAGCGTAGTCTGACCACAGGGTCCCTGCCCAGCCCTCATGGCACCGTGCTATGTGCGGAAAGGCCCCAGTGCAGACCTGAGAACCTGGTGGGTGGGCGTGTGGCTTAGCAGTGCCTGACTAGGCCCTGAGGGCCTCACGGACACATGGCCCTTTGGGCACCCCACCCCCTGCCAGCTGCTCCTTGGTGGGGGCAGGCACATGGCTGCCACCTATCTGCCAGGACACCTGAGGCCCTCCCCTCTGCCATCAATGGGACCCAAGATGGGGGGGTAACGGCTGAGGGACATAAACCCAGTCTGTTTTGAAGGGCAGCAGGCTTGCTGTGCTGGGGGGCAGCAGAGGGGACCCCCAGCACTGTCTTACCCAGCATGCTCAGCTCCTAGGCAACACCATGGCCCCTTCAGGTTGGGGGGGTTGGTGAGAGTTGGTGGGGTCACCGTCCTGGTTTGAGCGCCAGGCCAACCCTTCCTTTCTGGGGCCCTCAGAGGAGGAACAGGGGTTCCCTCTGCCCTGGCAAAGCCCTCCTTGACCCCACAACAAGGCAAGGCCCTACCTGCGTGCCCCTCTCCATGGCCCCTGACCCTTGCTCGTATCACCCCTGCACGCGCACGCCCCGAGGACCAGCTGCTCACGGCTGTCTGGTACACGGCAGGTACTCCGTGAACGTTCCCTGCACCCACACGTGTCTGCCCCAGGCGGGTCCCCGCTCACCCTCACCCCCCGTCCTGAGGACAAGCCATGCCTGTGCCCAGAGACGCAGCCCCAGAACCCCTCCCCCACGCCACCCCACGTTCCCCAGAATTACGAAGAATGGAACACGCCCAGGTTCCTTTCTAGGCACAGTGGATACAAGCACGTGGAGAACACCTCTGGGAGGACCTCCGAAGCCAGAATTTTGGTTGCAAACTGGTGGTGGGGGAGACGGGTGGCAGGAAACCACCTCAAAGCCGTGCCCTACCCTCCAGCCTGCCTCGCACATGGCTGCAGCCACCCGCACGGGCCTGAAGCCCCAGTCCAGGGAGGGGGCGGGCCTCCCGACGCACTCCTATGACACCTCTCCCTGCCCTCCCCACCTGCCGCTCTTCCCCAACCAGAGGGGAAGGCCTCCCGGGAGCCCTCGGGGCCTACCGGCCCCATGGGCCGGCTGGACATGGGAACGGGCACAGGCCCTGGCCCAGAGGGTCGCCATGGCCTCCCTGGCCGGGAGGCGGGGCCCATCCCACACAAGCCACCAGGACAGCAGGCTCCCGGACTTTCAGAAGGCTGGGCCGCCAGACCCCGACAACCGCAGGTGTGGTTTACCTGGCCCGCTCCAGGAGACGCCGGACTCCTCCTCCAGCCGTGTCTCTGGCTTCTGCCCCTCCATCTCCTGGGAGCCTTCTGTGGGCGTGGGGGGCGGTGGCGATGGTGGGGGTGGGGGATTAGCGTCTGCAGACAAGAAGACACCATCAGGCCCCGCCATCCCTGGGCGCCGATTCACCCACCTCCCCACCTTGCCCTGTAGCTGGGAGGGAAACTGAGGCCCAAGTGGGTGAGCACGTGCCCAAGGTCACCCCACACCCAGGTTTGCTCTAATGGGGGGACAGATACCTCAGTTTTCTCCTTGGCCTTTAAAACTTCTCATCCCCTCATCAATTGCAGCAATAATTGCTATTCCAGCCACAGTTACTAATCAGAGGGTAGGGGTGGCCTAAAAGGCACACCCAGGCCAGCGGGCACACGTGCAGGCCCCGGCTCCCTGGTCTCCTCCGCCAGCAGCTGGGGGCCCCTCGAGCCAGGCCCTGCACCCAATTCCAGCCCAAAGGGCATATTTGCCTTCCCTGCCGAGCCTGATAACTACCGCAGCCCCCAATCGATGAGCGCCCATAAAAGCCCCCCCTTGGTGACGTCACGCACCCGGCAGATTATTAATACCCGAGATAAGGGCTGTGATTAACATCAAATAAATCAATCACACAGTATAAAAGTCCTATTATTTTTGGCTATAAATCAACGTGGCTGGCATCTGAGCTCCAGCCATCGCGCGGGAGCCGCGCTGGGCCCGCCCGAGAGGCAGATACTGCTCCCGCGGGCTTATCTGGCCCATCGCTGCGTTATCGCCACGGCCTGTGCCAGGTGCAACCCCGGCTGTTTTTTCCAGCTCCTTCCCCAGCCCCGCCCCCACCCCGCGCGGCCCACGGCCCCGGCGAGCAGATCAGATAAGGGGCCCGGCTCCCCTGGAAAACCACCGGGTCAAAGTCCACCAGCAACAGCCACTTGCCCTTTGGCAGATCAGGGCGCCCCCGGTAGCACCCAGCACCTAACAGCAGCGGTGATGGCGGTGGCGATAAGGGGGCCCTTGCTCACTCCCGCAGCCCTGGCCGCCCAGACACAGATGCAGAGACTGAGGCTCAGGCAGGGCAGGAGCGCGGGCCCTGGGGAAGGGCCGGGGGGGCAGCGGGCTGCTCCGCTAGCCGCGATGACGAGGCCGGCGGCAGAGATCATAGTAATAAACTTGAAGCACCTCCCGGGCCACTGTCCCTGGGTGAGCTGGGGGGAGGGGAGCCCCACTCCCGATGAGCTGCCACCGTGGAAAGGGACACGGGCGAGCTGGTCTCGAGGACAAGGCTTGCTGGGCTCCTGGCCTGTGGTCATCCCGGGGGGCGGGGCACAGGTGCTCGGAGACTGGGAAACGCTGGGGGGCAGGGGCTCCACAGGGAGCACGGTCTGCCTGGGATCTCTGCTGCCCACTGGCCAGTCCCCTCAGGGCCTGGTGCGCCCTTCTCTGTGCACCTTTCTGGTCTCTGCTGTGTCACCCCCACCCCATCTCTCCTTCACCCCGTCATGCCACCCACTCACTGCCTTCTGAAACGGTCCGCTTTAGGGCTCCATCTCCCCCATTAGACTAGGGCCTGGGAGGTCACTCAGCCCCTGTGTGCAAAAAGCGTCCCGGCCCTGAATGGGGGTAAGACCCCCCCCAGCCACGGCCAGCAGAGGGGAGGCCGGGAGAGGTGATTCAGGCTCAGAGCAGGCAGACCAGAGCCCCCACTAATCCCTCAAGTCAAGTTTCCGCCTCAGGAAAACAGGGGTGAGGCTGCTGACCTGCCCCCATGCCCCCACCTCAGGGAGGGCTCTCTTCCTGGGGGTGTCTGGGGTACGGCTAGCTAGAGGAGCTGCCCTCGCCTTGAAACCCGCTGGCGACCTGGCCAGAGGAGGCTTCCAGCGTCAGGTTGATTCACCCCTGGGTTTCCCCCCAACACCACCCCTACCCCCAAAACTGCCACCAAGAGGGTCCAAAGAAAGGCTCCAGGTGCCTGAGATGGGGGTGGGGGAAGCAGGCTTTGTACGAAGGGGAGTCCACCTGAATCCAGACCCGGGGTCAGATCACTGCTCGGGTGTGTACAGGCTGTGTGACCATGGGCAAGTCCCTTAACCTCTCTGGGCCTCATTCCTGTGTCTGTAAAATGGGGTCAAGTGCCGTACCAGGATACCCTGCAATGCGATGAGACCACGTGTGCCGAGGCCTCGCTGTCCCATCCCACAGAGGGTAAACAGGCTGGGAGAGGGCATGGCTTTCTCGGGGTCATTCAGTGGCGTAGGACTCCCTGTCCAAGCATGGGCTAGACCTTCACCATTGAGGCCTTTGTCTGCCCCTCTGTCAGAAGGGGCTGGACTTCCAAGACCCTCCTCATGCTGAGGGCGTACGTGTCTCCTGCCCCCGCCCCTCCAGGCCCCTGGCCCTTAGCTGCCCAGCTGCTGGCCCACGGACACCAGCAAGCTCAACGTGCGCTGCCCAGCCGAGGACGTAGGGAGGGGCGGGGCAGCGCAGGTGTAGACGCCGGCCTGTCGTGCACCCACCACCGACTCACCTGGACTGGAAGGGCTCAGGGGCTCGGGCTCTCCCGCGGCCTCGGCCTCAGGCTCGGGCTCACCCTCCCGCTCTGGGAGGCTGGCGTCCATGGCCTGAGCCTCTTCCGTAGCCTCCACGTCTCCAAGGGAACCTGCAGACACAGCCCGAAGGGAATCGTGAGGCTCTGTGGGGCGACAGCCCCCGGCCTCCAGACCCCCTCCTGGGCAGAGGGGCACAGGCTCTGCCCCCCACAGGGCCAGAGCCCATGAGCGGTGCCCCGCAAGACCTGTACACACCTCGCACTGGTATCACCCTCAGTCCCCACGACAGTTCCAACGCCTGGGGTCACCGCGGCTGTCCCACCCCCACCTCCCCAGCTCTGCGACCTCTGCTGGCCCACTGAGCCCCCCTGGCCAGGAGGGTGGTTCCGGCCCCTCCCCAGGTCTCCCCTCCGCTCTGTTCCAAGCTGTGGGAGAAGCCACGGGGCCTCTTCTGGTTCAGGGGGGGCTCCGGGCGTTCCATGGACCACAGCCCTCGTCTCACCTTCGCCAACCCCCTCTAGGGGTTCATGGAGCCCCAGCGTGCATCCACAGCCCCTAAGATGGGAGCGTAAGTCTCTCCCGGGCCCAGAACAGTCCTCCGAGAAGTCCCCACACTCAGGTACTGAGGCTTGGGAGCTTGGTGAGGGTGGGCCCCGTGTGCAGTGCCCAGGAAGTGCTCAGAACACGTGGCTATGGGATACGTGCCTGATGGGGCGCAGGTGAAGGAGGACACAGGTGTCAGCAGCCAAGCCTCTGGGACGGGAGGGCCTCGGGCCTGCAGCACCTGATTCCAATCCCCACCTTCCCCGGGAGGCTTTTGGGGGGGTGCGCCACGGAGGCCCCTCGCAGCTGAGAAGCCCAGAGACTTCCTGGGGGAGGGGGAAGCCAGGGTGTCCCTCGCGCTGGTCAGGGCAGCACTCTCCGTCCCTGAGGTCAGACCACCGTGTCCAGGGGGGCAGGCAGAGGGAACAGTGGTGAGCAGGTGTCCCTCCTTATTCTGCTCTCCAAACCTCCCCAGGCCCCTTCTGGCCGGCTCAGCCTGGGCCCTGAGCCCCGGCTGTCACCTTCCCTAATTGCTCCCCTAGCCACTTGTCCCGCCCCCCCACTCCCCGTCCCCCGTCATCAGGGAGATGACGCCCATCATCTGGGCGTGGCCATGGGGCGGGGTCCTGACTCACAGACCCCTCCCCCCCCCCCCCCCCCCCCCCGCTCAGCCCACTCAGGAATGGGTGGGGGGCCCTTCTGGGCCCAGGCTGAGCAAGAAGAAACATCTGGAAGTCACGACAACATCGGCAAACCCCTGTGTCGGGAGCACACCGGTGCTTGCTCTCACTGGCATCAGGGACAGACGCATGCAGAACGGAAGGGCCACCCTCAGGGGCTGAGCTCCCCATCCCTGGAGGCAAGCAAATGGCAGCAGATGGAGATCTGACTGGGATTCACGCCTGTGCGACCTTTTGTACATCACGACCCCCGTGGGGATCCAGAGAAAGCCAGTGCCTTCTCCCTAGAAAGAATGAAAATTGCCCAGTTTCAGGGGCTTCTCACCACACCCCTAGTCTTCTTCCTGGTGCCCTTCACTCCCCTCTTTCACTGTTATTTCCCCAGTGGTGAAACCTGGTGCCACTGGCCGGCGTCCCCCGCGGGCCGCAGGAGCTGGCTCAGGGCAGCAGTCCAGGGAGACTATGACAGAAGAAGCAATGTGAGAAAAGAGGGTCCAGCCCGACTTTCCCAATCTAGCGATTTCCACGGGGCGGGGGGGTGGGCAAGCTGGTTTTCTATTTGCCTGTCAGCTCGAAGCCCTGGTCACAGGCGGCCGGCTAGAGTGAGGCAAGCTGAGTGTCCCCGGCCGGGAGGACGCCCTTCCTGCCTCCCGCCGACATCTGGGGCGGACGCGTTCCAGGACGCAGAGGAGCCCGGGACATCTGGACTCCATGGGGGACTCCCAGGCCCGTTGGGGAGACCGTCAAAGAACAGGCAGGCCCCGAACAGGAAACAACAGCAGATTATAAGTGCTGTGAGGGAGGGGGGCAAATGCGGGCGAAGCAGAGCTCAGAGGGCACAGACAGCTGGGAACATGGCTCCGGACAGCCTGGGGACCAGACAGAGCTCGGCTTTGAGGCTGGAGCGAGGCCAGGGTGAGGAGCGGATCCTAACCCCAGAGGCACTGGGGAGCTATAGAGAGTCCCAGGCAGGGTTGTTTCCCTGGCTGCAGCCGCCTGGACTCCCCGGACACCCCGGAGCCGTAATTTCGGGCAACGGGCAGGTGCTCACCACCCCGTGGCCGGGCTGAGACGGCACGAAACCAGCCCCAGGCCAAGTCTTGTGCTTGCTTGTGAGCGCTCCCACATGGACAGGCGAGGCTCCGAAGAGGACTGGGCACAGCCCAGACTGGTCCAACTTGTGCCCCTGGGACAGGTGGGAGGCTTGACCTGCCGTGACCTCCCTTGGCAGGCATCTGGGCAGGAAAGCAGAGGCTGCGGGGGAGGCTGGCCTTGAGCTGCCCCGCCTGCGGGCTTGGTCCTGAGCAGGGACCGCTGGTCATGGTGGCCAGGGGGGTGGCAGCCATCCCAGCCTCGGCAGGCAGCACAAAGGCCTCTGGGATCAGCCCACGTGCCAACCCTTTCGAGATGTGCTCATGCCCCGTGTGGCTCATTAGAGCTCCCAGGGGACGGCCCGTAGCTGAACGGCCACAGGACCTCAGGGCCTTGGTCGCCTGCTCTGCTGAACGGGTACGAAGTGACCTGCTCTCAGGGCCTGCAGGGACCAGAGCATGCCGGCGATGCCGGGGCAGAGCTGGCGCACCCCTCCCCACCCCTGCCTGACCCCAGGGATGCAGCTCCGATGGTCCAGGCCCCGCTCAGGCGGGCCTCAGCCACCCAGGGAGGCCCCAAGCTCGTGGCGGGTCTGTTTATGGGAGAACAAAGGCCCCCGCGCCGCACAAAGGCGTGATGATGAGCGTGAAGAAAGAGGCTGCCAGGCTGCAGGAATTTATTCTAATGCCGCTAATTCGGTTCCAGCACAATTAAAGCCACTCTGATAATGCTGGAGACCGCCGCCCACCAGCGAATCACTCCAAGCCCACGAGCGCGGTGCTGTCACAGCCAAGGCTGCACTGTGCCTGCCTCGGCACCCCGAGTGCGTGTCACCCCAGCCGGGGACACTCTGGGGTCCTAGGGGGGCACTCGGGTCCTACTCTGCCTTGGGGAGGAAGGTTCCTCCACTGGCCATGCATCACTTCTGCTTCCCTGGCTGCCCTGTGCCAGGAGTGAGCCCCGCCTGGCCCCTGGGGGCTGCTCTCTGGCAAAGACCCCAGTAGCTAGCCCAGGCCAATCCATGCAAGGCAGGGGTCTGGGCTGTGTGAACTTGGGCAAGTCACTCTACCTCTCTGTGCTCGGAAGCCACAACAGCTCCTACGTCACAGGGTGAAACACGTAGGAAGTGCGCACCAAACATCATTGGCCGTCACCACCTGCTGTGCAGAGGGCCTGGGGAACGGGGGTGCCTCCCCCACCCCGGGCACGTGCCATTAGTAAGCATCACCTGTCTATACCAGCCCTGTGCTCAGCATTTTACAATGGTCTCCTTTAACCACCCCTGCCTGGGGGCCCAGAGTGTAGGGGCGGTGTGGATAGCAGAGGGGTAGGTGGGGGCCAGCCGGGCCCTGAGCCAGTCATAAGGGGCGGATCTCCTTCCAGCCTCTCAACACCACCCAGAGGTCACACCCACTTTGTAGACAAGTAAACTGAGGCCCAGCAAGGTGAAGTGACTTGCCCACGGTCCCCGTGAGGAAGCAGTGGTGGGGGAGGGCAGGGCAGGACACTCGGCAGACACGCCACCCTTGCAGACTCTGGCTCAGGCAGAGAGCCCCTCTGCACCAGGGTGGCCCCGTGCCTCCCTTCACCCTCCAGGTGCCCAGATCGAGGGTGACGCCGGCCGCACGGCCGAGCAGGGCAGGGAGGCCGGTGCCCGGGGCTGGACCCTGTCTGGGGGCGTCCGCAGTGATGACGGCGGTCGCTGCGCTGCCCCAGCTGCCCGGAGCCCCTCAGTTATCACGGCGAGCAGACGCCCTGCGCCGATCCGTCTCCTGCTCATTAAGCCGGACGTGGAAATGGAAATGAAAACATAATAGCTATTTGATTGGGGGCGAGATAGTTTGCATATTGGCTGGGCGCTGATAGCAGAATTTCATCAACTCCCGTTCTTCATGCTTTAAGACTGAATTACGGAGACAGGCTCTGTGCGGCGGGATGATCCCCGCTCCCTTCCGAGTCCCCGAGCTGCACGACTAACGGCCCCTCCTGGCTTAGATGGCGAGGCAGCCCGGGAGGGGGGGGGGCTTTGAATGACCAACTCTAAGAGAGCTGGAGCTGGTCCCTGTGGAGGGGACACAACCCCCCAGACTCCGGCCCCTAGGTGGACCTGTCGGGCTAGGAGTTGGTGCAGGTGTTTCTGAGCACTGGGCAGGGAGTCCTGCGGCCCTGGGCCTCCCGCTGGTCCCGGATGGTCCTGCAGACTGCATGGGTAGTGGAGGTCTGTGCCCGTACCCCAAGACCACTGGAAACAATATTTGAAAGAACCAGGGCAGAGTTCCCTCGAGCCCCCCACTGGACTAGGGGCCTGACCACAGTGTGAATCTTACCTGAGGCCCCGCCCTGTGCCCGCCCATTATGTGGGTCCCTTATGCCTCTCTGGGAAGGTCCTTCTTACACCCCATTTACAGCGAAGACAGAGGCCCAGGGACCTGCCCCAGAGCCCCTCCTGAGTCAGGGTTGGGTTTTGAAGGCTGGCCCCTGGCCTGGGGGCAGGGCAGACACTGATGGGCCACATGGCCCTGCCTCTCCCGCTGGAGTGCTGGCAGCCCTCATCCGGGGCCTCATTCTCCACCACTGTTCTCTCATTCACCCTTCCTTGACTCCCGCATTCATTAGCCTGTCCATCTTTTCCTGGGTCCACTGAAGGCCATGAAGGAGAGGGGCAAGTGACAGTCAGGGAAGGCTTCCTGGAGGAGGCGACAAGTGATGAAGGTCTGCAACGGGCCAGGGAAAACATTCTGGGCAGAAGGCACAGCAGGAGGCTGAGGCAGGTGGCCGTGTGGCCACACGTCCCTGAGCCTGGTTTCCTCATGGAAATCAGGGCTGGGGTCAGGGTTCAGCAAGGTGGTGCCCTGGTGCTGAGCGCAGACAGGTTACTATTACAACTGTTGTTCCTGTTTCAGCTCTCCAGGGGGTGCCACACCTGCCTTCTGGGGTGGAGGGTTGGTGGACAGGGCTGAGGCCTGGCAGGAGGGGCAGTGCTGGCAGAAGGCCTTGGCCTCCTGTCTCACTGGTCCTGGGCAGCCGGTGGGCAGGCCGTGACACTGGGCCCAGCAGGGTGGGGGCGCGGTGCTGCCAGGAGAGAGATCCTGGCCTCTGGGTGGCACACATGGCCAGATAAGGCCCTGATAACAGAGGGAAAATTGCAACAGATTCAGGCTTTCCCACCGGGGGGCGGTGGGGCAGCTCAGGCCACGGTGGGGACAGCTCTGCTCCCCATGAGGGGACCTTGCGACGAGAGCTCTGGGTGATTGGGGGCCGTGGCCAGACAGCCCAGGGGCCCAGGTCCCCCCAGCACACAGGGCTGGGTCTAAGCCCACCTGTTGGCAGAAGGCAGCGTGACCTCCCGTGAAGCACTCCCTTCCCTGGGCCCTGGTAAGCAGGACTCCTGGGGCCGAGGGTCTCTCCTCCAGCTGGTGTTTGCTGGACAAGGACACTGAGGCACAGGACGCACGGGCACCCAGCACCGGCCTGTCAGCTGCACCCCCAGCCTGCGGCCCCCCTCGCTGCCAAGGCCCTCGGGGCCCGGCGACCTCCGCTTCCCTCACAGTCCTGACAAGCAGCTGAGCTGATTCCCAGGCTGAGGTGGAGAGAGAGAAGCAAGCTGGAAGAAGGGGGTGCTGAGTAGGGCTGGGGGTGGGGCAAGCCCAGGAGGAGCGGGGGCGGGGGCAAGTGTATGTGGCGCTGGAGAGCAAGGGTGTCCCCCACCCCAGAGCCCCAGGGCCCCGTGCAGGGCAGCCCCGGACAGTTCCAGGCCCGTGAGGTCGGCTTGTGCCGCCGATGGGTGCAGGGCATGGAGGGGGTGTGGAGGGCAATGGGTGGGCACAGGTGACCGTGGGGAACGAGGGGCAGGTTCTAGGCCCCCCGTGGAATCTACAAAGGCCTGTGGGGAGGAGTCCACTTAATGGAGTCACGAGCTTCCCTAACGTTTAGAACAGAGGCAGGGTCCTGGCCCACTGCCTCCTAGGATCTCACAGCTCCAAAGGGGTGGGGGCTCCCCAGGAGGGAGCTGGAGCTCTGGGGAGGCCCAGTGCAGACACTGCACGGAGCCTGGCTCTTCTGGCGGGGTCCGCCTCACCCCCGATCCATACTGCATCATGGCCTGAAGAGGCCCACGTCTGCCCGCCCCCACAGGCCATGCGGCCTTCACCATGCTGCCCGCTCTGCCCCCTCAGCCCTCAGCACGATCTTCCCACGCAGACCGGGCCTCCCAGGAGCCTTCCACGCACCTGCAGGCGCTCTGTTCTCCCGAGGGGGGAGGGAAGCCGGTCGCTGGTACTGCCCTCCTGCCCCAGGGCCTTGAGGGGCTCAGGCCCCCGCTGTGGCCCCACCAGCGGCTTCTTCAACCCAGGGTCAGTCCTCACTGACAGCGTGGGGTGACCGCAAGAGGATGTTGGTGAGATCATCTTGGCTTATTTGCGCGGGCACCCTGGCCCGGAGGGGAGAGCGGGCATCGGCACCTCTAGGGACCTGCACCCAGGAGCCCTCCCACACTGGCTCTGCCCCCCGACTCCCTGAGCGCGCCGCCGACGGCAGGGGTGGGGGGCCCGGGCAGCTGGGCTCTCCACTTCTCCACCAACGGTCAGTCTAACGGTGTTCACATGCACCTGCCTCGGGAAGCTCACTACTCCTCTTCCAGACATCTGGCTCCGACACCCTCTGCTTCTCAGGCTCGCCCCCCCCACTCCCGCCTTGGGGGCTCAGGCCGTCCCCGTGAGGGCTGAGTGACAATTCATGTGGTCTGCTGTCCGTCTGTAAGCCCGACCCCGACACACGTGGCCTCGGCGAGGCCAGCAAGCACTCAGGCCACGCTTGGGGGGCCGGGTGCTGTCCAAGGTAAGCCAGGCCACAGGAGGGCGGCTGGCCGCGGTCACGACACACTCTGGGGGGCCGGCCGAGGGCAAGGAGGTGCCCTCCAAATCAAGAAACAACGTGGCACGCAGGCAGTGGTGCCAAGCAGGGCCCCACGCGCTCGGGGTCACAGGCCGAGTCTGATGAACAAGAGTGGTGTGACCCTACTTGAGCCCTGAACACACTGGAAGTATTTTATTGAGACACAGCGCACATATGGTAAGATTCATCCTTTTGGGGGCGGTTAGGCTTTCAGAGCCGCGTTTCCTGGAAGACGGGCGTGTCCTGTGCAACCAGGGCCCGTGTGGGCCGCTCCGGTGCGGAGCTTCGCCTGCTTCCCCCCAAGCTTTCCGGGAGCCGGTCAGAACCCGGGGCTCCTTACAGTATGCACCTCCTTTCACCCCCGTGGACCCAGGCGAGTGCGGCGCCTCCCAGCGCTCCTCCCCACGCCCCCTCTGAAGGGCTGGCAAGGACCAGAACTCAGGTATGGTCTCAGGACAAAATAAAACCTTCCCCTGGGCGGACGGCAGGCAGGGGAAGGGGGAAGGACCAACAAACACGTCCCTCCCTCCCCCCCCGTGTCGCCTGGGGGCCGCTGTAACCAAGAGCGGTGGGAGGACCACCTCCCCGGGCCTCGGGCACCTCTCACCCTGCCCCCCATCCACCCCACCCCCCGTTCCAGGCCTCGCCCTCCCTGCACCCGGCCAGTCAGCTTCCCCAGCTCCTTCCTTTGGGGCCTTCAGCATGGATTCTAACGACACACCCGTCTCCTGACTCAAGCTCCTCCCCACACCTCCACCTGCCCTCCTCTGCTCATTTGCCTGCTCGACTCCCTGTCTAGCCCAGCGTGGAAGCCAAACCTTCCTGGGGCCATGGCCCACGGCGGCCCACACCAGCACCCATGTGGCTCCAGGAGGGGCTGTCCTGGCCTGAGCTCCCACCCCCGCCAGGCTGTGCCGACCCCACCGCTGCCCATATGCCCACAGGGTGTTCACTTGATTAGCTTGCTCACTGGCTGTGTCCTGGGGCAGTGCCTGGCACACAGTAGGTCCTCAGTGAGTACTAAGGACCATGGGCCGGGGGAGGCGGAGGGCCCGGGCAGGTGGAGCCTTGGAGTCTGAGCCCTCCTGTTGGGGCTGGAGGGCCGGAACGTGCCCCCTCTCCCCGTGGGCAGCATACAGGCCAGGCCGGCCCAGCCTGGGTCCCTAGGGCCCAGGTGGGTGTGGGGACTCCAGGCTGGGAGATGTGAGATGAAGGGAGACAGGGTGCTGACACCAGGGGGGGTCCCGCATCCAGATCCCGGCCCCAGCCACCACCACTTCCTCCTGTGGCCAGCCCCATAACCGACAGGCGGAACTTGGGGGGCTTAACTGCCCCAGCCCCACGGCCACACCCAGCGGGGGCCTGGGTAAGCCTGGCACTCCCTGCACACACAGCCCTCAGAGGCCTCTCGGGGCAGGAAGGCCCACGGGCAGCCAGGCAGGTGAAAGTGAGCAGACAGGGGGTCTGCCTGCTCCCCTTCCTGAGCCCTGCCCTACGCATGGTCTTTCCTGCGTTCCCTTCGAGCCCTCACACACCCTCCCTGTTTATAGAGGTGGGGGTCTGCTGGGGGGGGAGTCCGGACGCAGGTCTGTGTGGCTCCCCTCACCAGGACGCAGTTTCCCTTCCTGGCTTTGTAGCACTGTGGCTCAGAGAAGCCCTCCCTGCCTTTCTCATTCCTTCGCCATCAACGCCCTGCCTGGTTGCTGTGTGACCGCTATCTGGCCCCCCCTCTGACTGTCTGTTCCCCAAGGCCAGGACCCAGGATCTGCCAGCTCCGCACTGCGTGGCCCAGGCCGGCACACCCCTCCCTGCCACGTGGGCACGGCCATCTGCCTCTCTGCTGTGGGGGAGGGGCATCAGCAGGGGTGGGAAAGGGCTGGCACCCGGGCCCCTCTCCTGGCAGGAGCTGTGGCTCTCTCGGCTCTGATCTCCGGGCCACGTGTGCACAGCCCTCAACAGTTCATGAAGTTCCACCAGGACCCTCATCAGCACCAGTCTGTAGGGAAACCGCTTCCGCTGCGCAAAGGAGGACAAACAGGCAGGGAACAGTCACGGCAGTCCCCACATGCACCATCAACGCTCTGCGGCCTCGGCTGGCATGGCCATCCAGGGCAGGGCAGAACGGAGGCCTCACGGGCTCCGAGGCCCATGGCTCTCAGCCCAGGGGACCTGCCCGGTCCCTAGTTTATGCACATGGCACACGGGGCCTGAGCTGCCAACCCCGCGGAGGTGCTGTGCGGGTGGGCGGGGGAGGGCTTTGCGGGAGGTGAAGACCCTCCCACCATCGCTCCTCCGAAGGAGCACTGAGGTCCTGCGTGCCTGCCACGTGCTGGGTCAGTTGTGAGCACGCGGGCGCCGACCGGGCCGGGACGCACACCCCGGACACCATGATGCGCAAGGACAGCGGTGCGGTATGTGGCACGGCGGGGAGGACGGTCTGGGGGTGGGCAGCGAGGGCTCCTCACGGGAGGCGCTGCTCACACTGAACGAGAAAGCCCCAGGCAGAGGGAACGGCCAGGGCCAAGTCCCAGAACTGGGAGCGGCTAAGGATGTGCCAGCAAGAGGCAGAGGGCTCTCCCTGCCGGGGTTTTACTCTCACACCGTGGGAAGCAAGGTGGGCGACCCCTGCCAGCCGCCGCCTCCAGGCAGCCCCCAGCTGGGTGCCCCCTCCTTGGCCTTGCTCAGGATCCTCCCCTGTGTCAAGCCTGCCCCTCTCTCTCTGGGGCCAGGGCAGTGGGCATGCCCCCCACCGGGTCCCCCGGGGTAGGGTCCGGGCAGGGCGAGGCAGAGATGGGGAGCGGGCCTGGGAAAGCCCGGCCTGCCTGATAGCGACAGATTGGTTTCAGCCGGAGCCGCGGGCTGCCAAGTCCACATCCTATCCGCGGCCTACGCTCACTCAGCATTCATCACCGCCGCGCTCGGAGACTTTATCACCGCTCGAGGTTGGCGCCATCTCTGGGCCTGGCCGCTCCCGGCCCTCCGATGGGCCCGATAGCCGCTGATAGATTACCCGAGATTGCCGCAGCCTGCGCCGATCGCGGGCACTCCTGGGCGGGGCGCGGACCACGTGGCCGGGCAGAGACCACGGCACGCCTGGGGGCGGAGGCGGGCGCGGCCGCCCGGGGGCGGGGACAGGGAAGTAGCGCCCGCCGAAGGGCGCCGCGGGCTGCGCACTGATTCTGCAGATGGGCCGATAAGGGCTGATGGATGGGAGCGGGGCTGGGCAAATGGAGCCGTCGCGGGGCCCGCGCGTCAGCTGGACGCAGGCAGACGGCTTCCCGGAAGGGGCCCGGGCTCCGGCGGGACAGGACCCTACCTGCCATCTGGGGGAGGGGCCGGCGACCCGGCCTCCTCGGCTCCAGACCACCCCTCACCTCCCGGGGCTGGTTCTCCAGGCTGCACTGGGCCGCGCAGTGCCGCCCCTGCTTAGACTGGGCCCTGCCAGGCTGCAGGCTCGGGACGCATTTCTTCCCTGGCGCCACGGCCCCTGGTCCAAGCCAGGCTGTCCTGATGCTCTGTGGGCCAGCGGCAGCATGCACACGGAGGCCTGGCAGACCCCCACCCCGACGGGGTCTCCAAGCCCTGCAGGAGGAAGAAGCCAGGTCCTCTGGGCTAGCCTTTTCCCTGCTGGGTGTGACCAGGTCCCAAGCAGCAACCCTACTCCACTCCCACTCCACAGATAGGGAAACCGAGGCACACAGAGGGTGGAGAGAGCTTCCCCGTCCCACGGGGAGTCGGCGGCTCTGCGGGGCTGAGCCTGTACCTCTGGGCCCAGTGGGCACATTGTCCCCGCAGGGGGTGGGCAGAGAGAGCCACAGGGTCTGGGAAGCCGGAGCGGGGCACTCCTGGGCTCAAACCCTGCCAGGCAGGGCCCGTGCCCACCTGAAGCCTGTTTCCTCAACTGAAAAGTGGGGGTTGAAAATCAGCCTCACATTTCTAGAGAGAGCAGAACAGAGGTGGTGGGGGGCCGAGGAAGGAAGGAGATGGGGTGTGGGGGGCAGCACGGGGGTTAGTGCTCAAGGGGGACAGTTTCCGCAGCCCAGTGCCATGGAGCACACAGCAGGCACTCCGTCAGTGCCTGTCCCCATCGGAGGGGATTCAGACATGTGCATCCCTACCCGTGTGCACAGCCCTCCACAGTGACGTGGCCTTCCCCGCCACCTCCGGCCGATTGCTGGCCATGGAGACAGAGGCGGGGCCTGCAGGGGCCTGGTCCTGCGTTGATGGTGGGCTGGGGGATGCGAGGGGCTGTGTCGAGGCTGGGAGGACAGAGGCGCTGACCTGTCCCATGAGTGGTCCTGGGCAAAGCTCTGCTGCCAGTTAGCGCTCGGCCCTGTCGATGTCTCTGGAGGGGCTGAGGCCCAAGGGGACCCAGTGAGTGGCGGGGCCGGGATTTGCAGCCGTGCTGTGGGGCTGCAGAGCCTGCGGCCTTGACCCCTCTAGGGTGAGTGAGAGCCACGCGAGGACGGTCATCCGGGGTCTGGACATTACAGCTTTGCAGCTAACCCTTCCGGCTGCTGGCCTGACAATGCAGATGAGCCTGGGTGGGTCAACGGCCCTGCCCGCATCCGATTCCTCAAGCTCACCCCGGCCGGGAAGCCGGGATCGAGTACGTGGAGAGGAAAAGTCTGATCCATGAGGAGAAGGGAGGGAAGGAGCCTCGCAGTTCCTGTGTCCTACCCCACATCCTGGGCCTGCCCATGACGTGGCTGCAGAGGGCACACAGGAAGGGAGGGCCTGTCCCAGGGGCGGCGCTAGCATCTGAACTGAGCCCTGATCGAGCTGGTCAGCGTGTGGCGGGGGCTGTCATCTCTCCTCCCCACCATGGTAGCTCATTCCCTGCTCAGAGCTTTTGTCTCTGCTGTTCCCTGTGCCAGGATTGCTCTTTTCTACACACACACCACCATCTGTCTCTGCTTAATGTCAGCTTCAGAGTGGCCGCCTTGCCTTCCATGACCCCAGTCCCCCAGCTACAGGGGGCCCCTCTGTCCTTAGGGTTCATTTCTGGTGTTCTCTCTGTTCCCCAGCAGCCTGGGGCATTATGAGGGCAGGCACAGAGCCCCCATAAGGGTCACAGGGATCCTGGCCCCGAACACACAACGATGCCCAGAAGTCAGCCTGCTGTGCCTATTCCAGGCACCCAGCCCCCGAGGAAGCAAGCCTGAGCCCTGCTGCAGGGACGACGGGTCCTCCTTGTCTGCTGGTGATGACCCCAACTCCCTGGTCTCTACGGCTCTGTCCGTGACAGTGCTCACTGGAGGCACTGACTTTTCTTTCAGTTTCCTTTCTCCCTTGGGTTTGCTTTGTTTTCCTGGGACAGGGGCCGGGATGGGGAGATTTTGAAATCAACTGAGGGAGTATTTATCGAGCACCTACCATATGCCTTGCACTGTCCTGGGGGAGACAGAGCTGCTCTAGAATGGGGGCCTCTTGTGGAGAGACTCTGAGGAAGGTGCTGGGGGACCCCCTCCTTCGCGCTGTCCTTTCACTCTTGAGTGCTGAGTCCCTCTTACTCCATGCCCTGGGAGGCACTGTCACCCTGTCTTGGGGGGTGAAGGCACTCAGCTGAGGTCACATGGCAGCAGTCCGGTTCTGGTCCAACCGCCCCCTCCCCGTTTCCTCCCCTTAGATCTCAGCCCAAACCTGTTCCCTCCTTGCCCCTCTGCTATTTTCCACTTATGCATTTTTGCAAAACGCCCATGCCTGTGGCTGGTTTTCAGGTCATGGAGCCCTGCTGGTGCTGGGGAACGGAGAAATCTCTGGCCAGCTCTGGGCCAGCTGGGCCTACCTGGGCCCCCCCATCTCACCGAAAAGACAATCTGTGGGGTGCAGAGTGACTCTGAACACAATGAGAACCCTCCAAAGTTTCCTGAATGCTTCTTACAGACATGGTCTCCTGTTATATAAATTTCTGAAAATGGAAAATCTGAAAGACCCTAAGTTTCTAGAAATCAGCACAGCCACACTTAGACTAAGGAATCCCCTGAGAAACTCCTGTTTCAGCCTTCATTGTGCAGATGGGGAAACTGAGGCCCAGGGAGCAGATGGCGCTCATCAGAGTCCACAGAAAGTGCCCTGGGAGACAGACAGACCAGACCCTCCCATTTTACTGACAGGAAAGCAGGTTTGGCAAATGGGTCGGCACTCTCACTCATTAAAATGGTACCACGGCCCCCGCCCGGCCTGATGCTACAGTGATCCTGGCAGTGTGAGGACCTGGATAAAAATCATAGCGGGGGGGCAGAGATGGGGGGGACAGCATGCAGAGTCTGGAGGTGCCCCAGACGCAGGGAGGGGGAGCTGGCCGGCCTTGAGCTGCCCCGCCCCATTTTTGAACTCAGTGTTCCCATCTGGGAGTCAGAATTGGCGGGGATGATCTCGGGAACGCCCAAGTCCTGGTCCCCTCATTCAGGCTGTGGGGGTCTAGGCTCTGAGGGTCAGCAAGAGGTCATCCAAAGGCCAAACTGTTCGTCCCCATGCACCTGGGCAAACGGATGGCCCCAGTAGCAAGGTCCCGGAAAGGCTGGCCTTTCCAGAGCTGGGGGGGAATTTCCATCACAGGGTCAAGGTCTGGGCAAGACAGTGTCCCTCACTCCATAAATTAAGGGCTCCTCTAGAGGAGCCCCGCCCCCTCTGAAGAGGCCCCGCCTCACAGATGGAGTTCAGCCAATCCTCAGGCTTCACTCCTGCTCATTTGCATGTCCGTTTCCATTGGTGGCAGGCATAGAGGTGAGGCCCTTCATTCCCAGGTCGCGGGGGGCGGGGCCTGGGATGAAGTTGTGGGGGAGCTGGGCGGGGCTCTGGGGGCCAGGCTGGGGCTCTGGGCTGGGCGCTGGGGTGTGTGGGGTGGGGGGTCCGCTGGGCCCTGGGGGGCGGGCTAGGGGCGCTGGGCTGGGCGTTGGGGTGTGTGGCATGGGGGGTCCGCTGGGCTCTGGGGGGTGGGTTAGGGGCACTAGAGGGGGTTGGGCGCTGGGGGGCTGGGCTCTGGCCTCCGAGGGAGCAGATTCTGGGGGTGCCAAGCTTTGGATGACCTACCCCAGATTCAAGTCTGGAACACAAAATGGCCACCTGCTACACGGGGAGGACTTTGGTTATAGTACGTGCTCTTCCTTTTCCTCTAAAGCTCCCTTAAATCCTCGGATTCCCCCCAACCCCGCCCATTATGAGTGAGTCAGAGGGGGAAGGATACTGACCCAAGGTCACAGAGCCAGGACGCAGCAGCATAGCTGGGACCTCGCCCCTCATCTCAAGGCTCCAGGGAGGACCCGTTGGGGGCAACTTCTTATTTAGAGCTGCTTCTTCGGTGGGGGGAGAGGCTATTTTTTGGCTTCCTTCGCAAAATAATGATGAGGACAACGATGATGAGGACCTGAACCCCCCTGGAGATCCAGTGGCATCATGTTCCCGGGGCTCCGTGAACTGCGGGGTGGTGGGCTCTCGGGTGTGAGTGTGAGTGTGCACGCGCTTTTGTTCCTGGCATTTTGGTGGGGTGAGATAAGGGGAACGACAGCCCGGCTCGGAGAGAGCAGACAGATAGATAAGGCGATAGGGTTCCTCCACCACACAGGCCTATCGCCTTTTATCAGAGTTCCCTTTTCTTTCTTTTTTGTTGGGGGGGAGGGTGGAACACACCCCACCCCCAGCCCCGAAGCCCGGGAAGGGAGGGGTGGGGGCCTCCCTCACTCAGATCCCTCCTGCTGTGTCCACACACCCAGAGCCCAGCCCCAAGCTCCCGACCGAGAGGGTGGGGGTCCCGACGACTGTGCTCACAACAGGGAGAACACAGCTGCACCCCTGCCCTTGAGGCTCCACAGAATGGCCCCAAGGGGGAATGATGAGGGCAGGGAGGCCAAGAGCCTAGTGGCCTGGAGACTAGGAGCTGAGCCCCTCTCTCTTAGAAGGTCTGTGAGCCCCCGTGGGCATAGCTGGGCAGGACAGGGAAACCTCGCAGCCGTAGGCCTTGAGGGCAGGCCTCGGCGTCTTCAGCCCCATATTATAGGTGCGGAAACTGAGTCTCAAAACAAGGATGTGGCTGTGGGCCACAGTGGTGGGGGCAGGCTGGACCCCCACGTTCCTTCTGCATTCCCTCTGGCTCTGGCAGCCAGACTCCCAAGGCCACAAGATAAATGTTCCAGAACCTTCCACAGCACTGTGTGACAGGGGCCCCACACTTCTGCACCCTGGAGCTATCTGCCAAAATCAGGCCAGGAAGAATGCTGGTGGGATTCATAGAGGGTGTGCAGCAGGCGGGGAGGGGCTTGGGGAGGCAGTCCCGGCCCCGGGGACGCCAACCCCTGCACAAGTCCCTGGAGAACAGGGCCCCCACTACACATGGCTGGCCAGAATTATGATTATGCCCGTTCCACAGGCGAGGAAACTGGGGTCCAGGGACATTAAGTCACTTGCCCAGGCTACCTACCCAAGGGGCAGAATTTGAAGCCTGGTCACCCCACACTACACGTGTCCTCCTCCCCCACATAACGCACCCATTTTACTGGAAATAGCTGACTTCCTTTAGAATAACGAAACAAAACAAAACCCAAAAGACAGAAAGAAACCAATTTTATCACCAAAGGAACCTATTTTCTGGGGGCAGATGAAATGACCCCCGGAGATAAGCAGGAGTAGAGGCACCCCATCATCTCCTGATCTCAGACAGGGCTGTGTAGTCCCAAGCACTCACTCACCCTCTCTGTGCCTGGGCCTTTCTCCCCTAAATGGAGGAAGCAGACCCCTTAGGGAAGAGGGGTCTATGGCTACAAACACCCCCAGAACCTACAGGTATGATGGGGACCCAGACCTTGACTAGGTGTCTAAGTCAGACTCTATTGCTCCCTTCTGTGCTGTGTGACCTTGGATGAGTTGCTCAACCTCTCTGAGGCTTGAGTAGTCTTCTGAGAAGAAATGAGGTCAGAAGTGGCGCCTTTCCAGGGCTGCTAGGACTCTACAGGGTAGCACAGGCCAAGCCCAGGCCTGGCACACAGAAAGCGCTCAGTAAAGGGAGATACCACCTGACAATGGCCACCATTAGGATTGTTAGGACTGTGGAGTCCTAGAACATGCTGGAAATGTTACCAACGGCCCACTCAGGCCTCCTGTCTCTGGGATCACAGAGAAATCTCATTTCTTCAGAGTCGCTTAAAAAATAAATACAGAAAGGGGCAACACCGGCCTCCATGGCTGCGCCTGCTGGGAGCCCCCGGCAGCCCCTCCATAGGGCTCCCCCCCCCCCCCAGGCCTTGACGTTCCCCCGGCACAGCTGGGGATGGGTGCTGCTCTGCGGGTGCCCGGCCCCCACAAGGCTGCAGCACCTGTCCCTCAGCAGGAGGCTTAGCCGCACGCGGGGCCCTAATCGCTGCTAATCGCTCCACCATCACCGCCGGATCTCGGATCAGCTGAAGGAGGCGGCTTTATCCAGACAGACGCGGAGATGGCACCGGAGTCCCATTTGGGCGCCGACCATCACAAGTGGCAGCCGGGCTGGCGGGCCGGGGATGGCAGGGAGCCGGGAGCCCCCCCCCTCCACTGCCACATGGAGCTCGGTCTGGTCCCTCAACACCTCCTGGGCACGCACTGTGTGACCAGGTATGGTTCTGGGAGCCTGGAGACCGCAGAGACCCTGCCCTTGGGGCAGTGCCTCATCTGGGCCCATCTGACAGAGGACGCAACAGAGGCATAGGCGCCAGAGTCAGAGCGCGGGCAGCCAGTGCAGAACCCCCACTGTAATGAGGCGCCTCAAATCCCCCCCCCCCCCCAGAGGTTCACTCCTCAGGCCGGCGGCACCGTTCCTTCCAACACGCGTCCTCCTCCTGCTGCTGCTTTTCTGAGTGGAGGCCCGAGCTGTCGCCTCCCACCCGGGCCCCCGGACACGGCCTCGGGACAGAGGCCTGGGACGTGCCAGCTGCACGGGCTGAGGTTCACGGCCGGCCCTGGGGGCCAGGAGAGGCTGGCAGAGACGGCCGAGGGCTCCCCTCCAGGGCCCCCACCATCCCCACCCTCCTCCCTACCTTCTTTTTCAAAAACATAATTTATCTGTGTATTATCAAGAAATCCAGACACTTTAATCAGTGAGCTATGAAGTCAGAATTTCCATTCTTATCTGCGGGAGGAGTGGAAACGGAGGAGATAGGCGGCGGGAACGGATCGCTGGTAGGGAATGTTAATGGGTGGAGAGGCTGGGCTATTGGCCACGGAGACGCCATATCTCCCCCATTATCAAGGCCGTATCTCACCAACCATCTCAGCGCAGTAATGGGGCCAGTTCAACTTTCCGAGTTATCACAGGAGCTGAAACCTGCGCCCGCCCGGCCGGCAGACAGTTCCGGGCACACAGGGCTTCGGCTGGCAAAGCCAGGAGGGAGGGGGGACAGCCGGCCTGGCTGGGGCCCCCGAGAGCCTAGGTGCCCCCCGACCATCAGGCTACCACAGTGAATGTCGGGAGTCCCTCTGTTCTCTGGGAAAATGTTTGGTTTGGGCAGAGCCGGGGATGGGCATGTTGCACAGGAGGGGAAACTGAGGCAGGAAGCCAGCTCAGGGTCCCAGGGGTCCGGGGCCCTCCTGAGCTGTGCCAGGCCCATGAAATGCGACAGTGCGGTGTGAAGGCACAGCAGGTGGGGAGGGGATGGGAACACCATGCCCTTCTACCTGGTGGCCCCTTCTTGGGGCCTTTTTCCAGCCCTAAGCCCCAGGAGCAGGAAATGTCAGTAACAAAGACAGCCGGGCGAGGACATCCTTGTGGGCTCTGCCCCTGCAGGTCCTGACCTGAGGCTTGGCTTCATAGCCCCTTGGCAGCCTGGGATACACTCAAAGCACCCCTCAAATGTGAAAGGGCCTCCTACGGCCCTCAGCCCTCCTGCGTGGGACACCCCACGGGGGGGCACCCATAGCTCATACGTGGAACACTTCTGTTCATTCCAAGGAAGGGACCCCAAAGGCACGCATCCCAACCCTGTGAGGACGTAGTGCTCCCATCTAGTGCTCAGAGGGGCATCTGAGGTGTGGAGCAAGGGTCCCCCCCGAGGCTCGCCCACAGCATGGAGCCCCCCCATCGGACTCCAAGGGTCCCAGGAACTGCCCCGGGTATAGACCCGGTCGACTGGGGCTCTGGTCCCTCTCCTGCAGCTGGAGGGCAGGGCAGCAGCCACCTGGGCCCAGAGAGGGGAAGGGACTGGCCCAGGGTCATACGGCCAGTACAAAAGGGCTTGGAGACCACAGCTGGACACTGCCCGGAACCACAGGAAGGCCTCGGTTTCCTGGACTTGAGCGTGGGTGTTGCCAGGCCGGCGGAGAGCCCGGAGAGCTCTAGCCCTGGAAACCACCGCCCAAGCCATGCTCTCCCCTCCCCCAGGGTGGGAGCGCAGGCTGCAGCCCTCCATATGAAAACCCACGAAGCCTCAGTTTCCTCTGTGCACGGGGCTCATCACTGAGCGTCCCTCAGAAGTAGCGGGAGGAAGGGCGTGAGCGAGTGTCTGTACGTTCTGGGCACACAGCGGGGGCTCAGTAAGGGCTCAGGTGGCGCTTGCTGTAAGGACCAACGCCTGGCGAGCCCGGGGTGGATGGCATGATGAGCCGGGGGCCCCAGACAAGCTGCGTCTGGTCGGGGGAGGCCACACGAAGTCCCGTGGCTGCCCAAGGCTCTGTGCAGAGGGCTTCTCTTGGGTCTCAAGTGTCCGAGCACCTGATGCCTGGGCAGCCCCTGAGCCCTCCCCGGGGGTGAGAATTCAGCAGAGCTCAGGACAGACCCACCACTGCCTGCGAGGCCCTGTCCCCAGCAGAGGGCCCACCGGAGGATGGAGCTGCAACCGCCTGGCCCTGGGCCCTCTTCCCCTCCTGCTCCCTGCGTCTGACTTGCAGGGTGGAGGCTTGATGGAGAAAAGGGGAACTGAGGCAGGAGGCTGTGACAGGTGCAGGCACCCAGGGCAGGCTGGCAAAGCTGGAGGGCTTGACTCAGATACCAAGAGGAACTGGCAGGGAGCAGGCCCCGGGGGACTGAGAAGCCGACAGACGACCCTCTGTGCTCTCACTTTAATTCTGTCAGGCAACCTTGAGGGCGCCCCAGCTCTGGACCCGGCCGAACCGCCTACACCAGGTCTCACCAGCCTCCCCACCTTGTGCCGTTGGCATCAGTGTTCCACTTTAGGGGGGACACTGAGGCTCAGCGACCTGCAGGAGGCCTAGGCACCCTCAGAGCCCAGCCCGGCATCCCCATAACATCGTCGTCTTGCGAAGGTGAAGACAGAGCCTCGGGAAGGCGGGGCAGCTTCTGTCATCTCCAGAGTCTCATCCTCGACCCCAGGATGCCGGCCTGTCCTTGGCTGCGGCTGCCTGCAGGGAAGATCCTGGAGGCACCCACATTCAGAGCCCACACTGCGGCCCTCCCCTCCTTCCCAGGAAGCAGCATGCCTGCCAGTTCTGGGGGGCCTAGCACACAGGCACCCAGCCTGGGAGCTGTGGCAGGCCTTTTGCAGACCACCTCCTCAAAACTGTTTCTATGCTGTTCATGCGCTGTGTGACCCTGGTGTAGCCACCCACCCTCTCTGGTCCTCTACTTCTTCGTGTGTAAAACGGGTTGAGAGCCCAACCTTAGCAGGCGTCCCGGAGAACCACAGGAGGGGATGCCTGCAAACCACTTAGCAGATGGGAGCGGTCAGCTGCTGGCTGGCTGGTCTCTGTCCCCGCTGTAGTCCCTGGGCTGAGGAAGCCAGGAGCACCAGGGCTGGTCTGAGCTCTGACATGCTCGGGCTCCTGGAAGCGGCACCCCAGCACCCTATCTCCTCCTCTACAGCTGGGGAAAGCCAGGCTCTGGGAGTCCACAGCCTCTGGTCCAGGGGAGGCAGACAGGAGGGACAGGAGGTGGAGGGGAAGGGCTGGCTTATCTGTCTAACCCAGCTCTGGCCCAAGGTCAGCTGCCACATTCCTGACCCAGCGGGGACACTGCCTTCTCCCAAACATGGGGCCTTGGGAAAGGGAGAACGAGGAGGGGAGGAGTGGGCAGGAGAGGTCCTGGGACAGGTGGCCTGGGGGGCTGAGCCAGCGCGGCCCAGAGAAGCTAGACCCGCCACGGGGTCCCACAGACCCATCTCCTGTCCTGCGGCCTCCAGCATGTCCCAGTCCCCCAGGGCCTCAGTCTTCTTACCTGGAAGGTGGGTGAACCAATAATGCGGATGGTCATAAGGGGCAGGTGAGCTCTTTGGGCAGAAAAGGACCGAGGGGGTGTGGGCCCGGCCTACGGCAGTGTATCAGGGCACCCTGCCTACGAGCGCCTTCAAAAACTAACGCCCAGAGACAGGACTCGGTGTGAGGTGTCCAGTCCTCCAGGCTTCCGGCAAAATCTCAGTCATGCCACCAGCAGCAACCTGCGCTCCCATATTCACCAAGGACGTGACCTTGGGACAGCACTTTACAGTTTTGCGCTGGGGATCTCAGGACCTCACATAAAGACCCCAGGAAGGAGGTGTTGTTATTAAGCTCTTGCTTTGAAAGTGGGAACTGAGATGAGAGAAGTCATTTGTCCTCAGGGTCATGGCGAGGCCAGGACCCAAAGCCAAGCGGTGGCCCCTCTGCAGCGGCCTCCCACTCTGGAGAGGAGGGCAGCCCAGGCCTGCAACACAAAGCCTCTGCTCCCTGTGTGGGGACAGGGTGGGGACTGAAGCCCTAGGGTCCCAGGGGGAAGGGTCTCTGTCCTCGGTCCACCCACTGGCCCCTCGGGCAGCGGGGGTGGCTGGGAGCAACCTGTCATCCAGCAACAAACGGCCAGGGCTCCCATCCCGAGCTGGGACCCCGGCGTGCTCCAAATGCTATTGTTTGTAAACACAGGGCCCAGCCCTGCTCGGGCGCTCGGCACAGGCGCGGGCGCAGGCACGTGTTACACCCATTCTACAGATGAGAAAACCAGGACCGGGACGGGACACTGGTCAAGGCCACTCAGCCGGGACACTCGGCAGAGGGGAAGCGGGAGTGGCACTGTCTCAGATGATGTGAATCTCCCTTGAATTCTCAGGGTTGTGCTCAGGGGCCGGCAATGTCATCATCCCTGTCTCGCAGATGGGTAAACCTAGGCTCACTCGGGAGGGCCTTGCCCATCATCCTACATCCATTTCACACTGCGTATCCATTAGGTCATTTATGTGACAGAGTTCTGGAAAGCCCGCTACGGGGGGACAGGATCCAGTCCCCATTCCCAAGTAGCAGAGATCCGAGCTGCCTGTGCAAAGGCCCTGGGGCTGGGACTGAAACAAGCCAGCGAGACATCCTCCCCTCTCAGCTGGAACACAGGCCCTGGTGAGGGGCTGTGCCTGATGTGGACTCCCGTCCCCCAGCCCCCATGCGCTCCTTTTCTCATAGGAACACACGAAATGCAACTTGATGGTAGCTGAGCCCTCACCTATGGGCATCTGCCTCCCCCTGCCACAGCTGAGGACACTGAGGCCCACAGGGGCCAGGAGGTACACGTGGAGGCCAGCTCCCTCTGCGGGTGTTACTGCGCCCACTTCTGGACCCCCTTCACCCCAGGCTCCTGAGTGGGGAGCAGTACACAAGGTCCAGAGAGTAAACCCGTGGCTGTGGCCTCAGTTTCTCCCTCTGTGAAATGGGAACAGGGACCCTGGGGCAGCTCCAGGGGTATGGTGGCTGGGTGGGCAGGAGCCCAGCCAGGCACCCGAGTGCGGGCCCAGGCCCGGGTCCCTGGGCTTGGCGATACCAATCAGCGGGCAACAGCTGCCTCCAGGAGGAGGCCCGTCGATGGCAGATAGGCCGGCTGGGAGTATTATTCACGAGTCCGTCAAGCCCCAGGAACGTCTGGTTGGCATAGAAACAGGAGATAAGGGGTACAATTAATGGCATCACATTCCCTCCTCCTTTCTTCCCCAACTGACCCATTTAAATCCCTGGCGGGGCTGGTGCCATGCTGGGCTCCCAGTGACCTCCAGGGAGGGGCTGGCTGGGCAGGCAGGGCTCGGCCAGAGCTCAGGCCCCCAGGCAGGGCTGGCTTCAGTCTCCCCAGGGAGCACCCCTGCGCAGCAGTGTCTCAGGAAGGAGGCCCTGGGAAAATCGGCAAGGGCTGGGCTGGGCAAAGACCCCAGCGCGTCTCCGCTTCCAAAGGCCCATTTCACAGATGTGGAGACTGAAGCCGGATAAGCCCGGGGGCGGACAGACAAGAGGAAGGCAGAGTGATGCTCACGGGCAGGCTGGTTCAGAGCTCCGGCCCGGCTGCCTGCATTCCAACTCTGGCTCTGCCACTTCTTTGGAGGAGAAACTTCCACAATCTGTGCTCAGTTTCCCCAGATGTAAAGGTGATAAGAATAGGACCTACTTTAAGTTAATATGCGGCCTGGCACAGAGCAGTCTCTGGAAGTAGTAGCTCTTGTTAATACTGCCCAGAGCACGAATGAGCTGCTCGTCTTCCCTGAGGCCCAGGAGTGCAGGCAAACCAAGAACCATCTAGAGCCAGGGTGGAGCCCAACCTCAGGGGTGACAGCTGGGCTCCAGGGTCCACTTGGCCCATTCAAGTCCAGGTTCAGGGCTGGGGGCCCATGAGCAAGGCCCTCCTGGCCTCTCAGCCCTCGGTCCCCTGGGCTCACCATAGATCGGTCCCCATGTTCCCAGGGCTCTGAGGAGGGGGCCAAGGCTAGTGGAGGACAGGCCTTAGGTCCCTGCTGACCCTGGGATGGCAGGCGCTGTCACACGTGTCTTTCACAGAGGGGAAACTGGAGCCGTGAAGGCAAGGGAAGTGCTCATGGGGGCTCTGCGTCAGGATGGGCCAGGTGGCCAGATCCCCCTCTCTCCCCACCCCTCTGCCATCCCAGTGAGTACCGGCATGGTGAGGGGCCCCCAGGGGCCAGGCCGACTCCCACGTGCCTCCCGTACTTGGGAGGAGACTGTGCACGGCTCTGTGCAGACAGTCCCTCTTGAGTTCCTGAAAACTCGAGGACAGACCAACTCTTCCCTCTCCGGGGCCTCACCCCACTCTCCGGCACTGGCCCTCCCCAGAAGTCCCTGCCGGCCCCACAGGCGGGTGCTGAGCTGCTGGAGAGGGCGCAGGGTGAGTCTGAAGCATGGAGTGAATTAGTCATCCTGTGGCCACCAATAATTTGTTTAATCAAACTTGGAGAATGTGTGAACAACACCCTCCCAGGATGATGGAGCCGCTGCTGGAGGGGGATGGGCAGGGCATGTCCCCTGCTTCTGCTGGAAGCCCCCCACATGGCTGGCCTGGGTTTCTGCTTGGTATCTAGGCCCATGGTCCCTGAGGGGCCTCCCCCTGCAAAGTGGCCCCCTTGACATCACCAGTCTGACCTGGGTGCTGACTCCTGTCAGCATTTTTCAGAGGGGTAAACTGAGGCCTAGCCCCACCCTCCTCACCTCCTCACACAGGCATCCCTTCCCTAGCATCCCCTGCCTCTGAGCCCTTCACACCCCGACAAGCCAGGAATCATCATCCCATTTTTCAGAGTTGGAAACTGAGGCCAGCCCATCGTTGTTGGAGGTACCTTCATGGCGGGCCCATTGCTGACCTCGCTGGAGGTACCCCGTTCTGGGATGTGTCCCTGACTGGACTTCTACCTATTACCCCCCACCTAAGACAGGGCTGGGACCCAGTGCATGCATACAGAAAGTGCTCAATAAAGACTTGCTGAGTGAATCAAGGCAGGTGTTCCATCCTGATCTGGGGGACCTGCTCAGAAAGACCATCAGCACACTGGCTTCCCCCGATCCCCCAAACTCAGCCTGGGAAACGGAAGCCACCTTGATTTTTTCAACAAAACTCCAGGGGTTGCCTGAGTGGCGCAGTCGTTAAGAGTCTGCCTTTGGCTCAGGGCGTGATCCCAGCGTTCTGGGATCGAGCCCCACATCAGGCTCTTCTGCTGGGAGCCTGCTTCTTCTTCTCCCACTCCCCCTGCTTGTGTTCCCTCTCTCGCTGGCTGTCTGTCTCTGTCAAATAAATAAATAAAATCTTAAAAAAACCCCAAAAACAAAACTCCAAGCAGGCTACACCTAAGACTTGCCAGGAACGCTCACCAACGCCAACACCATTCAAGGGGAAAACACGCTCTCTCCTGGAGGTGACAAACCCCACCTCGGGCTATCTCACACCATCTCACAGGAGTCGGGCGGGTGTCCCCTCCCCTGCCCGGAGCTCTGGGCCAGCGCTCGAGTCACTTTCCTTTCATTTTGACGGACTGTACCACCCGCAGGGGAGGGTCAACTTCTTGGCAATTAAGTATGTTTGGGAAGAAAACTCGCCGAGACAACCCAGCGGAGACGCCCGCTCCCCCCCCCCCGCCCCCGCCCTGGCCCGGTCCGAGCCCCCCCCCTCCCCCAGCCACGACTCCCCCGCGCTGTTGTTGCCTCGAACCCGGCCGGGCCTGGTGGCCACAGATAAGGCCTCTTATCGCTCTTGGCGATCGCCATCCGGCCGACCGGCCCCGCGCTTATCGGAGCTCACATCGACCCGGGCGGGAGGAAAGCTCGGCGGGCCGGGGGTCCCGAGCTGGGCTCTGCCCCGCGCTCCCAGCCAGCTCGGCCCGGCCTATCGTCTCGGCCATCTGGCCGGCCAAGGCCGCGCTCCTGCCTCGCCCTCCCCCGCTCCCACGTTTGAAGTTAATAAATGGAAGCGCCTATCGCCTCCGCCATCGGTTGCGCGCCTTATCAGCACGGCACATCGATCTCTGCGCGGAACAAAAGGCGCACAGAGGCGCGGGCAGCTGCGCCCCGGTTCTGGTGAGGGCGCAGGGGGCGGTGGCCCCAAGCGCCCGGTCCCCTCCCCTCCACACCCGCGGCCTGGTCGCAGGTGAGGCTAGCGCGGCGGGCGCACAGCTGCGAGGGCTGCACGCACCGCCGCGAGCAGAGGGAGGGCGGGCGGGCGCCGCCGCTTGGTGACAATCAGCGCTCGCATCTTAACGCGCCAAGATCTGCCAGAGGGAGGAGGCGCCCGGGGGCCGCAGGGAGGTTGCCCCGTGCCGCCTGCAGCGCCCCCACCCCTGCCCGGATCTTGGCCGTGCGGAGGGTCAGCAGCGGGGGCTCGTCTGCGTGCCCGATGCGGTCCCTGTCCCCAAGGCGCACCGCTCGGCCGACCCAGCTGGGCCCCGGGCACTGCCCTGCTCGAGTCCTTATCGGCGCTGTTGATCGGTTCCCAGCCTGAGATCTCCCTGCCCGCGCTATCTGTATTTCTCATCACACTGAAACACATACACACACGCACACACGAGAACAGACCGAACAGAGGCGCACAGGGGAGGAGGGGAAAAAGAAACCAGAGAACGAGCGCAGATCGGGACCTGTGGGTGGTTTTAATACTTAAGTTGAGTTGATAGAAGGCGACTTTCGGAAAACAGGTCCCGCTTGCACACTGGGGGAGTGGGTTACGGGAACCCAGATTCATGCTCCCGTTCCCCCTGTCTACGATCTGGGGGGTAGACACTCCCCTCCAGGCGCGCGCACATGGGATCCTGGTGGCAGCGGTCGTGCGGACAGCCCGGGTGCCAGGGGCTGGGCAGAGGGCTGGAGGCCTCCCCTCTTCGCTTCCCATCCTGCCTGGGAGATGCGACTCCCGGAGGAAACCCGTACTCGGGCCCTGGCCGAGAGGCGCGAAGTTACTGGTGTGGGGTGGGGAGCGGCGCTTCCTGTGTGCGCGCTCTCTGGCTCCTCGCGCAGCCAGTGGCCCAGAGTGCGCGGCGCTTTTATCACCGGGGATTGGCAGTATGAACTCAACGGCCGCTTGGTCCCCTGGGGAGTGGCCCGCGGGCCGGAATAGGAGAGAAACTTGGGACACGCGCAGAGGCGACCGTGACCTGGGGCCGAGTCCCGGGAAGCCCCCCTTCCCTTACTTGGAGTAGCCCCTCGGATAAGGGGGTGGGGGTTACCTGCCTGTTACACGTGCGGCCTTGGCCAGGACAGAGAGTAAGGTCGGACCTCCAGGAGGCTGTCCCCAGGCAGGGAAGGCTCGAGTTTGAGACCCCCGCGACAGGGCGCGGGGGTCTGAGCGGCTGGAGCCGAGCGCACGGGCTAAGGCGGCCGCCCCCACCCCCCAGCCACGCGGCTCTTGGGCCAGCAGGAGAGGTGGTGGGCGCTGGCCGGTCCCCGCCACTTGGTCATGCATTTCCACGCGGCCCGGCTGCCCCCTCTCCCTCCCAGGTCTCTCTGCTTCTCCCTCTAGATACAAAGCCTGGGAGAGTCAACCGCGCTGCGAGATAAGATCACAATTTCAGCCCTTCCCGACAGAGCGATCTTATCAGGATGGGACTTGCAGAATGGAATATTTTAAACTTTATCTGAGCCCAGATCGGGGCCGCCTTATCGCCGCACCATCTCGGGGATGCGGGGGAGGGGCAGGACGCGAGGTGGCCGCGCCCCCAGCCGCCCGGCTACCGGCCCCCCGGGCGGACACCCCTCCGGGCCGGACCCCCGGTGCCGGAGACTAGACGCGGGGGCCCGGCCGGCCGGCGGAGATTAGATTACTGCGCGCTTGGCGCACAGCGCGGGGGGCGCGGCGCAGGGTGAAGGTCGCGGGCGCCGCGAGCGCAGCCGGCCGGCCGCGTGGGGGCGGGCCGGTGGGGGCCGACAGGGGTCGGGACCGGCGGGCAAAGTTTGACTCACGCTTGATCTGCCGGGGGTTGCTCTGTTTCCTCCTGGACATGTCTTCGGCGCCGCGCGCCCTCCCGGCGGCCGCCTCTAGCCCCTGGCGGGCGGCGGCGGGCGGCGGGAGCGCGGCGGGGCCGCGGGGCGGCTCATGCCCCCGGCCCCCGGGCTCCGCGGCCGCCCCGGCCCGCGCCCCAGCCCGCCGCGCCGGCCCGGAGCCGCTGCGGAGGCCGGAGGCAAGGCCCTGCGCTGCGGGCGCGCGGACCGCCGCGGGCGGCGGGCGGCGGGCTGCTGCCGGCTCCTCGGCTCCCGCGCAGACGCCGCCGCCGCCGCCGCCGCCGCTCGGCTTTTCTCAATGGAACCTGCGGGCAGCGCGCGGCGAACCGGGCGGCCTCGGCCGGGGCGCTCCTGGCGGGCGGGCGGGCGGGCTGGCGCAGCGGGGGCGGACCCTGCGCGTCGCCGGCGCCGCGCCTCCAGCCCGCCCCCGCCGCGTTGGCCCCGCCCCCCGCCGCGGCCCCGCCTGCCCCGCCGCGCTGGCCCCGCCTCCGGGCGGATCCTGGTTCCCTGCAGCTTCGACCCCGTCCCTGCCGCGCTGGCCCCGCCCCCGGCCTGCACGGCGCTGGCCCCGCCCCCGGCTCTGGGTAGGCCTCTGGCTTCCTCGGCTCCTCCTTCGGTCCCGCAGCTTTGACCCCAGGCCTGACTCTGATTCAACGACCTATTCTGTCCCACCGCCCAGCGGCACCGTGTCGGGCCGAGCTTCGGACCGCTCTGGACCCGCCCCTCGGCGCTAGCTCCGCCCCGAAGCCTAACCTCGGCGGACTCAGCTCACCTCCCCTCGCCCCGCCCCAGGCTTCTCCTGGCTCCGCCCCCAGGCCCTCGGCCCCGCCCAGGACCCCTGTGCTCCACTACAGCCCCCTCCGCCTGCGGGACGCGGGCAGTAAGGGCCGGGTCAGGAAGCCCGAGGCCTTGACGCCCCACAGGGTCTTGGGCCAGATTTGGGGTGTGGAGTCGGCTGTGGCCGGGTGGGGACTTCCGTCCGAGACCGAGGTGGAAGCATCATCCTTGGGGTCCACCGCCTCCGGCGGCTGCGACCCCCAAATGGAGAGCAGGGACCTCAGGCCCTCCTCACTTGGGCTCCGGTCTGTCTGGAAGTCGGGGAAGGTGCAGAAGCCAGCAGACTGTCCCTGCTGCCCCTGCAGCAGCGTAACCCCCCTACTCCAGGCACTGCCCCTCGGCAGGCCTTGACTCCCCAGGGCGCCCCTGCTGGAGGCCCGGGGAGGTGGCCGCTTCGCGGGCTGAGTGGACACCCGTGTCCCCTCCCGGCTTGGAACAGGGTCTGTACGATCTGTTCTAGCTATGGAAATGGACACTGTCTCTCCTGTCTTTTGGGATATGGTCATAGGATCCCAGAGGCCCCCCATTTTCCAGGGCAGCTCAAGTCACACAGCATTAGGAGCCATGCCCTCAAGCTGAATTGTATTTTTATTTTAATATTCTTGGCCTGCATTTGGTTGGTACCTGCTTCCTCTGCCCCATATTCAGAAGAAACGGGGTGAATGAGGCCCAGGGGCTAAGCAGACCTTTGCACAGACACCTGGGTGGCCCATCCAGATGGCTGGCCCACTCACCTGATGGCAGACAGTCATCACAACACTCACCTGCACAGGCTGGCTGTGTGCCATGCGCTTTGCCTGTGAGACAGCCCCCCTCCATTTGACCCGTTATCTATGCCCCCATCCCACGGAAGAGGAGAAGGATTTCCCCTGGAGCCTGGGCACTCTCCCCTGTGCCACCCCTGCTCTCAAGGGGCCTCTGGGCAGGAGAACGGCAGGCAGGGCAGGAGGCTGAGGTCCACCCGAGGTCCACCCATCCACCACTGGACGGATGGGAACCCTGAGACCAGGAGGCCAGACACTGGCCCAGGGTCACATGGCTCACCAGCACTTCCGGCACCCTGTCCAGGGCCAGTGGGGGCAGCCTTCCTACCGCTGCCTGGTGCTGTACCCCTCTCTGGGGAGAGTGAGGGGCCATGGTCGGCTGGTTCCCTCAGCCCAGGGCTCACACAGTATTTGTCAAAGGAATGAGGCCCCCTCACCTGTCTGTGCTTTCCGTTGGGCCTTGCTGTCACTTCAAAGCAGGGCCTCATTACAGGATGGGGACCTGGGAGGTGGGAGGGGTCCTAGAGGAGGGGGCTGTGAGGCTCCACGCACAGCAGGTGACATTGGGGCCAGCGGTGCTGCGATGTGGGGATCTGCGCCGAGGAAGCTGTGGAGGGTCCGCAGGAGAGCGGGAGCCATGCCCCATCAGCGGTGCCTATCTAGGCTGCCGGAGGAGATGGGAGTCACTTTGGCTACTTGTGTCCCATACACAGATTACAAACTGAGGGCCGGAGAGGAAGGACACATCCAGCTCTCCCCATGCCTTGGAGGCAGGGGTGGGTCAGGAACAGAGCCTGCTGACTAGGACTGACGACCATTTTGGGGGCTTAGTGCAAAACAAAAACGAAGGCTTCTCGTTTAAAAATTAAGCATTTTAGGGTAGCCAAATTAGAGTGTTAAACCAAGTGCAGGGCCTTCCCAAGCGTGGGGCCCCACGCACCTGTATGGGTCATACAGCCCTGAAGCGCCCAGACAGTCCTGACCCAGGACAGAGCTGTTTCTGGAGCACTTTCCTTTTGAACTTGGCCCTTTTATCTGCCCCGGGGGGAGAGATACCCCATGGCCCCAGAAGAGGCAGCCACAGTCTGCTTAGGACTAGTGGCGATGCCGTCGGACCTCCCTGGCACAGGCCGCTGCACCTTGGGGGAGGTCTGCTGATGATGACCACTTACTCAGGAGCGAGGAGCAGGAAACACTGTCCAAAAGAAGGCCCGCGTGAGCCCAGACTAGGAGCGACCACCTCTGCCTGGGGAATTCAGGGTAGGCTGCCTGGAGAAGGTGACATCCGAGTACGGCTTTGCAGGGGCCCCTGATTAGGTGGGAAAGGAGAAGCAGGGTGTGGGGTGGCTGAGAGTGCTCACCTCCATTCCCCACGGGCTGCCCACCGTGAACCCATTTCCACCCGCTCCTGCACGTCTGCAAGGAGAGCCGGGGTTCCGGTCCAAAAGCCCCTGGTGGAGAAAACAGAACTACCTTCCGCCCGCGTGCAGAGCTGTCTGTACCCGACATGGAGCTGGGCTGCCCAGCCGAGCCTGGCGCTTCCTTGCTCACTGGATCTGAGCTTTTGGCAGCTGCCTGCCGGGGTTCCAAGACTCCCCGGAGGCCTCCTGGGCAAGTGCCCAGGGTGTCTGGGCTCAGGAGAGGCTCCTGGGCATGGCTTTGAGCGGGGTGCCGGCTCTAGGGGCGATGTCACCATCACCGTGTGCCCCGCCTTTGTGAGTCCTTCCTTTGGGCCGGTTCTTCTTTTCTCACGATGTCCTTGTGCTCTGCTCAGGTGGTTAGGACATCAGTCACCCCCGCAGAAAGTGGCTGAGCTGGACCTGGGACACGTAAGACTTGCTTTTAAGCACCCGGAGGGGTGTGGTGGTGGTGATGAAGACACTGAGGCTCAGAGTGGTCCTACAGCTCAGACGAGGTAAAGCTGGGACATAGCCCCAGGCAGCCGAACTCTAGGGCCCATGGGGTGAAGCCTGGCCTGGGAGCAGGGAGAACTGGGTCTCAATCCTGGCTCTGCCATTTTGGAGGGTATGACCCTGATCGGGTCCTTCACCAGTCCGGTCCTTGGTTTCCTCATATGTAATGGGGGTGGGTCATGACCCCACAGGCGTCCTCTGGCCTGCTGCGGTTCTGGGCTCACGTCTTGGTCTACCTCTGCCCTCTGACCTGTGGACTGGCTGGCTGTGGGCATGTGCTGTGCTGCACTGCCCCCCCCCCCCCCCACGAGGGCTGCCCAGGCTGGGCAGGTGCTGGGGGCGGGGAATGGGCTCCCACATGCCAGGCCCTGCACTGGATTTCGGTCTATGACCAAGGGAGCCACAACATGTTCTAGAAACTTAGGATGGCCCTTGAAGGATGAAGAGGGTGCTCATGAAAGAGTGGAGGGCAAAGAGCACCCTCTGCTAAGGGAAGAGCAGGTGCAGAGGCTGGGGAAGCCTGGGGCCGGAGCCTACTGGGGTGGGGGAGGGGGGTGTGTGTCCGGAGGCCGGGCCAGACGAGGGGCCTTCTCTCTGAGACACTGCCCTCCCCACATCCAGGACTTCACGGCCTTATAGCTGTGGGATGTGCCCTGATACAGTGTGCCGCCAGCCCACCCTGCTCCAAGCCCCTATCCCTAGCCCCCTACCACTGCCACTGCCCACCCTGCTGGTCCCCCACAGCCACTGCTGCCCTGGCTGCAGACTGACGTCAGTGGGACCTTTGCAGAAGCCATTTGTGATAGCCTCGGCCTCAGCCCTGCCCCATTCTACCTTCTCCTCTGACCCTCCTCACATGCCCTGTGGCCACCAGCCCTTGCTCAAGGGTTCCTGCTGCCGGGTGCGCCCCTCCTCAGGGAAGCCCCTCACTGCTCCCAGACAAGATCAGGCTCTCGTCTTGCTCCAGCTTGCAGGGCCCCGCATCTCTTCCGTCCGCCCGGACCGCCATCACCTTACACCCACGGCGAGGCGCGCGCTTCCCTGGTGCGGCCCGAGAGGAGCACACGCGGGTCAGCGCACCGCCTGCTTGTAATGGCGTTCTGAAGAAGGGACTGTTAGATTCCCAGTAAACTGAGGCTCAGAGGAGTGAGGTAAGCCAGCCGCCCAAGGCCACGTTAACAGGCGAGTGGCCGACCCAGGTCCTCCTTGGGGACTCCACACGCTCTGTTCCAGAACGGACGCTGGTGGCTGCGTTAGAGGAAGGGGGACCCGGGTCCCATCAGTGGCCCCTGCCCGGGCCCGGCCTCGCTCCCCCCGCCACCGGTCCGCTGGAGGCCCTGGAGCTGCTGGCAGCCGCGGCAGGCCGTCCTGACATTCATCAACACTGGCTCTGTGAAGGGTTTAATTAACTTCCTGTTGCAATGGGGGATAATGAGTTTTAAGCACCACGTGACTCCGTAGGGCGGTCAAACGGCAGCGAGGGTGTCAAAATAAATGAAGTTAGGAATCGGGAGGCCGCCTGCGGGAGGGGCAGGGGGAGCCCAGTCCGCTCTGGCGGCCATGAGGTGCTGCCCGGGCCACCCTTGGTGGGCGGGGGTGGGGGGTGGGCTGCTGGCTCCGTGGACCCCATTGCGGGGTGGGGGGTGGCTCTGGCAGTCCATCCGCAGCTGGGGACCTTATCTGATCTCCGGGATGCCTGAGGGACAGAGAGAGCAGGGCTGGACCACGCCGGACCAGCCCTTTCTCCCCTGGGGCCCCGGGGGTCCTCTGCAAGGCCAGCATCTCAGACATCCCAGGACACTACGGTTCTTGTCTGCAGGTGGTCCTCGGGGGTTAGTGAGAGACACCCTTTCATGCAACTGCCCGCGTGTGGCCACTTACCCCTCCAGGCAAGGCCATGTTGGGCGCAGACAGGAAATATTATCTGGATATTTCCCAATCTCTGAGAGTTGGGGTCATGTGACATCACCAGATAGGAAATGTTCGCGTCCCCACTGGCCTCCTGCCTTTCTTTCTCCCTCTCTCCCGGCTGCTTCCTGCCTCCCCGCCTCCCTGCCTGCCCTACGCCCTTCCTCCCTTCTTCCCACCCCAAACACGTAGGGAACCCCCACTTGAGGCACCGCAGGGACAACTGCGAACAACACACACACACCGTGGATCACTTGGGGTCTGGCGGGAGCGGGGCTGTGGCCACGGTGGCGGAGCGGGCCGTGGGGCACGTGGCAGGGTGACATGTGCTATAGATAAAGCAGGGAGGGGGATGGGGCACTGTGGTGGCTCTGGAAGCCATAAAGAGGAGGTGCTGGCTGGGCAAAGGCCTGAGGCCGGGGGACAGCTGTGGGGAGAGGGTCCAGGCGGCGCCAGGGAGATCTGGCTGGGACCAGAGGGCCACGGTTCTTAGCCCTCAGAGGGAGCCACTGAATGTCAGGACTGGCAAAGTGTTTGGTGATTCTTGTGCGCACTGATGGCTGGGAAAGCTGAGGTCTAGAGGGGTGGTTTCCAGACTCACCCAGGGCCCTGCTGCCCCGGGGTACTCTCTGCGTGGCACAGTGCACCACCCCAAAGACAGGCCTGGGGATCTCTGTCCAAGCCGAACAACCCCTGGGCCTCAGGAAGGCCCCGGCCTGCCCTGCTCCCCACCTGGGGGCTTCAGGTGAGGGGGCCGCTGCCCT
The DNA here is from genome assembly GCF_023065955.2 of Ursus arctos. NCBI lineage: Eukaryota > Metazoa > Chordata > Mammalia > Carnivora > Ursidae > Ursus > Ursus arctos. Next base: position 1,403,128 of record NW_026622863.1, read on the forward strand.
GTGGGAAAGGGGTCATGGCCTTGGGTTCCCAGGCCTGGAGTGGCTGGGAAGGAGAGGCAGCCCTGAGGGGCTCCGCATGCCATTCCCAGGGCTACAATCCCTCAGTGGGACCCAGGGTCCTGAGGGCAGGCTTCCCAGGAAATAAGCTGCCTGCTGCTTGCTGCCTGGACTGGTGGGGAAACGGGGTCAGGGGGACGTGGCTGCAGGGCTGGAGCTCCAGAGCCCACACGTGGCACATTCACAGGAACACGGGCTGGACCCAGGGGCCCTCAAGTCCCATCCCCTCGTGGGGGTGCTTTGAGAAGCTCCAACACTGGGGAGCACCCCAGAGTGCAAGGATTTGATCCTTCTTGGGAGGCTTTTCGCTCCTGAGACTGTCTCTGTGGGTCCCTTTCGGTCCTGAGTCTTGCCACTGTGTGAGCGTGGCTGTCTACACACTCTCCCTGAGAGACGGGATTCTCTGAACCATCTTTGGCTCCAGAAACTTGGGAAAACCCACGGTGTTCTCCAGGGGGCCCTGAGCGGGTGTGCCGGGAAGCCTGTGGCTTTGTGGGACGCCTCCCCCTTTATGGGGCCAGGGGCGGAGGCAGGCATGCCTGCTCCTACCACCAGCTTCCCTCCCTCCGGTGGCCGGTCCACGGGCAGCTGGCCCGACCCCCCGCGTCCAGGTGCTTGCCCGTCCCATCCCTGCCCCTGTATCCCCTCACCTCGTCCCAGGAACCATCTCTCCTATCCTGTCTCTGGGCTGGTGGGGCTGAGGGGTCATTGGGGTCAGGCTTTGGGCCTAGAATAGGGTGCAACTGAACAATCGAGTCACTTATGTGACCTTGTTGCTAACATTCGGTGTCCCCCTGCTTACCCTGCCTGCTTTGGGGCCGCTCCCAGAGGGACCCTGCAGTCACGGGGCGAGCAGGCTCTCTGGCTTCCTGGAGGGGATGAGCCAGGCCTTGGGGACTCAGAGAGCTGTGGTCCCTGTATGGGGCCTGTGCCCGGGCTGCTCGACCCAACCCCCCCGTCTGTCCAGCCCTCTCCCGTGGATCCAGCGGGGTGCTGTGGGACGCGTGCACAGGGCCCTCTGGAAAGCCAGGTCCCCCGCACCAGATGCACCTCTCTCACTCACCTGGCGAGTCGGGGCGAGGTGGTGTGTTTGTCTGTGTGTGGGTCCGCAGGCCCTGGGGTCGGTGTGGGTGAAGCCGTGCAGTAAGTGTGTGTCTCTGAGCCTGTCGATGAGGTTGGGGTGCCCGCGTGCCGGTCGTGTTGGCATGTGGGAGCTGGCGGGCGCCCTGTCCACAGTGCCTTGGCTGCTGAGCTGCCTGAGCGACGGAGCTGGGTCAATGCTGCCACCTGCCGGCCAGGCGGGCGCCGGCCGCGTCTGATTTGCGAGCTTGGGTGGGGCCCGGAGTTTCCCTCCTATTTCCAGGGACTGGGATGCTGTCGGTCCAGGTATGGTGAGTTGAACAGAGGCGCCCAAGGCTGGGCCCCAGGATTCTGCATCCCCAAATCACCAGATGGTCGTTGTCAAACACAGCTCAGCCTCACTCCACCCCAACCCCAAACTCCAACCCTGTGCCCCTCTGTGCCCCCCATCTGAGGCCCTGCTACAGAGACCCCCAAGGAGGCCAAAGCCCCCAGCTCACCACAGAACCTGTCTGGAAGCCCCCAAGGGCAGCACAGAGTGGGCGTGTCCATGTGAGAGGGGTGGCCCCGGGTCCCCGGGGCTGGGAGTGCACATCTGGGAGGGGCTTGGACTGAGTGGGAGCACCTGGGAAGGGTGTTCCTGGCCGAGGAAGGTGAGCAGGAGTGGGTGGGGGCCCGGCGGGCTTGGGCAGAAGTGCTGGGACGCCACATACAGCTTCATGTGTGGCTCCCCTCCCCTCTCCCGCGCATATTGTGGGGGCCTGCTCTGAGTGCCCCTCGTGCCGCGGGGGCAGGGGCAGGACCGGCAGGACCGTGTAGGTGCTTGACTCTGGACACCTGCTTGCTCTCTAGGCACTTGTCCTGGATGCTGGAGTCTTTGAGGGTTGTCTTCAGGACGCGGTGGCCCTGGGGTCTGAGCCTGCGGTGGGGTCGTGTCTCCTGCTCTGACCCTTCGACCCTTCATAGTGCCTCTGCTGCCGTCCCAGGGCGCCTAAACTGAGCCATGCAGCTGACACATCACCTCTCCCGCTCTGCTCACCCAGGGCCCCCAGCTGTGTCCACAAGCCCGGAGGAGCTGACGGGATTGCTTGGCTGCTCAGGGGCGGCTTCGCAGGGATAGAAGCGTCCACTGAAGCCGCCTCGTGAAGAGCCAGGCCCTGGGTTCGTGGGGGCGGGGGGGGGGTGACAGATACCACAGCCGGAGGCTTTCTGTGAAAATAGTGAGGATATATTTGACAGGATGAGTTCACTATGATTTGCACAGTACAACCTCAGAGACCCCGTGATTTATTCATCAGCACTAAAGGCGCTCTGAGTGCACACAGCACCTTCGAGAAAGGCAATTTGGGCCTAATTTGGTCTCTTGCAAAATATCAAAATAAAAACTTTTGACACACACATTGCACCCAAGGTAAAAAAGAAAAGAAAAAAAACAACAACAGAACGACGCAAACCACGCACCTCAGAGATCCCTAAGAACAGAAGGAAGCCTCTCCTACCCTCCTGCCTCCTTCGCAGACACGATTCCATAAACAGGACGCGCGCGCCGACCCCTGGGTCATGTCAGTGCATGAGACGCCTCCCTGACTGGCCGAGGCGCCACACCCCGGCCCATACTGTCCCACTTGGCTGCCCCGACCGTGGACCGCGACCGTGGGGCTGGAGCCTGCCGGCGGCTGGAGCCCCAGCGAAAGACTTGTCGGGGCCAGTGGGCTTCGTGCGCCTCCCCAGCCGATCTCCCCGCCCAATCCCCTGGGTAAAACGCACCAAGGAAGCCTGAATTCACATTACAACATGAAATAGCACCAGAAATTCAGAGTAAAATTGCTGATACTTGCAGCGGAGAGCTCCTTGTGGGAGGAAGGCTCTAGAGAGGGCATCGGCAGAGGCAGGGGGACTGGGGAGGGAGAGCCGGCGGCGGGAGCTGGCTGGTGAGCAGCTTTCTCCATGTTCCCAAGGGGAGCCCAGTCCCCAGGGGTCAAGGTGCACTGGAGACCAGCGTTTCCATCAGCAGCACAGACAGCGGCCGCCACCACCCCGCAGTCAGAAAAGCCTGGTGCGCCCTGGGGGTCAGGGGGCCCACAAACAGCTCTTCCAGGGACAGCCCTGCCCCCCCACGTGGCTTCTAAGCCATTCCAGCAGCAGCAGCAACAAGACTAAGGGGAGCCTGAGGGAGGCGGCCTCGGCTCACTTCCCTGCTAGATGACGTGGGGGAGTCCCGTGCAAACCTTCGCATGAAGGGTCTGTGGCGTACTGCACCTGGGCAATGGGGCACACGGGGCGGGGGCGGCTCTCTCTTCAGACTTCTGGTACCGAGAAGAGAGCTGCATGGTGTCCAAGGGGCTCACCCTCACCTTCCATGTAGAAGGGGCTGCTGTCCACCCCAGGCCCTGCTCAAAGTATCCCAGTCTCAGCCCTAACGCCAGACTCCGAGCGCTTGCGTAAGTCCGGTGCGTTACCACGTGGCCACCATCCAACACCCTCAGAGGACTGAGGCTTGTCAGCATAGACAGGAGCCCCCGCTTGCGGGGCTGTTCCAAGCCCTGCTCCCAGGTACTCACTCATGGCTACAAATTACTCGGGAGGGTCCTTCTTTAACGGGATCTTGAAGCTGGTTAGTCGCTGCCCAAAGAGCTGGCTGAGGAGGTCATTCTGGGACGCGGCGGTCCTGCAGGCACGGGGGTTGGCAGGTTCAGCACCGTGGACAGCTCGGTCCCTCTTCGGGGGTCTGTGCAGGGGTCTCCCCTGGGGGCAGGCCTTGCCCTGGCCCTCCTTGCTGCGTCTGCAGTCCCCGTGGGTGTGTCCGGGGCCCCCCTGCCGTTGCTCCGTGGGCTGGGGTGGCATCGCGCTGCTCTGGCTACTGGGCCTGGCCTTGGTGGGGAGCATGCGGCTGGGCGTCGCCTGCTTTCTGGGGGCCCGGGGGGGCTTCTCAGGGACCAAGTGGGCTCTCCCCAAGCTCCCCACACTCCCACTCCTGCTTGGCCCCGGGGCCCGACCCTTCCTCTTCTTCTCACTGGCCTCCCCGTCCTCCCTGGTGCTCAGGCTCCCTCGGGGCCCCTGGTCACCAGCTTCCCTTGGCCCCTTGGGAGAGCGCTTGGCTCGAGGAGGGTGTTTGTCTGGGGCAGGGCCCTGGCCTGGGAAGTTGGGCTTGGCTGGGGTGGTGGCCGTCTCACTCTGGAGCTGCCCGCTGGCCGGCTGGGGCTGGCTGCCACCTGCTGTCTTGGTGCTGTGCCGTGGGCCTCCACTGCCCTGGGAGTTGGGGCTCAGCTTGGCTTTGAGGGTGGTGGGCTTTGGCCTGTCCTCAGTGCCATGGGTTAGCTCTCTGGGTGTAGGACTGGCCACAACCTTCTTTGGTTGCCCTGGGAACCTAGGAGCTTTGCTGGGGCTGGGCAAAGCCGACCTGTCCTTTGATGAATTCCGGCAGCCCCAAGGCTTGACGGCACTGCCCTTGTGGGACGGTCCCCCTGCACCTCCCTCAGGTCTGTGGCCTGTGGACACCTGCTTCTCCTGGAGCAGGGAGGGGGCTTCCAGGCAACGGTCAGGGGCACTCGGGGTCCTGCGTTTCCCTGAGAATGGGCCAGTAGCCCTCTTTTCCTCTACATCTTGGCCTCTGGTCCCCGGCTGGGGCACAGACCCCCCCAGCAGGAGAGCCTGCTGGAGAAGAGGTCCAGGGCTGCCTGGAGATGCCTCACCTTCAGACCTCCCCAGGGCTCCCTCCAGCTTGCGGCCACCGTGGCCATCCGCGGAGGCCGCCGGGAAAGGAGACAGAGCGGGGGGCAGGAGCTCCTGGAGGTCAGAGGGCACATCGCCCCCTGTGACCGGGTGGCACACGGGATCTACAAGCCTCTCCGGGGTCCTGGGCTGCCCCTTGGTGGTGCCAGGAGCCGCCTCTGGGCGGGGCTGGAGCAGGCCTGGGAGTGACCCCTCGCTCTGGGGAGGGCTGCGGCCCCAGGACAGAGGCCCATTGGCGCTGGGGCCGGGAGGGCTGCTGGACACAGCCACCCTGCGCCGTTTGCTGGGCAGTGTGCCCTCGCGGGCTGGCGCCTTCTGGCTGGGGGCGCCAGGCCTCCGCACGCCGCGGAACGTGAAGGGCTGCTGCCCCCCCCTCAGGTGTTTCTCCATGTGGCGGTCAAACTGCTCCTTCTTGGCGAAGGTGTAGTTGCAGGAGCTGCAGACGAAGGACCGCTTGCTGATGTGCGTGACGTTGGCACAGAGCTCGCAGGCGTACAGCGGGGTGTGCGGCAGCTCCAGCTCCTCCCTCACCCCGTGCGCCCCGCCCAGGTGTGCGCGCAGCTCCTGGTGCTCCGGGTAGACCCGCGGGCACTGGGGGCACAGGTAGACGCGCTGCGGGCTGTGCACCGCCAGGTGGCGCTGCAGCTTGAAGGGCTTGGGGAATCGCTTCCCGCAGTGGTGGCAGTCGCGGGAGGGGTCTTTGCAGCCCTCGTGCACGGGGATGGCGTGGAGGAGGGGCTCGCTGCCAGAGCAGGGCTCGGGGGACAGGCTGGGGGACGTCTTGGCAGAGCCGCTGGGAAGAGCGGGGTTCCCGCAGGCCGTCGGGCTGCTGTCAGCCAAAGCCCTATCTGGTGTCAGGGTGCCATCTTGGTTTGAGTCGTTGGCAGGACCCTTGGGTTTCACCGTCTCCCTCTGGAATTCCTTCCCGGCCCCTGTCTGTTGCCCCGATGTCTCTGCAGGGCTCCCGTTTGACTTGCCCATCGAGCGTTTGCCCCCACTGGGTCTGGACGCCTGTCCCATGATGCTGCCCAGGAAGCGTGTGACACTTCGGTCCCCCTCCCAGTCCCCGAGGGACCTTCGCGCCTGCCCCTTGCGTGCGAACCGCAAGGCGTGCTCCCGCAGGTGCTCGTTGTACATCCAGACGTCGGTGACCTCCCTCAGGCACATGCCGCAAGCCCAGCGCCCCGCCTTGCTCTGCACGTGCTTCTCCTGCAGGTGCTCCCTCAGCAGCTCGCGGGAGCCGAACCTGCGCTCCACGCACATGTAGCAGGTGGGTGGTGGCGAGGGGCTGTGGGCCAGCTTGTGGAGGTCCAGCTCGCCCAGGCCGCGGAAGCGCTGGAAGCACACCTTGCACTTGTAGGATGCCCTCCTGGCCTTGGCGTGCCGGTCCCGTCCCGCCGCCCCTCCTGCCCCGGCTGCTGCCTCAGCCCTCGGGCCCCGTGGCTCCTGGGGCTTCACCGTGGCCCTGAAGTGTAAGAAGCTCGTGCTGAGGACACCCGCAGGGTCGTCACAGGGCGTCAGGAAGCACAGGTCTTGTACCTCCAGTCTGGCGCCGAGCATCTCAAGGTCCACGGTGTTCCCAGGAAGCCCGCTGTCGTAGCGTTCCCGCTCCAGGTTGGGGGGCTCTGGGCTCATGTCTCCTAGAGAAGAGCCCATCCCTTCGGCGGGGGCCTGCAGGTCCAGGTCTCGCCAAGAGGCTGGGACCATGTGCAGCTCGGGAATGTTCTCTGACCGCTGGTCCTCGGTGTGGCGGGGGGACACGTCCTCGGCACAGTCCACCTCTGGGCCAGGCTCCAGGGCCCACAGGCTGGGGCTGGGGGCCCAGGGGTCAATGCCGGGCACCTTGCTGCTCAGGAAGCCCTCCAGCAGGAAGGACTCCGGCAGACCTGTAGCTTCGTCACCCCACGGGTCCTCATGGGAGAGGCAGAGTGAGCCCGAGTCGCTGAGGTCTGTGGGCAGGCAGGCGGAGGCCGGCGCGACGCTGCCCCCCACCTCGCTGTGGGGCTCCAGTGGAGGTGGGGCCTTCGGCTTTTTACAGCGCTTCCCGTAGACACGGGGGTTCTTCTTCCGAGTCAAGCGGTCGCCCAGAGGGAAGAGCTGGGAAAAGGAGGCTTCATCGTCAAACACGCTCAGAGGGTCCCCGAGACCCGGGCTGGGGGCTTCAGGAATGGTGCCCTCATGCTCCTGGACCCCGACCTGCACTTCTGGGCTCTGCAGGGGGCCCTGGGGGCAGCTGCTGCCGGTGCCACCTGCAGAAGCATGAGTGTCCCGAGGGCCTGGGGGGCTCGAGGGGGGCCCGTGCCCCTGCCCGACTCCTTGCCCCGACCCACTCTCGGCTGCTCTGCGGTCCCCCCCAGGCTCAGCCCCGGCTGCCCATGACAGCTCTTTGTAGACGTCTGGTATTCCGGCCTCCCTGGGTCCCCAGCACTCCCTGGCCACGGCTGTCTTCTGTCCCCCCAGCCCGGCCCCAGGCGGTGCCCATTCCGTCCCCTCTGCACGGGCCATCCAATCCCGGGGCGACCTCTGTGCGGCCATCTCCTCTGGGTCTGTGCCCACTGTGTTTTCCATCAGCGTGGGCCAGGAGGCGTTGGGGTCCGGCTCGGCCCGCACTGAGAGGGGGCTGCCTGGAGGCCCCAGGGGACTGGCAGTCACGGTGGATGGACCCCAGCGGCTTCTGTCTGAAATCACACCCGCACAGACTGGAGGATCCCTTGCCTCCCGGAACCTTCTTGTTCTCGGCTTTTGCCCCTTTTCCTGCGACTTCAGCTCTGACTTGCTGGGGACGTCCGTGGGTGCCCGGCCCCGCCGCTGGCCGCCTCCTTTCTCTGTCTGTTTGGGACAGTGCTTGTCCCTCACCAGCCGGCCCTGCTTCCTGGGCTCTGCAAACCTCATGTCCAGTCCCGGCTCGCCCGGGCCGGGGGAACAGCCTAGTGTGCCCCCCACACCGAGTCCCTCGGCCGTCTGAGGGCCTGATGCGTCCTCAGGAGCCTTGGCACCCCGGTCAGGGGGCGGCCCAGTGGCAGGGCTGGGGCCGCTCAGCGCCTGCCTTGGCTTCTCTCTCCCAGGTGCCCTGCGGCATTTCTTCTCAGGGGGCTGGCACGCCGGGGGCCGGGGAGCGGGCAGCGTGGGAGCGCCCCTGTGCAGCCCATGCTTCCTGGCTCTGTGGCGGCTCAGGCCTGGCCCGGAGCGGAAGGAGGCTGTGCACACTTCGCAGGTCACGGGCTGCCTGCTGGGGGCCCGGCCCGCCCGGGGGGCATTTTCTGGGGACCCGGGCTTCTGTCGGGTGCCCTGCGTACTGAGGGGGTCCCTCTGGGGTGTGTGGTGAACAGTTCTGAGGCTCTGGGGGGAGCTGGGTCTGGACTCACGGGCTGTGCTGCTGGGAGACGTGGTTCTGCCCCGGCGGAGCTCCGTGGATGGGCCGGTGAGAGGGGGGCCTCCAGTGTCAGCTCCAGGGGCCTTCATGGCACCAGAGCAGCCAGCCCCCGCCTCGCCCTCCTGGCAGGCACAGGAATCTGGCCCAGTGGTCCCCCATGTGGAAGGGTCAGCGGGCACAACGGTGACACCCTGGCCTTCCCTGTTGCCTGGGGGGTCTGAGGAGGGGGGGCCTGTGGGCATCCCGCTGGGGCTGGTGTGGGGTAGGGCTCCCCCGCCCTGGCAGTCTGGATGGTCAACCCCGGGGCCTCTGACTGCCCCCGTGCCATCTGTGGTGGGAATGTCAGGCAGGGCAGGGGCGTTCATGGTCACTCTCGGGGAGATGGTCCTCACGGGGGGAGAACGGGTAGCAGAGGCAGGAGAGCCCCTTGGCTTCTCCTTCCTGGAACCCTTGAGAGGTCCTGACATGCTGCCTTCAGGGCAGTCCTCCCCATGGGCAGGAGTGAAGACACTGATGAAGCCAGGCGGGCCCGAGGGAGGGTCCTGCAGGGGGCTGTGGTCCCCCAGGAGGGGGTGACGAGACAGGCTTTCCTGGAAGCCACAGGGGCTTTTCCTCAAAGATGGGGGAGCTGCTGCAGGTGGCCCAGCCCCAGCGTCTGTGGTGGCTGGGGTGCAGTCAGCCCTTTGCAGAGGGGGCCAGGCAGGAGAAGGGGCTGGGAGGAGCTGCGGGCTGGCAGGATCCCCACAGGATGGAGGTGCTGGGAGCAGCCCCCTCAGCTCACCTGAAGGTCCCGTAGGAGGGTCTTCCTGGGGTAGGTGCTCCCGGCCGGGGGGAATGGGGGTGGCTGCAGAAGCGGGCAAGGGGACACAGGTGGTCAGGTCCCTGATGGGGGGAGCAAGGCTGTCTCCGGCGAGCAGTGGCTGCTTCTCAAGGCCTGGGCTGGCCACGTCCTCTGAAGTCCGGGCTTCAGGCCCATTTTGGACGTGGGCTGTGACCAAGGTCGGTACCAAAGTTTCTGCATCAGAGGGGGCAGGGCTAGGGGTGGCCCATGCCTCTTTTCGAAGGCCCAAGACCGGGCTGTTTCCCTGGAGCTGTCCCCCGAGCCTGGCCAGGACAGCTCGAGCACCGGCACTGACCATCAAGAGGTTGTCCAGCCCCACCGGACTCCCCCAGTTATCTGGCTGCGGTCTGCTGGCTCCGCCTTGGTCCTCGGGCTTCTCAGCCTGGCCGAGTGTGTCCAGATGTCCGTCAGCCTCAGGCCCCCACTGACATCTGGCCGCTGCGGGGACATCCTGGGTGGGGCTGCAGGCCATGTCCCCACCTTCCACGCTGTCCCCTTCCAGATCTGAGGGCTCACTGCGCCGAGGGCTCTGGGTGTCAGCAGACAGGGGCCCCTGTGAGCCCAGGGCGTCCTCTTCCTTCCCAGAGGCTCTGGCCACCAGGAGCTGCAGCTGACATAGGGGGCTTGTGGCTGGGTCCTGGGGCCTCCTGCCGGGACTGGTGTTGGGCACGCAGGCAGGACTTGGGGAGGCCCCCACGGGCACAGACTCCTCATTACCCTTAAGGCCAGGGTCCCCCGCCCCAGAATGGGGGAGGCCTGCCTCTTCTGGCTGGCCGGCTCTGCTTACGGAGTATCCTTCGGGGGCGTCGCTAAGCCCAGCACCACAAGATGGGGCGGTCCCCTGAAGTGCCAAGCTGGGTGCCAGACGGGCCAGTGGGCTGCCAAATGCTTCCAGCTGCAGGGCATGGCTTGCGTGCATCTTGGCGGTCCTGTTATTTTGGGGAAGTAAAGGCTCACGGCTCGGGCTGCACTTTGCTAAGCTCCTCACGTCCGGTGGAGGCTTGAACAGCTCTCCAGAGCTGGGCAGAGAGACTTCCGCATGGACCCCGCAGTTCCCTTCTGCCTTGCAGGGGCCAGTCTCCAAGACTCTGGCTCTCTGTCCTGCTTGGAAGTTGTGGTCGGCCCCACAGAGGCTTCCGGGAGCCCCAGATGCCCCGTCTGCACGTGCACGAGGGGAAAGGCCTGCTTCTCCTGGGTGGGGTGAGGGCCACTCCTCCTGGGTGCTCCCCAGCCCCCCTTCTGTGGTGGCCACTGCTGGTTCTGCCCCTTCTGGTTGTGGAGTCAACTCCCCAAGGCTGGTGAGGTCGGCCTTGGAGAAGGTGTCCCTGGGGGGCGGGGTGGCCTGGGGGGTGGGCAGAGGGGCCCCTGTGCCTGCGTGTGTCCTGCCCGCCTGCCCAGCTCTACACATTTCTGGGGCCTCGGGCCCCCCTTTACTCCGCAGCTGACTCTCTAATTCGGCGACCAGCCTTTTGATTTCCAACTCACCTTCAGACAGGTTGCCCGTAAAAGCGATGCCACATTCGCTGACCTTGCCAGGCAGAGGGGGAGGGCTGGCAGCCACTGCCCTTTCCCTCGGGCACCTCCTACTGAATGTCTTTTCCCCCAAGAGGTCAGGAAGGTGACCCATGTGGCTGGCCAGCGTCGGGGACTCCTCCAGCAGGGACCAGCCCTTGTCGGGCAGAAGCGGGGAGTATGGCGGCTCTGACTGGGGTTTCCTTGGGGGCGGGTCGGCACACACCATCGAGGAGTGGGTGTCTCTGATTCTGGATAGGCTGCTGTAGGCTGGCGGGTCAAATCTGTCCTCAGGCAGCCCCGGGAAGAGTGGCGTGGACTCCAACGTCAGAGGTGATTCGGCTTTGCCGGGGCCCCCGTGGATGGCGTAGGGTGGATTCCTGGGTGGTTTTGGCTCGAGGGCACTGGCGTCCACAGCATCCCGGGGCAGGCGCGTGCTGCTGGCAGGCAGAGCGTCTGGAGCTAAGGGCTTGGAGTAGAGCTCTTCTGGGAGACAGCCAGGCAGTTCTTTGGGTCCGAGGAACAATTTGCTGGGGGGGCTGCTGGAGGCCTGGGGTCCCTTTCTGGCAAGTGGAACCCCCCCACAGTCTCCGTTAAGAAGAGCAGGGCCACAGCCAAGATCAGGGCTCTTCAAAAACAGAGAGCCAGATTCAAGGTAGGCGGTGTCGGCGGCATGAGCACCAGGTGCCAGCAACTCTCCTGGTGGGTAAGCAGGGGGGTCCTCTCTGTCCTGGGAGGCGGGTGGCTCTGTGCACCGGGCAGCGCCCAGCAGACTCCCACGGCACACCCAGGGGTCCTCTCTGCCCGGCTCCAGGGCTGGAGGGTTCGGGCTTCCCCCCACACGGGAGGCTGGAGAAGAGCTTGGAGCCTCTCTGGGGAGTTCTGTGGCAGCTGGGGGGAGCTCCTTGGCAGTTTCGGAGTTCTGGGTGTCCTGGGGGGAGTCCAGTGCCGGACGGTTCTCCTCTGGGGTCTTGGCACTGGCAGGAACCTGCAGGAGATGCTTGGGGCCTCTGTCCTTGGGGCCTGGGTGAGGCCTGCCCGGCTCCTCCGGGCTGGGGGAGGCCCTGACCTTTGTGGCTTCCCGCCTCATGACCGTCCTGGGTTTCTGTGGCCCTCCGTCCTCCTTGGACCCCGAGGTCACCTCCACTTCCTTCTGCTTTGTGCCTCGGCGCCACCGCCGGCAGCCCTGGCGGGGGGGGGGCCGGCCTCTGAGGCGGGAGCCCTGTGGAGCGCCGTCTTCCTCCTCCGACTCCGAGGCACAGGCGAGCTCTTGGAGCCCGCCCTTGGTGCGACTGGGCGCGGGCCTCGGTGGTCCCAGGGGGAGGCGCCCGCCCTGGGCGCGAGGCCCCCTGTGGAGCTTGTTCTTCTGCTGAACGATTTTGTGGATGAGCTCCTTGCTCCAGGAGCCGCCCCGCACCTTCCTCCTCCTGGACTCCTTCCCCGGGGACAGGCGGATGCGCTGGGAGCTCCTGGTCTCCACCGGGAGGGCCTGCCCGGCAGGATCTTCGTGGCTCCTGAGGTCCCGGGGGCGGGGCAGGGGTGCCTCAGCCCCCTGGCCTTTCCTCCTGGGCCTCAGGCAAGTGGCTCTGGGGCCCTTCCGGCTCTTGGTGGAGCTGGACCTGTCCGGCTCTTTCTGGAACAACTTAAACCGCTTGCCTCTCCTCTGCTGACTGACCAGGCCAGCCCCATCTGCCTCCGCGGGCACTGGGCCCAGGGAGCGGGTTTTGGGCCGGCTGCGGGCCGGGCAGTCCCCATTCCCAGGGAGGGGGGCCTGGGCCCCCGGGGGGGTGGCCTCGCCCGGGAGCGGGGACTGGGCTTTGCCCTCTGGCATTGTCCCCACCCTGGTCTTGGGGGGCTGTCCGGCTCCAGGACCTCGGGGGCCTGAGGGCTCCTCATCAGCAAAGACGTCGATAAAGCTGCTGTCGATCTCGGGGTTGTCGGACTGGTACCCCAGGCCGTTGAGCGCCTCCGTGATGAGGCTGTCCAGCTTGGCGTCGTCCTCCGGGTCCAGGTCTGCTGCGGGGAGGGGGAAGGGGGCGGCGGCCAGGCCGGGCAGGAAGCTGGTCCTCAGGGGGTCCTCTTTGCCGTCAGGCCTGACGTCCCCACCTAGTAGGAAGGGGACCGTCTTGGTGTGGCCAGGCAGGCTCAGGTTCCCGCCGGCTGGTGCTTTGGGGGTGGCGGGGGGGCCGGGGGGCCCCGGGGGCTGCGGGTGGCCTTCCTTGGCCCTGGCCAGGAGCCCACTGCAGAACTGCCTGTGTCCCAGGAAGGCGGCCAGGCTGCTGTAGTTCTGGTCACACTGCCTGCAGGTGAGCAACACGTCCAGCTGGTCCAGGCTGGCGCTGCTCAGGGGGAAGTGGTGGGCGGGGTAGGGGGGCGGCTCCCGGGGGAAGCCCTCCAGCCCACCGCTGCCCACCTCGGGGCCTGAGCCTGGGAAGGGAGCCTCGTCCAGGCATTTGAAGGTGCCCTCAGCCCCCAGCCCCTCTGCAGGGAAAGGGAAGGCTCTGACGGGCTCTGGCTGGTAGTGCATGGGGACAGCGTGTGGGGGCTCAGGGGACGGGTAGGGGCTGCCCGTCTCCGGGGGGTGAGTGTTGGGGTGGAAGAAGGCGGGGGGCCCGAGTGGGCCGGGAACCTGGCTCTCCTCCGAGCTGGGGTTGGCTGGGCTGCTGGACAGGGGGGACAGGGAAGAGCAGGAACTGCTGCTGGCCGTGTTGGTGGCAGGTGAGGGCAGCGGGGACTCGCAGGGAGAGGCGCCCACCACCCTGGGCGGGGGCAGGCCGGGGGTCGCCCGGGGTGAGACCTGGGACTGGGCCACCCCAAAGAACAGGGGCTGGGCTCCGGGGTCCTTCAGTCCGTTGTAGGCAAATAGTCCAGGGGAGCCGCCGCCGTGCTGGCCTGGACTGCTTCTCAGAACTGCCAGCTTCTCCCCGGGCCCAGGAGTCTTGCCAGCAGCACCCAGGGCTCCCTGGCTGCCCCCCTGCCACTCAGGGGCCCCCGGGGGGAAAGGCAGCTGGCTCAGCACCTCCATGCGGTGGGGGCTGGGCCCGGTGGCTGGGAGCACCTGGGGCCAGGGCAGCGGGGGACTCTGGGGGAGGCCAAGGTGCTGGCCTAGGCTGGCCTGGCCTTCAAAGAATGCATTCCTGGTGGTGGCTGGGGGGCCCAGGGGAGGTGAGGGATAAGGGGCTGCAGCAGGGTCCCACAGCTGGGGCAGTCTGGTGGGCAGGGGCCCTGGGGTGGCCAGCTCTGTGTCCAGAGAGCCCGGGCTGGTCCCCACTCCGCTGGCCCCAGGGCTCCCATAGGTCTGCCCAGGAAAGTGCCTCTGTGACAGAGAGTTTGGGGGGCCCCTGGGGCTCCCCAGCCTGTCATCGTGGGCCGAAGGCGGTCTTTCAGGGAGGGTTTTGGTCAGGCTCTTGTGCAAACTGTCCGGAAAGGTGGCCGTGCTCTCCGAGAAGGGGCTGGGGGCTGGGGGAGCAGCACCGGGTTGTGGGGGAGCACAGCCGAGGTCACTGGGGGGGTCAAGGCTGGGCCGGCCAGGGTAGCAGGGTGGGGGTTGGGGAGCCGGCCGGGTGGGCAGGGGGTAGGCTGTGCCTGTGCCCACCGCCTCCTCTGGCCATGGCCCCCTGGGCTGGCGGAAGGCAAACACCAGCGCTCTCTCCCCGTACTTGGGCGGGGAGGTGTCCTCAGGGAAGGGTTTTGGGCCGGGCCCGTGTAGTGCCTGGAAGGGGTACTGGAAGGAGACCACCCTGGGGCTGTCCTCTTCGGGAAAAGGCTCTGGCTTGGCAGCAGGGACCCCGAATCTAGCACCTGGGAAGCTGTTCTCAACAGTGGGAGGCCAGCCGTCAGCCCCTCCGGCCTGGAATTCCGAGTAGGAGGCTGGCCTGCAGGGACTGGCACTGCTGCCTGGGGGTGCCCTCAGGGGCGGGGGCCCGCAGGCGGCATTCGGTGAGGTATAGTTGGTGGAGGTAAAGCTGGAGGGGGTCTCCTGGAAGCACCTTTGGAAACTGAGCTCTTCTGGGGTAGGTGGGGCCTTTGCCTCTGGGGGGCCGGGGTCCTCGCCCTGGGGGCCCTCAGGAGTCTTGTCCAGAGTGGGTCTGGCCCTCGAGCCAGAGACGTTCAGATTATAGAACTGCTGGGGGCTGCTGTCTGCCCTGCCGGGCTGCTGCGGGAAAGCCTGTGTTTGGCTCCTCCCTGGTGGGGCCCGGGGGCTGCCTCCTTTCCCCAGGAGGCTGCTCAGGGACTGCGTTCTCAGGAGTGGGGCCTTGGGCTCCACCTCCCCTGCCTGCCACGGCTGGGATTCTGGAAGCTCCGCTGCATGGGCCCTGCTTCCCGTGGCCTTGGTGGTCCTGCTGGCTGGGGCACCGTCCTCGCCGGGTGGCTGGGAGGGGCCCCCCGTGCCCCTGGCTGCTGGGCAGGGCTGCAGATCTCGGGTCATGGCTGGGGGCGGTGCTCTGCGGGGCTGTTGCCCGGGCATGGCCCCTCCGTCTGGACACTGGGAGGACGTGGTGGTCCAAGGGGGCCCCTGGAGAAGCCTGTTCTCATGATCCCGAATGGAGCCTGCAAGGAAAGCACAGGGTGAGGGGGGGCTCTGGGGGCTGCACGGGAGCCCCTGCAAGAGGAGGCTTCCCTTGGGGGCAGAGAGGGTCTGAGAAGACCGCTGGCCACCCTCGAAGCAGCCCGGCTAGGTCCCCACTGGGCCACGAGTGGAAGGGCCCCGTGGGGCACACAAGCTCCCAGACGTGGCCCCCATGGCGGGGATGACAGGCACCCAGGGGCCATCTGCATGGGCTGAGAGAAACCCAGAGGGGACCAGGGGAAAGCCCAGGGAGGAGGATGGGCCGCCTTCACCTGCCCGGAGCCATGGGAATTGAGGAGGTGAGGCTGTGCTGGCGGAGTCTGGCCTGAGGCTGGCAGCTGTCCCTGGCGCGGCTGGCCCTGCCCCGGGGGACCCACTGGTCAGCCCCCGGAGTGTGGGGCCTGCGTGAGCATTTCTAGGCAGCGCCAGGCTCCGCTGGTGCTCCCGCCCACATGTGGAGACGCGCCCAGGGGCTGCCCCACCGAGGAGGGGTGTCGTGCCTGATTTGGGGCACAAGCGCCCCTCGGTCTCCCGGGTGGGCACCACCCCCGCCCCTGGGGGTCCTCCCACATCCCATCTCCATCCTAAGCAGCAGCCTCGCCCCCTCCTCTGGCCTGTGCCTGGGGCCCAGCCTCTGCTCCCCTTTCCCTCTTGGGACCGGGACCTTGGGGCAGAGGCTTGTAGGTGATGTTGGTCGAACGGGTACGTGATAGTAACAGCAGCACGGTGCTCCCTCTGAGCACTGCTGAGCCGGGGCACTGAGCACTGTCAGTTCCTTCTGTCCTCACACTGGCTCAGGAGGCCGGGACTGTTACCGCCAGCCCTGGGTGATGGGTGAGGAGTGGAGACAGGGGCCTCACTGCTGGTGGAGGGCGCTGGGTCCCCAGGATCCCCACGTGGCCCCATCTCTAGGCTGGTCTGTGCCGCACGCGGTCCAGACATGTGCTCAGGGCCAGGACCCCTGCAGAGCCCCCCGTGCTCCAGAGCGGTGGTGTGGTCTGGGGAGGGGGCAGGGCCCTCCTGGACGTGTCCAGATCTGCCCTCCGTGTCCCTGCCCCTGGGACGTGGGGGTCTCAGGGGAGCCCCCGCTGGTGCTGGTGCAGAAGACATTGGTGGCTGTGTCCCAAGGACAGAACGGGCCCCTCGAAGAACGTGTGGTGTTCGTGTGGTTTGCTGACTAGTTGTGCTTCTGCAGAGCCCGGGCCCCAGGGGCAGGGAGCTGACGACTCGGCTCTGCCTGGGTCTGGGGTCTTGCACACAGAGGCTCTCACAGCTGGGGCGAGGTCAGCTCCCACACCCTCGACCTTATAGGGATGGCTCATGGTGACTCCTGCACCAGGTGGTCCTAAGGTAAGCTGGCTCGGTGTCTGGTACACGGGGGCAGGCTGCCACCTCCCCGAGCCTCAGTGTCCCCCAGGCACCGCCTGAAGCCGGAAGGGACTCGGGCTCTGCGGGCCCCCCAGGGTGCGGGGCCACCTCGGAGAAAGGTGACCCGGGCATCCTGTGTGGGTTTCTGAGGGGGAGCAGAAGCTTCCAGCCCCGCAGCCCATGTCCTCCGGGGCACGCTCATCACCGTGAAGCCCAGCACTGCAGGCTCTGCTCAGACGGCTCCCTCTGGGGTTCTGGGGGGGGGAAGAGTCTGCCATCCCCGTGGAAGGACCGTCCCAGCCTGTCCCAGCCCGTCCCTCTGCCAGCAGCCTTGGCCACATGGCTTGGTGTGGCCACGAGGTGAGAGTGGCAGTGACCTTGCTGCCGCTGAGCCCAGACTCCAGCCTGCTGCCTTCGTGGGGGCTGAGGTCACACACTGCGGCCAGGCTGCTTGGCCATGTGGCATCAGAGGAAGTGCACCGGGATGGAGAGGGCACTCAGGACAGGCAGGTGCAGGGCGGCTTGGGGACACGCAGAGACAGTCCTGTGTCCTGGGCAGGGACTGAGGGAGCTGGGTCAGTTCACAAAGGACAGATAGTGTGGCCCCCGTAGGGTATGGAATGGGGCCCGCAGGGAGCAGGCAGCCAGCTCGGGCAAGGGTGGCCCCGCCTCTGTGCAGTCTGACCCAGGCCAGGGCATCTCTTGAGGTACCCCCTTGCCGTCGATGACAGGGACACCCCACAGCCAGAGTGTGGCCCCATTTTCAGGGTGGTGGCCCAGTGTGAGTCCGGCCAGGAGCCAGCTCTGGTGTCTGCCCCCACTAGGAGTGGAGGGGCTCTGGCCTGTGGGACCTGCCCTCCTGGGCTTCCCAGACAGACCAAGGCGGCAGGACTCAGGCTGCCCCAGACGCAGGCCCAGGGCTTCAACTGCAAAAGGCCTCACGGCCCATGGATCACATGTGTGGACAGTGAGGACCTCTGACCTCATGGGTCCTTCCTCACCAGCCCCTGAGCTACTGGCCCCTCTGGGACACTGGTGCAGAGGAAGGGGCGGGCCTGGGTCTCCCCATGGCTTCCAGAGCTTTCTAGGGGGTGGCAGGTAAGGCCCCGCAGATCCAGACTCCAAGAAGTGTCTCCCGGGCAGGGTGAGTGGGTGGGTGGGGGGCCTGGCAGGGCCCAAGGCCCTGGCTCAGATCCCTGTCCCATGTTGGCACACTACCCAGCCTTGTCTAGCCTTGGTCTCTCCATCTGTGACCTGGAATCTTCTCAGGATGGTCAAGGGTGAAATAAGCCAATATCGCTTCATAAGACAGCTAGCAGAAAGCGGGCGTGAACCCGCATATTTTCCTGGTTAAAACCATAACCGTTCCATCGCCGGCTCGAGGGAGATGCGGTGAGGACATCACAGAAGGGGGGCCTGGCCTGCTGATGCCCTGCCGTCTGTACCCCTCCCGCGCCTGGGGCCGTGGTTCGAAGCCACGGGCCAGCCCCCGACGGCGGGGTCCGGGGGAAGGTCTCTCGGGGCGGCAGCTGGTAGCCCCGTTATGGCAGAATGGGGAGGTGGAGAGAGCTGGCCGGGTGTGGTGTGGTGGGGTGGGATTCGGGGCTGGGGACAAGGGCATCTCTGGCGGCCCCAGGGGCGGCCTGACCACGTTCAGCTGTCCTCGGCTACGTACCTGGGGAGTCAGGCCATCCGCTGGGTTGCCGTACAGGTCAGTTTCCTGAGCAATGAGGATGTCTTGGCTGCCGAGAGAATGGAAAGTGTGTCAGGATCCGTGTGGTGGGTGGCTGAGGTGGACAGCCCCCCCACAGAAGGAGCCGGCTGGAGGGAGCAGCTCTGAGCCCGGCTCCCTGCCCCGCGCCGCGCAGAGCCAGTGGGGCTGCTACAGGGGTCGCAGGGAGATGGGTGAGCTCAAGGGGCTTGGCCTGGGGGTTCCTGCAGGGCTGGGGGTCAGCTGCCTGCCTCCCCCCAGGTTTGATGATTAGTTTACGTTTCCTTCTGCTAGGAAGTGTGTGCACAGAGGACACATTCATGTGATTCCCAAACCCAAGGACACGCCCCAAGGACTGCAGAGGAAAGCCCTGTGCGGAGCCCCGCCCCGTGCGGAGCCCAGCCCCGTGGGCCGTCTGCCCCAGTCCCGCTGGGTGAGCACTGGAGGCGTAGTCTTGTGTGTCCTTCCAGAGCTTCTTGATGTAAGTACTTACTCACACATCCTTCCTGCTTCAGCAAAGGACAGTCGGCTACGCTTATCACTCCCTACCTTCCCTTTTGTAGTTACAGTGTAACTTGGAGATCGTTCCACGGGACGCCACAAAGAGATTCCTGTTTGTCTGTCTGTCTTCTCCTCTCTCCACCCACACAAGCCACGGAATATTCTGCAGGACGAAGCGACAGCTCCTTGGGCATCCAACGACCCCCACTATGGCCCCTATAAACAACGGGGCGACAAACAGCCCGCAGGTGAGGCCTGTGGGGTACAGCTAAGAAGAGATGGGGGTCAAAGGGCAAGTGCCTCTGTGATTTGGAGCGAGGCTGTCAAAGCAACCCCATGATGGCTATAAAATTCAGCTACAAATTCCTTGATTTCACCTCCCTCCAAACGGTGGAGCCCGGTCCCCTCCCGTTCAACGTGGGCTGGACGTGGAGGCCGGAATGCACAGGGCGAAGGGAGGGTGCTCAGCTTTAGAAATTAGCTCACTAGGATTCCGCCTGCTCGTTGTCCGTCACCTGCTGGGGGGGCCACGGGCCACCACGTTGCAGGACGCTAAGCAGCCCTGTGGGCAGGCCTGCGTGCAGGGCACCGGGGCCTCCCACCCACGGCCACGTGAGCTGCCACCTGGGAAACGGCTCCTCCAGCACCAGTCGGGCCTCCGGACGAGCTGGCCGCCCCTGCCGACCTTCCAGCACACCCTCGGGGAGGTCTCAGCCCGCCCACCCCACGGAGCCACTTCTGGGCCCCTGACCTCGGAAACCGTGTGAGATAACAGACGGTGGCTGCTTTCAGCAACAGACACTCATCTCCCAGCCGACGCGTCTGGAATTCCTCCCGAGACCCCAGGCTTCGCTGCGAGCCCCGCACCAGAGCAGGAAGGGCGGCCTTCCCCGGAGCTGGCAGGCTGAGGTCCGCTGACCTTGTGCAGAGCTGTCACTCTGTCACCCGGTCATGCAGACATCTTTACGTTTGCGCTGGATGCGTGCGAGGAGATTCGCGTGTCGGCCTCATGGAGCCTGCTGGGAGACCGGAGAACTCCAGGAGGAGGCGTGACTCGTCCATCACACAGCACGCGGCCAAGCACGGGGACGAGACCGGTCTGCTTGTGACCGTGCTCCCACACTGGACATAGTGCCCTGCACCGTGGGCCCCGTCCCAGTGACCACTTCCCCTCCCTGGGGGTTCCCAGCCTGTGGGCAGAGCTCAGCCACCCTGTCACCCTCTTTGCTTGGCCCCGCGATGGGGGCCAGATGTTGTCTACAGGACCCAAGGGCACTCTCTGCCCGTGGCCCCTGCAGGGGCTGGATGAACCATCTCTAGGCCTGGACGGCGGGGCAGAGTGTGTGCCCAGGGTCTCGGGTTCCCGTCCCCGCCCGGGCTCTTGGCGAGGCCCTCGGTGTGCATGGGTGTGGGTTTCAGCGGGCCTGGGGCCCCTTTGAAGTCAGGAGATGCAATCCCTCTGACCCCAGGCTGCCCCAGGGAACCCCCAGGAGTGCGGGCACCTCCTTTTCCCTCAGAAACACTACCTGGCCCCGCTCGCTCTGGGTAACTCAAGACCGTGGGCATGCCGGCTGGCTCTGGCTGGGGTGTGCGGCAGGAGCTCCCGGCAAGAGGTGGTCCTGCCGTAGGCCTGGACCCCTGCCCTCCCGGTGCCCCTCTGTGACCCCTCGATCTCCTGCACGGCGTCTGCCCTCTACTCCTGCTCCCCTCACCCCTGCAATGTGTCCTATTTCACCGTGGCCTCTCTGTCCGCCTAGAGCTCTCCTGTCCCTTCCTCCCCTGGCCGTTCCTCCTGAGAGCCCCCCGCCCCACCCAGGATGCCTCCCTTGCTTCTTTCCCACTTTCCCGATTCCCACCCACTTGCAGGGAGAACCCACGTGCGTGATGGGGCAGAAGGGCCAGCCTGGACCTCTGTGGGGTTGCGTCTCCTCGCCTGTAAAATTGGGACCATCAGTCCTGATCCCAGGGGTTGCTGACGCCCCATCATTCATGCAGACCAGCACATAGTGGGCACTTGCCGAGCTGTGCACTTCCTGGGTCATCTCCCATCCGCCTCTTCCTGGAAGCCCTCCTGGTTACGCGAGTATCCACCACGGAGATACTGGTTAGGCAGCAGTTACTGAGCGTCTCCTCCGCGGTCAGGGCGGACCGTGTGCCCACACCCGGGGTCGGCCTATGCCATCAGAGCCCATGCCCCGACCTCCTGTGTGACCCTGTGCTTCCCAGCCTGTTTCCCCAGCTGTACGTGAGGCTTTGTACCCACTGAGTCCTCAGGCCTGTGCCGGCTCCGTCTTCCAAGTGCAGGGACATGGCCTCACGTGGGCCTGGGCCGGCACGGAGCTCCGCCCCTCGCCCCACGGCATCCGACTTCGTCCCCTCATCCTGGCCTCGGGGTGGGGGGGGAGCCTTGGTGAGTGATGAGGGGTCGACCAGGGGGTGAGGGTGGGGCTGTGCCCAGGCATGAGCCCCTTCCCGCTCAGGAGGCTCCAGAGCCCCCACCGGGTGTCGGGACCAGCTGGGGGTGGGGGTCAGGCAGGCGGACGTGCCACACAAGGCCGCCAATGCAGCTGCAGGTGCTGTGGCCTTCCCTCCGGTGCCAGAGAACCCGGCCCCGTGCCTGGTGCTCCTTTTCTCATGTGCTCTCCCGGCCGCCCTGGGAGGCCAGGGCCATCCTCCCCTCGCAGGCTACAGACAGGAAACTGAGGCACGCGAGGGGAGGCCTCTCACCCAGGTGGGGCGCCCGAGGCAGGTGCAGGCCCGTGTGGTCGGGCCGGTGGCCAGGATAGGACACACAGGGGCTTAGGTCGGGAGCAGGGTCCGGTGGGCGTGCGCAGAGCCTGACGGACAGGAAGTGCCTCTCAAGCACAGCATCCGGGTTGGGGGCTCCTGGCCGGGAGGCACCCTGACCGCCGGTTCCCTGCTCTGCCTCTGGCCGCCCCGGCCCCTGGCCCTGCCGCTGGCCTCCCTGAGCGCACACGGCTCCCGGCATCCCCCGGGGCCGCTCCCCCGGTCCAGGGCCATGTGCGGGGCGGGGAGGGGGACCCTAGGGCCAGCTCTGCAGGGCGGGGCCTGCGGCTCCAGGTCCTCCGCTAGAGAGCCAAGGGGCAGAGCCGGAGCAGCGCAGCCGTACCCATCCACCTCCACGCCAAGGTCCTTGCACGCCCGCCACGCCCTCGGTGCCCGCCGCACCCATCCCAACCCCGCCCCGGCCGGCTGAGCCACCAGGTGCGCCCAGGATCCTGGGGCCAAGTGCAGCGGCCGGAGCCAGGCCGGGGCTTCCGGTCACCAGCCGGGGGCTCTGGGCGCTGTGGCGTGGCTCCTAGCGACATTCCTTCTACCAACATTCTCCTCTCCTTTTCCTTCAAATGCTGCCGCTCTGCTTACGACTCTGTTACCCGAGCACTCAGATAAACCCGTGCAGGTGGAATTATATCTACGATACGGCCCGAGGGTACGCTTAAGAATACTGTGCAGATTATCAGCTGCATTTATCTTAATTACTTTGGGGAAAGTGGAGGCAGGCGTTGCAAGGGGCCGGGAAGTGTGTTTGTCCGTCTTATCCAGGCGCATATTTGAGATCCTTTAACAGAAGGGAGATAAGAGGAGCACGTGGAGAGAAGATGATGTCTTCCAAGATGACAGGGAGGGGGCTGGTGGGTGGCGGGACTCCTGCCTACGCACGCCCACCCTGCAGCACAGACAGGCCCCTCGCCCCGTCCTTTTGTTCCGCGAAGACTGACACTGGGGTGTGTGAACACACTTCCCGCAGCAGCTCCTCCCATCCCAGACTTCAGGGGTCAGCCGGCCAGCCAGTGCCCACGGGCCAGACGCAGCAGGTCCCTGCGCCGCGCAGGAGCCACGGCCCCTCCCAGACACCACACAGCCTCCTCTGGGCGGGGCCGCAGACCTGATCCCCAGTGAGCGGGGAGCACTGGGATCTGACGGGCAGGGTCCCGCTGATGTGTGACAGGGCTGTGCTGGCTGGGGCCGCAGGAGGAGAGGGACACGGAGCGGGCTGTCCGTGTCCAGCCCGGCCCAGGGGAATGCTCCCCGAGCCTGAGCGGCCTGGTCTGTCACATCCCAATGGCCTGTGTGGTCTGGACCGCACTTGCCAGCCCAGCTAACACCTGGCATTAGGAGAGCTGCCAGAAATCAAAGGTGGGAGTCCCGGCCTGGCCACCACCCCGGCCAGGGGCTGTCCCTGATGACTGTGCTGACTCTGGAACCCTGGGCACCAACAGTTACGGGTGGCAGGAGCCTGGCTGGCTCTCTAGGGACCTCGGTGCTCTCACCTGCAGGATAGGAGTGACCACACCGTCCCATAGAGGCTGAGCAGGGAAGGGCCACGGAGGGAGCCTGGGGAATTGAAAGTAAGAGGGGTTAAGTCCTTCGGAGGGCAACACATTGGGGAGCCCGGGGGAAAACTCTACTGGGGGCTGAAGGGACTCCCGTGCCTTCATGCCTGAGCTCTGGGTTCGGGCGCCACATGCCTGAGAGGTCTGCACACTGCATGCCTTGATCTTCCTGCCCTGCAGCCCTCTGCCCTCACCCCACTACCCTCCCTGGCACCTGCTTGCCCTCTGCCACCCTCCGCATCACCGCACACCAGGTGAGCTCCTGCCTCCGACACCTGCACTGGCCATTCCCTTCTCAGGATATGCCTCCTGTCCCTCCTCCCCTGGTCTAGCTCCAATGCCACCTCCTCCAGGAAGTCCTCCCTGACCCTGGAGCTAGCACAGCCACTGCACGAGGTCACTCTCTGGCCCTCTGGGGCTTATTGCCGCACTGCCCTGACCTCCACCACAGGCAGCATGAGGGCTGGGCTCCGGCCTGTCTCGCCGGCCGTGCTGGCTCAGGCCCCAGTCTCAGGGTCCAGCACAGCCTGGAGAGGACCTGGTCTGCCCAGCCTTCTGCTAACCTCTCTGGGTGCCTTGGGGAAGCTTTGCAGTCCTCAGTTTGTCTGTCTATGAGCACACACACGCCCACGTGTGCACCCCCGTAACCACAAACACACATGTCCCCATGCACACACACCCACACGTGCGAACGGTCACCAGCAGGCACAGATACACAGATCTATGTGAACACACACACATGTACCCGTGTGCTCTCGCCAGGCTGTACGCTCTCAGACTCTGGACCCCGTTCTCCTGGGAGGAACCGGCGGGCAGGAGGCGCTGCCCTGGGCCCCTCCACCTCTGCCCCGGCACCGGACTGCAGGGATATCTGGGGGCAAGGCCAACACTCGGTTTGGGGAGTGCGTCCTGCACCCTAGATGATAACACTGTACAAGCCCAGCCTAGCCCTCTCTGGCTGCCCCCTGACCGATTCCTTGGCAAGTTCTTCTCCCCGGCCGAGAGGGACAGGGACTGTGGGGGTGTGGACAGCCAGGGTCTGCCGTGCAGGGGTCCCGCTGGGAGTCAGGGGTTCCAGGAAGCTGCCAGCCAAGCTGGGGGTGTGTGGAGCATGCGTCCACTGTCCGAAAGCCGAGGGGCTGCTCACCCAGGGCCGCAGCTCGGGAGGACAGGCTACCAGCAGCAGAATGCGGGGATCCACGGAAACCCCTTTTTAAGGCTAAGGCAGGCGAGGCATTTTCTTCAGAGTGGCCTGGCGAGCCGCGTGGCCTCGGAATTCCAGAGCAAGGATCTTTGGGGGCACCTACGTTTCTGTGCTGACTTCGCAGATGTGGAGCCGCAGCTCAGAGAGGGCGCTGGCTGGCTGGAGGGCACACAGCGGCAGAGCCTGGGCTCCCGGAGCCAGGGGCATCGAGCTCCTGGCCAGGGCAGCGCTCCAGCAATGCCTGAAGCAGCCGTTGGCAGGAGCTGGGGGCTGGGGGTAGGGTCCCTGCTCCTGGTCCCCCCAAAGAAGGGAAGACACTGCTCTGGGTGCCGAGCAGCTGGTCTGGGGGAGGACTGGCACCACCCAGGCTGGGGGCTGCCAGCTCGATAAGCCCCATCCCCTACCAGCCAGGCAGGGAATGGCAGCTAGAGGGAGCGGGGTGCGGGGAAGATGGGAGGTGGGGGTGGCTGGCCTTCTCCTGGCGCCCTCTGCCCCAGGTGGACCCAGCACCCAATATGGTTGCAGACCTGAGGTCTCCGTGGGCTCTGCTGGGTGGGCACCCCTCTTGGAGACCTGGCTCTCTGTCCTTTCTCACGACCCCCCCATCATAGCCCCAGTGAGGGTGGGGCAGGAACCTCAGCGCCCCCAGTCTCAGCCGGCCTTGGCCCCCTGGGCTGAGGGTCCCACTGGGAAAACCCCCGAGGGTGTAGGATATTCAAAGCTCCCTGTAGCTCAGATTTTTGGGGAAAGATTGTCATCGTTCCTTCCCGCAGACCACCCATTGTGACTGCTCATGATAAAAGTCCGCTGTTTGCCGTCACTTTCTCAGCCCAGCATGAAGCCCCACGTGCACTGGCCACACCTTCAGGGAGTGAGTGGTCTCCAGACCTTTGCTGCCAAGGCTAGGCAGAGGACCAGCACCTGGAGGGAGGACCACAACCGTCTGGGTCTGAAACCCTGGGCTGGGGCCCGGAGCATGCCTCGGGAAACTCGCGTGCTGTCACCCCGCCACCCCGTAAGCCTGACTGTGGCACGGAGATCAGGCCTGGCGAGAGGGAGAGCAGAGCCGGCCACTGACCCTGGAGGGAACGGGCCCCTGGGGGCCGGCGTGGCTGGGTGCTCAGTGCCTCGGCCAGTCTTCCCTACTTCCAGCCAGCCTGGGGGAGCAGCCTTAGACCCATTTCACAGGTAAGGAAGCTTAAGCTGCGGGAGGTAAGTGAGCCGGGAAACAGCTACGGGATTCCCACCGTGCGCCCTGACACACCCAGTGGAGGCCGGGAAACCGGACGTTTGGAAACCGAGCGAGGCCCCCACGGGAGCCCTCCTCCCGTCGCTTGCTGGGGACGTGGGGACAGCGGGGTTTAATGAGCTGTCTCCTGAGCAACAAGATGAATGAGACTCCTTGGAGGCCGGGTGGCTGCGTTAATTACTCTCTCGTCAGGTTCTGGATCCTATCAGCCTCCTTTTTCAATTAAAAGTGATTATAATTTCACTCCCCAAGGAGGAAAGGATTAGCACCACGCTGGTAGGCAGCTGGGTCGGAGGGGCCCCCAGCACGTGGGGCCCTGCTGCGTTAGGGTAACTCGCCCCCACGTCCGGGGCCCGTGGAGGAAGTGGGCACTAAGTGTGCGCCGACTGTGTGCCGGGCAGTCCATCCAGGGAGGCGCCTGTTGCACCCTGGACTTGCGGGAAGCAGGCACTCAACCCCAGTTTACAGAGGTGGGAAACCGAGGCGCAGAGTGTGGGGTATGGGCTCAAGGTCACAGGGCTCCCACGTGGTGGGCCGGGGCTTGTGCCCAGCTCCCAAGCGCTGTCTACCCTCTTGTTGCCTCTTGTGGCCCCCGTGGGTCCGTGTCTGCAGAGGCCAGGAGGGTCCCGGGGAGTCCAGGAGGCCCCCAGGGAGGCCAAGAGGGTCCCGGGGAGGCCAGGAGGCCCCTAGGGAGACCAGGAGGGTCCTGGGGAGACCAGGAAGCCCCCAGGGAGACCAGAAGGTCCTGGGGAGACCAGAAGGTCCAGAGACCATGGGGGGAGAGACCGCATCCAGAGAGGCCAGGAGGGTCCCGGGGAGACCAGGAGGCCCCAGGGGCTGCTCCTAGCTCCATACCTGCTGGACTCCTAGAAGCCCAATCACAGCACCGTTTGGAAAACCTTCCCTGGCGCCAAGCCCCCGAAAGGTGGGGGTTCATGTGTGTTCCCACACCGGGGGTCTCAGCCCTAACTCGGCTCGGCGCATCCCCCTATGGTGGTGCGTGGCCCCAGTGAGGACGCCTGAGAGCGTGGGGCCCATGGGTGGCAGCAGGTGCCTAGTGACCACCTGGCTGCGGGGTGTGGGGGGCCCGGCTGGGGGGGTGGGTCCTGCTGAGGTCGAGGAGGGGGCGGGGGCTCTCCAGCAGTGGGGTGGGCCCGGAGGCCGAGGCCCTGGTCCTGCCCGTGTCTGAGCCCCGAGTCAGCTGCGCCTGGAGCCAGAGTGGCAGATGTCCCAGATGCTCACAGGGCCCGCGCGACCCCGTTAACCCTCAGGCCTGCGAGGTGGTTCTGTCGTGCTCCCTGTCGCTCAGATGAGGGTCACAGGCCCTGGGAGGGAACGAGACTCTTTCAAGGACACAGGCTGGAAGCTACATGAGGGGTGGGGGTCTCCTAGGCAGCGGCTCGGGGCAACGACCTTCCTGCTCCTGATTTCCGCAAGGCTGTCCGGGGTCCAGGGCCAGCCGCCCTGCTGTCCTCCTGCCACGCAGTCTTGGGCAGCCCCAGTTGGGGGCCTGGCCATGCTCGCCTTGGGCCCCGCCCCACCTGGCTGACCACTGCCCTCCACGCAGCATACCCCAGGGTGCCTTTCCAGTGGGCAGGGGACCCCCACTTGAGGGAGGGCTGAGCTGTGTGTTGGGTGAGCCCCAGGCCCCAGGGGTGCCCGTGCTCCTGGTGGTGACACCCTGTGTCTGGCCTCCCTGGGGGCTCCTATTTGTCATCCTCTCCAAAGCAGCGGAAGGGTCTTCCCGGCATCAGCGAGGCCGCCTTCCATGAAGTTCTGCCCACAGCCCCCACACCCTCAGGGTCCTGCCCCTGGGGCCTTCTAGAAAGCCCAAGGCTCATGCGCACCTCAAGGCTCTAGCACCGGCCAGTCCGTCTGTCCGGGATGCTTCTCCCAGACCTTCCCAGCCCGGCTGCTTCTGCTCACAGGTCCTCTCCTTGGAGTCTCTGTTTCAGCGTCCGTGCCCCCCCAAACTGGTCCTAGCTGGGGTGGTACGGAGGACGGAGACAGCGGGTGGGGCTGTGTCCAAGTCCCGTCTCCAGAGCCTGTGCACGTGACCGCACGTGGACCTACGGGCTGTGCAGACGCGCTCGAGTTAAACTGAGGTCACCCTGGGTCAGGGTGGCCCTAAACACAGTGACAAGCGTCCTTCTACAAGAAGGAAGAGGAGAGACACACGGGGAGAGACCGCGTGAAGACAGACACAGGGATGGAGTGACGGGCCACCGCCAAGGGACACGGGAGCCCCGGGAGCTGGAAGAGGTGGGAAGGCCCCTCCCCGGCGACAGCGAGGGTGGGGTCCGCTGACTTCTTCACAAATGGCCCACTCTGGCCCAGATGCTGGGACTCATGTCTGCCCACTGTCCTCTCTGCCCCTGCGCCTACTCCTGCCCCTGCTTCCCCCCATCCTGCTGGCTACCCAGCTGCCACAGCCTGGCTCACAGATGCAGACCGACAGCAGCTCCCCCCCCCCTCCCGCCGCTCCCGAGGCCTTGTGCGTACACACACCTGTCCTCCACCCTTCAGTCCACCCAGAGCCCTGCTCCCGGACAGCCACGGGCTGGCCTCTGCTCCGACCCCCACCCCATCTGCCAGTCACTGAGAGAAGCGCAGAGCTGTGTCCTGCCGTTTCACTGCTGGCTCTGTGGTGTCCCCGGGGGCCCTGACACTGACAGCATCCTTGCTTTGCAGGTGAGGAGACAGTCATGGTGAGGTGGGGGACTTCCTTTCCCAGCACACCGACCTTAGCCCAGGGCACCTGGAGTGAACGTCCGTGGGCAGGAGCCTGCAACTCCAGCCTGTGGCTGCACAACCCAGGACCCGCCCCCCACCCCCAGCCCCCAGCGGCCGCTGCAGAGGGGCCCATTGTAGAGGGGCAGCTGGGAGAGGGGCCGCCAGCCCCCGGGGGCACAGCCAAATGACGATGCCCGCTCTGCTGGCTTCAGACCCCGCAGAAGGGTCCCCCTCCCGGCTCTCTGGGTGTTTTGCTCTCATCAGCTGGAGACAAGCAGGAAGAAGCAGGGAGTGCTGCCAGGGGCTGGAACAGGCACCGCGGCTGAGTTCCTCCTTGGTAGCGTGTGGAGTGCCCGGCAAGCCATCCCTGCCCTCTGGCCTTGAAGGAAGAGATGAACCGAGTGGGCAGGGGGGCCAGCGAAGGTCTGCAAGGGGGAGGGCCCACTCGGGAGCCTGAGAGGCACGGTGGGGCTTGAGTCACCCAGCCAGGCCCCTCCCTGAATCAGGCGGGTGCGGGGGGGGGGGGGCGGTGGGCATGCGCAGCTGCCTCACGAGGACCCGCCAGCCCAGGCCGCTGGGCGCTTCTCACGCACTAGAGACCTAGATCATTAGAGGCTCTCGAGTGGGGAGAGCATCAGGTAAGAAGGGTGGGGCGGCGCACACCTTGCAGCGGGTGTCCCAGCCCCAGCCCCGGGGTAAGCCTGCCCCTCCTGCTGCTGGGGGATGAGGGCCGGTGCTGGCAGGAGGAGATGCTCCCTCAGACGGAGAGGAAGGAGAGGCCACAAGCTCGTCCACGCTCCCCGCCAACCCCCATCCGGTCCCCGGGGTCCCCCTCTCCCAGGGCAGTGGGAGTGAACCCCACTCCACACACTGGAAAGCCACTGTCTGCCAGCAGGGGTGGGGTGGTGTGAGCCGTGTAAGGCAGGCGGACCCAGAGAGAGGGGTCCTGGCCCCTCTCACGAGCTGGGGGCCGCAGGCCAGTCAGCCCCCCATCGGGAAAGTGGGACTGAGGAAGCAGAGTGCTGTGGTCAAAGGGCAGGCACCACCACTTCCTGGCTGTGCGACCTCAGGCAGCTGGCTTAGCCTCTCTGAGCCTCACTTACCCACCTGTAAGTGGGTCTGATGGTGGTCCCTGCTCGTGGGGCCTCAGGCTCACATCGGACAATCCGCGCCAAGCATTCGGCTTGTGATGTGCCTCAGTGACCGTTAGCTATTAGCACATTACTATTATCTGCGCCACGATCCATCAGTCATTGCCCTCGGGATGCACGGACAGACCTAGAAAAAGGGGGGGTTTAGATGCTATAAAAATGTGTCTCCGGGACTCTATTTCCCCATGAGAAGAGATATCGCTCACCCTGGGGACTCTGGCCTGGAGGGCGGTGTGTGGGCTGGGCTGGTCGCAGAGGCCCAGGGTCTCAGAGAGGCCTTGGGGCCTCCGGGTCGGCCGCCCTCCCGTCCCCTCGATTGTCCAGCAGGTGGTGCCTGATACAAGGTTCCGGCCCCGGCCGGCTCTGAGGAAGGCAGGCGTCAGGGCACTCTGTGAGCGTGCACATGTGTGTGGGTGACCCCGGTGTGCGTGTGCACGCACAGGCTTGTGTGTGCGCGCCGTGGCTCCTGTGTCCTACTGCTGACGTCTCAACGTGCAGGACACTGGGCTCTGCCGCTCGGGGGTCTCGGGGGCCCTGACAGCTTGGGGCGCCACCACCTCTGCTCTCTTTCAAATCTGGGGTCACCGGTGGGGCTGGGGTCGCCGGGAACACTCTGAAACCGTGGGTGGAACTTCAGGTGCAAGTGTGGAATCCAGCCATGTGGGTCACGACACCTCAGTGCCCCCTGCAAACAACAGGGACCCCGAAAGCCCCGTCAGGCAGGCTGCGGGGTTTCAGTGAGATAGCGCACGTCAGGGACCTCACTCCGGGCCGGACAGCGGTGGACCCTCAGGGAGATGACAATCGACGTGGACAAAGAATGATGCCGAGCCAGCAGCGCTGGGCAGTGGCGGCGAGGGGGACGGGGCGTTAAATGCCAGCCCGCGCCCCTCCTCAGCCTCTGTCCTCCTTGGCGTCGCGTGGAGCAGAGGGGACCCCACCCACGGCCGCGTCACCCTGCTCCGGGCACGGCCAGCACCCCGGGGGTCTCTAGACGCGGCTGTGCATGGACCGGTGTGAGCACACGCTGTGGGCAGGAGGCCTGAGGTAGCTCTGCGCCAGCCGAGCCCCTGCGGGCCCCACACCACTCCCACCTGCCAGGCCCGTTCGGCCGCCAGCACCCGGGCTCCCTGGCTCAGCTGAGGTCCTGTGGGGGTCGCGGAGGCAGGAGAGCGCCAGCCGCTGGCCGCGCATGCTCTGGGCGTCGGGAGGGCTCGCTACTACATGCCACCCCCTCCCACGCTGTAGGCACACCTTGTTGGTCCTTCTTCCCCAAATAAAATGTTTACACAGTTTTTATGTATGAAGAAGACCGTAGGACATAAAAGCAGCTTGACCCCGAAAGGGCATCGACAGGACTCATGAGGTCGCCACGCTGCCCCCGAGGCCGTTGTGGAGGGAGGGAGAGCAGTGGGCTGCCCGCAGATGCCCGCCCCGGATTAACGCAGCAGCGGCCCAAGCAGCCAGAGCCGCTGGGGGGCCGAGCACGGGACAGCCGCAAGTTCACGGGCATCGAGCGCTTGGCCTTCTCGCATAAAGGTCAGTGTCCGGCGTTCTGATGCGCAGCAGGGGTTGCCGATAATGACAAGAATCTAAGACCGGGTCTCCTGCAGACCTGGCAAGGTGGCCGGGTGGCAGGGGTCGGGGGGCCCTCTGTGGGAGTGTCTGTAGGGCGCCTCTGGGAGGCAGTGAACCCAGGCTGGGGGACGGCGACCGTAGGGGTCACAGTGCGTGAGTGCCCGCCCACCCCACGGCAGCCCCCCTGAGCCCTGAGCACACGCACACTCCTGCCCCCCCATTCCCCCCCACCCCCAGGCACACAGGGGCAGCTTCCTGGCCTGGGGCCATTGCAGGCTGGCCGGACATGGCGGCTCATGGTGGCGGCAGGGCGGCTCACGCCGGGCCCTGTGGAAAGTTGTCCCTGGCTTCTGCCACCATCCAGCTTTTCACATCTCAGCTGGTTTTAATTAGTTTCCTTCAAAGTCCCCCAAAGCAACAGAGCCACGTTAGCGCTTGCCAGCTGCCAAGACGCTCCAGCGTGTGTGTGTTTGGGGGGCGGGGGCCAGGGGCCGCGGAAGCCAGTCTGTGTGGCTGAGCTGCGGGGCCGGAGGGCACTTCTGGCCTGGGCCCCAGGGCAGGCCGGCACTGACCAGGAAGGATGCTGCAGCCCCACGGGGGCGGCTGGGAGGGGCTGGCCTTGACTGCCCGAGACTCCCAACCTCGCCTGCCTTTCCTGGGGGCCCGCAGGACCCCCGTAGCCCCTGCTCTGCTCCCACTTACGGTTAGCCAAGTCTTATTCTTGCCAGCTGTGCCGGGGACCTGTGCCCACCCTCTCCCAGCCACAGAGCCCGCGGGTCTCGAGGGGCCGGGTGAGAACACGCGAGGCAGGAGCTGGGGGTGGCCGTCGGGGGTGCCGTGGCCTGCACCCTGTTCACGCCCCACGCGCCATGTCCCCAGGCACGGATGCCTCCCTCAGGTTTCCAACAGAAGCGTGGGTATTCTCGTGGACTTCTGTGATTTAAAAACCAGCCTGAAGCCAGACCAGACACACAGGCTGAGTGGACCTGACCCGGGAACTGCCAGCTTGCAACCCCATCCTGTGTTCCGCTTGGCCCCATCTCTACCCTGGGGCCACCCTTGCAGCTAACGAAGGTCCTCTGGGTGGACATCCGTTTTCTTGCACCCCTCTCCCTGTTTTTGGCCACGGTATCTTGGCTTTGGTGGGAAGCGCCCCGTCCTCTCCGCTCTGTGCGTGTGGCTCCCGCGGGCTGACTCTCCCCTTCCGTTAGACAGGACTCTGACGCCGTTACTGGTGCGTCTGGATCTAGCTATGACTGACACATGCCCTGTGTCGCCCTGTCTTGTGAGCCAGATGGTTTCCTTTTGCTTAACCCATTTTGAGTTGAGTTCTGTCCCCCTGTGACCAATACAACCTCATATGGGGGCTCACAGGTGACCCTGCTGGGCACTGGTCTTGTCCTCGGCCGGCCGCTGGCTGTCCCGAGGGGCCTGACCCACCTGTGACTCGCTTTCTCCTCACGTGGCCACTTGGGCTCAGCTCTGTCCCAGTGGTTGGTGCCTCCTGCCTGCTGCTCCCCTCTGTCCCCCGCCCTGCCGCTCAGAAGGGACGAGCCCCCCATGAGCACATTCGTGCGTGCACTCGAAACAACCATGCCGCACCAGAGGCTTCCAAAGCTTTCTAAGGCCTGTGGGTCCTCCCGTGAGACCTGGCGCCGATGACGTCCACGCTCCGGGGACCGTCCCTTCCCGCAGCTCGGCTACGATGGACCTTCCTGAGCTTCCCTTCCTCGCCTGCCAAGAGGGCCTCACAGAATGGGACGGAAAAGGGATACGGCCAGAGGGAAGGCCTCAAATTCACTCTCACTTCAATTACAAAGGCCAAGGACTCATTCGCATTCGCGCTGGTAACTCATTACCACACCCTTTGAAACACCCAACGGCTGACCACTGCTTTGTCCCCGGAGGGCCGACTGCTTTTCTGGAAGTCTTTACAGGCAGGACGATCTGGCATCTGGAATTTGCTTTTAAAAATGCAGTGAGAGCAAGGGCAGGGCTACCCAACGCGCTTGCTCCGAGCGGTTTGCCCGACTATCAACTCTCCGGGATCAGAGAAAAACCCAGGTGCCTGCTAAGCCATATGGGGTGTTGGACTGCGCCCCGGGGTCGCGGGCTGGAAGGGCACACCCACGCGCACCACCGCCCGGCCTCGGGACTTCGGGGCCTAGGATCTGCGCTCCTCTCCTAGACTCCTGCATTCCGCCCTTCCTCCTCCCCCTCCAAGGGTCTGGACCTTGTAAAAGTTGGAAGTGTCCTGATCCATACATATCTCCCACATATTTGACCTCTGGTATGTGCGGCTGGGTGTCGGCATTCACAGTTTTATCTTTCCAGGCTGGGCGGGCCTTTTTATGGGGTCTCTCTGTTCTGTGCAGGCTGGTCAGAGAATCCGCAGACCCCAGCAAAGGCTGGCTGGCCGCGTGGCCCTGGCTTAGCCCCCGGCTGCCCTCCCCAGCTTGTGTCCCTACCAGGGGAGGAACTGGGTGAGGTGGACAAACGGGGGTGTACTCGGACAGAGAAGCCCCAGGAACTGGAGGAGAGGTACCTGAGGCGTGCGTGGGGCCTGGCCCCTCTCTGTGCCCCCAGCTCCTGGCTGAGCTAGTCCTCGTGAGGGCTCATGAAGTGGGCAACCGTGGAGGCCTGGAGCACAGGCACTGGCCTAGGGGAAACTGAGGCTCTGCTGGGATGCACAATGTCTGTCGCCACGCGGCCCTTCAGACTCGACATGCGCACGTAGCAGCCTCTCGCCACAGCAGTGTCCCTTGACTGTCTCCTTGTCATCTTCCCTCATCACATCTCTATGACTTCATCATCCAGCAACATGTGCAGGGCCTGCTCATGACCGCAGGGGCCTCCACACACCTGTTCACCTGGATTAACTGGCCTCCTATGTTAGATGGGAAGCTCCTGGGGGACAGAGCCTAGTCTGACAGGTGCACAGTTGTGTCTCTGCCTAGCACACTGCCTGGAAAACACAGTCATCCATCCATCCATCCATCCATCCATCCATCCCTCCACCTACCCATCCATCCATCCATCCACCCTCTTACCCTACCCATCCACTTAGCCATCCATCCATTGTCAGGACTAGAATTCGGGGCTTGGGGTCTTGACTGCTATACTTTAGCCCTTGTCTCACTGCAGGGCCAAGGGAGCACAATCTTGGAGTAAGCATCTGTTCCACCATCTAATCCTCACCCCAAAAGAGGACCTGACATGAGTGGAGTTGGGTGGGCTGAGAGCCCACAGCACTACCACCATCATCCTCTGTCCCATGGCTGGGAAAACGGACAAGCTGTCCCCACCCCTGGGCTCACCCTGTCAGCCTTATGCAGCCATCCGAGTCTGGATCCCCTTTCTGCTTGAGCCTCTGGAGGGCCCCAGGGCCATGCAGGCCAGAGCAGAGGCTAGGGTTGGGGAGCCAGACTTGACCCATGACATGGCCTGTCCTTCCCCTAGAGTAGACACTCCTCCATCCCCTAGAAGGAGACACTGGCCTGCTGTCTCTGGGTTCGTGTCCCCTGTCCTGACCCCGGCTGCCTTCCCTGGGCCCGCTCAACTGTGCTGGGGCCCTGCAGGACGCTCTCTTGCTCCCCTGAGGACAGAGCTGACTGCCGACTCACTGAACAGGTGGAGCGACCAGCCTAGGACACCAAGAGGCGCAGCCCCAGCTCCCCTCAGTCTCCGACCCGTGGCTGAGCCAGCCCAAGGCCTGTCGCTGCTGCCACTCTCACAGCTGGGATGATCTGGAGAGGCTGGTCCCTCCGAGGAGGCTCTGGGAAGCAGGCGCAAGCAGAGTGTAGGGAGCCCGGCAGCTTGTAAGGACCACTGTGCTCCTTCCTGGCCTGGCCCACAGCCCTCAGCCCTGCAGCTGCAAATGCTCTGTGGGTGGCAGGAGTCACCCTAAAAGGTCTGAGCCTGCCAACAGGGGCTTCAGTTTCCCCATCTGGACAATGGCTCTGCCATCCCTGGGGGCTGATTTTGCAGTAGAGGCTTCGAGCTGCCAGATCCGGGAGGGAGCTGGGATGCTGGCGTGAGTTCACCCCGCAGATTTCGCACAGCTGTCTCATGGAGCGGGGTCATGAGGACGCTGAAGTTCAAAGGTCATGCTGCAGGCTGGGGAAGAATCAGGACTGGATGCCCCCACCCCAAAGGTCAGGCTCTTCTCCTGGCCCCCCGTCCCCTCCCACCACAAGGGCCGATGTCTCGTGCTCCCCACTGATGGCCGTGCGGGCAGGTGCTGATGGCAAGCGGCTCACGCTGACCCTCCGCTGATCACCTGGGCTGATTCTCAAGCTAATCTGAGAGGCTGGCATGATGATGTAACCCCCTTCTCCTCAATGGGAAACTGAGGTCAGAGAGGTGCAGAGACTTGCCTGCAGTCCCACAGCTCAGTAGGTCAGGGCCCACTGTGCTTGTGTCATTCCGGGACCAACGGGGGTTCTGGAGTGTGGCCCCTGCCTTCCGGGTGCCCTGTCCTGGGGTCCAAGAGCTCCCGCGGGCCTGCATGGC
The DNA here is from genome assembly GCF_023065955.2 of Ursus arctos. Taxonomy (NCBI): domain Eukaryota; kingdom Metazoa; phylum Chordata; class Mammalia; order Carnivora; family Ursidae; genus Ursus; species Ursus arctos. Next base: position 1,438,655 of record NW_026622863.1, read on the forward strand.
TGGGCAAGGTCAGCAGCAGCATTGCCAGCAGCCTGCGGTGTCATCACAAGTGACGAACTGTCCGAAGGCCTTGGGTTTGGGGCTGTTTATTACACAGCGATCGATAGCTGTGGTCGTCAGGGGCTCTCACTCTAGCGTTCTCTTCTGTTTGCAGGGGTGGCCGGGCACTAAACACAACGTGTGGGGGGGGTCAGGCTGTCAGCACAGTGAGTGACGTTCTCATCACCTGCTTTGTCCCCGGACCCATGAAAATGACCACCTTGCCATGGGGGAAGTGTCACGGGTCTGATATGGCCGTCTGTCCGCTTACAGGGCCCGCCCTAGATTCTCTGGCTGAGCAAGAGGTCACAGTTCCTCTGCGAAAGTGCTGTCCCCCTCCTGGGGCGCTGTCTACCCTGCAGCTCCCCAGACTTCACATCCGTGTCTCGAGCACAGGGCCAGCGAGGGGTGGGAGGACCCGGACCCCCACTCCCCGCCGTCGCTCACGCAGGGGTCCTTCCAACCGCACAGCCGGGACGCTGGGATCAAAGGCCCCATCCGGGGACGCAGAGGGATGGCTTCTCCTGGCTTTTCCTTGATTTGCCCGTAGAAAGTGCCTTCTGAGGCTTTTGTCTTCTCTGACCCGGCTTTGTGCAGCGTGCTGACGGGTGTGGCACCTGCTCCCATGCACGGCCCTGCATGGTGATGGTGCCTCTGACCTGTGCCCAAGGACCCGGGCCCAGCCGTCTGGGACAGGAGAGGCCCGAGGTCATCCTGGCTGGGCATCCCAATATCTGTCGCCACTGAAACCTCGGTTCAAATGTCCAAAGGAATCCATCACCGATCAGCTCACTGACTACCTACGTACCCACCTACCAGCTCTCCACAGTCTGCCTCACAGACACAGGAGGGATAGCCGTATGTCTGCTGGGGCACAGACAACTGACAGAGGAAGATGCACAGCCCTGCCCTCCCAGACCCCTGAAAACCCTGAATTTCCCCAGCTCGATGTCCCTCCTTCATTACCCCAATTTCCCCAACAGCTCGGAGGGGCCAGCAGACCCACATGACAAGGGGACAAAGATGGGGCAGAGGGAAAGAAGGGTGCGCTCGTAGGACCCAGAGCCACCCCTGGTCCCTGCGTCCATCCCTGGGCCATGCGGACTGAGTGAGCCGTGGGCACAGATGCACCAGAGACGCTTCCGTGGCCCATCTTGCTGGGGTGGCAGGCACGACAGAGGCCCGAGCCGTGGGGACCCTTTTGCCACCCTCGGGAGGGTGTCCTGAGAGAGGCGCTAACGCAGAGGAAGGGAGAGCCACGAGCTGGAGAAAGGCTGACTCCTGAGGCCCCGTCTGGGAGCCTGGATCGAGCAGGACCTGAAGCCCACGTGTTATTGCATGTGGGCTCTTCAGTCCCACCAGCCAGGAGACCCCTTCGGTGCTGTGAGACTTGTGTTTCTGTCGTGCACGAGACACGCAAAGCACAAGCACGGGTAGAACACGGATGATGGCCAAGCTCCCAGTGGGGTCACGAGGAGGAAGGACCCAGAGTGGGGGCGGGAGGCAGGCACTGGAAATGCTGCAGGGGTGTGTTCCTGGGGCCAACTGCCCTGTGCGGGCCTGACCCACCCGAAGGCCCCCCGTAGACACACGTGCCTGCATGACCGGCCAGGGAAGAGGTGGCGGAGTTCACCGCAGATAGCCCAGGGTCGTGACCTTCAGGGACCCGTGTCTAGCGGGGAGACACTGGGCTGTCTGAACGCAGCGAGCACTCCTGGCCGATTGGGGCCACTTGGCAGGACGGACATACGACAAGGTCCTGACGCTGGGGGCACATGCGTGGACTGTGGCCAGCACCGGGCTACGGGACGGCCAGATGCAGGGGAGGAAAGACTCGAGCCGCACAAATCGGGGTTCAAGTCCTCCTCGGGGTGCTGGCTGTGCACCGCAGAACCCCACGCACAGTACCCTGGCATCACCTACAAGAGGGGTCCTGTGGGAATCACACCAGCGCTCCAGGCACAGTCCCAGCACGGTGCCCGGCCCGCGGTGCCCGGGGGTGGCATGCAACAGACCAAACACGCCATTTACATGCTAGGCACACACAGAGTCATGTAGCTGGTATCGGTCACACCCGGCGGCGCTCGTCACATGTAATAGGATACACGTACGTGTACGACCTTTACACACACGACACGACCAGTAACACACGCAGGCTGGTGTTGTAGACGTGAGAATCCACCGACCTCCTGCCCTTCCTGACCCGCTGTCCCCAGTCACAAGAGAAAGGTCCCCCCGCCCGCCGCAACTCTCGGAGGCCCTGCCTGCTGAGTCTGCCGCCAGGTAGAGGGGTGCCGGGGCCGAGGCACGCCCTGGGGCCCCTGGAGCAGCCGAGGTGTGGCAGTGAAGCCCGGGTCCCGGGGTGGAAGGCCGATGGGGGCAAAGGTGTCCTGGGGAGCGGGGTGGGGGAGTCCAGCACAGGTTGGGGGTCGGGTGCCCTGCGATGGGCCAGGAGCCTGTGCGGGCCATGAGGACAGAGACCACATGTGATCCCTGAGCGCCGAGTTCCCGTGGGCACCATGTTTCCCGTGCAGTTGCTCACTGGACACGCGCATCTCCAGGCCTCCGGGGCCATGAAAGGGGCAGGTTCCAGGAGCTCGCCGGCCAGCAGGGGAGACGCCCACGTGACCTGAGGGAGCGCTGCGCAGACGTGGGGCATCCTGGCTCCCCGCAGGCTGCCCCGGGCGCTAGCCATGCCGCGATGGCCCCCGTCTGTGAATCTGCCCTGCCTTCAGCACCGAGTCCGAGACGCACTTAGCGTCTCCCCGATAACTCTCACCAATGCAGACCACACGTGGGATGAAAGTGTTCTGTCACGTTCGTTAAAGAAACTGTACCACGAAATTCATGGCCCCTCTTTCTTTTCCACGTGCCGCCACTGAGAAGTCCAAGATGACCCCGTGACACGCATCCCCTTTCTCTTGATGGCACTCGTATCGACGGTGAGCCCCTTCCTGCCAAGGCCCCATGGCTGTCACACTTGGGGGCCCTGCCACTCTTCCTGCGGGCATGTGCCCGAGATGCCTGGCGGCTAGAAGACTGAGGACGCAGCGTCCGCTCTGCCTTCTCGTGGAACAATGCCCATTGCTGGACGCCGGTCCTGGCCCGTGCCTTGAGAAGCATTTTCAGGCTGATTGCCAGCCGCACAGGCCCTCGTGCCTGTCCTGGGAGCCAAGACAGGTGGGGAGACCGAGGCTGGAGGAGGTGGGGAAACAGCACGACAAAGCCCCACGCCTGCCCGCGGACCCTCGCCCTGAGCCCCTCCTCGGGCCCGGCGTGTCAGGGTCTCCCGGTCCCTGCCTGGGTAAATTCCAGTTTTGCTCTTTTACTCAACAGCCTCTGGGGGACACGGCACAGGAGGGCCTCAGGGCACAGGCCCAGGTGCCCACTGCCCAACGGCAGGCAGGCCCCTCCGGGAGCTTCTCAGACTTTAATTATTCCCCAGGCACCAGCCCGGCATAAATACAGCCTAGACATCCAAGAAAAGCACGCTGCCGGTATGGGGAGCCTTTCCCAGTGCTAAATGCAGCTTCGGCGCTGGGCAGGTCGGCGAGCGCGCTCAGATAACAATCGGATTCCGCAGGCCCTGAGCTGACCCTGGATCGGGCACGCTCCCACTCACCGGGAGTGACCGCCGTGGCCAGGCGCAGAGGGCCGCCGGCTGTCTCTCTTCCGTTGGGAGGGCACTCCAGGGCGGGGAGCAGGAATGCATGTGGGCTGGTCCGAGTTTAGCATGTATTTATAAATGGGGCACAGCTGCCAGCCGAGTGGTACCCTCGAGGTCAGCTTCCTGCCAGGTCCTGCGGCCAGATGTTTTCCTGACATTGAAGAGAGGCCGCTCCACCCACGCATGCCCAAAGTCAGCCTGCGTCGACGTGCGAGGCCGCTCCGTGCCTGTGCCTGGCCGGGCTCCAGGGGCTCCGAGAGGACGGGCACTCCAGGGACGTGAGACGTGGGACCCACACACACAGGGTGGCTTGTGAAAGGAGCAAGGGGGGAGGGGAGCGTGCCGCCTCGGGAGGGAAGCCTTCTCAAAGGCAGGGCAGGGCAGTACCGGAGGTGGGTTTTGAGGGATGGTTAGGAGTTTTCCAGACATCACCAGGAGCACGTGATGTGTTCTGGAGGTGAGCAAGGGAAGGGGTGCTCTTGGGGACAGCTGCTATCCCGCGTGCCTGGCACACGGCATCTGGGGAAGAGCACACGAGAGCCCCAGACGGTCTTGAACTTCCATGTGGACAAGCGTGCCAGCGTGCAGGTCCCAGCCTCCCCCACCGGTTCTGATGCAGCAGAGCTGGGGGAGGCAGGGAGTCTGACCTGGAGCCACTGACCCTGGGCCGAGAAACTGAGGCTCAGAGAAGGAAGAGTAGTCTGAAGGGGCTTCCTGGAGGACGTGGGGGAAGATGCAGGGAGGTGGCACTCTGCGAGGGGTGGGCGCCAGGAGCTCCACAGTCGAGGGGCACCCAGACACCAACGGTGCACGGCAGCCAGAGACACACGTGGACACTGAGAGCTCGCACGTGGCTGGTCGGAGCCAAGACTCCAGTTCAATGTAAAACACACGCAGGTCTCAAGAACCCAGCTGCCTCCCTTGATTGTATACTGAATACACATTGGAATGATGGTATTTTGGATAAAATGTATTATATAAAATGAATTTCATCTGTTGGTGTAAGTTTTTCAGTGCAGCTACCGGAACTTTCAAGATTACCCGTGCACCTTGCGATCGTGGCTTGTGCTGTGTCATCATATCCTAGTATGGCATTACACACGCGCACACACCCACAGACGCTCTCGGATGTGCACACACGTGTCCACACGTGTCCGTGCACTCAGGCACCCTCACACACACTCACACACTTCCTTGCGCTCATGGCCACACGCTGCGAAATGCTGGGACAAGGAAAGTCTTCGGGCTCAGGCTTTCTGGGTCCTGGTCAGCCCTGCACAGCGCTGGCCACGGGCCGCCGTGGCTCTGGCCCTTTAGATGGATTCTTGCTGGCGGGGCTGGGGGCCAGGTGTCCCCGCCCACAGCCTGGCCCACCCCTCAGTTGCGCCCAGGCCCTTGGGCTCCAGTGACAGGGCAATCCCTCCCCTCCGACCTGGTTCTCACCTGTAAAGCAGCCACAGCAGCCCCGCCTTCCCAGGTGAGGGAGACAGACAGCACTCGCAGCTGCTTGGCCACCGGCCAAGTGCCCGCCTGCCCACTGTCGTGCAGACCAGCCCTGGACAGCCGAGTGGGGAGTGCTGACCGTCCCGGGGTTGGAGACCCCACGACCCCCTGCAGACTCTGGCCAAGGACCCCATGAGGGTGTCATCCTCTCCTAAGCTGCTCTCCCACGGGCCCCCTCTGGCTTGTGCTGCAGTGTAAGAACGCGGGCGGTGGGTGCGAATCCCGGCTCTGACTCTGAGAGCTGTGATGGATGCGGGCTGCTTCACTGAGCCCTTCTGGCCCCAAAGAAAGGCTGGCCAGACCCGTGCTGCCTCCTGGCCTCCTCTTGTTCTGCTCTCCTTTTCCTGGGGTCAGCCCCTGGGACACGCCGCTCCCCACCTCTTAGTCTTCCCTGGTCCTGCCAGATGCCTCTCTTGCAGGCACCTGTCTGAGCCTTGTCACCGTTCCTCCAGGTGCTACATGGAAAGTGACTGCCCACCCCCGCCCCGGGGAACCCCCAGCCAGACCATGAGCTCCGGCAGTGGAAGAGGGGCGTGCCCTTTCCCAGCAGCCCCAAGGCCTGGAGCACGGCCTGGCCCCTGAGCGGCCTTCTGCAGCTGACCCCCTGACACGTGCAGGAAGCACAGAGGGTGCCCAGCTCTGTGGCTGTCCTGGGGAGGGCACTATCTCCTCCGCCTCTGAGCATAGGTTATGTACGGCTGAGGAGTGACCAGCCTGCCCGGGGGGGACACTGGGCCTTCCCCGGGGGGGGGTCCCCTCTCTCTCTGATGCGGTCATGTCCACGTGAGACACTGCTCAGCAGGAGACCCTCAGCCTGGGACTGCTCAGGGCAGAGGGCCCCCCCCCACCCCCCGAGGGAGTTGGGGAACGTGTGTGCGCTCTTGCCCTGTGTCCGGTTAGGCGGCCTGGCCTGAGCCCCCGAGCCCTCTCACAGCTCCCCACTGGGTGCGCGTCGGCTGATGCCTTCACCTCGGGTAAGAGCTGTGGGTCCTGCTAGCTGCTGGCTATGTGCATTCCAATCACGCATTCTGGAACCGTGGGAACAGCCACAGGACAGGCTCAGGACCCCCGCCACTCTGGGGGAGGCCGGAGCTAAAACCCACTGATCGCCTGACCTCAGCGAGTGATGCTCGGGCCTCCTGGGTCAGTGTCCCCATATGATGGGGTTGCTCCTTTTGTGCAGTGAGCTATTGTCCTGGGAAATGGCCATAGGTCCCTTTGGCTGGGAGAACGATGAGCGGTGGTAATTCCTGGCAGTGTAGCAGGGCTTCCCTGAGGGCACCGTAAGGAAGACAGCACAGGGCTGCATCGCCCAGCACACACTACGGGCCCTGGAGAAGCCTCAGGGGAGGGCAGGGGTGAGAGGGTAGAGCCCCCGGCAGGACAGTCCCCAAGGCTGCGACTGCCACGCTCTCTGTCTCGACTTCCCCATCCGTGTGCTCACGGCTCTGGCGCCCAGGCAAGGTCGCATCGGGGCCCCAGTTCCTCGCTGTGTGACCCTAAGCCAGAGCCTTCGCCTCCCTGTCCTGGTTTCCTCGTGCACAGGAAAGGGGTACAGAGGCCCTCACAGCCTTATGCTGGTGCGGACGGGAAACGGTGCAGCTGGGGACGGTGACCGCGGAGCCCCAAGTCCCACTCCCAGACCGTCCTCGAGAAACTCAAACGCACGCCCCATGGAGACGTGTTCCCAAGTGCTCACGGCAGCACCGGCACCACGGCCAGAAGCCCATCAGCAGATGACAGGCCACAAACTGTGGTCCAGCCACGCCACGGAATATTACTCAGCCATCAAAAGGAAGGCGGCCCCGGGGAAGGCTGCACCGTGGATGCCCCGCGGAGATGCTACGAGGAGCACAGTCAGGCAGCCGCAAATACCGTGTGATTTCATTCATATGAAATGTCCTGAATAGGCAAACCCAGAGGCAGAAAGTAGATTTGTGGTTTCCGGGGCTGCGGGAGGCGTGGGGGGTGCAGCGCTTCTTGTTGGGGGGATGAAAGTGTTCTAGGGGAAGACGGGGGGGTGCTTGCTCACCCCTGTGAACACACTACAAACCACGGAACCCTGCACTTACGCTCTACGAGCGCTGCCCAAACCAGGAGGTTCCTGCCGAGTCAGGCTGACCCAGGACACGGGATGCCCGTCGGCCTCTGCCAAGGGGGCACTTCCTTCAGTGCCGGGACCAGGTCCTGGCTCCCTCGCCCTGTGCAGCCAGGATCTTGGCATCTCCACGCTGACCACCCCCCGCCCCTTACCAGAACCCAGAGAAGGCCCCCTCTGCCGTGTCCCCAGAGGGTAGTGCCCAGCCAGCCACATGCAGGGCCGGGAGGGGCAGCCCTGTTTACCCACAGCCACCTTGGCCCGGCAGCCCTGGAGGAATGTGGGGAAGGCAGCGGTCACATCTGCAGGCGGCATCTATGCCTGGGCCGCCAGAAAGCCTCAATGGCCGTTCATGAATGTGGATTTTGTTTGGCCTGTTTGGCTGGGACGCAGGCCCTGCGAGCAGCCCTGAGTCAGGACAGAGGCTGTGAGCAGGCGGCCAGGGATGGAATGTCCCCGTCCTGCCCCGGCTCCAGCCCGCCCATCGGGGGGGCCGAGGAGCGAGGAGGGGGCTGCTGTCGTGGGCGCCCACCTGCCCACCCATGCACTCATGTACACACGGCCTCCCTCCCTGGCTGGCCGGGGTCTCTGGGGTCCAGGCGTGCCTGGAAGGGCACACAGCCAGAGAGTGGCGCCTGACAGAGGGCTCTGAGGGCCCCCAAGCCCAGGCTGCCTTCCTTCAAGGGCCTCGTCCACCCTCACCGGGAGTGGAGAGCTGCCCCGGGGGACGGGAGGACGGCTCTACCGCCAGCGCCCAGAGGCTTGGGTCGAGCACTGGGTGACGGGGAGAACAGGCAGGAGGGGGCCTGGGACCACCATTTCAGGATTGGCAGGCTAATCCTAGAGCCCCCCAGACAAGCTCTGCCTCCCTGCCTGCATCTTCAGGCCCCGCCCACAGTCATGCCAGGAACTGAGATCTGGAACTCTCCTTCCCAACGTGGGCTCTATTTAAACAAGGATGTAATTCTCAGAGACCACCTCGATCCCGACGGGAGCCGAGATGAGTAATGAGCAGGAAACCTATAGTTTGACGCCGGGGTCACAGCCCCCAAACTCCTGCCAATGGAGTCGCTGACCTCACTTTCTGGTGGTTGGAAGCAGGACCAGAAACCGCAGGGCAGTGCGAGGGGGCGGGGCTCGCAGGCTTTGATGAACATCTGGAGGCAGGGGCTCGCGGTGCTAACCACAGCCGGCCGGTCCCCCAGCAGCTCTCGGTGGGTCCCTGCCTGGCCTGCCACCCTGCTTCCTACCCCTCCCCAAAGCTGGCTCGACGCCCCCAGGCCAAGGGAGGGTCTACAAGAGTGACGCTGACCCCGAACGACGCTGAGGGGTCTCGGAGGCTTGGCAGCCCCTGATGAGGGAGGGGGGAATCCCAGGTCAGAAGTGACAGATGTCTCAATCTCTGGTGTGGGGGGGGGGGGAGGGGAGCTTCCAGTGTGCACACATGACGTCCTCCGGAGCAGAACCGTGGCCTGTGTACAGCACAGATGTCTGAAGTGGGGCCGCCACTCCTGCTCTGGGGACCTCTGGGCGGCTCCCTGGGTGGACAGAGACCCGAGGTGGGCTGCCGCCCCGTGCAGTGACCAGCTTGCTCAACGTACAGGCCCGCTTTCCCTCCCACCCAGGGAAACGGTGGCTCCTTAGCTGACCTCACGGTGGGGCTACGGTACAAGACCGCGATCAGTCCCCATGACAGTATCTGCCACCCCAGCCACGGCTGCCAAGACAAATGGTGCGGATATGCAAGCAAGGGAGAGGCTGAAGACACGGGCCCTCGATACCTGCAAGGCTGTCCGTCTCTGCGCCCACCCCTCTCCATCCTACATCCCCCGCCGTGCTCAGGCTAGTCTCCGGCACGTCCTGAACTGATTCTATCTGAGAATCCCGTGAGTCCCCCAGCCAGTGTGTGCTGAGAGCCGCTACATCCGGCTCAGCGGGGACGGGGTGCTGAATCGGTGTTGCCTAGTGGAGGGATGGGAATGCCCACACACAACCAAAGTGGGGTGCTGGAAGGGCTGAGGCTGGAGCAGACAGAAGGCAGTTCTGCCGGGGTGGGGTCCTCATGCCACGGCAAGGAGGTGGCTAGCCGCTGGAGATGGGACAGAGGATGCTGCTGGGTGTCCAGGGCAGGAGGCAGGAAGGGGGAACAGCGTCCCAAGAGTGGACCCCGTGGACTCACTGGGGAGGAGAATGGGGTGGGGTGGTGGCTGGCCTGGAATGCAGGGCTCCAGCCTTAGCGCTGTCTGCAGTGGGTGGGACGGTGGGCTGCTCCCACTCTGCCCAAGTCTCCAACCTCCTGCACACATCTAGAATGAACCGAGGTGGAGCTGGGCCAGCCGGCTGGGGTGAGCTCCTCGCCGGGGAGAAGTCACGAAGGCAGCCTGCAGCAGGACCGGGGCTGCGCGACCATGCCCTGCACTGCCCTCCCTCCATGCACCCTTCTGGCCCTTTGCACCTGCAGAGCCCTTCCCATAGTCCCCGTGGGGTCTCCCCAGCTGCGCGGGTAGGAACCACAGCAGCTCATACTGCGCTAGGCCTGTGCTGCGGGGACCCTGCCCCTCAGCCCGCCCCCCCAGTCCCTGTGAGGTCTCCCCATTCTCCCGATGGAGAATTTAAGCTCAGGGATGTTGGTGACTTGCCCACACAGCCCCTGGGCAGCTGCTTCCAGAGCCGGCACTCTTGACCACTACATCGCCTTCCCCAAACTCTGAGCCCCTCATTTTGGACAAGGAAGCAGACGGGTGCCGGAGGAAGGTGGGGGGTGGGGCTTGGCCTGGAAGTCTCCGGAGCAATCCACAGTGTGAACTGATGTAAAGAAGCACATGCACCTCTGGCACCATCAATGGTGGCGAGGTTCCAGAAGAAGGGAGGTGGGAACAGGTCTCTGCTTCCAGGTCACCCCGGTGTTCTGCAAATGGGCAGGCAGGGAAGAGACCCACTGACTTCCTCCCAGGGAGGGAGGCAGGATGGTGGCCGACCCGGAATGTCAAGTCAGAAAAGGCGCAGGACCTGACAAGATTAGGCTTCAAGGGGACATAATCTCTCCATTAACATTCTCCAAAGGCAGCCGTGTGTAAACGTTGACCTGATGTGCCGCGTGCTGCTCAGGAACACAGGACCCAAGCCGACAGAAACCACAGGTAGGCGGCTTTTCCCTCAATCTGCAACAGAGACTTCTCCTAACCTGCGGCCTATGCCAGGGCTGGGACCGTGGGATGGGCTGCTGCGATAGGGAGTGAGGTCCCCATCGCTGGGGGTATTCAAGCAGTGTCAGTTACCTGGAAGCAAGGTCTGGTGGAGAATGGAGCACTGATGAGGGAGTTGAAGAACCTCTGAGTTCTCTTTGACTCTGAATTCCCCGCACTTGCTGGCTTCCACACTGTCCCTGGTTACAGCCACACCCTCACCCATGCTCTCCAGGCCACGACGCTGTAGGGGCCGTGGGCTCGCCTCAAGAGGCCCAGCCTCCCTTTTGGCCTCAAACGCACTCCCAGGTGAGGCTCTCGGCAGGCTCTGCTCTGTGGTTCTGGAAGCTGCCATGCTGGGCACATGGCACACAGAGGCACGCCCTCCTCCCCGGACACCACAGGGGTAGCCCTCCTGACACTGTGACCCTGCCTCAGCTTCCCCCTGCCCCCCGATGACACTATCCTGGCATTTTACCTGTTTATCGTGTTTGTTATCAGGGAGGCAGGGGACTTAGCTGGGTTGTGGGGTCCTAGGACACTGCGGGGCACAGAGAGGGCTCACTACACATTTGTTCAACCACCAGGCCGTCTTGGACTGGAGTCTATGTGACGGAATGGAGAGAGGCCAGCGGCCCCTGCTGCTCACTAGCTGTGCAGTGTTGGCCCAGTCACCGAACCTCTCTGAGCCTCAGTTTCTTCATCTACAGTATGGGGTACCACCTATCTCGTGATAGGAGGCTTCCACACAGTAACACGTGGCACAGTCCCTACCCCGCACCGGCGCTGCTCAAGAGCCGGTCTGGAAGGAGTTAATGGCCTCAGCCACCGCCAGGGCGCGGGGGGCCAGTCTGAGCGAAGCCCAGTCGGTCCCTCCGACCCTGCTGCCTCGTTGGCCCAGGGTGCAGGGGCAGGGTCTGGGTGACCGCGGGAAGTCCCTGCGAGCCCAGCCGGCCTTCCCTTCCGGCTACCGCCGTGCGGCGCCGCGTCCCCACGGGTCCCTCCGGCCGACTCCCCAGGCGCGCCCCGCCAGTGCCGGGGCGCGGGCCGGGTGTGGGTGCCGCGTGGCCTCCCCGCAGGCGCGCAGCGGCGTGGAGCCCCCGGCCGCCCCAAAGACCCACCCTGGCCCGTGCGCTGCCTCCGCTGCCGCCTTGCCAGCTCTGGCCTCGGCGAGCGCCCGGGCGACACGCCCGGGGGCAGCCCGGAGGAGGCGGCCGGCCGGCCTCGGGGGCCAGCTGCTCCAGCCCGCAATGAATGAGCCGGCCCGCGGCCGCGCGCGCCCCCGACCCGGCCCTGCTCCCCGGAGGCCCGGCTTTCCGGAGGCCGCGCTCGGCGGCCCTGGCGGGCACGCAGCTGCGGGTACTCGGGCTGCACTTTGCAAAGTGCCCCGCGGAGCTGGCCCGGGCTCTGCAAACTGCGCTGGGCAGGGCGGAGGCCGGCCTCGAAGCGCCGCGGCCCCCGCCGAGCCCCTGGCGCGCCCTGGCGTTGGCGGCGCGGCGCGTCCCAGGCCGGCAAGCGGGGTCGGGGGGCGCGGGGAGGGTCTCCCGGCCCTGCCTGGGCGCGCCGCCGAAGGCGCCCGGGACGTGGCGGGTCGCGGGCAGCCAGGTGACCCGCCGCGCAAGCCCCGGTCCCTGCGCACTACCCAGGCGCGGCGCCGCCACACTCACCTCCCACTCCGAGGGCCCCGCTCCTTTCGCCGCGCTGGCGGACACGATCGAGCTCCCGGCACGGCGGCGGCGGCCCCGGCGCTCTGGGCGCGGAGGGCAGTCCTCATCCCGACCGCAGGCCGCCCGGGCCGCGCAGACGGGCCGCCCGCCCGCCGGGCACCGAGCCGCCCCGCCGCCGTTGCGCCGCGCTCTGCCCCTGCGGGCGGGGTGGGGAGAGGAGGGGAGCAGCCTCCACCCGCTTCCCAGGTCGGGCCGCGCGCGGGGCCAATCCTCGCGAACACGCTCCCGGCAGCGGCGGCGGCTGGGTGCTCCGGCGGGCCCTCCGCCCAGCCCTGGGCAGCACGCACGGGTCTGCCCCCAGGCACAGCCGGCTTCGGTTACAAACTTCCACCCCCTGCCCCCCAGCTATTTTTAGCACCGCTCTTCCTAGGTGTTTGTTTCATGGGATGCACTCTAGTGATGGGGTCCCTGATGGGAAAGGTATGGAGCCACCAAACCAGGGCTCATGCCCCCTGGCCAGCCCACCCCAAACTGGCAGCGCTCTGCTGCTCCAATGCTCCGCTGGATTCAGCACTATTTTCAGATCTGTGGGCCTAAGTGTATCCATCCATGTGGTTTCCAACAGCTCGTCCATCCCCACCCCCTCCCGGCCTCCCTCTCCAGCCCTTCGAGGTACCAATACATGAAGCATTTTCCCCTTGTGCTTCTGCAGGAAGGATTGGGGGGGGGGGTGTCACGCCACAACCGTCATCTGGCACCTGCTTGGAGAACTTCCGGAGAGCCTTCCGGTTAGCACCTGGAAGGCAGCCTGGGAGGAGATGCCTGTCTCGAAGGTGGGAGTTGGTGTTCCTTAAATCCTCAGCACCTGTGCTCTGGGTGCCCTGGCCCAGTCTCAGGCCTGTCACAGACTGGCCTGGAGAATTCTGGAACACAGATGGTGGGGAGCTGGAACCATGTGTGCCCTAGAGTGGGAGGGCCCATACATGTCATCTGTGCCTTGGTTTTCTTCACAGATGAGGACATCAAGGTCCAGAGAAGGCAAGGGACCTTCCCAAGGCCACACAGCTCAGGGCACAGGACACTGGCTGGTACCGGGTGTGCCCATGTGGGTCCCTTCAAGGTCAGGGGGCGTCCACTGAGAGCAGCAGTCCTCTCTGCTCTACTTCAGACGACCCCAGGGCACGGACGCACCAAGCCTCTGAGAAGTGAAATTGTGTGTTGGGGGCGGGAGCGGGGCTTCACTTTGTAGAAAGGCGTCCCTTCAGAACTGGACCTTTGAACGATGTCCCCTGAGAGCCTGCAGCATGCTTTCTTTAACTTACCCAAGCTCAAATTTCACACCCCCTTAGGAACACCTTTATCATGTAAAGCAAGGTATAGGTGACACACGGGGCCTTTGGCCCAGTGTCCTGCACACCGGCTTGGAAGGGAGTGAATGGCCTGGCCCCGCCCTGCCCTGCCTGAGGCATTGTGGTCTTATCAGCTGGGGGTGCTCTGAGCTCCACACGCACAATTTATGATAACACACACTGCATATCAGTCAATTTTCCCATGGCCGTTCGTTACCACGTCGGAAGGAGGTTCCAGAAATCCCTGCCGGTGGACTTCAGAAGTTGAACTGAACAAGGGGTAAAGGGACTCAGAGGCCCCCGCCGCCCGTTCCCACTTGGCACACAGAAAGCCCAAGCCTCAGCTCACATTTCCGGGGCATCATTCTGGGCCTCCAGGTCCTGGGATCTCCTTCTCCATGGAAATCGGCACAGGAAGGGGCTAAGAACCCCCCTCAGGTTAATCTGTATTTCAATCAAGTTGGTTTCCTAACGTTTCTAGCGGGGGGGTCCCCTGGCTCAGACGAAGTTCCCAGATGGTATTTATTTCCCTAGCCTTCCACCGGGCCTCTTCTTGTTTCTAAGCAAGTCCAGTTTCAGAACCGTGTGTGTGTGTGTGTGTGTGTGTGTGTCCCGCCCTGGGGCACCCGAGCACCCTCGGTGGGAGGGTCGGCAGAGACCTCACTTAGTGCCAAGCCCACGCCCACACTCGGAAGAGCCGCGGGCTCGTCCCACCTGGGCCAGGCCCTGAGCGCATGAACCTGACGGGGCCGTAGGAGATGGGCTGCTGCACTTCCCATCTCATGGGGCATCTCCGAACATGCCTCTCCAACCCCAGGGCCACCGTCCAACAGAGCTGGGGGCTCAGCTCTTCCGCTGGCGACCAGGACAGCCCCCCAGCTCCGGCTCCAAGCTTCTAGGCCCACCTGCTTCGCAGAACCCAGAAATTCTCAGTTGGGGGTGACTGTGCCCCCCAGGGGACATGTGGCAATATCTGAGACATTCTTGGGTGTCCCAACTATGGGGCTGCAGTGGCATCTACCAAGCAGAGACCAGAGAGGCTGTCAGGCCTACAGCGCACAGGACAGCCTCACAACGAAGAATTATCTGGCCTTAAAGGTCAGTAATAGTGAGGGGCAGTGGTCTCCTGCAGGTGGACCCCAGCACTCCCCGGGCCTTGCACAGGCAGCACCTTCTCCTCCTCCCAGTTCCCAAAGCCTGACCATGAGCTTCGTCTGCCTCTTGCAGGAGGAACTGCCCACGGGGAGACACGTGCACGGGGTGCCGTGGAGCTGGCATGGGCGGGCACGGACTTGCTCAGGGGAGTCCCTGCTCCTTTGCTCTGAGAAGTAACAGAGCTGGAAACTGGCGTCTGTGCCGAATCTTCATGCTCCACCAGCACCCCAGCAGGGGTGCTGACCCCACTTGCCCAAAGTCACAGACATCAAGCCCGCTCTCCCTCCCCAGCCAAGCCCCCTTGCCGCCCGGGGCCTGCCACCCACCGCCAGCTGTTCTCAAGGGGGCAGAGGCTCCCCGGGCCCCTGCTCGTGCCGGGAAAGCCAGTCAGCGCTCCTGAGTCATCTCCTTGACTTTTGCCTGATGTCAAAATGAAACCACGTCCTCAAAGCCAGAGCAGGGGTGGGAGGAGTGAGAAGCGTCCGGCAAATTCCAGGGGCATAGTGTCACATGGCTCCTCCAGCTTGACTCTGACAGAGCCTTGGCATCGGATACCCATCTGTCCAGACGGCCTCACACCTTGAAAGCCACGTCCGGCCCCTGCCCTGCGTGTGGGTCCACGGCAGACCTGGGGGACCCCTGAGGCCAACACCCTCGTCCCCGGGAGACCAGGGACCTGGGACCAGGTCTGGGGCTGTGATGCGGCGTGGCGGATGTTTACACCCTCCTGGAGTTTTCGTGGCAAGTCTGACCTGCGATCTTGAGGGCTCCCTCAGGCCCATTAGCCCCATTTGCCAGACTGGGAAACTGAGGCCGGAGGAGGCAGGGAACACATCCTAAGGACCAGGAGTTAGTGCCACAGCCCATTCTGGGCCCTGGATGGTCTGCTCCTGGGCTGGCTGACCCCTCGAGGAGCCCAGGTGGAGGGCGTGGCCGCAAGGGGCTGCGGGGCCCCTGACCCTGGAGGCCATGCTTCAGCCTCACAGAGGCTGCTCCCCGGGTGTCTTGGCTGGTGGATGGGGGTGTGTGGGCCACACTGGGCTGCTCTTCAGCACAGCTGCCCGCAGATAGGGAAGCACATGGGACCCGAGACCTTTCCAGGATCGAGAGACCCGGCCCCTTCAGACCCAGTTGTCCGTGCATCTATCCCCGATGACTGAGAAGTGGGCTCCAGGAGCCCGTCAGGAACACAAGCAATGCTGGCAGAATTCACCAAGTAGCATGACGACTCTGGGCCTGGCCTCTGCCCCCAACTCCCTGCTAGCTGTGTGTCCTTGGGTAAGTCAGCAACCTCTCTGGTTTCTGCCCGCCTGCCCAGGAGCTGGCAGTAGTGCCAGCCACCACTCAGGGAGAATTGAGAGGCCAGGAGGGCAGTGCCGGCCCCCCAGGCATGATGAGGCAGCCCCCGCTTCTTCTGGCAGTGGCTGGGGGTCTCTGGGGGTCTCGGGGAAGCTGGACACAAGAGCAGGGTCCAAGGGAGAAGGAGCAAGTGGCCCCCTGATGCCAGGGCGTGTCCCACAGCAGATGCTGTCTGGCCCTGACACCCCCCTGCACCCTCAGGCCCCCAGCCCCGGGGTCTAGGGCATCAGAAAAAACCCTACGGGCTCTGGAGTGCAGAAAGGAGCAGGCACGTGGAAGTGAGTAAATCTTTACCCACCAAAGGCATAGCATCGGCTTACTGCTCAACTGCCACTTAGCTCCTACGTGGCCACACATGAGACTCTGCGTTTTCAGGGGTCTGCAGCGATGGGGGCAGCAGATAGGAGGGGAGGGAGGGAGGAGGAGGGAGGGAGGGAGGGAGGGAGGCTGGGTGAGTGGTGGCGGGTGGGGCCAGAGCCCAGCAAACCCTTCCAAGAAGACATTCCAGACTGACGGTGGCGCATGACTCAGGCCCCGCCGATGCTTTCTGTCCCTGTCTTCCTGTCTTCCAAAGGGCCCCATTTGTGAGCAAAAAGGGAGACAGAAGGGCGTCCTTCCTGCGGAGGGTCTCACGCACAGACATAGGCTGCCACCCCCCCCCCCCATTCCCTGCACGTGCCACCAACACCTACACGCTTTCCCACGTGTGGGCCAGCCCAGGCCATGGGACCCAAGGGCTGGCAGAGGGTCTGGGCAAGCAGAACTTCCCAGAGCCCACAGCCCACCTCGTCCCCCTTCCCAGGATCAGCTCCTCTGCCTCCAGGAAGCCCTCCCTGGCCTACATACTGGCTCAGGATGCTTGTGTTTCCTGAGCTACTCCCGGCACGGCCAAGGGGCAGCTGGTGGCCCAGGTCCAATCCCCGACTCTGATGGCCAGCCTCAGTCTCCCCCTCTGGCCTGGTAAGTCAGACTTATTCGTGGAAGTGCTTGGACCCCTGGACAGCTGTGCGCCTCCCGGCACTCATCCTGGACTCGGCCTCTTGGGGGCCTTCAATATGGGAATCCTTCTAATGAAAGGAAAACAGAGGCCGTGGGGGCCGGCCTGGCCGCGGGAACCCGAGCCAGCGGCTGGTGGATGAATGGGCCCTTTCATGGGGCGGCTGCAGAGCGAGGGCCTGGGGTGGAGAGATCCGTGCGCGGCCCAAGGAATGGCAGTGCCCGGGGCAGGGAGGAGGAGGAAGGCAGCCTTCAGCTCCTCCCACGCCGGGTCCCGCATGCCCCCGACACCGAGCCTGGCTGCAGGAAAGGAGCCGGCTGTCCTGGTCCAAATGCCACCGTCCTTGTTCTTTTCCTATAATTATGTCTCCGAGGGATAACTGCAAATTTACATTTTGCTCAGCTTGGTCATTTATTCGGAGCCCGTGAGGAAGGCCCTGCTGTCAAAGGCGCATTGATGTGTGTTTTTGCGTTGCTCGGGGTGACTGGCTGAAGCGCGCGGACACAACCGGCCCTTGTAGCAGGCCCGGCTCCGCGAACGGCGTGCCCTCAGCACCTGGGCCTGTGGAAACCCCTCCGCTCCACACGTCGTGAATGACTTCAGTGTGCAGAGCTTTCTTTTTCCGTACCTGGCCACCAAAACTTCCAACATTCTTCTAGAAAAAATGTGGCAAGTTTCCCTGGGATCATTTACTCTCCAGATGACTTATCCATCCCGCTCTGGCCCCAGACTCAAGCCAGCTCTTCTTCCATTTAGCGACATTAAAGAAACATGGCGCCTCCGTCTCGGCCACCTGCTGCACGGGCCCCACGGACGGCGTCACGAGGGACAAGCGCTAGCGATCAGACGTCTGCGAGTCTCTGGTGGGACATTGATAGTCTGATAGCCCTGGGTGTCCGGCCTGCAGAGCCGAGCGGGGGTGGGGGGGCCCATCTGGGCACAGAGCTGGCGCGTCTGGGTCTGGAACCAGCCCATGGAGCCCAGTCCCGCTCCGGACATGGGTAGACGTTCGGGCCACTCTGGGCCTGTGCCCAGGCCGTCCTTGAGGCCCCTGCCCACCCTGCCAGGCACCCCGGCGCGCTGCTGCCTCCCCCCCCGGGGGGGGCCGGAAAGAACACCTCCTCCAGGAGGACACCAGGGCCAGGACAAGAGGGGACGACAATGGGTAGGTTGGCCGACCGCAGGTCTATGTGCGTGTGTGAGAGAATGTGTGCGTGCCGGTGTGTTTCTCAGTGTGAGTGTGTGTGTCCGTGTGGGTGTACATCCGTGTTCACATGTGTGTGACAGTGTATGTGAGAGTGTATGTATGTCTGTGTGCACCCACACGTGAGTGTGTCGGCATGTGCACATGTATGTGGGTGAGCGTGTGTTCACACCTACTCCTTCTGGGGCCCGGGATGTGCGAGCAGAGGCAGGAGCTCCGTCCCGCTCCCCTGCGCCTCGGTGAGTGTGTCAGGGCTGGACACAGGAAACCCCCGTTTGTGGAGCGAATGAAGGAGCAAGAGCTCGGGCTCGGTTGGAGGGAATCCCGTGGGCGATGACGAGGGTGAGGCCACTGTGTCACCGCTGTGTCTCCAGGGTGGGGGCTCCAGCAGCTGCGGGCCCCATGGCCCCTGGCGCTTCAGCAGGTGAAAGCTCCCAGTCCTTGGAACTCGCGAGGTCGGGGGCTTGTTTGAGACGCAGCAAAGCAGAGCCCTGGGTTCACAAGCCCCACGGCCTTGGCGAGGGGCCTTCCCACCCCGTGCCTCAGTTTCCCAATCCCTGTCCCTGGAGGCCCATTGGGTTACTGACGGCCGGCACTGCACACGCAGACTCTAATGGATGCTAGCTCTTAGAACCACCGTCAGTTCATTTCCTGGGTGACTGACTTTCTCCTCCGTGTGTCTGCACACCCCCACGGTGGTCGTGACTTATCCCTCATCAGCACAGTCCCGAGACAGACAAGCTCTGCCCACCGCCAGCATGTGGGCCCATCCTTCCCAGGACCTCCACCAACCGCGTCTCCTGGCTGGGGCCCCACCTCCTGCCTCTGTCCCCTAGCAGGTGCCCGGCACACGGGCAGGTGAGAGCGCAGGGTCCCCACCCTGTAGACGCCTGTCACAGCTGCCAGAGAAGAGCACTTGGTCTCCTGCATTGTCCCTAGCCCTTCCCGTGCATCTGGCCCGCGGTCAGCCAGGGTGCAGGGGCCGCCTGGGGGGTACACACTCCCATGTGGGGCTAGACGATCTCCTGGACACTTGTTTTGTTGTGTGAAGTTAGCAAGAACGCAGACACGCACCTGCAAAATCTCCGTACTTCACTAAAGGAAACCACACAGGTCTCCTTACGCCCCATCCCCTCCAGGGGCAGCGGCAGGTGGAATGTTGAAGGACGGACTTGGCACTCAGACCCCACCCCAGCCCAGCCCTCAGGGCAGACGGTACCCATCATGCAGGGTGCTCCTACCTCCCAGTCCTGGCACACTCCCAGGTGGCCCTTTGGTAGACGGGAGCCGGCACCTGGTGCCTGGTCACACCTGCGCCGTGGCCGCCACCTGGCCAGGGCGCTGGGAAGGACTGCAACACCGTCCGGCTAACTGGGGGATGCCGAGCTCCCCATCGATGGCTGCGCCCACGGAGCTGGTGCTCTTGTGCACACGGGCTCTGGGTGTCTCGCTGCCGGCTGTTTACTTAAAGCAGACACAATATTCAGGCCTCGCGTACGCAGGCTCCGGAACACCGAGGCACCGCGGCATGGCCCGGCCCGCGCGCAAGGGCTCGTCGCCAGGCCACGGATGCAGCTTCAGAGCCGGGAGCAGCCGAGCCCGGCACCATCACTCACGGTCCTTTGTGTGGGGATTGCAAGCGTGGGTTAGTGTCCGTGAGCACCACGGCGTGGTCTTTCTAGAACACGGACCTTGTCCTGTCACGCTCCGCTCATTGGCCCTCGTGGCTTCCTAGTGCCCACGGGATGACCCGCACCCTCACTTGGAGACTCAAGGCCTTTCCCCACCAGGCCCCGAGCTACCTTCCCGGTCCAGGGCCTTCCCCACCTCCACTCTGGCCTCGCTGAGCTGCTCCACGTCACCCTCAGTGCCCCTCGGGCTCCCATGCCGCACTAACCCTGCACTTGTGTCTCCCTCCTGCCCGCCTTGCCCGCCTAGCGCACTCCTATTCGTCCTCCAAGACGCGCTCAGGAGCCGCCTCCCCCACGAGGCCGTCTTGTAGACCCGGAGGCAGTGGCACAATGTAGCCTGCCATCTCCTGCACCCGTCTCCCGTCTGTGCGGCCGTCTCCTCTCTGGACCTGGAGTGCGGGGTCTTCCCCATTTTCTATGCTGCACACCTCCCCGACCCCATGCGGTGCTTCCTGCACCCGACGCCTAAATCTGACCTTCTGTCCCTCACCACACGTGCCTCTCCTCTTGGACACTTGAGGCCCTTTCTCTTAAGCCTGCTCAAGATGCCCCCGCCTCCAGGGAGAGTTCTGTGCTTAACACTGGTGTGGCCGCACGACACAGTTCTCAGCACCTGAGAATGCGAGGGCCAGAAAGGCTCTTGGGGGGAGTCTAGTCCAGACCTTCTGTTCTACAGATGAAGAAACTGAGGCCCAGGGAGGGACAGACAGCTTGGAACACGACTAGAGTTGGACAAGGTCCCGGGCGGAGCCAAGAAGGCCCTCTGCATGGCCTCCCCCCGACCCCTGGCAGGGGAAGTCCTACCATCTCGTCCTGCTGACGAGTCTGACCACTGCCCCCCTCCATCTTGCTCTGCTCCCTTTTGAGGTGTCTTTGCTTCATTTCCCCCTCAATCCTGTGACACATTCCCCCTGTCACAGGGAGACACCCCACGAGCTGTACACCAGTGAGCCCCCGCATCTCCGGCAATGTGAGACTGCGGGCAGTGGGGGAGGCTGCCCCGTGCCTGCCAGCCGCACAGCTTTGGGCAAATTGCGTTTCTCGTCTGAGCTCCGGTCATTCCTGCGAAAATTGGAGGTGATTTACCGCAACTAACTCACATGGGGGTCACGATGATTCCACACGAGGATGTGTGTAAAGAGCTTAAGAAAGTGACGCAGAGCCAGCGGGCTGCCACCATGTTAGGTGACGAGAGCTGTGGTGACGGTGGTGACGGTGAGGATACCGACAGATGTAAATAAGGATGATGATGGAGATGGTGGTGGTGACGGAGATGGTGGTGGAGACGGAGATGGTGGTGGTGACGGAGATGGTGGTGGTGACGGAGATGGTGGTGGAGACGGAGATGGTGGTGGAGACGGAGATGGTGGTGGTGACGGAGATGGTGGTGGTGACGGAGATGGTGGTGGAGACGGAGATGGTGGTGGTGACGGAGATGGTGGTGGTGACGGAGATGGTGGTGGAGATGGAGATGGTGGTGGTGATGGAGATGGTGGTGGTGATGGTTAGGATGGTGGTGGTGGTGGTGCTGATGTTGTCATTACTCCCAAATTATTTCCTTCAAAGAATGCTCCTGTTTCCGCCTTCCTTGCTTACGACAGAACTTCACAGGGGCGCTAAGTTCTGGCTGGTGGCAGGTATGCTTCGCAGAGAGCTCAACAGCACCCATGTTCTGAGTGACATTGGCTCCATTGCCCCCGTTGCCTCCTCCCCTCCTGGGCTCTGGCTTCTCCATCTGTGAAATCACGGGATTGAACTGGGTAATACCTACAGGGTTCTTCTGGGGTTAAGGTTTTCTATCAGCTTTTTTATAACAAGTGGTTTTGCAGGAGTCCTCCTCCCTCCTTCAGACATTTGCGTTTTCTTCCTTTGTTTCAACAAAGCCTATCCCCGGTCATGCCTTCGCCCAGACATCTGGCAACGAATCAGCATTTGACTGTGCAGAGACACACACACAAGGCTACTTCTCTGTGCACGGCACACACGCCCAGCACACTCCTGACATCCCACTGTGTGCACACCGACGCCTCCAAGAACCCTACGCCGAGCAGAGCTAGTGCGTCGACTTCAACTAGAGTAAGCAGCCCAACTCCAGGGTGGGTGCTGGGCAGCGGGCTGGGCTCACTCAGAGGTCAACCACCTAGAAGAGCAGGAACCAGGAGCGCCAAATCCCACAAGCCAAGCCGGCTCCAAGGGGACGGCGAATCCACGGCACGGCTTCCCAACACGGAATGAGAAGACGTGGATCTGCATTTGGCCTCCAGCAGCATGCCCGGGGCCTGAGCCGCCACCCGACCCCTGGAGCTGAGGCTTCCACACCCAGCACGTGGGGATGGCCGGTCCTGCCTGGCCTCTCTCATAGGGTTATCAGGAGGGGCATGATCCTGGGTGTGTGCCACGCCCTTTGAGCGGCCAAGTCCTCTGTGTGAGGCTGATGGCACACGCGTGTGCCTGTGTGTGGATTTTAGGGCATATCAGCATCTCTCATCCTGGACACTGTGCCTCGGGCGAGTGTTGGGGTGAGGGCCGGGAGCCTGGTGTGGCTTCCCCCAAGGGAAGGTTGTCTCGCCCCGGCCTGTCTTTGTGTGGCTGAGGCCCTGAGTACGCTGGTCCTCTGAAGGGCTGCGTCGCTGGAATGAGCAGACGGTCTGAGCGCCTGAGAACATGCAGAGTCACAGGGGTCACAGGGCCTCCCAGGGTAGGACACAGGGGACATTACGCTGACCTGGCTCCAGCCCCAAGTGATGGCCTTTTTTTTTTTTTTTTTTTTTTTTTTTTTTGAAGCAGGGAGTAGATATTTGGATGGCACAGACACCCATGACTGGAGTGGCCCCAGGAGCTGGGGACAAGCACGCAGCTTCTTGGCGGGGCTGGTCTGCACCTGGGAGGCCACACAGACAGGCCTTGGGTGCTGAGTGCCCTGCGGACCAGCTCGCGGAGTGGACGCGTCTCCCGCTGTGGTTGCAGGTCATCGGATTTGGAAGGGTGTGAACTCCCAGGGGGCTGAGGTCAGGGGAGGGGCTGGATCTGCAGCACCTTGACCCTTGGCTCTGAGTCTTCTTAGCTGTGTGACCCTGGGTGAGCCACTCCATCTCCAGAGTAAAAGGAACGAGCAGGGAACAGGAGGCCTTGGGGTCCCAGGGGGTCCTGTGGAACCAACAATCAAGCCTTGGTGACCTGGGGCACCCTTTGAACTCCCTGGACCTGGTTTCCTCTTCTGGGTGACCTCAGGGCGGCTGTTCTTACCTCTCAAGGAGGACTGAGGACATGTTGGACAAGGCAGGGGAGGGCTAGGCCCAGAGCCTGTGGCTCTGCAGAGAACTGAGGACACTGTTCCCGGTGCTGGGACATAGTCAAGAAGGGGGAGAGGTCATCCCAATCCTCACATGCTGTTCTCCCCAGTGTCCAGTCCCTTCTCTCCTGGAGGTGGGGTGGAGACCCGGGAGGGGTGGTCCCTGGGGGCCTCAGCCTGTGGTCACCCGAGAGCTGGGGTCTCGTGTCTCCTCTCTGAGCCCCTCCCAGACCCAATAGCCTGGCACAGAGCTGCTCCCACGAGATCTGTCATCTCTTGCTGCTCACCAGGAGACAGGTGCCCTGTCATGGGTTGAGTCGCATCCCCATAAGACACGGTCGAGCCTAACGCCCCATAACTGTGGCCTCCAAATAAGGCCACATCCTTATTTGGAAATAGGGTCTTTGCAGATGTGATCAGGTTAAACGAGGTCACACTGGACTAGGACAGGCCCTGATTTGGTGACCGGGGTCCTTCCAGAAGAGGGCTTAGGATGAAGACTCAGAGGAAAAGGCCATGTGACGTGGAGGCAGAGACTGGAGCCCAGATTGGGACCCCCAGAGGCTGGGGGAGGAGGAAGGACCCACCCCAGAGGCTTCGGAGGGAGCGCGACCCTGTGACACCTTAATTTTGGGATTCTGGCCTCCAGATCGGGAGAGAATACAGTTCTGTTCTTCCTGACCCACCCAATCTGTGGTCCTTAGTTCCGGGAGGCTGAGGAGCCCAGGGGTGAGAACGGGGAGATGATGGCAGCGGCGCCCATCGAGATGAGACGTCTTAGGACATGAGGATACGCTCCCCTCAGCAAATCGTCAAGGACGCTCACGGCTGGCCAGGCTGTGGGACATGGAGAACTCACACCCTGCTATTTTCTGGAACGGTCTTCCATTTCGTGAATTTGTCCTGAGGAACAGGGTGAGGCGGCATCCCCACTGCGCTTGGCGGTATCAAAGGTGGGAGCGGTGTGCGTGAACGCCCCCAGGATGAGCGGTTTCGCTGGATGTGCGGGAGCTGCGAGCACCAGGGGAGGCCCGCCGCCACCGTCCCAGGAGCCCACGCCTCATGTGTGAAGGGTAAGAGAGGTTACGAGACACATCGGTTCCAACATGATGAAATAAGAAGTGCACACTCCTGGGGCGAGGTGCCTGCCGGACAGCCAGCAGCGGGGTCTCTGGGCCCTTAAATCGAGGGTAATTTTGGACTTTCCCTGTTTGGGTTTTGCCGTAGTTTCCAACCTTGCATGAAGAACAAGTACTACTTCTGGAACAGGGAAACAATGCAATTATGAGCAGTGACTTTAGCCCTGACACTGAAAGCCACTGCTGCCCAGGCCAGCCGGCACCTGGGGAGGCGGGGAGGAGGGGTCCTGGGACAGGACGGAGCAGGCGGCGTGGCAGCCGGTGTGGTTTCCGTGGGCATGGTGGGAGCCGGCTGTTGGACTGGGCCTGAGCCTCCGGAAGCTGGGGCTGAGGCTCGGACAGCCGCTCCTGAGGCTGAGCTTCCCTGGGCCTCCCACGTCTTGTGTCTGCCCAGCCCCAGGAGAGCTGCTCTGTCATCTGAGACGGGGCGGTGGGACAGCGTCACCCTGAGGAATTGTCGCGAGCTGTGACGTTAGCTTTCCACGACCAGACGCGGGACTGGGCTCAGAGGGGCCAAGGGAATGGTGCAAGGTCACACAGCGATGGGCAGGGACTGTCAGTAAACCCTGCCATGTCCGATTTCCATTCCCATGGTCTTCCCGCACGGCTCGCTGCCTCTCGCAGCCCCCGGCCTGCTGGGCAGCCCCCACTGGAGCCCCGGGGCCAGCACCATGCTGATTGGAACCACCCGAACAGACTCAGTTCAGCCTACCCGCCAAAGAACATGGAGGAGCCCAGGGAAGAAACACAGGCCTTGGTCCAAAAGGGATGGGTTTGCATGTCATTTGTTTGTCCCTTGCATGCCAGGCAGGGACGTGATCCCTTGGTGCGTGGGGGCAGGGCATGGCCAGGTGGGTGGGCTCTGGTGTGATTCAGGCAGGGAAGGACCCTTGAGGTCAGCTGATGTGTGTGTGGGACACATGTCGTAGGCTGTGTGTGTGCTCCTGGCTCCTTGCCACCGGCCTGGAGCTGGCACTTCCTCTCGGTGGAAGTGCCACCAAGGCTCGGGAGGCTGGGTGACTTGTCTGTGGGCACCCTGCAGGAGGTGGCCCTTGCTTCAGGAGAGACACCTGTGCTGTGCATCTGACCTGCCTGGGGGAAGGGCTCATTCCCAGGTGGGGGCTGGATGTCAGCCTGAAGCCGGGCTACCCCTACCATCCCCTGGGGAGGAGAATGGCAATGACTAGCCCTCAGATTCCAGAAGGAATGCAAAGGCCATGCTCTCCCCTGGTCTCACTCTCCAGGCCATGCGCTCCCCTGGTCTCACTCTCCAGGCCATGCGCTCCCCTGGTCTCACTCTCCAGGCCATGCGCTCCCCCGGTCTCACTCTCCAGGCCATGCGCTCCCCCGGTCTCACTCTCCAGGCCATGCTCTCCCCCGGTCTCACTCTCCAGGCCATGCTCTCCCCCGGTCTCACTCTCCAGGCCATGCTCTCCCCTGGTCTCACTCTCCAGGCCATGTGCTCCCCTGGTCTCACTCTCCAGGCCATGCGCTCCCCTGGTCTCACTCTCCAGGCCATGCTCTCCCCTGGTCTCACTCTCCAGGCCATGCTCTCCCCTGGTCTCACTCTCCAGGCCATGCGCTCCCCTGGTCTCACTCTCCAGGCCATGCTCTCCCCTGGTCTCACTCTCCAGGCCATGCGCTCCCCTGGTCTCACTCTCCAGGCCATGCGCTCCCCTGGTCTCACTCTCCAGGCCATGCTCTCCCCTGGTCTCACTCTCCAGGCCATGCTCTCCCCTGGTCTCACTCTCCAGGCCATGTGCTCCCCTGGTCTCACTCTCCAGGCCATGCTCTCCCCTGGTCTCACTCTCCAGGCCATGTGCTCCCCTGGTCTCACTCTCCAGGCCATGTGCTCCCCTGGTCTCACTCTCCAGGCCATGTGCTCCCCTGGTCTCACTCTCCAGGCCATGTGCTCCCCTGGTCTCACTCTCCAGGCCATGTGCTCCCCTGGTCTCACTCTCCAGGCCATGTACTCCCCTGGCTGCCCCCCACCAACGCTGAGCTCTGTCCTCAGAGAAGGGGAGCCCAGAGGGCATCAGAAGGCCTGCAGAGAGAAACAACAGAGCCACCCTGCCTTCTGTGTGAGGTGGGGGCAGGGGCCGTGTCCAGTCTCCAGAACAGCTCTCTGCAGCCTCCCACGCGGGGTCTCTGGTATCCTGCTCACACCCCTCTCCTTGGTTCCGTCAAGGCTGTGAGTGGCTCTGTCCAGAAAGGCCCAGGACCTCGATGCCGAATCCCCTTCCCGGGGCAGAGGCAGGGCGAGCAGAGCAGGCCTGTTTTTGTTTGATATAAGTGCTGGATTGTTCTCTCTGCCCTCCTTGGCTATTATGCGGAAGCAAGTCCTAAAATAATATTGCATTTCCTCTCTCGTAATTTGGAGCGCGGATGCTCAGCCGGAATCGAGCTGGATGGGGGTGCTTTCATGTGCGGGCACTGGGGACTTGCGCTCACCACGGTCCCCAAGTCCGCCAGTGTGGGGGCTGCTCTGGGAGAGGGCTGCTTTTGTTCTTAATAAGGAAGTCTTTGGGAAAGCTGGTTTCTTCATCGAATTGTTCAGCATTCTGGATGGAGCCCTGAGCCCCGGACCCCAGAGACCAGAGCCAGTGATTGGCTGGTGATCAAGTGTGATTCTGGCTCATGAAGGTGCCCCTGGGAGATGGCGGTGCCTGGCGCATAGTGGGTGGTCAGGACACACTCAGGACAGATTCCAGCACAAAGAGCACTCACACAGCACTCTCTTCGCTGGCCACAGGTCGCCTGCTTTGACTCTAAATGCCTTTTCAGCTTTATCAGAGCGGCTGGGGTGCATGCTTCCTCTGAAGTCCTCAAAGCCCTTCTGTATTTGCTATCTTGGCAGGTGTTCCAGTGCCTTGAGCACTGGGGCGGGGCAGAGGCCATTCTTCATGGGCTTCCTGGTGGAGATGAAACATAGGCTTCCATGCCCCTCGGACCCTGTTCAAATCCCAGCTCCACCTCTACTTCTGGGACCTTGGGCTGGGCTTCTCCTGTGACTTGATTTCCTCACCTATAAAATGGACTCAAAATGCTACCTGTCATGAGGAGTGAGACGAGATAGCATAGGTCCCAACATCTCACTGCACGATGCTACTAGTATTCAAATGAAGAACACGGTACGTAGCTGGAGTTTAATATGCTAATTTCTTTCATTTACTCCACAGACATTTGCTGAGCGCTCCCTGTACATTAGGCCCTACAGTAGGCACCAAGGGCACACAAAGAAGAAATGGATCTTGTCCTCAAGTGAATCAAGATGATGGAGGTGATGGTGGTGGTGATGGTGGTGATGATGGTGGTGATGATGGTGATGATGATGGTGATGATGATGATGAAGATCATGATGATGATGGTGATCATGACAACGATGGTGGTGGTGATGATGATGGTGATGATGATGATGGTGATGATGGTGATGGTGGTGATGATGGTGATGATGGTGATGATGGTGGTGATGATGGTGATGGTGATGATGGTGATGATGGTGGTGATGATGGTGTGATGGTGGTGATGGTGGTGATGGTGATGGTGATGATGGTGGTGATGATGGTGATGGTGATGATGGTGGTAATGATGGTGGTGATGGTGGTGATGGTGGTGATGGTGATGGTGATGATGGTGGTGATGATGGTGATGGTGATGATGATGATGGTGATGATGGTGGTGATGATGGTAATGGTGATGATGATGATGGTGATGATGGTGGTGATGATGGTAATGGTGATGATGATGATGGTGATGATGATGGTAATGGTGATGATGGTGATGATGATGGTGATGGTGATGGTGATGATGGTGGTGATGATGGTGGTGACGGTGGTGATGATGGTGATGGTGATGATGGTGGTGATGGTGATGATGGTGATGGGGATGATGGTGGTGATGATGGTGATGGTGATGATGGTGGTGATGATGGTGATGGTGGTGATGGTGATGGTGGTGATGGTGATGATGGTGGTGATGATGGTGATGGTGATGATGGTGATGATGATGGTGATGATGGTGATGGTGATGATGGTGGTGATGGTGATGGTGATGATGGTGGTGATGGTGGTGGTGATGGTGATGGTGATGGTGGTGATGATGGTGGTGATGGTGGTGATGATGGTGATGGTGGTGATGGTGATGATGGTGATGGTGGTGATGATGGTGATGGTGATGATGGTGATGGTGATGCTGGTGATGGTGATGATGGTGATGATGGTGGTGATGGTGGTGATGGTGATGCTGGTGATGGTGATGATGGTGGTGATGATGGTGATGGTGGTGATGATGGTGATGATGATGGTGATGGTGATGATGATGATGGTGGTGATGGTGATGATGGTGGTGATGGTGGTGATGATGGTGATGGTGGTGATGATGGTGATGGTGGTGATGATGGTGATGGTGATGATGGTGGTGATGATGGTGATGGTGATGATGGTGATGGTGATGATGATGGTGATGGTGATGATGGTGGTGATGATGGTGGTGATGGTGGTGATGATGGTGATGGTGATGATGGTGGTGATGATGGTGGTGATGGTGGTGATGATGGTGATGATGGTGATGGTGATGGTGGTAATCTTGGTGATGGTGATGATTGTGGTGATGATGATGGTGATGATGGTGATGGTGGTGATGGTGGTGATGGTGGTGATGATGGTGATGATGATGGTGATGGTGATGATGGTGATGATGGTGATGATGGTGGTGATGGTGGTGATGGTGATGATGGTGATGGTGATGATGGTGGTTGTGATGATGGTGATGGTGATGGTGATCTTGGTGATGGTGATGATTGTGGTGATGATGATGGTGATGATGGTGATGGTGATGATGGTGGTGATGATGGTGATGGTGGTGATGATGGTGATGATGGTGATGGTGATGATGGTGATGATGGTGATGATGGTGATGATGGTGATGATGGTGGTGATGGTGATGGTGATGATGGTGGCGATGGTGATGATGGTGATGGTGATGATGATGATGATGGTGATGATTGTGGTGATGATGATGGTGATGATGGTGGTGATGATGATGGTGATGATGGTGGTGGTGATGATGGTGATGACAGTGATGATGATGGTGGTGATGGTGATGGTGGTGATGATGGTAGTGATGAAGGTGGTGATTATGATGATGGTAGTGGTAGTGATGATGATGATGGTGAATTGTACCCCTCCACACCAAGACATATCGACCTGGAACCTGTAAATGTGACCTTATTTGGAAAAGGGTATTTGCAGATATAACCAAGTTAGGATCTCCAGCTGTGAAAACTCTGGTTATTTGTTACAGTAGCCACAGGACATTCGTATACTGGCTGAGGTGGTAGTAATGATAATGAGTTGGGTTATCTTGAATGCAAACCATGTGCCAGGCTGTTGGGCTGTATATGTTGTTGAGTTCCACTCCCTACAAGAATTCTGAGGGAGGCAAAATTATCCCTATCCCACAGATCCAGCAGTCCAGGAACAGTGAGAAGAAATCAGTTGCCCACGATGACTGTATGGACATGAAGGAACTGGGATCTAACCCAGCAGCCCAACTGTACTCTCCTTGTGTTGGTTTGTGTGGTGGCGCCCCCTCTGCTGTGAAAGTTAAATGGGACCCTCACTTCCCCTCGCTTGCCCCAGTCACAGCTCTTAGATGTCAACAATTAGAAGGGTGGCAGAGGTCATTCACAGCCAAGCTCAGCCCTGAAGGCAAACCAGATCCTTGTAGTTGACTGCTAATGGCCAGGACCCTCTGGTGGCAAGCAACACAAAACCTAGCCCAAATGGACCAAAGCTAGAAAGGGAATGTTTGGCTCATGTAATTGGAAAGCCCACTGGCAGTCCTGGCCTCTTGCTGGCTGCTTCCTTCTCTGGTGGTAGCGAGATAGGCACCCCAATGCTAGCATCAAGCCCTCCTGGTTCTGGCCCAGTGGCAATGGGTGTCCGATTCCCTTCCAACAGCCTTAGAGTACATAGTCACTGCCTGCAAGCGGGTCACATGCCAATCATGGTGGCCAGGGGGACCGATGTTCTGATTAGATGGGCTGAACTGTAGGCCCACCCCTGGAGCTATGGGTGGGGCCAATACCATCCTGACCTCTGGAAGATAAGTAGAGCAACATAAACCAAAAAAGAAGGGAGGCTGGACACTGAGGGTTAAAAACTCAACAAATATCTAGTACATAGGCATGGCTTCCACTCTGCAGATAAGAATAGGGAAGTCTGGAGATCTGCCCAAGATTACTCAGCTAACACTCAGCAGGGTGGGGGCCTGAGTCAGAGATCCCCAAACAGTGCTATTTCAGTGTCTCCAAAAACAATTGGAACATGAAACTTAAGAATCAATGCCATTTGAAGAGTGCCTGGCTGGCTCAGTCAGTTCAGTGTCTGCCTTCAGCTCAGGTCATGATCCCAGGGTCCTGAGATCGAGCCCCATGTTGGGCTCTCTGCTCAGTGGGGGAGCCTACTTCTCCCTCTCCCTCTGCCTGCCCCCCCCCCCGCTTGTGCTCTTTCTCCCTCTGACAAACGAACAAACAAATAAATAAAATCTAAAAAATAAAAAAGAATCAATGCCATTTGAAACACCACAAAACATCAGGTATCTAGGAATAAACTCTTGAAAAATGTGGAAGACCTTTACACAGAAAACTGCATAACACCACTGAGAGAACTTAAACAAGAACCAAATAAATGTTGGGATATACCATGTCCATGGATTGGGAGACTCACTTGAGTAAAAATGTCAATTCTTCCCAAACTTATCTATGGATTAAATGCAATTCCAATCAAAATCCTAGCAGGTTTTTTGAAATCAACAAGCTGATTCTAAGATTTATGTGGAAATGTAAAGGAACAAATACGGAATGCACAGTTTCTAAAACAGGTCACTCACAATGTCCAGGGTACAATCCAAAATCACCTGACACATGAAAACCATGACACTTTCTCAACAGAGAAGACAACCAACAGAGGCCAATCCTGATGTGGTCCAGGAGTCAGAATCAGAAGATGAGGATCTCCACGGAGCTAGTTCACTAAGCTCAAGAACAGTAAAGCTTTCTTTGTAATAAGTGAAAGGACAGAAAATCTCAACACAGAAATAAAAACTATAAAAAGGAAGCAAATGGGAATTCTAGAACTAAAAAATTATAATGTGTGAAATAAAAAAATTCACTAGATTTTCACAGTAAATTCACAGAAGAATGGAGACGACAGAGAGAAAAACCAGTGAACTAAACATAAACCAAGAGAAACTATTTAAACTGAAAGCAGAAAGGCAAAGATGGAAATTAAAATTAACAGAGCCTCACGGATGTGCAAGACAATATCAAAATGTCTACCATGTGTGCAATCGGAGTCATGGAGGAGAGGCAGGTAAGAATGGGGTGAGAGAAGAATTTGGACCAACAACAGCTGAAAATTTCCCCACTTCGATCAAAGACATAGGTTTATAGATTTAAGAAACTCACGGGACCCCAGACAAGAGGAATACAATGAAAAGTCCACTTAGGAACATCATAGTCAAACTCCTGAAAACCAAAGATACAGGCAAAATCTTGAAAGCAACCAAAAGCAAAATGGCATTTCAAATCTAGGGAATAATGATCCCAAATGACCACCGAATCCTCATTAAATGCAATAAAATCTGGAAGACAGTAGAATGTCTTTAAAGTGCTACAATGAAAATTAAAAAACAAAACAAAACAAAACTGTCAACCCCAAATTTTATATCCAGCAAAAATATCCTTTAAGAATGAAGGTGAATTAAAGACATTTCGCTATGGAATTCATCAACAGCTGACCTGTGTTAGGAGAAATACTAATAAAGTTCTTGGGACAGAAGGGAAATAGGTGGAAATTCAGATTTCTGGAATGAAGGGAGGGCATCGTGTGGGTGGACTGTTGTGAGGGTGGGGGCACAGCTCTCCCCAGAGTTCTGTGTCCTACACAGATCCTTAAATGTACACAATTCCATTGGTAATCTTACCAGGAGTTTTGTTATTGTTGTTAGAGATTGACAAACTGATTCTGAAACTGATCTGAGAACACAAAGAACCAAGAATATCCAAACCAATACTGAAAAATCAGAGCAAAGTTGAGGAACCAAACCTAGGGGAATTCAAGACTTCCCATCCTAAAGCTTCAGAAGCCAGGTGGCAGGGACCCGACGTAGCAGGTGGACAGAACAGAACCCACGCTTCAGAGACAGACCCACGCGGATGGGGTTAATTCATTTTTAACGAGCGGTGCTGCACAACTAGCTGTCTACACCCCAGATCAGTCCAAGACACTGCAAGCCTGAAGGTACAGACTCAAACTGGAGTGTTTGTAAAATAAGACTTAGATGATTATCTTCACAACTGGGGACCGATGGACATAAAAAGCAATACAATAAACAAAAAATATTTGTAAAGTAAATTTCAACAAAGTTAAAAACAAAAGCCATCATTAGGAAAACGAAGAGGCAAGCTGCAGACTAAGAGAAAATATTTGCAGAATGTGTATCTGACAAAGGACTGGTGTGCAGGATACATGAAGAGCTTGCACAAAACTTTAAAAACGGGCAAACGGTTGGAACAGATCTTTACGGAGGAAGATATACTCATGGCCAGGACGCACATGGAAAGGGGCCCACATCAGTCTCCAACAGGTAAATGAAAACCACTCTGATTTACTTCTTCGATCTTTCCCACCAGAGAGGAGTTTTGCTACTTAGATCTTTGTGTAGGTGGAACCCTTCGGGACATTGTCTCCACGGATAACCCACGGGCATGAGGGCACCGTCGGGGGCTCCATATCTTGACACGTTGCCGCTTATGTTCGTTGGAACACATTAAACAGCAGCCCTAAGATCCATGCATTGCATTGCATGTGAAGTTTGTGGGAAGAGGGAATAAAAAGCCATTAACAAACCCTGGCCTCTAGGGAATGATGTGTGTGTCACGCGTCTTGGGCAACGTACACCCGTCTCTGCACCTTATTTCAAAATGCATCAAACATAAGATGGGTTGATGGATTTATAGAGGCAGGGAGGTAGAAAGAAGCAAGTGTGCTCAGTGTTAATTGTAGGAGTGGGTGGAGCATGGGGTGGTCGTGTAGAATTCTTGGAAGCTTTCTTTAGGTTTGAACATTTTCATAATCAAATGTTGGGGGAAGAAAAGAAGAAACAATGCAAGCCACAGAGTTACATAACATCTTTGCAAAGCGTTTTCCAACAAAGAGCTGGTATCCAGAGAATATTTTTAAATACCTCTAAAATCAGTAAGAAAAAGACAACAGCATCTGAAAGGACGAGGAGATGGCTAGCAAACACTTTGCGAGAGGGACTCCCGTTGGCCAACAAGGACCCTCAACGCCCTTAGTCAACAGTGGGGTGTCGATGACAACACACTGTGTCTGTTCGCACACAAATCAGAATCACAAAGAGAAGAAGCAACAAAGCAAAGCGTAAGGAGGGATGGTACCAAAGGCTGGCTGGGGACAGAGCCACGGGAACGCACGGGCTTGGCGGGTGCACGTGTGGCTCACTGCACGAGCTCCGTGTGTGTGCTTGGCTCACGCAAGCAGACTGAGCATAAGCCCGCCCAACGATCCGCGGCTCTGCCTCCCGGGCAGTCCCGCCAACGCGGGCGTGTCTGCGAGCACCACAGACACGGTCAAGACTGTTCACAGCAGGGTAAGTCGTAAGAGCCCGAAACTGGAAGCGACCCAAACCCCCACCAACGGCCGAACAGGTAATAAAACATGGTACCTTCACACAGTAGGGTATGATACACCCAAGATGCGGCCAAGTCTCAGACACGTACTGTTGGTTACAAAAAGCCAGACACAAAAGACGACATTCTGAATGATCTCATGGATAGGAAATTCAAATCATGAGCCTGACCCCTGGTGATGGAGGGCAGATGGTGGGTACTAGTGGGTAACTCTGGGGAGTGTCCTGGCTGGGGGGATGCGGGGGTGCTGGAATGTCTGGATCTTGGTGACTGGCACATGGGTGGGTGGGCTCACTTAGTACGCATTTGGGTTGTGCGGTTTTCTATATATAAATGATTCTACCATATTGGTAACGTGCTCCCTTCATGGTGCGCCGCGGCCTGAGACCTCCCCGGGAGGCCAGCGGGAAGGCCAGCCTCGCTCTGGTGCGTGGACCTTCCAGCTGGTGGGGTCCGGCAGGTCAGAGGTCTGAGCCCGCAGGCGCTGGGGAGTCCAGGCCGGGTCTGTTTACTTAGCTGGGCCTCCTTACAACACCGCTTCCGTTCCTGGGCTGACGTCAGGCACCGTGGGGCAGGCACGGTGGGCCGCACCAGGGCAGGACGCAGCAAGGAGCCCAGCCTGCGAGGGGCCTGCCCCACGTGTCCGAGTGTCCCTGTGATCTCCTCCTTCCCTCCCTGTCTTCAGTTCCCTCCAGGCAGAGTCTGCTGCCCCGGGGGTGATGAAGGCTACGGGGTGGGGAACGGCTTCTTGTTTCCACCCATCTGCTCCCACTCGCCCCCTCCTGCCTTCCTGTCTACACCTCTCGCCTGAGTCGCTCACTTAATAACTAACAGTGTTTGGGAAACATTTAAAGCATATTGCACATTTTTTTCATTGCATGAGCAACAAAAGGATTAACTGAATCATGATCTCTCACAAATGTGGATGGGAAATAAAATAACTCCGCACAGCCTCGAAACAGACTTGGCATGCTTGTAAGCTGAGTTGTAACTAACTCAAACCAAATACGCCTGCTTCCTTACCTTCTCGGCTACTGCCTCGGAGCCCAGCGCCACCCCGTGCACACCTCAGAGCCTGGGGCTGGAAGAGGCCTCGCGTCAACCTCCCCTTTCCTGCGGCTGCTGCCCAGGCCCCGGGACAGGATGGGCTCCTGAGCTCAGGGCTGGGCTGAGACTAACCAGGGCTCAGGAACCGTCCCCTGCAGGTGGGGGAGGACATGCGCTCCTGCCTGTGCAGCCTGTGACGGCTGGAGGTCCTGCCTCTGGTCGCTTGGAAAGCTCCTTACGCCATCTGGTCCTCACAGCCTCTGAGAGGACCCCACAGTCCCATCTCTCACACACCCCAGAAGGAGCACAGGGCTGTCCCTGGTCCCCCTGAACGGCCCTGGGGACACGCCCAGCCTTCCCCACCCCCTACCTGCTGGGACGGGACAGCGTGGGGAGTGCTCACCTACCCAGGAGCAGCCCAGCCCGAGGCTTCCAGGGGCTCTGCAGGGAAGGCTGGGTGCCCACCACGCACAGGAGATGCCAGGGGCAAGCACAGCTCCATCCCCATTTCACAGCGGAGCAAGCTGAGCTTCCAGAAGGCTCTCTGGTACCTGCCCAAGCTTGCACAGCTATTAGCAAGACAGTGGGATCCAGAAAAATTCCTGCCCCTGGCCTGGTGTTTCTCTACCCACCTCCACTGAGCTGGACGTGGCTCCTGCCCGGAGGAGGAGTCCCAGACCGCCCGTCGAGACGGGGAGTCTCCCTGGCTGTCACCGCACAAGGGCCACGTCACGGCCACAGGGCTAGGGAGGAGGGGGCAGCTCCCTTCCTCCAAGTCGCTTTCTTCATTCACCTGGCCACTCCTTGACTTGGCCCTCCCCCAGATTCTGATCTGAACGCACTGGCAGCTGTTGGAAAATGGTGATGATGGTGATGACGAGAATAATTCTGTGTATATACACACATCCACACAGGTACACAAACACAAGTGCACACGTGCACACACACATGCACACACATGCATACACACAGGTACACATACATGCACACATGCATACACGAGCACACACAGGTACACACAGGCACACATGCATACACAGGCACACACACATAGGTACACACATGCACACACACCAGCACACACGTGTGCACACCAGCACACACACCAGCACACACAGGTACACACATGCACACACCAGCACACACATGCACACACACATGCATGCACACAGGTACACATGCATGCACACATGCACACACACCAGCACACACAGGTACACACATGAACACACATCAGCACACACAGGTACACACATGCACACACCAGCACACACAGGCACACACACATGCATACACACATGCACACACACACATGCACACATGCATACACTAGCACATGTGTGCACACACACGCACACACATCAGCACACACAGGTACACATACATGCACACATGCACACACACCAGCACACACAGGTACACACATGAACACACATCAGCACACACATCAGCACACACATGCACATACACATGCATGCACCAGCACACACAGGTACACACAGGCACACACACCAGCACACACAGGTACACAAATGCACACACACAGGTACACATGCACACACAGGCACACACACATGCATGCACACAGGTACACATACATGCACACATGCATACACCAGCACACACAGGCACACATGCATACACAGGCACACACACATAGGTACACACATGCACACACACCAGCACACACAGGTACACACATGCACACACATCAGCACACACACGCACACACATGCACACATGCATACACCAGCACACACAGGTACACACAGGCACACATGCATACACAGGCACACACACATAGGTACACACATGCACACACACCAGCACACACAGGTACACACACAGGTACACACCAGCACACATGCGTACATACTCAAGAGCAGCTCTCTTGTGGGTGATTGAATCCCGACACTGCCCTACAAATGGGGGCTCTGCCTATTCCCTTTCCTGGGAAGCCCACCGAGGCTCAGAGAGCATAAGTGCACAAGGTCACACAGAGCTGAGGGGTCTGACCCGGAGCCTCTGACCCCAAGCTCTGCACTCCAGCTCCGACCCACAGTTCCCACAGGCGAGGCCCTGCAGGTGGGCAGGGTAGGGCACAGGTCTTCGGGGCTTGGAAGGCCCCCGAGCCTCTGGGAGAAGCCCTCGCTCGGGAAACCCAGACATGAGTGGTGTGTGTGTGAGGGAATCAAGCATTCGAATCAGATTTTCATGAAAACACACAGGTCTACAAATGGAACAGAGGGGGCTTCCCGGTTGTCTGGCTTATGAAGACCCTTGGTGCTGGCTTGCAGGGTGCTGTCTCTCTGGGAGGGGTGTGGGTTACACGGCCATGCTGGGAAGGAAACCAGACACCTCACAAGATCAAAGGCTCTTCCAGAGCCGTGATTATGCCTGCCTTTGTGGAAGACCCACCTGGCACCGGGTGACCCTGCAGGAAGCAGCTGGTGCGGGCGTGCCTACAGGCCAGAGCCTTGCTCTTGTCCTCTCTGGGGAATTCCCGCTCCCCTGTAGGTCCAGCCCGAACACCTCCTCTGGCATCCCCTCCTGCCCTGTCCCTGCTGCCCCTGCTCATGGTGGTATGGAGCGAACACCGTGTGGCCGAGGGTGTGGCCCCACGGTCTCTCTCCTCTGCATGACCCCACAGCCCTGAGGGCAGGCCTGTCCTGGTGTCGCAGGCCTCCCCGTCCCACTCATGGGACAGACTCCTGTCCGTACTCACAGCTGGGGTGACCTGAGGATTCCCCACCTGTGAAGTGCGTTTTGCAGCTGCTGCACCTGGCAGGCTGGGTGCAGGGTGCACGCTTGGGCTCGGTGGCAGCTACCCTGGGGGTGCAGGAGCCCACGGCGCTGGCACTGTTTTCTCCCGTTCAGCTCAGCCCCAGGCTGGGCACAGAGCCAGGGGGAAAGTGGACGTGCAGCTGCTTCACCGGGAGAGCGGCTGCACACAGGGAGCGACCCGTGCTGCGGGGGCCAGAGTGGAGGGGACGTAAGGCCCTCCCACATTTCCATTTCTGTGTGGTGCAGCAGGGGAAACCGAGGCCCCCGAGGTCGGGGGTTACTCAGGATCACACTGCTGGGGCTGGAGGGAGAAACGAGACGGCCCAGCTCTTGAGAGCTATGGGCCGTGGGTCTGTTCAGTGTCTGCACCATGGATGCCACGGAGGCGGCGGGATGCTTCTGTTGCACTGCGGAGAAGCAGGCTCGGCGGGACCGGAGTCGGCATCCAGCTCCGTCCAGTGCCCCGTGCCCCCTGCCCCCCCGCACACCTGAGATCTGTGGGAAACAGGGCTGTGTGTCCACATTCCCTGCATATCACGGGGGGAGATAAGGGCCCGTGGAGATAAGCTGGGCTGGAACCTGGGCAGGAGAGTCTTTCCAGCCCACAGGTGCCCTCGCTCGTGTCCCCAGACTTGACTCATCTCCAGCTCTCCCCTGGCAGCACTCCACCCTGCTCTCAGCTGCCTATCAAATGCGGGAACAGTAGTGCTAAGAGGCCCCTCTGGCCCAGCCAGCAGAGGTGGTTCTGGGACACAGAAGAGGAAGCCTGCGGAGCCTCGTCCCCGTGGGAGGCTGGAAATAGAAATCAGATCCACAGGGGGTTTCGATAGGTTAGCAGATGCTCATAGCAGCTGCTGTTCCGACGGTGACAACAAGCCCAGCACAGCTTCGAGCCCATTACACGCGTCCTCTTATTCAGTCCTCAGAATATCACTCTCAAGGACACTCATCATCCCACTCTGCGAGGGACGCCAGCTGTGGATGGCTTGTGAGGCCTCAGGGCTGGTCAGGAACAAAACAAGGACTCGATCTGGCTCCATCCGGTTGCAGAGACGAGCTCATAACCACTGTGTGGACTGCCCGGTGCCCCCGGTCTGTGTTTGTACCAGCCTCTCCATTTCAGACTCTCGTCCTGGGCTCCAGAGGACCTCAGAGAGCTGTTGGGAAGCCAGGACATGAAGTACTGCCCCTCTTGTCTCTCTTTCTATCCTGGGAGAGGAGCTGTGCGCGCTGGCAGGCCCTGCTGTCCTCATGCAGGGCTGAGATTTCCACCTGCCCCTGCCCCAGGGCTGCGTTTCTCTCCAGAGAGGAGAGCTCTCCGGGGTGGGGGCATCATGGGGAGCTGCTTTGGTTTCTTAGTCAACCCTTCATTCATTCGACAACTGAATCCCCAAGCATTTATGGAGGGCCTACTGTGTGCTAAGCACTGTCCTAGAAAGTGCTCAGAAGAGCTCAAAAGGAAGGGACAATGACGCTCAGAGTAGACACAAATGAACCGAGAAAGACAATAGGGGAGCCCAGCTACACTTGCAGCTGTGCTGTTGAGAAGATAAAGTAACCTCCTTTAGCTAGACTAAGGAAAAAAGAGAGAAGACCCAAATAAGTAAAAGCAGAAATTAGCCGACTCCACAGGCATCCAGACATCGGACAACTACGTGCTTGCAAAGTGATCAACCTGGAAGAAGTGGGTATGTTCCTCGAAACACACACTCTCCCGAGACTGACTCATGAAGAAACAGAAAATCTGAACAGATCAGTAAAGAGTGTGAAGATGAAACAGCAATCAAAAACCTCGCAACGCAGAAGGGCCCAGGGCCAGACAGACAGCTCCACTGGTGGATCCACCGAACATTTCATGTAAAATTTGACACCAATCCTTTTCAACTCCTACAAACAAGTTGAAGAGAAGGGAACACTCCTGAACTGGTTTCACAAGCCAGCATTCCATCAGGCTCACACAGGCCAGGCAAGGACGCCATGAGGAGATTATAGACCAATATCCCTGAAGAAGATACACAAAAATCCCCCAGCCGATTACTAGCACACTGAACTCAACAGCGCATTGAAAGGATCGTACACCACGAGCACATGGGATCCGCTTCTGGGAGGTTCAGTCTGTGCAAATCAACGTGACCCAGCACACCAACGGAAGGAAGCATGGAAACCGCAATCACCTCAATAAATACAGAACAAGCACCTGGCAGCATTCGAAGTTCTTCCAGGATAAAAATACTCCACAAACTGAGTAAAGGATCGTACCTCAATATAATAAAACCCATGTATGGGAAGGCCACAGCTAGCATCACACTAGGATCGCGAACAAGACGATGGGGCCCACTCTCACCATGCGTGTGCGACAGAGTACTGGAAGTCCAGGCCTGAGCAGTTGGGCAAGAAAAATCAATAGAAATCATTAATACTGGAAAGGAAGACGTGAACTCGCCTCTGTGTACGTATGACATGATCTTACATGTGGAAAATCCTAAAGACTCTGCTGAACAACTCTGAGAACTAATAACGTCAGTAAGGTTGCAGGATACAAACTAAACATACAACTGTCAGTTGTGTTTCTATACACTAACAATATCTGGAAAAGATATTAGGGAAATAATTGCGTTCACAATAGCTTCGAAAAGAATGAAATACTGAGGAGTATATTTAAACAAGGAGGTGAAAGCTATTTGCGTGCTGATGAAAGACGCTGAAGGCACGAAGAAATGGAAAGATACCCTGCGTACATGGATTGGGAGAGTTAAAATGTCTATACTACCCAAAGCAATCTACAGATTCAATGCAATCCCTAGAAAATTTCCAATGGTATTTTTCACAGAAATAGAAAAACATCCTAAAATTCATACGGAACCACAAAAGACCCTAAATCCACAGCAACCTTGAGAAAGAAGAACAAAGCTGGTGGAATCACATTTCCTGGTTCCAAACTACATTGCGAAGCTTTGGTCATCAAAACAGTATGGTTCTGGCGTATAAACAGACGCACAGACCATGGAACAGAACAGAGTCCAGAAACAAAGCTGTGCAAACACTGTCAGCCAGTGTTCAACAAGGGTGCCGGGAATACGCAATGGAGGAAAGACGGTCTCGTCAACAGATGGTGTCGGGAAAGGGGAAT
This sequence comes from Ursus arctos, assembly GCF_023065955.2. Lineage (NCBI taxonomy): Eukaryota > Metazoa > Chordata > Mammalia > Carnivora > Ursidae > Ursus > Ursus arctos. The sequence continues at coordinate 1,479,676 of NW_026622863.1, forward strand.
GGCCACATGCAAAAGAATAAAATTGGGCCCTTATCTGAGACCATCCACAAAAATCAACCTAAAACGGACGAAAGACTTAAATATAAGATATGAAACCATAAACATTCTAGAAGGAAACAGAGGGGAAAACCTCCTTGACACGGGTGTTGGCAGTGACTTTTTTGGATCTGACATCAAAAGCACAGGCAACGAGAGCAAAAATAAACTGCTGGGACCACCTCCAACTAAGAATCTTCTGCACGTCAACAGAAATAATCAAGAACAGGAAAAGACGAACCTGCGGGGGGGCAGAGAAAATATTTGCAAGCTGTCCATGTGATAAGGGATTAATATACAAAAAATATAATGAACTCATGCAACTCAATAGCAAAAAACCCAAAACAACCCAATTAAGAAGTAAGCAAACTGGGGCGCCTGGGTGGCACAGCGGTTAAGCGTCTGCCTTCGGCTCAGGGCGTGATCCCGGCGTTATGGGATCGAGCCCCACATCAGGCTCCTCCGCTATGAGCCTGCTTCTTCCTCTCCCACTCCCCCTGCTTGTGTTCCCTCTCTCGCTGGCTGTCTCTCTCTCTGTCGAATAAATAAATAAAATCTTTAAAAAAAAAAAAAAAAAAGAAGTAAGCAAACTACCCAAGAGACGTTTTCCCAACGACATACCAATGAATGACCCCCAGGTGTCCGGAAAGATGCATGATGTCACTCATCAGCAGGAAAACGCAAATCTAATCGCGACTGCTACCTCCTCGCACCGGCTAGAATGACTGTTATCAAGGAGACGAGGGCTAACGGTGTCGGGGGTGGGGGACTCCATGCTCTGGGGGTGGGAATGCACTGCGGGAACAGTCAAACATGAGACGCGGAACTGCCGTGTGATCCAGCGGTCCCGCTTCCAGCCACGGAGTCAGTGGGATGAACACCGGATCCTAGAGGGGTGTGCACCCACACTCCCTGCAGCGCGGCGCCCTGTCGCCGAGCCGGGGACCAACCTGAGTGCCCGCTGATGGGCGGGCGGGTAACAACGATGCGGTATTTACACAAGGCGGTATCACTCGGCCAGGAAAGGAGGGAAACGCTGCCGTTTGCTGTCACCATACCTCGATGCACCTGGAGGGGATTGTGCTCCGTGAGGGAGCCAGACACAGGACAAATACCGCACGATCCCACTTCTACGTAACATCTATAAAACAGGAAAACGGGGGTCGTCCGGGGCCAGGGGAGGGAGAAGAGGGGAGGCGTCGGGCAAAGGTTCCAAAGTACCAGGGACAGGATGGAGACGCTCCGGGACCCGTGGTGACTGCGGTGAACAACGCTGTCCTGCGTACTTGGAGTGGTCTTACGTAGTCTCACCCCAAAAAGCAGGTAAACACGTGAGGCGATCGAGAGGTTACTGAGCTCGGTTGGGGGCACGGTCTCACAGTGCCTCCGTGTACCAGGGCATCATGGGATACACCTGACATACCAATCACGGCCACGCCTCAGTCCTCCCTGAGAAGAGCCACCGTCCAGGGGACGCTGTTCTCAGCGGGGCGAGTCCTGAGCAAGCAGACAGCACACAGCCTGGGGCGGCTCGTAGTTCTCTGGGGCTGTCCTGACAAATTACAACAAACTTTATGGCTTGACACCGCAGAAACGGATTCCCTCACAGTTCCAGAAGCCCCGAGTCTGAAATCGGGGTGTGGGCAGGTCCCAGTTCCTGGGGGCCCAGGCATCCCTCTATAGCGCTCTCCTGGGCATCTCTGTGTCCTCTCGTCGTCTTATGAAAATACCAGCCGTTGAACGTAGGGCCCACTCTAATCCAATATGACCGCCTTTAGATCTTTACCTAATTCTACTGCCAAAAACCCATGTGGGGCAGGCAGGGAAAGCGTCTCCGAGAAGGCCAGAAGGCCGTGTTGTTAAGGCCTGAGTGAAAGGAGACTGTGCCTTGTGGAGGGCACAGCCCGTGCAAAGGTCCTGAGGCAGGAACCCACTGGTGGCTTTGAGCAACATTCAGTAGGCCACTGGGGGCTGAGGGGGAGGTGAGTGGGGCTGACTCACTGACTTCTTGGTCACGGGTCTCCTCGGTCACAGTCACAGGAGGGATGACGTTGGTCTGTATTCTGAGTGAGGCAGGAAGAAGCCATCTGTGGTTTCTGACCAGAGGAGAACTCAGTCAGCTTGGGCTTTAAGAGGTCGGGATCCCTGTGGCTGCTTGTGGTGCTACTGGGAGGGTGACATCCTGAATGAGGAGGCTGAGCCCCGGGGAAAGCCCCCTGCCGTCGGATTTGGGACCTCAGGCGTGTGCACCATGGGCCTGACTGCTGGTTAGGCGACCTGGCATTTCCCAGCTGTCTTCGTCCCCTCCTAGAGCTCTCTGGACCTGCAGCCTGCTCGGCAGAACTCCCTCCCGCTCTGCACGGCCTCAGGTTGCCTGGCCCGAAGCCTGGCTTCCCTCTGGCCAGCTCCTTTGGCCCTCCTCCCTGCCAAGGCCTCGCCTGGACAGCCCTCAGATCCCGAGGCCTAAAAACCAGCGCCAGTCTAACTCCCCGGGCTGGGCTGGCCCCTCACCCCCACGGGCAGCCGCAGTGGGCAGGAGCCGGAGGGCCCGGCTGTCTAGGAAGTGCCACGGGTCAGCTCCACACTGTGGGGCCTGGCAGTCATCAGAGCTGGGACACCGGGGAGGCCAGCTATGGATGTCCTCCTGTGACAGCAAGCTGCCCAGGGAGGGAAGAAGACCGGGTGGGGATGGGGCCGCTGCCAGCCGGGCAGGTGAGGGCTCGTTCCCACAGCGGGCTACACTCAGCGCAACATGCAAATCCCATGACCCTTCCAGCGACGCCCTGACGTGGTCCCTGTGGGCCACGTGAGGAGACTGAGGCCGGGTGCCCGAAGAGCCACACTCCCTCCCAGCACGAGCTCAGCCCCGCCGCTGCGCGCAGCCGTGTCCCGGGGGAGCCTCACTGGGCCCTCGGGAGATGCCGAGGACATTCTCAGCTTCCGCAGCGCGCTCCGGGTGACGGCAAACGTGGATTCTGTCCGCAGTGGCGGAGCTAGAATTTCAATTTGCCATTTCCCCGTGTTTGCCTGAGCTGTGATATTACCATCGGAAAACACACGGGGTAAACGTCCCACCGTCACCAGTCGTCAAGCGCTGTGCGACCCACCGGCATCAGAGTCACTCGCAGGCCGTGGGACCGCCCCCCGCCTAGCGCCAGAGCTCCGTCTTGTCACCGCGCAAGTAAACCCCAAACCCGTCAGCAGCACCCCCTGATCTCTGCGCCTCCCACCCCAGCCCCTGGCACCGTGGACCTGCCTGCCCAGGACATGTCACAGACATGGAATCGCACGGTGTGGCCCTTGGCGGCCGGCCTCTCGCCCTCGGGTTTTTGAGGTTGGCAGCACGTCAGAGCTCAGTCACATCATTGTGTGGGTCGGCCACGCTCTGTTTGTCCATCATCCCCTGCGTGGCCCAGGTCGGAAACCCTCTCGTGAAGTCAACATAGGATGTCAGAGTGAGCAGGGCCGCCCCTGCGCACACGGGCAGAGCCCGCGGACCCCAGCCCCTGGCGCACCCCGCGGGAGGCCCCTGACGGCCCCTCCCTTCCACCAGCCCGGAGCTGCATGTGGTTGGACTCCCCACCGAGGGCTGCGTCCAGCACAAAGACAGCCTGCCGACGTCGGTCAACGGTGACCCCGTGTCAGCATGTGCACCTGGCCTCCCCAAGGGGAAACCCGAACATCAGTTCCCATCCGCACGCATGCGCCCGAAGGGTCAGGGCCTTCGAGAGGCCTCGTCCTTTGAGTTAAGGTTTTTTGACAACAATCCCCCAGACTCCAGGGAGGAAGCCAAGTGAGCCTGAGGGGCAGAGAGGGATCTGGGGAAAACCACCATCTCCATGGAGGCCCGGGGCAGCACAGTCATGTGCTAAGGCGTGCCCAGGACCCGCGGCAGGGAGGGCATTGGTCTGGCCTTAGGCTCCCCGTTTCCGGAGTGCTGTGCTATCTGGGCCCCACGGGGGCCTGGTGTGTGTGAGGTCAGGGGAAGCTAGTGACAAGTGGTCCGAGTGCCCGGAGCGATGGCCTCGCTGAACACCCCCCATGAGGCCGCCTGCTGCTACCCCACAGATGACCAGGAAACCGGGGCCCAGCAAGGTGGGGACACTTGTCCAAGGTCACACAGCCGTGGCAGGTGTGCCTGGGTTTCCGGGGGAAAAGTCACACAGGCAGATGAAGCAATACGCACAGGTTGTCGTGCCGTTCCGGAAGTGAGAAGGCCAAAGTCAGGCTCACAGACCCATCTGACACGAAGGTGCAGGGGCGGGGCTGAAGACACCCCTCTGCCTCCTCCAGCTTCCAGAGGCGCGCGTCCTTGGCTCGTGGCCCTGTGTCGCTCTGACCCTGGCCTCCACCCGCATGTGTCCTTGACCCTGACCCTCCTGCCTCCCCCATGAGGACCCTGTGACGACATCGCGCCCACCCGGTCCTGTAGAACCGTCTCAGCGTCTTCACTCACGTCCCTTGGCCACGACAGCACACACATCCACAGCTCCCAAGCAGCCATCCCACGGGAGGGAAACTGAGGCTCGGAGAGGCAGGTGAGCGGCGCAGCGCAGCTGGTGAGTGGCTGGGCTGAGGTCCGAGAGGCAGTGGGCTGCCCGGCGAGGGGGCGACGGGCAGGGAGGCTGCCCTCGGGTGGGAGAGCGGGAGCGGGAGCTGCAGGGTTGGATTCAGAGGGGCCCTGGCTGGCTGTCTTCTCTCCAAATGTGGAAAGTATTTTTCCTCCAGTAACTAAAGCTGCTCTGTGTTTACACCGTCAGCCCCTACGGTGAGGGCGATGGGAGGGAACCATCTGGAATACGGGGTTTGCTGGGGAGAGGCTGGCTGCGGAGAGGGGCCCTGCTGGCTTCCGTGATGGGGGGTTCCCCCGGAGCGTGGGGAGAGGAGGCGTGTGCGGGTGGCGTGGGAAAGCACCCAGCGCCCGGCCTTCGTGCTGCTCCTTCTCTGAAACCCGGGCCCTGTCTCTCTCAGCCTCAGTTTCCCTATCTGTCCAGTGGGGGTGTGCACAGCTGACGGACTGTGTATCTGGGATTGAGATGTTGGCAAGAGAGAGGCGATGGCTGCCCTGCTCCTTTTTCCAGATCGCTGGAAGCTTCCTCCGCCTTCTGGCTGCGGCCGTGCTGGCCCTGCAGCATCTGGGGGCCTTCAGGTCTTTCCAAGTGAAGTGATGGAAACCGGGCTCAGAGCTGACCGTCTGCCCGGGGCCCACAGCTGGGAGGCAGGAGCTGGCGGGCTCACACCCCCGCCGCCTCTGGGCTCGCCCTGCCCCCCCGCGAAAGGCCCGTGTGTGCACGTAAATACACATGCACGGGCCCACCTGGGAGGCTGGTGTCCCGTGTGACCTCTCCCACAGATCCGGGGTCTGCGGAAAGGTCCCAGGTCAGGTAGGACAGCTTACAAGGCCTCCCTACATCCATCCCAGGTCCTGAAAACCAAACAGTGCCATCAGGAGGTCCCCTGGGTCCCGCTCACCTGGGCGGGGTCCTGGGTGCTGGAGAGGGCCCTAGGCTGGGGTCAGCACACGGGCTCCTGCATTTGGCTCGGGGCTGTCCCTCCCCCCACAGGACCTGGTCCTTTGGGACATGATTTGCCCCTCACTCACTGTCCCAGGGCAGGGCTGCTGGTCCCTGCTTTAGTGGGCTGTGGCCTGGCCCGGGTGTGAGGCAAACAGCAAGTCTTGGCAGGACGGTGGGTGGGGTGGTGCCCCCAATGGATGTGTCCACGTCCTACCTCCCGGGACCTGTGATTGTGCCTGTACCTGGAAGTACAGGCGTGAGTTTGCAGATGTGATCAGGTGAAGAAGCGGTCATACGAGAGTAGGGTGGGCCTCGAATCCAGTGACTGGTGCCCTAGGAAGGGGAGGTTAGGACACAGACACGTGGGAGAGGCCACGTGAAGATGGGGCAGAGACTGGAGGGACTCAGCCAAAACCAAGGGACGCCTGGAGCCCCCAGGAGCTCGACGAGGCGGGAAGGACCCTCCCGTGGAGTCCCCCAGAGGGAGTGTGGCCCAGTCCCGCCTGGATCTCAGCCTCTGGCCTCCACACGGGGAGGGAAGAGATTCCCGCTATCTCCGCCCTGTCTGTGGTGTTCTGTTTTGGCTGCCTCAGGACACCCCCATGGGTGTGTGCGTGTGGGGGGTGGCCGACCCTCCTGGGCAGCGGAAGTGCTCATACCTGCTGCCCTCCGGACCAAATCCAGGTCCACACTCGAGCGCGGCAGGACCATTCCGGCCCCCGGGATCCGCGGTGGTGCTGACCGATGTCTCTGGGGAGCACGAGGGGATGTGAGTCCCTCCACCTGCTACGCCTTCCCGTCCTTCTTCCAGCCTCTTCAGGGGCACAGGAACAAACCCACTGGTCCCCACGGCCCAGGGGCAGGCTGTGCCCTGGGTTTCTGTGGAGGAGCCCTTGGAGTGCAGGGCGCCTGAGCTGAGACTGAAAGTCAAGAAGGGGAGGAACGGGGTGTGTGGAGCCCCAGCGGCAAGACAGGGTGGGCGAGGCAGCCCTCATTTCTTCTCGGAAGCGCAAACCCTCGTCTCAGCCTTGGGGGGTCGTCCTGGCTGTGAGGTGACACTGCGGAGGACCCAGGTCGGGTCAGGCTGGCGCTGTGTCCCAGAGCGCCCTGCCAGGGCCAGAGCCTGTAATCGAGGGGCCAGCAGACTGGGCAGCCGACCCCCGCTACCCGCCCGGCTCTTCGGGGCGGGTGGGGCTGTCATCTGGATGGAGCCAAGAATCGCTGTCCCCAGAGACATGAGCTGGGCAGAAGCGAGGGAGGAGCCCTTCAGCCAGAAATCCGAGCAGAGCACTCACACTGTGGCTCATGCGCCCCAGAGCCCTGGGAAGGAGAGACGCCGTCTTCCTCCCATCCCTCCAGGGTGGCCTGGCCGGGTCTTGGGGGGACACTGGACTGGGGGGCACGGCAAGGCTGCGGTGGTTATGGAAGAACAGGCCAGGTGAGCAGAGGCAAAGTCAGGAGGGGTGCCGCCGGGTCTGCGGGGCGGAGGGGGGGGAGGGACACCCCCGCGGGGGCGGTTGGGGGCAGGCGGGTGGGCAGCGTCCCGCCAGGAAGCTCTCTCGCAGAATCTGCCTTCCTTCCAGGTCCTGGGAGCTTCATCAGCTCGTGAGGAACTCGAGCCAATGTTCCAGTGAGCCTCCTGGAAAATGACCCTTAAGAGCATCGCAATCCTGAGCTTCTGCGTGAATGTGCACAGAACAGGCTGTGAGGGGGTCCCCACGGGGGCCGAGGAGGTGACAGTGTCCCGCAGGACCGAGCCTGAGCTGTGAAATGTCGGCCCGGAGGGGTCCTGGGACCGCTGTGCCTGCAGCCCTCAGTACAAGGGGGCCTGGGGCCACCAGGGGAGTCGTGTGCCCTGTCGCCACGACGCGATCACCGGGGACCCCGACTCAGGGCTCCTCACTCCTCGTCCCCCCCAACAGGTGCCAGCCTTGGGATGAAAAAGTGGAGCCCGTGACCTGAACTCAGCAGCGTACACTGGACCGGAAGGTTACATTCTTCAGCAGAGATGCATGCCTTCCTCCCAGCCTCTGGGGTAGGACTGGATGCTGTGCTTGGCGGATAACACGCGGGTGGGTGGGATGGTGCATGAGTTCTGAGCCCAGGACGCTAAGAAGCAGCTGCACGTCTGCTCGCCCTTGGGTGCTCCTGACCTCGGCCAGGACAGGAGCAAGCCCGCGCAGCCCATGGACCAAGACGAAGGTGGGCAGACCCAAAGGGACCACAGCCCGGAGCCACGTTCGGCCGAACACGGTCCCAGGCAGACGCAGCACAACAGACCCAAAGATGAGCGAGCGAGAAAAAAGGTCATCGCCGTGTGTCACTGAGATTTTCGTGCTTGCTTGTTACACAGCCAGAGCTGACGGACAGAGACCGAAAGCTGGTCAACACAGAGCGCATGAGGAGAGTGGCCGGCGAAAATCTGCCGAGTGCTTCCTACCCACCAGGCTCCCACAGGGTGATCTGTGTTTATCTCCTTGTTTAAAATTAAATTTATTTACTTTTTAAAAAAACAGTTTGCCCACTTCTCTATCCTGGTGCAGCTCTTTCCCCGTTTGAGACTGGGGGAGTTAGCTCAGGTTGGGAAGTGAGCTGCTCAGGGCCACGCAGCCACGGAGTGCCGAGCTGGGATGTGAGCCCACGTGTGTGTCCCCAGAGTGCATGTGCTCCACCCTCTGGCATGGCTCCCACGAGCCACCTGCGGCTATTTGAATTTAATTGATCAACTTAGATCAAGCTGCAAATTTCATTCCTCTCTCACACCAGGCACCCTTCAGGTGCTCGAAGGCCGCCTGTGGCCAGTGGCCACGTACCCGACCACACACATGCAACAGTCCCAGTGCCCCAGTGAGTTGCACTGTGTTGGTGTGGACTCAAGCCAGCCCTCCGCCTGGGAGGGCCCATGGGCCAGCGGGGCCTCGGCTACTCAGTGCTCCGTGGCCTCCACATCAGCTCACAGCCCACCTCAGACTTGTCACCTGCAGGACGGGTGATGTGGAAGATGGGTGGTCTTCTCAGGCTCTTCCAGAGCCTTGCCGAGGACTTGGGGCCACCTGGCCACTGCTGTCACATACACGGCTGTCCCCTCGGAGATGTTGGGGCCACACGTTCAAAGTCTGGACTGTTCTGGGAAATCCCAGAGGCTGGGTGATGGAGACAGGGCAATGCAGGGTGCTACGGGGGCCTCAAGCCACCTGGGTCCGGGGACTGAGGTGTGGGTGTGAGGGGACGTGGTTTGGGGGCAAGGCCCTGGCCCAGCCCGGCCTCACCACTGGGATGGGGGCACAAACCCACAAAAGCCAGCTCTGAGGCCTTGAGAAGCCCCTCCCAGAGCCCAGAGGGCTTGGGGGTACCTTCCGGCTTCATCCCAGATCCATCATGGCCCATGGCGAGCTGTCCCCACGCTCCTCACACACTGCGATCAGAGGCCCAGAGAGGGTTGGACACCGCCTGAGGGCACACAGTGGCGAGAGGCAGAGCCCACACACAGTCTGTGCTCCCAGTGCCAACGTGCCCCTCCTCACACTGACCCCACCCCCGGGCTGGGGTGGCTCATGGACTTCAGGTCTGCGGGGGGCCTACCTCGGCCCGTGTGCCAGACACTCCCTAAGCCCCAGCTCCCCAATAAACATGTACTTTCTGGGTGGTTTTGGCTTTCCTGAGAAGTGCAAGCACAGCACGGAGACTCCCAGACGCCCTCCCCCAGCTGCCGCGCTGACTGGGGCGGTCCACACTCAGCTTCGGCCCCTTCCCCGAATGCCCTTTGTCTGTCCCAGCAGCACAGCCGGGGTGCTCACGGCCACGGGGTCTGGTTCTGGGCCTCTCGGCAGCCAGCCAGCAGACGTGCACATGGACACACACACACACAGACATACACGCGTGTGCTGACGGCGTCTACACGCATGTCTACACCTACTTCCTAATCTGTGTCAGCTGCACACACGATCACACAGATGCTGTGAGTCCTACTGAGGACCCAGCCGGCCCTGCGCTTCTCTGCCACCTGCCCCCTGCAGCGAGGCCCCGGCTGCCTGTCCGCTGCCCACACGCACACGTGTTCAGCCCAGGGACACGGGCACCCCGAGAGCAGTGACTTCACCAGCCAGAGAACGAGGTTCACGCATGTCCCTTGTCCGGTAGAAACGCTGCTGTCCAGTCTCGGGGGTCAGCACATCCCCAGTTCACGAAGCCCATTTTGGAAGCTGGGGAGCCATGGCCCCTGCTGGGAGGAGCTGGTCTCCTGCGTCAGGCCTGAGTGCACCCAGCCGGGGGCCCCAGGGCAGCGTGTCCCCTGAAGCTGACAGTGCTGGCCCCCCATGCCCGTGCCCTGGCCACCGCTCGCACCTCCTGACCTGCCCCTGGACAGTGGGGACCCGGACAGCTGTCTGTTGGACTCGTCGGAGGCTGGGGCTTGGGCCCCAGGCTTGCCTGCCCCACAGCCTCTCTAGGTACGGCGGGGACTGTCCGCCAGGGTCCCTGGCCAGCGCCTGTGTCTCCCGGTGACGGTGCCTGCAGAGAGGCGGGTGGGGCTGTCCACACTGGCATCTTCTTTCTAACAGGAGGGGCGCTGTGCAGGGAGGGGTCCCGGTTGGGAGCCCTCCCTCCGTGTTCCATCCCTCCGCGTTCCATCCTCTCTCCTGGGCCTGGTCTCATCTCAGCGTGGGGGCTCTGAGGTTAGCTCCTGCACTGTCAGGGTCTGTGGCCCGCTGTCCCTGCGTCCACCCCCACTCCATCCTCTCCCATCTTGTTTCTCCAGCTGGCTGTCCATGATGTCTCCATGTCCACATATCCACCCTGAGCCGGCCCAACCGCACTCCTGCCCTCCTAGCAGCCCCTTGCCTCTGGCACTGCCCTGTCCTCGGTCCCCGAGGCCCCTACCCGGCTCCCCACTGGCTCTCACTCAGCAGCTCTCCACCTCCACATGCCCCGCGTGCCCCCGCGAGCCAACCCCCCACACCCCTCCGTGTTGGCTGTGCGGTCCCCCCACCCCAGCACAGGGCAACGTCCAACACTGCGTCCAGTCCCAGATGTGTTGCCCGCTGGCCTGCCACCATTTTGACCCCAACTCTGCGCCATGTCCATGGAAAGGAGCAACGAACATGCTGGAATGTAGGGTGGGGCGAGTGGGTTACGTCAGAGCCCCGAGGGAGGCTTGCTTTGAGGGAGGGAGCTGGAGGGGCCCAGGGTAAATCCCCACCCATGCCGGGGCTGCCCCTTCCAAGTCTGTCAGGAAAAATCAGATCCCCCCACGAGCACCTTCCCTCCCAAGCTCTGGGTCGCCCGCTCTTCCTTGTGTGAGGTGGGAGGAAGCTCAGAGCAAGGAAACATGCTTTTCTGGCCGACTTGTTTTCTCGCAGCATTTTCGCCAGGGCCCCATCGCGTGAGAGGCTGGAGGCAGCTAGGGCCGGCCCAGGCAGGACCAGGAAGGCGAGAGGCATGTCCAGGTCTCCCCAGCCCCGTGGAGGAGGGTCCCTGGAACGGCCCCCAGATCCTGGGCAGGGCAAGTTCTTTGTGAGGTGCCAGTAGCCCCTGGCCGAGAACCCGGAATCTAGCCCCAGCTCTGCTGTGACCTTCCACGTGGCCCACGTGAGTCACTGTCCCTCCTGTGGGGTTCACAAGATGCCTAGAATGTTCTGCAGACAGACCCTAGAAATGGCATACTCACAGCAGTAGGCAGGAGTCTCTGCCCGCCTAGAACCAAGAAGGAGCAATGAACCAGGGCCCTATTTGCCGTTTCCTGTCCACTCGCTCCTTTCTCCAGGAAGCCTTCCTTGGCCACTCCCTGGCTGCGAGGGCTGCCTGCAGGCTCCCACTGCTGCACACATGCATCGTCTCCGGCATGGAACCCCTGTCACCCCACACCTGGCACAGGTCTCACACCTGGACGTTGGCTGAGAGAACGAGCTACCTGGATGGGCTCCTGGCCAGATGGTGCGTCCACACCCGCGAGCTGAGCAAGGCGCCAGATGCCACCTCGCGGCCCCTCTCCCTGGGGGCTGCAGACTCACACAGGGCCTGGGGCGGTGCTCACGCTCTCAGGGAAGGGAAGTCTTGGGTCCTTTGTTACCATTCAGGATTGAGTCGGAGGCAGGAAAGGGCTCCTTGCAACCATCTGTGACTTTGCACCTGGCCCTGCGTCAATGGCGGGGTCCCTGCCCGGGGCTTGGAGCTGGGTGGTCTTGGATGCAGTGAACTAGGAGAGCCATCGCTGTCTGTCGCGTGGGGGTGAGGGCACCAGCCGGCAGTGAGCTCTCCACGAGCTGGCGGCAGACATGGAGAGGGGAGAGCCCGAAGCCTATTCTGTACGGCCTGGGAGCTAGGAATGGTTTTTACATTTTTAAAGGATTGTTAAAAAAAAAAAAGAGAGAGAGAGAGACAGAGGCCATATGTGGCCTGCAAAGCCTAAGAGATTTATTACTCTTTGGCCTTTTACAGGAAAAGTTTGCAACCTCTAGGATGGAAGAAGGGACTGGGCGGTCAGGCCACGGGGGAGAGGGCCTCGGGTGGAGGCCAGCAGCCCTGCAGCTGTGCTCCCTGGCCTGGACACCAGCCCCCACCCTGCCCAGGCCCTGGTCTCTCTGGAGGGTCCCACCTCCCCTCCCCCAGGCCCCGGTCTCTCTGGAGGGCCTGGTCTTCTGTGAGAGAGGATGCTCGAATGATGTGTGATGAAGGCATTGCTCAGAGACGGTTGGGGAGGGTTGGGAGGTACTGAGGAAGCAGGGCCCCAGCCACGTTCTGGAACACGGCCTTCCACTGGGACTGAAACAGAGCTGCTGTGGCCGTCGGCTGAACAGCCGATTGACTACCAAGAGTTGAATGCTGTCGGCAGCAACCGTAATTCCCTGGAAGCGGGTGTGGAACCTCGTGGGTTTACCGCCTGCTCTCCCCGTTCGCAATCTGGGACACACTTTCAATTTCGTTCCACGCTGCGTGTCCCAGAGTATAATCCCCAGGACCCCAAATGAAGACTTTTGGTGGCTTTATAGCCTCTTCTTCCTGCCTGATACGCAGAAGAAATCTGACCCTTGAGCCCCCCATGCTGGAGGCCCCTGGGGGACGGGCCCACCACAGCCCCAGCTGCCACCTGTCCTGCGCGCGAAGCCATCTTGGACCCTCCAGACCAGCCCGTCAGCCCCTGACCAGCACGAGTGACCTGCATCACCACCACCTGAAGAGCCCCAGTCCCTCCGGCCGGGCGGTCATAGGGCTAAGGTTTGGGGTGGCTGTTACGCAGCAGTGAACCCAGCTGTGCTTGACCCCTGGCTACCCTCCTTTCCTGCACGTGGAGGCAGGGAACGTGCCACATGGGGCTGTCCCATTCCCGGCACTGACCTGAAACCAAAACCACGTGGGATGCCATATTTAACGCCGTGGCTCTTCTAGAGATCGCTCCGGGCACCCGTTTCCAGCAGGTAGAAACGTGCTGGTTGCACCACGGAGGTGGCCCCAACGGTGCCCCAACGGGCCCTACCCTGGGCTGTGCGGCTCTCCTTTCGGGTTTGCCTATGAAAACGCAGCTGCAACCACCCCGGCCCTGGCCCCCTGAGGGGACATTGCCCAGGGGCCGTGACGACATCCTTGGGAGCAGCGGCTGGCATGAGGCCGTGGTGTAACGCCTGGGCGCTGGCCGGGGAGGCCGCAGGGGACGCGGGGAGGGGCTGAAGGCTGAGAGACAGGCCTGGGAGAGCGCTTTGTAAAGTGACCGGCCGACACCAGGCATTATCGTTAGCAGAGCCGTCACAGCGCGAGCTGATGACTTTGCCAGGACGGTGCTGAGCGAAGCCACAGACCAGGGAGGCCCAGAGGGCAGGGGGGCTGCTAGCCAGCAAGCTTGGCTCCTGCTGCGGCCACGCCCCCACAAGCCAGCAGAAGGCGGCGGAAGCACGTCGGTGTCCCTGCACCTGGCCGCAAGCCTCGCCCAGGTGAGCTGGGACGTGCAGGCCGGAGACGCTGGGGGCCAGAGTCCTGGGTTCCAGGGAGCTCAGGCCTTGGCCTCGGGCGGGCTATCCTCGCTGGTACAGCTGTGGTGCCCCCCCTACGATTCACGTGCACCCAGGACCTGTGCATATGGCGTTCTTTAGGAATCAGCTCTTTGCGGATGGAATTTAGTTAGGATGGGGTCACACTGGAGTCGGGTGGCCCCTGAGCCCATGACGGGTGTCCTCACAAGAAGACACACCCAGAGAGGCTGTGCAAGACGGGCGCAGAGACTGGCCACATGCCAAGGCCCTCCAAGGACCACCCCAGAAGCTGGAAGAGATGCAAGGTAGGACCCCGCTTCTGACTCCACAAGTGGCAGAGGATACAGCATATGTGACACATCGGGACTACGAGACAAAGAGAAACAGGAGGATTGATGGCTCAGAGACCCCACCGCCAGGGGCTGCACGGCCGGGCTCTTGGCCACTCCGTCTTGCTGAGGAGCGAGACGCCACCCAAGTGGTTCCAGGAATGTGCAGCAGGTGACCCGTCAGGGGTCGAAGGCCACATGGTGCCACGTGAGCGAGCCAGAGGCGGGGTGCCACTTCCTAGGACCATGAGCCGGGTATTTGCTGAAGCCCCTCCCACCCTGCGCCCTCCGTGTGGAGGCTGTGGCTGGCCCACCCCACGTCAGAAAACCCTGGCCTTCACCACCACCACGGGAACGGACACCCGCCGTCAGCCAGCTGAAGACAGACACTTAGGAAAGGGCACACACGGAGCAGATTGGGCGAGGCTGTGAGTTGGGGGACAGACGTCCTGACCCCGGGGACTCGGCCCCAAGGCACTGAGAGCCTGATGGAGGCAGAGGAGGAGGCCGCAGACTCAGGCCGGGCGGTGGCTGTTGGAGGAGCAGTGCGGGCACCGACTCCGGGCAGTCGCAGAGCACTGGGAGCGCCGGCCTCCACACCCCGCGGACTCTGGGCCTGGCTGCCTCCGGCGCGGCACGGCTGGGTTTCCGGCCCTACGACTCTTTGGGGCTGGTGCACCCCCAGGTCGCTCTGCACCTTGGAGCTTCCCAGGACTGGATGTGGCTGTTCTCCCCGCTGAACAAGGTGACCGCCCCGCGAGTGTTCTGAGGCCGCCGCGGGAAAGCACCACGAACTTAGCAGCTTGAGGCCACAGAAGCTTACGTGCTCGCGGTTCTCCAGGGGTTGCCGGGCGCGCTCCCACCAGGGGCTCTGGGGAGGGTCCCTCCTGCCCCTCCTCGCTGTTCGGGTGCCAGGTGCTCCTGGGTTTGCAGCCACGTGGCTCCGTCTCTGCCTCCTCTGTGTCTGTGTCTCAGGGTCCCCGCTGCCGCCTCTTAGGACACCCGCCGTTGGAGTTGGGGGCCCACCTTGATTCAGATCCTTTATCACATCTGCAAAGACCATCTTCCCAGCCGAAGGCATGTGCTGAGCCTCCATCCGGATGGGCGTTCAGGGGCTGCCCCCATGCCCCTCACAGGTCAGGTTCCCTGCTCCCGGCTCTGTGGGCTACGTACACTCGAGCTTCTCGCAGGGCGCTGGTCACCTGGCGAGGGGGCGTCTCCACCAGCAGGCGGCTGACCCTGAGTTTACTCACCATCACCCCCCAAAACTGATTTCGGGGCCTGGCACAGAGGGGTCCGAGGTAAGGCGTGTTGAGCTGAGCGGACACCATCACGGTTCCCAGCGGGTCCCACGTGAATGACATTTTCACACCACCAGCCCAGTGGGGCTGCCAGCCTCATCCAGGGTTGAGCCTCCGCTGGGCCGCTTGGCCTTTGACCCTTCTTCCTTCCAGCACGTCCCCAAAGGCGCCGGCAGGGCAGGGGCTCAGGCCTCCCCATGTCATGGCGGAGTTGCGGTCAGTATAAACCATGGGAACTGGGCGAGCAGACCTGCGGGTGTTTAAACACCTTGACCCGGGATCCCCCCTGGAGAAGTGGACCACGAATGGAGAATCCCAAGAGAATCCCAAGCTCGTGGGAGTGGCTGCAGCATTCTTCACAAGAGCAAAACTTGACGGTGACTGGGCGAGGACGGGCTCTTCTGGCAGCCCGCGATGTCCCGAAGGCCTTTTGCGACCGGGAGGGACGCGGCCTGAGACGTGTGTGCGGCGGGCACGACCACCAGGCATGCACGTGAGGGCGAGAGCAGGGGGCCGTGGGACGTCCGGGGGAGTCAGCCCCGCGTCATGACAATGACGTCTTCAGTCTCCCAGGAAGAGGGGATGCCGTAGTGACATGGAGCAGAGCTGCTCAGATGTCCTGCCTGCCCTTCACACATGCCCCGAAACTGTCTCCAAGTTCACCCTGCCCGCCCACCGCCACACGCCCTCCCGCTCGGCACCGGCGGCGGGACGCGGAGCCTCCCGGGCCTGCAGTGCTGGAGGAACCGAAGCTCCTTCCTCCCGGACGGCGGGCAGTGCCGCCAAGAGGGTGGTGCGGAAGCTCCCTTTTCCCATCACGTCTCTATCTCTGCGTCCATCAGACTGGAAGGAGGCGCCCCACGTTCCTAATTGTCACCCCGAGTCACCCAGGGACCCCTCTTCCATGACTAGTAAATCAAGAGCCCTCTCTGAGCTGGCTGCGCCCACTGGTCCCCAGGAGTGGGCAATGAGGGCTCCTGGGTGGATGGTGGGCAGGAGGATGCCCCTTTTGCCACGCAGGCCAAAGTGTGGCCGGGGTCGTGATGTAAGCCCAGCTGGGCTCTTCCCGCTGTGGCTCGCAGCCAAGTTGCCAAAGGGCGGCAGCAGAAACAGTGACGGTAGCTTGCTTGGGTGGGCATCACCTGCAGGGAGCATAACCCAGGGCTCTGAGGGCGCGGGGAGGGCTGCAGGCTGGGAGGCAGGACCCCTGGGTCTCAGGTGCCCAGACTGCAGGGACAACCTGAGCCCTCGGTCTTCTCATCTGTGGAGTGGGTAACAGTACCCACATCGAATGAGGTTTGAGCACATCCTCCATGGGAGAAACTTCGAGGTTGTGGAGTGATGGTCCTGGGCACATGGGATCGGAGAGGATCCCGCCATCCTTCCCTCCAGTCTGCCCCTTCTCAACGCACAGGCTGTGGGGTTCAGCAGGGAGGTCTTGCCTCATCCCTAAAAGTGGCACCTTCCTGCGGCCACCCCCTGCAGCACGCCCCTGGTGGCCGCCTACGGTAGGTGCACAGAAGAGGTTTGTCCTACTACGTAGCCCCCACGGGCAACCTGGATTCAGAACCAGAGCCAGACCCAATGCCAGCCCCAGGCGAGGCTCGTGAGGACCGCAAGGCAGTGCCCCAGCATGGAGGTGCCCGTGCAGTCACGAGAGCCCCCAGGGCTGGGCAGAGTGTGTGCCAAAAGCTGTGTCAGGGGTTCCCACGGGTGCTTCTGGGCCCCAGGCGCTCTGGCCTGCTCCCCCCAACGGACGGCGTCACCCTCCTGCAACGAGCCACAGCATTCTTGGACACTGCACTGAAACCCGACCCCGTAATGCCTCCCAGGACAGCGCATTTGGAATGCTGTTCCCTATGACTCATTTTCCATCCTTCATCTGTCAGAAAATGCAGTTTTGTTTGTTTCTGAAATACTCTTTCAGTGGCTTTGCTGATGACGATCAAACACCAAGGAAGGGATGGCAAGAGCCCCATCCCCTGTGCCTGCTCCCAAGGCCATGAGGACAGTCGTCTGCTGAAAGGGACTCTGGAGCTCCAAAGGCCCATGCCGGGGGAGGGCCCATGGTCAAGGGGCCAGAGCTAGACCCAGGGGACAAGGTGCTGCCACTCTGGACCTCCATCTTCTTGTGAATAAAGAGGGGACTGTCCCCAAAGCCTGTAACTTGAAGTTCTAGGACTCATGGGTGTCTCCACAGAAAGGAATATGAATGATGGTGATGATGAAGGTGGTGATGGTGATGGTGATGATGATGGTGATGGTGATGGTGATGATGGTGATGGTGATGGTGATGATGATGGTGATGATGATGGTGATGATGATGGTGGTGGTGGTGATGATGATGGTGATGATGGTGATGATGATGGTGATGGTGATCGTGATGGTGATGATGATGGTGATGGTGATGATGATGGTGATGGTGATGATGGTGGTGATGGTGGTGATGGTGGTGGAGATGATGATGATGATGATGGTGATGGTGATGATGGTGATGATGATGATGATGGTGATGGTGATGATGATGGTGATGATGGTGGTGATGATGGTGATGGTGATGATGATGGTGGTGATGATGGTGGTGATGGTGATGATGGTGATGGTGATGATGATGGTGATGATGGTGGTGATGATGGTGATGGTGGTGATGGTGGTGATGATGATGATGGTGATGATGATGATGGTGATGATGGTGATGATGATGGTGATGATGGTGGTGATGTGATGATGATGATGATGGTGGTGATGGTGATGATGGTGGTGATGATGATGGTGATGGTGATGATGATGGTGATGATGGTGATGATGGTGATGGTGATGGTGATGATGATGGTGGTGATGATGGTGGTGATGGTGATGATGGTGATGGTGATGATGATGGTGATGGTGATGATGATGGTGATGATGGTGGTGATGATGATGGTGGTGGAGATGATGATGATGGTGGTGGAGATGATGATGATGGTGATGGTGATGATGGTGGTGATGATGGTGGTGATGGTGATGATGGTGATAGTGATGATGATGGTGATGGTGATGATGATGGTGATGGTGATGATGATGGTGATGATGGTGGTGATGATGATGGTGGTGGAGATGATGATGATGGTGATGGTGATGATGGTGGTGATGATGGTGATGGTGATGATGATGGTGATGATGGTGATGATGGTGGTGATGATGATGGTGGTGGAGATGATGATGATGGTGATGGTGATGATGATGGTGATGGTGATGATGATGGTGATGGTGATGATGATGGTGATGATGGTGGTGATGATGATGGTGGTGGAGATGATGATGATGGTGATGGTGATGATGGTGGTGGTGGTGATGGTGGTGATGGTGATGATGGTGGTGATGATGATGGTGGTGGAGATGATGATGGTGGTGGAGATGATGATGATGGTGATGGTGATGATGGTGATGGTAATGATGATGGTGATGGTGATGGTGATGATGGCGGTGGTGGAGATGGTGGTGATTGTGGTGATGATGGTGATGATGATGATGGTGGTGATGATGATGGTGGTGGAGATGATGGTGATGGTGGTGATTGTGGCGGTGATGGGGATGGTGGTGATGATGATGGTCATGGTGATGGTGGGTGATAATGCTGATGGTGATGCATTGGCCTCGGCCACAGGGGGTTCTGGGAGGAGGACCCTTGGCTCCTAGGCCATGTGCAGCCACTCCGTGGATGCAGAACCAGGGACCGTTACCCCTGAGATCAGGTGGCTACCAAGGTACCATCTGGTTCTCCATCCTCTTCTCAGGAAAACTCAGAATGCCCCGCTGACTGATGGTGTAGTTTCATGGGAGCTCATGGAGGCCTCACTGGGGCCCTACAGGCAACTCTGCCCCTACACCCCGGGCGCCACAGTGGGAAGGTACCACAGCGGGAAGGTGCTACTGGCATCTCTGAAGTCCCGGTGAGCGCTTGGCTTTGGTCTGCTTCTCAGCCGGGCTGCCAGCCCAGGGTCCCCGCCCTGACAGCTGTCGCTTGGGCATTTCTCCACTGCCTGCATGCCTGTGTGGGGCAGGGGGACATCCCAAAGATCTCAGGATATGGAGAAGCCCACTGTGTCCCTGGGGGCCGGCCTCCTATTGACCTTGCACTCGTGTCTCCGCATCCCGGCTGCCACAGGGCCCACAGTGAGGCCCATCCATCTGTGTCTGGCCCATCTCCCGGCTCTAGGAAGGTCCTTGTCAGTTTAGAAGCAGCAATCGTCCCTTTAAAAAGAAAATGACCACTGGTCGTCCAAAATACCAGCCTCTCCTGGGATGAGGTCACAAGCCAGGAGTCTTCGCAGAGATGTCAGCACTCCCGGAGCAGGATCTGGGCTTTCTTGCTGCAGGGCGGACTGTCCGGAAGCAGCTGACAGAGTACACAGCGGGCTGCCCAGAGGAGATGCCCTGGGTGAGGGGAAGGGAACCTGCGTGGCCTGGGAAGACCGGCTGCCTTCCAACAACCAACAGCCACTCTGCCACCTGCTCTGGGGAAACCTCTGCCAGACAGGATGGTGCTGACTGGCAGAGAGGCCGGGATCGGGCTGAGGCGGGTCAGTGCTCCTCTCTCAGCTGGTCCGAGCAGCCCAGCCCTGAGCCTCTGGTCAGTGTGCAAAGTGCTGGGCACAGAGCAGGAGCTGGATGCTTGCTGGCTGAAGGGCAGGAAGGACACCCAACATGGTCTATGGGCAATGAGGCCCTTGGAGGGAATCTGTAGCCCCAAAGTCTCGGAGGCCAGAGTCTCCTTCGCAGCCCCTGTGGAATCCACCTGCAGGAGGCAGCTGGGGTCTTGTTTGTTCCCTTGGCCTTGGGGGGGGGGGCTGCCACTCCCCCAGTTAGTAGAGTGATGCCAAAACCGCCCTCGGTGTGGGCTCTGACCCCTCTGACCTGGTCACACAGACCTGGGTGCAGCTGGCCTCTGAGGGCAGCAGTGGAACGGACACAGAGACAGACCAACTCCAGCCCCCCCCCTCCTGGGACACAGAGCTGCAGCCCACGCCGCTGAGCGCCCCACGCCCCACGCTCAGGCCGTGCTTCTGCACTCGGATCTCTCCCACAGGCCACCAGCCTACCTACCCAGGAAAGTGAGGGGCTGATGCAGGCTAGAAATTCCTAAATTCTTTGAATTCCCTCCTTGTAGCAGAGTTCCTAGTTACTTTGCCAAAACAAAGAGTGCAAGGGAGGGTGTGACCTCCCGCATCACCTGGCCTGGATGCCCCCCGGCTGGATGCCTCGCACCCACCCCCCAGGCCCCGGGCGCCCCGATGACCCTCTCCAGAGCCATGTTCCTCTGCTTGGACATGGACACTTTCTTCTGTGACGTCAAGACAACCAGGGTAGCCCGCAGCTGGGGGAGAGGCTTCTGTGCTACCAAGTGAAACACCGTCAGCAGTTTCGGGTTATTATTGTCACTATTTCAGTCTGTAAAATTCTCGAAACCTCGAATGCCTGCTGACGGAGTTAAGAAAGCCACGTGAGAGCATTCAGGAAGGCAGGCGCTGCCTGGGACCTCACTGCCGGGCCGTGGCCGTGGTCCTGAGCCTTCTAGAAGGGCGCGGGGAGGAGGCCTGGGGGGCTGCACCTGCCGTCGCCCCAGGGAGTCCCAGGGAAGGGTACGCCGGGGAAACAGCCCCACAACCTACCAGAAATGAGCAGTCGTGCGGTTTTAATGTATTAATTTTTTTGGTTTGTTTGTTTATTATTGAGATATAATTCACGGACTGTCAAACTCCCCCTTTCCAAGTGCACAGTTCAGTGGTTTTCAGCCCACTCACGTGCAACCATCACCGCGATGGCATTCCAGAACTCTCCCATCATCCGGACGCCCCCCGCCCCGCCCCGTTAGCACTCAGGCCCATCCCCCCGCCGGCCCCCGGCGACCGCTGACCTGCTTTGTGACTCTGCAGCTTTGGCTCTCTGACCCTTCAGGGGAACGGGACCCTCCTGCGTGTGGTCCTCTGTGACTGGGCCGCATCCCGCGGCGGGATGCTTCTGAGGGGCATCGCGCTGTGGCCTGGGTCAGGCTGCCTTGTGTCTTACGGCAGATAGTAGTCCGCGGTGTGGACACGCTGCATTGTGTCTACCGCTGGTTCGTGGACCTGGGGGTCGTTCCTGGTTCTTGGCCTGCGATGTGCTTTGAAAGCATGCTGTGAGCTCTGAACCCCCTCCGGCCTTGGGTGGGCTTTCCCCGTGGACCCCATGAGATTTCACACACCAACGTTGTCTAAGAATTTTTCCGCGACTCCATGGAACAGCTGAGAGAGTGATATTTTCAGTGAGAACCAAGGTCCAGCAGAGTGACCAACCTTCCACCTCGTCTGGGACCGAGGGTTCCAGGGACACAGGTGCCGTTGGGGGCCCCATCCTGGGACATGTGAGTGCTCACCTCTGAGGACCATGGGGACAGGCCCGTGGTGTCCCCTCTCTGAGCGCCCGGGTTCGCTCTTCTGACCTGCTCCCTCCCACGCACCCCAGCCACCTCCACCCAGCTCTGCCATGAGAGTGACCCACTGGGTCTGGACAAGCGATTAGGGACGGGATTGATCACATCGTGTGCATCCTCCCTTCTTCTCTGCCGGCCGTTTCCACACCTGCACACGTGCCCACTGGGCCTGTCCCACTAGTGGCGCTCCATGAGCTCTGCAAAGCTGAGGGAACAAAGCCCAGGGGACAGTCTAGGCGTTTGGAGTCCCGGCACCGTCCTGCCACAGTCCCGCCCCACCCGGGGCACAGACAGCGGTGTCTGCGCCACAGACTGGCTCCCGTGGCTGCAGTGGCTCCCTGTGGCTGGCAGGATCGGCTCGTGTGCAGACCCTGGGCCCAATCGCTGGGTTTCGGATCAGGGGATGGGCAGGGAGGGCAGACACTTGCATTTGAACAGAACAGGACGTGTGGAAGCGGGAGGTCTCTGACCGTCCTGGAAACGCCCCCCTACAGGCAGCAGCCAGACAGCAGCCTGACAGGCCGTGGGAGACAGGCCCCTCTTCACCGCTGCGGCTGATTTGGCCCAGTGGCATGCCCTCCACACCCATCACCTTGTCTGGGAAGTTCTCTCCTTCTGGAAGCCTTGCCTCTCCTCCGTGTGTCTAAGTTCCAGCTGAAACACACCAGTGTTCGCTCTGGCTGGAAGGGGGCCCTCGCTGAGCGCGGGCCAGCGCCCCCACTGCCCCAGCTCCCCAGAGCTTGTTTCCCTCATCTGGTGCCCACCACCTGGCGGCTGTTGTAGGAGCAACTGCAGCTGTCACCGAGGCAGTGTGGTGCCACGGCTGCCCATGCTCTCCTTCTACAACTTCCCCTGGGCCCTGGCCCAGAGGAGGAGTCCATCTCCCAGTTTCCCCAGGTATCTGGTGTGGCATGTGCCTGGTTCTGGTCAGTGTGTGGAAGTGATGTGTGTGATACCAGGTGTTGTCTCCCCTGCCTGCATCTGGATTTTGGGGAGTGGAGAAGAGCTGTGATGGCAGGAGCTGAGTCAGTGATCTTGCACCATGAGGTAAAGCCAGTGGTTGCAAAAACACGAGCATCAGGGAAGAACAGGGTCCAGGACACCTTGGAGATGCCGTGCTGGGCCTAGACTGTTCTGCAGAACAAGGTGACTGCTGCCCTCATGCTGGGGCTGGAGGTGTTTGTTTCAGTGGCATTAAATGACCTGGCCAGGCCCTGGGCAGGGGGCACCTGCGACGTTTTCTCAGGGGCTGTGAAGAAGGCACTATCATTATTCCCACTTCTTCACGGTAAGGAAGAGGATGTTCAAAGAGATTATGTGGCTTAGCCAACGTCAGGGTCGAGGCAGGATGGGAATTTTTCCTTTTTAAAAACATTTTAAATACAAAACACAGTGTGCATACAGAAAGGGGCACACTTCCTTCAGCGTCCACTTGGCTC
The DNA here is from genome assembly GCF_023065955.2 of Ursus arctos. Classification (NCBI taxonomy): domain Eukaryota; kingdom Metazoa; phylum Chordata; class Mammalia; order Carnivora; family Ursidae; genus Ursus; species Ursus arctos. The sequence continues at coordinate 1,502,709 of NW_026622863.1, forward strand.
GTATGAAGTGAGAAGCAGGAGGTGCTGAGCCCCCGGGCTGCCCTTCAGTGCCCCTCCCTGCCCTGGGACCTCCCTGCTGGCTTCTCACACCACAGGTTCCCTGACGTCCTCTCGACACGCAGACCGCGGAGTCACACCGTGTGCAGGCGCTCCTGGGACAGTCCGTCTCCATCGCTGTGTCATGTCCCATGGGGACCCCCCCCCGGGTGGGCATTTGAGGTTTGGGGTCATGACGAACCGTCAGGGACACCCGATGCTGAGCGCGGTGCCCACGCCCGGTCTAAATGGCTATTCCAAGCTGTGGTCCCGTGGCTGTGTGGGCAAGCGACAGCTGTTTCCGGAAGGAAAACCCTAAACCCCTCCTGACTGCGGTGCTGGGTCCTCCTTGTGGGTCTTCAGAAGGCGAGTGAGGAAGGCGGGAGGGAGCAGCGCGAGGACGGAGGGGAGGACAGGAGCAGCACACTTGGTGCCACGACTCAGCCACGGGACACGCAGGACGCATCTCACTCTGCCCGGACAGCCCCCTCCCACGCCAGCCATCTGGTTTCGATGACAGCACACGGCGTGGCCCCAGCTGGCCCCAGGACGTCAGATGTGAACACTCAGCTCCCACAAAGAACTGGCCTGCCTCGCAGATGCCACTTGAGTGACCAGGAATGATGACCAGTTCTCCCCCACATTGCAGACGGGCCATCCCTGCCCAAGTGGCACAGAGGAGCCCGACCCAGCCAGGTGGGAGCAAGAGTCCCAGTGGGGACCCGCCAACAGCCGCGGTGGTCTGCAGTGCAGTGTCCGCCCCGGCACCCTCTCTGCTCGTGGACGGAATCCCCGTTTTGACCGCGGGTCACACTCCACACGGCCTTGGTGTGAGGTCTGGCAGCCCCGGGCCAGCACTGGCTCAGAGCTGGGTGCACGCGGAGTCAGGGAGGCGCTCACCGCTCACACGGACACGCGGACACAGACCCTAGTCCCACAGCAGACTCACCCATTGAAGCGCCTTAGGGTCGGGAGGTGACAGGACAGAGGGACCTCGTGTGCTGAGTCACCGCCCAGCTTCAGCACTACTGCCCTCTGCTCCTGTCCGTGTCATCGGGGTGGTCACAGCCTGGCTGGACGGGGTCGCGCGTGGGGCGTGGAGATGTGGGCGTCTTCGGGGGTGGGTTGGCCCGGGGAGGGAAGCCAGAGCCGTGTCTACGCAGCAGAGCCACCAGCCCTCTGGGTGGTGGGAGGAGGGCATGAGGGATCGACTCTCTGCTGGCCTGGGAGAGCCTCGTGGGTGTGTGAGCCCCGCGGGGGAGGCTCGCCTGCACCCCAAGGCCGGGAGCCCCAGGCAGCGGCCGGGCCCGTCGCCCACTGCCCTTAGCACACGTGCTGCAGCCAGACACGGGTCACTCCTGTCCATCCCTGTGACCCTGGATGCTCTGTGGCCCCGATGCCTGTGGGGAGGGGCACGTGATGGCAGGAGCAGCAGCCACTGCAGGACACACAAGGGCTCCCGGCTGCCACAACCGCGGGCAGGACTGCTGTGAGACCTACAGCCAAGAGGATGGAGGCCGGAGGGGAAGGGGAGGCCTCGTGTAGGAGGGCAGAGGGCTCTGCCTTCTCCTCTGCTGGCGGCCTGGGGGAAAAGGGGGTGGGGAGACCAGGGTAGGGCTGCATCAGGGAAGGATGTGCGTGGAGCTCCGGGGACGGGGTGGCCTTGAGGGGAGGCCTCAGGGCCTCTGCTGTCTCAGGAGAAGCAGCCCTCGAGGCCCCTCCTGGCTCTGGCACCAGGGACCCAGGCCCCTCCTGGCAAGGCTGTCCATAGTGCCCCCTGGTGGCTGGCGGTGGGGCCGCGCCTTCTCCAGGACTGCATGACTCTAGGCCCTGGGGTCTGACTAGGGAAGAGCCTTCCCTGCCGTTTGGGCACAAAAGGAGAAGAGATGTTTTAGGAGCAGCCCTGAGTCTCCCGCTGTGGCCCCAACAGCCACCTCCACGTGGGTACTGAGCCACGTGCCCTGGGGGGACGTCCCGGGTCTGAGCCCAGTGCACCCGGTTCCTAGAGGTGTGAGCTGGGCCTCAGCCTCGCCCTGGGCAGGGGCACTGGTGGCACCTGACGTCTACTTGTAAGGACTGTGGTTGTGGATGGGACTCAGCCACGGGAGCCAGAGGACACAGAGCTGTGGGAGGGGCCTCTCTCGTGGTTCAGACACAGCACTTTCTGTGAGGCTGGAGCGTTCTCCATCTGCACCAGCCACGTGTGGCTGCTCGGGACCCGGCCGGTGCGGTGTCACAGTTTAATCAAGTTCTGGTGAACTCGAGTGTGGGAGCCCCACGTGGCCAGCAGTCGGAGTGTGAGCAGGGGCTGGTGAGGCCACGTGCGGACCTTGCAGGGCTAGCACCGGGCGTGGTTTCTTACTGCCTGTAGATAGTGGTTCTGGGTGGCTGGCTCTGAAACTCAGTGTCGTATCTGCGTGGCGGGGCGGTCCAGCCGTCCTTGACCAACGCCGAGTCCGGGACGGACACACAAGCTTGCAGAAGTCGGCGGTCAGGCAGCCAGGCACTGAGTGTCTGTGGGCAGTGCTGCCCGGGCCAGGGGAGCTGCTCCCTAGGAGGCCGTGGCCATCCTGTGGCACCACGCTTTCTGCTAATGCCATTTCCTGTTTACGCTGTGACAAATGACTTCCCCGGACCCGGAGCTGACACTCATCCCAGGCAATCACTGCTGGGCCCAGGGCCCACAGGGCAGAGGGGCTACGTCGGGCAGGTGCTGAGGGCGCCCGGGCAGGAGGCTGGGGTCCGAGCCGAGGATGACCCTGGGGGTGCCTCCGTGTCCCTGCTCTCATCCCCTCCCGTCACCGTCAGAGGCCACCAGCCGGTCCTGGGGTGGAGACAAGCCCGGAAAACATTCCCATTGAACAAAAGGCCAGGCCCATGTCCCCTCCCTGACCTTTACTCAGAGACACCCCATAGTGGACATGGGGCTGGGAGTCTGGCCACGAATGAACCCCGGAAGCCCTGTCAAGACATTTTGCACGATTCCACCCACACCAGGTGGCAACGCCCAGGCAGGCTTCAGCGGTGGTGGGGGTGTCTCTCCCAGCGGGCTCCGAGTCGCCCACTCAGGGAGGCTTCTAGATGCAGGAAAAGGCGTCGGTGGACACAGCAGGAAAAGGGTGCCGGCAGGCCACCGGGGACAGACCTGTGGGAAGCAGCCCCTGGGAGGCGGACAGGGTGGGGCCGTGGCCCCTCTGGCACACTGACCACTCTTGGCTGGTTCTGACTCTTGCACGTGGCAATATGCTTAGCTGGGACCCAAGGTTCTCCTTGTGGCAGGGGAGACACGCATGTAGCCAGGTTTCCGGAGCGGGGTTAGAGGCTCACTGACGGAACACCGCAGGGCACCAGGTCCAGCCCTGTCCCCATCACCTTACAGGCAAGGAAGCTGGAGCTTGGGGCAGGTGGAGGGCCAGGGCTGGCACAGGACCAAAGGTGCCAGGTGCCCCCTCTGCCACCTGGAGAGCTCTGGATGGGCCAGCGGCCAGACGGACGTAGCCCCGTGTTCTCCCACGCTCTCCCATGGAAGGGCTTGTGTGCCCTCTGTCCCCTTCCATTGGCCTTGTGGACTCGACCAAAACAGAGTGGCAGAAGTGACCTGAGTAAGTGTCCAGGCTCAGGCTTGAGAAATTGGCGGCTCCCCGTTCCGACTCCTGGGGTTCTGGCCCCACCCTGGGGGAAGGCCTGGGCAGAGGCCCCGGCGGCCAGCGCTACGTGCCCGCCCAGTGGTGGGGCGCCATCCTGCAGGTGGATCCCGTGCCCCCTGTCCAGCTGCCCCCCCAGGCCCTGCCGAAGCGCAGACTGGTGAGACAGGAAGAAGTCTTGCTGTTGTCAGCCACTACGTCTCAGGGTGGTTTGTTAGGTGGCCACACAGGCCCCAGTGCCAAGCTCACAGGGCCCCTCGAGGCTCCGTCATGCTAGCTGTGTGACCCAGGGGAATTTGCTGCCCTCCGTGGCCTCAGTGTCCTCATTGGTCGGGTGAAAATAATAGTTTGTTTTGCAGGCGGGGGTGGGGATCGAGTGGGGGAGAGTGGACGGGGGTCTGGCATGTGCCGGGGGCAGAGCAGGCCCGTCCTTGTGCATGACCGCTGCCGCCACGGGCAGGGGCTGGCCTGGGAAGTCCTCCCCTTGGAAACACCCACAGGTGAGTGAGCAAGCGGGAGACCCCCACTTCTCTGCGAGGGCGGGAGGCTGCTGATCTGCACTGCTCTCCTGTGTTCTTGGGCCACATGGATGGCAGGGGCCTCCTGCCCACAAAGGCTCCCCCGGGGCTGGCCTGGTGCCCCCTGCTGCAGCGGGACACGGCAGTTCTGCAAACACAGCATGGAGCAGGTCCGAGGGACGTGGTTGCCAACCTTTCAGGTTCACTGGTTAAGCAGCTGCCATTTCGGGTCACGACAGGGCCCTCCTGACCCACTGAAGGGGCCCTCGCCCGTTCGTGTGCTGGCGGTGTACGTGCACACAGCACGGCTGTGGCAGCAGAGCAGAGGAAGACGGCCTCAGCCCCCCGTCGCTTGGCACTTTACAGTTTACGAGGACTCGGGGGACCCAGCACTTTATGGTCTATGTAGGACTCGGGGGACCCGGCTCTTTATGGTCTATGTAGGACTCGGGGGACCCGGCTCTTTACAGTTTACGGGACTTGGGGGACCTGGCACTTTACAGTTTACGAGGACTCGGGGGACCCGGCACTTTATGGTCTATGTAGGACTCGGGGGACCCGGCTCTTTACAGTTTATGGGACTCGGGGGACCCGGCACTTTATAGTTTACGAGGACTCGGGGGACCCGGCACTTTATGGTCTATGTAGGACTCGAGGGACCCGGCACTTTACAGTTTACGGGGACTCGGGGGACCCAGCACTTTATGGTCTATGTAGGACTCGGGGGACCCAGCTCTTTACAGTTTATGGGACTTGGGGGACCCGTCACTTTACAGTTTACAGGGACTCGGGGGACCCGGCACTTTATGGTCTATGTAGGACTCGGGGGACCCGGCTCTTTATAGTTTATGGGACTTGGGGGACCTGGCACTTTACAGTTTACGAGGACTTGGGGGACCCAGCACTTTACAGTTTACGGGGACTCGGGGGACCCAGCACTTTATGGTCTATGTAGGACTCAGGGGAACCGGCTCTTTATGGGACTCGGGGGACCCGGCACTTTACAGTTTACGGGGACTCAGGGGACCCGGCACTTTATGGTCTATGTAGGACTTGGGGGATCCGGCACTTTACAGTTTACGGGGACTCGGGGGACCTGGCACTTTATGGTCTATGCAGAGCTCGGGGGATCCGGCACTTCACACTTTACGAGGACTCAGGGGACCCAGCACTTTATGGTCTATGTAGGACTCGGGGGACCCGGCACTTTACAGTTTACGAGGACTCAGGGGCTGTCCCTGCTGAGCCCTGCAGAGAGCCTGGGGCTGGCTGGGTGGAGTCCGAGAGGGCAGATGGTCACTCAGCCTGGCACCTGCTTGCACAGCATGAAGGGACTGCTGTCCCCACGGCGCGACGGGGCACACTGAAGCCCCACTCGGCCCCAATGACAATGACGGCTAACAGCTGCAAGGCTGTGGCCAGGCGGCCTGTCCTGTGGTCCCATCCTCACAGGGACGCTGGCCCTGGGAGCCTCCGAGCTCCCTCCCCTGGGCACTGCCCGGAGTCCCTTGGTTCTGGGCCTCGCGCTCCTGGGCCCACGTGCACCTGTGCCGCGTCTCTCACATGCGCTCTCCCAGGGTGATGGAGACTGCGGGGGCTTAGCTTGCCTCCACGCCATGCAGCTGGGGCAGCAGAGGCGGTGGCCGGGTCCCTGGGAGTGGTGGCCTGTCCACATGCCTCACCTGGGTGGGGACAGCAAGCCCGCTTTCCTGAGCCACCTGCCCCAGGGACCCCCCATCCCCAAAGGTTCAGGATCACCTAGCCCCACAGAGTGGGAGGCTGTCGGCCGGCAGGAAGATGGGGTCACGTGCTCGCGCTGTCTGGATGCCCCCAGTTCCTCTACCCCTGTGCCTCCCAGCAGCCGGAACCCCGAGTCCAGCATCCCAGTGCCCAAGGCAGGACGCGGTTGTGCACCTCCAAGAACCCCAGAGGCCAAGACTCCCCGCCGCCCCACCTGAGCCTGGCAACAAACAACCCGAGTCCACCGTGAGTCCGCCGGAAGCACCAGGGGGCCAGGATGGTTCGGCACCCAAGCACCCACACGTCCAATTTCCCCCATGCACCTGGGCCCCCTCAAAGATCAGCCGGTATCTGTAGGTCCCTCCCAGCCTCCGTGAGATGACCGCGTGAGTGCAGGACCGTTCGCGCCCTGACTGGTGCTGACGTGGAGCCTCGGCTGGGCTCCCCTCAGGCGCGGGTCACCTTCTCTAAACACGGTCATGTCCGAGGCTCCTTCCGGCACAAGGGCCAACTCTGAGATGCTGGTGCCGCCCCTCCGCAACACAGCTGGGGACAGCGAGTCCGGGGCGCCGTGGGACAGGCCCAGACAACAGAACACAAGAGCACCCACTTCTCGGATGCTCCCGCCATCTGCCAGCACGACCACGGTATCTCGACTTTCAAAAGGGCTTGCGAGAAGGTCACCAGGTCGCACGATGCAATTTCTAGTCCCAAAGCCAGTGAGAAGGGCTGCTGCCTGGAGAGGCTCCTCCCCGCTCCCCCAGCTGGCCCGACGGCACCAGGCAGAGCAGCGGGCCCAGAGTGTCCTCACCCTCAACGGGGGGCAGCGGTAACTCCGTGGAACATCCCCCCACTTCGGCCCAGCAGCTCTGAGAGGTAAAGGGAACCAGGTCAGATGGAGGCGGCCGCCAGCCGGCCACCAGGCCCCCAGGGCCACAGCTGAGCCTCCAGGGGGGACGGTCCCTCTTGTCACAGGGGGACACGGCTTTGAGGCTGGAATCTGTGGTCAGTCCCTCGTGATGCGGGGCCTGTGCACTAGGCATGGGTCTGGGACAGCACGGGATTAGGCAGGGAAGGAAGAGCCCTGCCTGCCAGCTCCGAGGTGGCCCTACCGCGTGGGCAGATGTGGGGAGCCCCCCGTGGCAGCTCACGAAATCTGGGCTTCCCACTGCCTGGAGAAGAGGCGGCTCAGCTCGGAGACAGGCTGGGCTCAGTGGCTCAGAAAACAGGAGGAAGTAGGGTGAATCCTTAAATGGAACCAGATGGGCTTTGGGAGATAAAGGGAGATTTCTGGAAAGTTCCTGTGAGTTCCTGGGGACTGGGGTAATGGTCAGTGAGGACAAGTTGGGAAAATATTCACACGGACTTCCTGAGGTTGGAAAGACGTACAGCAGGGAATCAGTGGGAAAAACAAGAGCTTGCACAGGGCGGCGCCCAGGGAGCAACTAGCACGATGCAGGGCCGTGGCGAGGGGACGTTGGCACAGGGCCCCCACTTGCTGCACGTCTGAAATCAGAGGATGGCAATGTCTGCACAGGGCAGGGGGTGCACGGGGGAGACCCTGGGACGGTCTACAGACCACATCGTGTGCTCCTCCTTCTGCTTCAAGGGGATGCAAATCTCCAGCAGTTCATTGGCCGTCCTCTCCTGAGGGCTCCACCCTGTGCTGGTGGGTGTGCAAAGGGACGCGGTCCTGGGGGTGAGGCAGACAAACACACGGACCCTCTAAATCCACACTTCACACACGGAAGGGGCTGCAGGTGCTCTGCCTCAGGGAGAAGGAAGAAGTCTCTCCACGGAGAAGGGGATGACTGGCTGGGGCTTTGACATATGAGTAGGAGTTTGTGGGGTTGGAGCAGTGCATGGGGACTGCTCCTCGAGTCTCTGCTCCTGCTGACCCAAAGACGTGACATTCTGTTAATGCGTCCTGCTGACTGGGAGGGGGCCGGGTCTGCCTGTGAGGAAAGGGCTTCAGCCCAGATGGATTGGATCCTCTTTGACTGTGAGCAAGGGGCAGACATCCCACGAACCCATTATTCTGCCCAAACCTGCCATTCAAGGTCTATTTATTTGGGTTTTGCATTGCGCCCTCCCAGCCTGGCTCAGGCCAGCGGCTCCGAGTTTGGGGCTTGTATGCGTGAGGCACTGGAGTATTTTGTGCAAGCGTGTCTTCTGGGGAGAGGCGCCAGCTTTCAGCAGGCTCCCAGCACAACAGGGAAGGAGCCATTTCGTTAACGTGCATGTTCCGTGTCGCCGGTTGAGGTGACGGCGCTCTGGCCTGCTTCTGGGGGTGTTCCGTGTCTCTGTCCATGTCGCCACTATGGACAATAGCCCCTGAACTCACGCCGTGCCCATTTCCTGGATGAGCAAAAACGGGGCCAGAGACTGGAAGGGCCACCAAGGAGAGCTGGACCCAAAGCTTACAGGCCCTGGATCCCTCCTGCTCTGGTCGGGACGGTGGACTTACAGACAAGACAAAACTGCCCAGAGATTCTGGCGGGAAGGACAGATGGGGGGTTTCAGGTTGGGGGGGCCCCCGGGTGTTCGTTTCTGATTTCTGTACCTACAGGAAAGCCTGAGAGCCCCCAGCCCCTCCTTGGTCTTCCGTACGGTCACCTGGTCACAGGAACGAATGGAAGCTTCCGTCTCCTGGTTGAGGGGTGAACAGTGCCCCGCAGGGTCCAGCCAGGACTCAGGCACACGTGTGGACGAGATGGTGGGGGGACAGTGGCCACCGCCTGCTGGATGTGTGTCCGTGGGCAGCTAACTGTCCCCATGGTGTTCTGTCACCTTGCACCTGTGGGCCTCGGGTTTGTGTCTCAGACGGCGGAGCAGCACCCAGCCCACGGGGCTGGGAGGTGAAAGGGGGTGTGTTTTGGGAGATGAAGGAAACCGAACTTCCAGTTTTAACTCAGTATTGGAGAAAGGCTCTCTGGGTCTCTCCCAAATCTCCCGAAGAATCATAGGGCTGGGAAGTCCCATTTCTGACTCGATGAAACCCCTATCACAATCCCAGCTGTCTTTTTTGCCAAAACTGCCGAGTTGATCCTAAATCTCATATGGAAATGCGAGGGACCCAGGAGAGCCAAAACAATCTTGGAAAAGAAGACCAATGTTGGAAGACTCACACGTCCCAATTTCAAGACTAAAAGCCACCGGGGCCACGACAGTGTGGGCCACACGGGCGAATGGGATGGAATGGGGAGTCCAGAGGTAATCGCTCACATTTACAATCAAGTGATTTTTGACGAGGCGGCCAGGCGACTCAGTGGGGAGAGAACAGGCTTTACAACCGACGGTGTTGGGCCAACGGTTCGTCCGCACACAGAAGAATGAAGCTGGATCCCTACCTCACACCACAGACAAAAATTAACAGAAGGGCCAACGGCCTACATGTAAGAGATGAAAGTGCGAGACTCTCGGGGGAAAGCAGCAATAAATCTTGGTGGCCTTGAGTTAGGCAGTGACTTCTCGGCTCTGACACCAAAAGCACCAATAACAAAAGAAAAAATAGATAAACGGGAATTCATCAAAAATAACAGTTGAGTGGTGCAAACGGTGTCACCAAGAATGAAAAAAGGCAACCCACAGATCCTCGACCTAAGCAGGGACTCCGATCCGGAACGTATAAGGAACTCTTACCACTCAATGATAAAAATGCAGAAAATCCAGTGAAACACTGGGCAAATGATCCGAGGAGACGTTTCCCCAGAGAAGGTGAGCAAACGGCCAATCAGCACGTGAGGAGCTGCTCAGCATCACTAGTCATGGGGCAACGGAACCCGCGGGGAGACCCCAGCTCACACCCACCAGCACCGCTCGAGGTGACGGGACAGAGACCAAGCGTGCGTGGTAAGTGGGGCCATTGGAAGCCTCGTCCTGCAGACGGGTGTGAAGGGATGCCGCCCCCTTGGAGGACAGCCTGACGGCTCCTCACGCTGTTACTCCTGCTCCCAGGTGTGTGCCAAAGAGAAATGAAGATCCGCGTCCATGGAAACACTCGCATGTGAATGCACACGCGGCATTACTTACCACAGCCGAGAAGCGGACGCACCCCAGACGTCTGGCGGGGCACGAAGGCGCAAACTCATGGTGGGACATCCGCACAAGGACGCAGCCTGCGGCTTGAACGCGGTGCTAACATGTGCCACAACATGGAGGAGCCTCGAACACACGCTCACGGAGCACAGCCGGTCGCAAAGGCCACCTGCCGTGCAGCTGCACTCCCGTGAAGGCTGAAGCCCCCGGAGTCCCTGAGCGCAGTAGAGGGTGCCGGGGCCGGGTGGCTGTGCCACGGGACACGACCGCTAAAGGGTAGGGGGTGTCTTGCTGGAGAGATGGGAGCATTCTGGAATTTGATGGCGGCGCTGGCCGGGCAGCTCTGTGAACACACTAAAACCCACTGACCTATACACTGAAAGGTTCATTTTATGGTGTGTGAATTCTATCCAAATAAAGCCATTTGAAAAAAATTTCACGTCTTCTCCCCTCTCCCTGCCGTCTGTCTGCACAGGGACAGCGTGAAGATAGGAGCCGGAGTCCCCTAAAACCTGCTTCTCGAGCAAGGGTCCCGGGGTCCCCTTGTCTGCCTGGCCTGGAGGCCCGAGAGTGGGGCTCACACAAAGGCCTCTCTCTACCAGGAGCATGGGAGTGCTCAGGGCAGCAACCCCTGACAAGAGTGGACAACGCCTCCCGTTTGACCCGCACAACAACCCGGGCGGTGGACGTGGCTCCTGAGAGGAGGTGCGGGATGTGACAAGTGTCCAAGCTCCCCGTGACAAGGACAACGTGTCTGCCTGCAGGAGGCTTGCGCTCTGGTCGGAGCACGAGCCGGGGAGAACTCGGCCCATGGTGGATGGGAGCTGTGGTCCTGCCGGAGGCGCCTCCGGGAGGAGGGGGAGGAGGGGCTGAGCCTGACGCCCGGAGATCCCTTCCAACCGTGTGCTGCTCACGTTTTCTTCCGAGGTGCCCCCAGGAAGCAGGTGCACTGCCCCGGCCTCGAGGCTCGGGGGAGCAGGGCAGCGGGGCACGGGGCCAGCAGAGACTGGGGGACGGGGGCCCCCGCTGTGCAGATGGCACTCGCGAAGGTGCAGAGCAGGAGAGCACACGCCTGCAAGGCCTCCGCCGTCCGCTTAGAACTTCAGTGACGAAACTTGTGGAAGGTGGTCAGTGTGACCGGGGATGTGAAGATTTTTTAATTTTTTAAAAAAATTTTAAGTAAACTCTAGCCCACACGTGGGGTTCGAACTCATCACCCTGAGATCAATAATTGTATCTTCTACCCACTAAGCCATCCAGGCACCCTGAGGATGTGAATTTTTTAAAAAAGATTTATTTATTAGAGAGAAAGTGAGAGCACGAGGTGGGGGAGGGGCAGATCCCCACAGAGCGCGGAACCTGACGTGGGGCTCGATCCCACGACCCCGAGATCATGACCTGAGCCAAAATCAAGAGTCAGACACTTAACCGAAGGCACCGCTGAGTCGGCCCAAATTTTTGACTTGACTTTGCTGTAATTGACTTACATGTAGCCACACGTGGCCGGTGGCAGCTCTGGACTGCTCTGACAACAGGCCGTGGACGCCAAGTCCCCGGACAGAATTTCAGGCTTTAGTATCGAGTCCCCAGGCTCATGGGGATTAGTGTCGTCCTGACAGACAGAGACCGTTTGGCCCTCAGGCTGGAGTCAGGAAGATGTGGAGGCCGGCGGGCCGCGCCACGCTAGGGACGAGCCCTTCTCACACCACCTGCTCTCCGCTTAGCCTCCCCTGGTGAGGCTCTGGGCGGAGGGATCCAGGCAGACTCAGGGGCCATGGAGCTGAACCGGGAGGGCGGAGGCTGGGGTCTCCAGGGAGTGGGCAGACGGCGGGCCCGAGGAGCCATCCGCACAGAACGCCTGAGCCCAGAGAGAGAAGAGTGGCCCAGCTCCTCTCGTCCCAATGACCGTTCGTCTCACCCAGCAAGCATCTGCGAGCGCCTTCCGTATGCACAGCCCTGACCCCGCGTGCCCCACCGAAGAGGGACAGTGACGCCTTCCCAGCCCCGGAGCCCAGGAACATAAGCAGCTGTGAGTGGAGGGAGGCGGCGGGATGCGCGCTCCTCGTCAGGGAGGAAAGCCGGAAGCCAGAGTGCCGGGAAGCCGGCAGGGTGGGCCACGCATACTCAGCCAAGGGAAGCAACCGCTGAAACAGATTTTTTAGGACACACGAAGCACCACATTTAAATATATTTGCTCTTAGAAAAACAAAAAAGGAATGAACTTTATCTTGAGAGACTCTGTCAGCCAGATTCAGAGATGAAATATTTTTACCATTAATACCGTCTGGGCGCATATGTAACTGTTGTGTAAGGGCCTGGGGCCTCCCCAGGCAGCGGCAAGGACAGCGGGTCAGATGGCACGTGGCCAGACCTCTGCCCCGCCGTTTCCGACGCCTGCCCTGCTGTCGGTGACATTCTGGGTCTCCTGCCACCAGGACACCTCCCGGTCAAGATCTTCGTGCTTTCCGTGGGCCCCGTGGGAAGAAACCACGTGTGAGCTGGGCTTGGCCATGCCCAAGGGGAGGCTTCTTTGAGCCTCAGTTTCCCTGTCTTTAAAATGGGCACAACACTGCCCCATCACCCGTGCTATCGTGGGGATGAGGGCCTGGAAGTAGCTGGTGAGCTAGGACTGTCACCCTGACGACAGTCCCCCACACAGGATGCTGAGCCCTGAGCGGGACCTGGAGGGGCCGGAGGGGCAGGGGCGAGACCCATTTTCCACCGACCCACGGAAAAGGCGTGCAGAGACAAAGCCATCCTTGCCAGGGACGCCCGAGGGGATGCCACACTGACTCACGGCCGACCCCCCAACAGGTTCCCCCGACGGCACCTGGGGATTCCTGACCCGCAGGCCCTCCACGTGCTGCACGCGGACGTGTTCCGGAAGAATGACCGGCCTGTATGTGGGCAATGCCTGTGTCCCCACCCCAACTGCGTCTCTCGTGTGAGGCATGCTCCCAATGGCTTTGCTCTAGTGAATGCTCTTGGGGTCACTGTGGAGGCCGCCACGGGGCTGGGACTCCATAAGGCAGGCCACGGAGGACTTGTCTGTGAAGTGTCCCCAGGACGCTGGCCCTCCCGTGGCCAACCGCCAAAGCGCCTGTGTGTGCCAGGCCCAGCGGTGCCGTCAAGCGCTGTTGAGATTCACCGAAGGACGCGCACCCTCTGCCCTGTTGCGTTCCGGCTCGACCGAGGAAGAGAAGGCCAGTTCTGGAATGGCCGAGGCCAGAGCCGGTGAGGCGACAGGCTTGTGCGGGGACGTGGCTCTGAGCTTGGGCGCAGCGATGGACAGCTCCACCCACCGTCTCTGTACGCAGTGGACGGCTTCCAGGAGGATCGGCAGCCTTGCTCAAATCAAAGAGGCCTCAGGGCCGAGGGAGGTCATCCGGCCGCAAAGGGGAGACAGACCAGTTCTTTGTCCAGGTCAAACAACGCAGGTGTAAGGGAGCTCCAAACAGAGCTTCCTGGGCGGGCCCGGGCAGCAGACCGCCCCTCTGGGAACGCGGTGGGCACCTATCTCCGTGAGCCGGGAGGGGAGTCCCGAGGTGTCACAGTTGCGCCAGGCGCTTGCAGGGTCCACCCCTGGCAGACGGCCACCCGTAGGCAGCTGCAGCCCAGGGAGTAGAAGCCACGGCCCCGAGGCCCCTCCCTCAAAGCTGAGGGCGCGAGGCGGGGCTGTGTGGGGAGCCCGAGGTTCCCCACACTGGGCGCTGTGGTCAGGCTGGTGGTGGGTCAGAGGATAGTCCTGTTCACAGGTGTGGTTTTAGAGGATCTGGACCTTTTACGAATCTGAGATGACAGAGAAGGATCTGCTTTCTGGCCCCATGCGCCCCCAGCGCCCCGAGCTCACCCTCCTCCCTTCCATTTGCTCAGAGCAGGACCTCGCTTTTGGGTGCCAAGCCCAAGGAGAGGTGCAGATGGGGGGTCCAGAGTGATCTCGTCTGATAGCTTCTGCTCCAGCTTGCTGAATGCTCCCGGAGGGGCACGGATCGCACGCTCAGGAGAAGCCGCGGGAAGAGTGGGCGTGGATGGCGGGAGGGCCTGTCACACGGGGGCCGTCACCCCCGCCAGGTGCCTGTGAAGCACTGAGGCATCTCGATGGCACTTGTATGCGCCCCGTGTGCCCGCAGGCCATCAGCAAGACCAGGGACCCACGCACTGGCCGCCAGCTCCTGCACCAGCCCTCCCCCTCGCCGGCCACTGGCTGGCATGCACACCGAGCACATGGTTCCTGCAGGGTAGGGCCGCCGTGCACGGGAGGGCGCCTGGGGCCGGGGGCCATCGCGGGCCGGAGACAGACAGGCGGCTGTTTGCTGAGAGCCGGAGTTTGGGAGACACGCTGGTTCCACAGCAATGTTTTTGCGTCTGACCCAATCGGCACCAAATGTCCCCACGTCCAAAGAGCGGCACTGCCAGCCACGTCGGAGCCGACGTCTGCCCCCACCCCCACGCAGCTGGAGCCCACCCGCACCCCTGGGCCCTGGGAGCAGCCGGTAGACGGCCCGCGCTGGGGCCTTGGGGCCGTCACAACACATCAGGGTCGCCGGTGAGGAAGGGAGGCTGCAAAGGCACCGCCAGGTGGGGCCACTTCCTGCCCTCGAGAGGCAATATCCTCTGCAGAGCAGAGCCCGAGGCAGGGCTCAGCAAGCCCAGGCCGCGTGGATGCGGGCTGCAGGGCGTGCCAGACGTCATCTGTGCTTTGACAGCAGACTCCGTGTCTGCTGCTGTGTCCGGCGTGCAGGGAGCACGGGCGGTCACGGTCATGTCCCCACGTCTCCCTCCTGGAGACGGGTCTCTCTTGGCACAAGTCCTCCCAGCGCCACAGAGCGCAGCGCCGGACAAGGTGCACCGCCAGGCCTCGTCTGGAGCCCTCCCCGTGTGTGTCTGGGGTGTGCCCGGGGCACAGCGTTGGGGCGCACCGCGGAGGCTGGTCCGCAGACTGATGCTCTCGGACGGCAGCTCTAATCACAGCCCGCAGACAACGGAGCCGTCCGGCCGACTCATTAGCGGAGGGACAGCTCAAGCCTCCGGCGTCCTTCCTGGGCCTCAGCCCTGCTGATCCCGGGGCCGAGGGGCTCTCACCGTTACTGTGCCTCGGGATGACGCAGCAGCTTGGGCTGTGCTTGATGGGAACTCGTTCTTCAGTGATTACAAGGCCCTGCTGTTTACCCTTAGAACATAGCCCCCGTCTCCTCTGTGGTGCCCCCAGTGTTGGGAGATCTGCCTAAGTGCCTTTAGTGTACGGTCACTCACTCACCTCCTCCCTTGCTCTTTCCCTGGACGGACAGGTGTTTATTAAGAACTGGTCTGCAGAGATGGCTCAGGCCCAGGTTAAGGGGCTTCCGGAGCTTCTAGAGGAGGCCGGTGTTTGTTTTTAGCCCCTGGTCCCTAAGGGGCCCTGGGGAAGGGAGTCAGGTCACCAGGAAAGGCTTTATGGGCAGGCGGCCTCTTCCTCCAAAGAACACGCTGCCCAATAACGCAAGTGTGTCTTGCCCGTGTCCTTGACCAGACTGGGAGTTCTGGAAGCAGGGGCCACAGAGCCAGCAGAGTACTGGGCAAAAACCATTTGATGGCATTGAATGAGCGGGTTTGCAATATGGCACAAAAGGCCAAGCTTACACACCCTAACCACAGGGGAAGCAAGGAGACAGCACTAAGCAAGTATTTGTGGAGGGAGGGAGGGAGGGAAGGAAGGAAGGAGGGAAGGGAGGGAAAGGTAGGGAGGGAAGGCGGGAAGGCAGGAAGGCAGGAAGGAAGGCTCCACCCACTGACCCATCCATCCATCCATCCATCCACCCATCTAGCTATCCATACAAATATTAATACACCCACCCACTGACCCACCCACCAGTCCACCAGTGGATCTATCAGTTGTTGATCAATCTGTCAATCAATCCCCCATCTGTCTACCCATCCACAGACCCCAGTCAATGCCGGAGAAAAAGGAAAGTGGGATTCCTGTTTCTGGTGGCCAGTAGGGCCCCTGCCATTGATCTCATCATTCTGTATGAAGAAGGAAGACCGTGGGCCGGAACTGTCAGGACTGCTCTTCCGAAGGACTGTGTCTAGGGGACCAGGGGAGTCAAGTTCAGGTATGTGTGGATGCAAATCAAATTTAGCTGGAATAACATGTTTTCTAACAGGCCGGAGGTGCTGATACACGGGAAAATGGCCTAGGGTCATGACCAGAGAGCCCTGGACACTTGCCGGACACCGTGTGGTCACAACGGCCAGTCTGCAGAGGGGCACACTTGGTAGTGGGTCTGGCCTCTCAAGCAGGTGCGCCGAGGTCCAAGGGCTTCCGCCCGCCCCCACATCAACCCCCACACCCAGCATCCCATTCCCTCCCATCCCCACCTTCCCTCGGATGTGATGCAGGGTCTGGTCCTTCGCCGTGGCTCGCCCACCGCGCTTTCCAGTGAGGCGCTGCCAGACTTCCCACCGCAGCCCTGGGAGGTGGTTCTATCAGCCGCTTGCGTGGAGCGGAGCGTGGATGCCCAGAGAGGCTGCTTCTCGTTCTGGATTCTCGCAGGATGCTGGCTTGGGCCTCACCGGCCAGAGCCCGACCCACTGTTACTTCATTCACTCGCTCCCTCACTCATTCATTCTCTCATTCCCCAGACGGGGACTGAAAACCTGTGGGGTGCCGAGCCCCGTGCAAGGCCAGACCCGCCCGACAGGGCACCCCCGGTGGCTCAGCCTGGGGGTGGGGATGGCGGTGGCCAGACAGGAACCGGTATCAACATCCGCTCACCGCGCACCTGGGAGCACGCATCCTTTACGTTCTCACCATTCATTACAGTGAAATCATCATGAAAAGACAGAGCCCGAAAATGTTTAGGAGTCCCTCAGGAAGGGAAGGACTCAGTCTTGACTGTGCTGCCGCCCGGGGCTTTGAACTGAACTCCGCTAGCTCCCTGTGAAGCTGAGCACAGCCCAAAATGTCACGGCCCCTCTGCAGCCAGGGGCGACAGGTCGGGGGAGGGGCATCACCGGCCCTGTGGGGACATCTTCCAACATCCTCCCCTTTTCTGCAAAAAAATGTATCTTTATCCCCTGCCGTGGGCACAGTTCAAGAGGAAGTGGGACGTAGCCAAGAGACAACGGTGAGATCAAGAGCACAGGAAATTTGCCTTTCATCTGAAAACCCATCAGCTGGGGAGGAAATGCAAGCCGCGGCTCAAGAGCACATATGAGTTCCTGCTGGCGTGAAGGAGCCCGAGGCCACGGCCCCCATCGGCGGGAAATGCCTCATCTCTCTGGGACGGAGTCACCCCGCCGACGGCCGTCCCGTGTCCACTGCTGCCATCTGAGCTCCAGGGGAGTGCCTGGCGGCTGTGACTCGGGAACACGGGGCCGCCCCCACCCCGCGTTCCGAGACGCCCCAGGCTCCGGGCACTCAGGGATGCCCATGGCCTTCAACGACAGAGTGAGTTATTTTGGCCAGAGAAAGCAATTTCCTGGTAGGCAATGTTGCAAGGGATCCCCTCCCCCACCATATAAAGCGTGCAACCCACGTGTGGTTTGGAAGGTTGCATCTTTGGTCCACGGATCCCGATGAGAAGTCAGCTGGCTTGTGCACTTCCAGTGTCTGTTCTCAGGATCCCGAGGAGCACCGGCCGCGGGAGAGCCAGGCACGCGCTGGCCCGCATGCACCCTCCTTCGGAGTCCGACACCCATAGCAAGGCCCCACCTCCATCACTCTCTCAAGCCAGGCTCTTGTCTCTGCCTTGGTTTCTTCGCTTGTAAAAGGAGTAAAGTGATACTGATCCCTTTGTGTCTCTGTGCAGACTAAGGTTCCTTGGATGGTGGTCACTGCCCCAGGTGGAATAGGAGGTGGGAAGTCAGGACACCTGGGCTGGGTCTTGCTGGGCAGTCTCTGGGTCTCCGTCTCTCCCTATGACAGGGGGCCGTGTGGGTGGCATCCAGGGTCCCTCCTAGCTCCAATATTCTAGGATTCTCCTTGATGGTGGCTCGTTTCTGAGTCATCGTGGAGTCCTCCAATATACATACTAGTTCAGGAATAAACACGCGAGTACACACCCAAGGAGTAATGCAGAAAATAAGGATTGTAAGGTTACAAGAAAGAAGCAATGGCTTGGGATTGAGGAGGCTGGGAAGGCTTCCTGGAGGAGGTGGAAATTGAATTTAGCCTTAAAGACTGATAAAGTTTGGATGGGTGTAGGGGGAGGGAAGACACGATTTCTCATCCGAGCCTCACAGAGCTCTTTCCTGTCCTAAATGACATGTGTTTATAATTGCAGCAAACAGGTAAACTAAATAAAAAGTGAGACTTGCCACCATTTCTTAAAGCGGAGAGGAGGGTGTTCACCCTCAGATGCCTCTGCTGTGGGGCCTGGAGCCCCGTCTGCCCCCTGGTGGGTGTGGGCAGCGGTGCAGCCCCCGGAAGTGCCGGGTGTGGCTGGTGCAGGGCTGCACGCATGTCCTGTGCACGCGGCATCCACGAGCACGCTTGCGCCGACACGCTCTTGCACGGCGGGGGCTCCGGGTGTGCTAGCGGCTTTGCCGGCAACGGTGACACACTGGAAGCTCCCCCGTGTCCGTGGGCGGGAGGACGGGGTCAACAAATGGAACAGTACACGGCGGTGAATGTGCTACTGACGGCTCCCAGACCCACCCCAGAAACACCATGCTGTGCGGTAAAGCGAGGCACAGAGGGGGACACCCCTGGAGGACACCGCGTTAGTACCTCGCAGCAACGACGCGGGGCTCAGGGACACTGTCTGCTGGCAAAGCCAAAGAAAGCAAGAGAAGAGGAAACGCATTAGGAGCGTGGCTACCTGCAGGGCAAAGCTGAGGGCAGGCAAGTCCCAAGGAGCCACAATGGGCTGGTGGCAGCTGTGTCTTGGCTTGGGGGGGAGGAGCACAGCTCTCCTGGCTTTGCGTATATTCCCTGGAATGTGGCAAACTTACCAAGATAGGATGGGTAAAGGGAGGGCAGGCCAGGGGCCTTCCGGCAGCCTGTGCCGCGGGCCACACTGGGGGCACTGGGGGCAGCACGGAGGGCATGAGGGCATTTCTTCATTGCTTCCCAAGATCACAGCAGCTCACCTGGGCGTCAGGTGAGAGATGCCACATCCTCCATGCAGACACAGTATCCCCTCCCACACCTGCTTGAGACAAAGCGCCAGCAGGGGCCCAGGCCAGGTGTGGGGAGACAGCTGTCTGCAGCCCCCAGGTGCCCAGGAGCCCAGGAAGGCAGGAGGCTGGCCCCTGGGGGAGGTCGCAGTGAACAGGCAGGTGCAGAAAGCACCTGGGGGGTTGAGATCACCAATAACAACAGATTTTGGGAACGAGGCCCACGGTCCTGGGACTCAAGGAGCACGTCCATTGTGCCACGTGGGGAGGCACCACGGAATCCTCAGTCCTAATCTATAAAGGGCTCTGTGGGGAAGGACAGGGGAGCAACTGGGACCCGTGGCCTGTAGGAGTTCAGCCACATTAGGAGGGACAGGACGAGCGAGATCCCCCAAGGACCAAAGGCATGGCCATCGCAGGAGAAGAATCACGTCTCCGGTGGACTGACCGGGAACACCAGGCATTAGCACATGTAGACGGTTCAGACATAGAAAGGAAATGCTGGCATCGCAGACCGCATGTCGCCTGCGGGCTGAGCTAGCCACACGGGCCGCACGGCCTGACCGCAAGTCAGCTGGAGGCCCTGCACGTGTCAGATAGGTGTCCTTGTCCGACACCTGCAGCCCTGCCCTTCTTGCGGCTGCAGCCCCCCAGCCCCCCCACAGGAGCAGGTGCCCAGCCCGGGCTCCGACCACAGGGGCAGATCAGGGATGGGCCCCTGGTTCTCGCCCCTGGCCCCGGGTGGCGGCGACTCGTGGGAGCCCCAGCAAAGCCTGGGGACAGGTGAGGGAGAACCATACCTGAAGGCATCGCTCGGCTGAAAGACTGGTGCGGCAGAGCCACAGATTTACCGCGGCAGCCCATGCTGCCCTTACAAGTGTCAGCCTCGTCATCCCGCTCTCTGCCCGTCGACCCATCTTAGTCTTCGGCACATTTCAAAGGAAAGACAGACAGCCACGTGCACCCTCCCCGAACGCTCCAGCACGCGGGACATTAACTAGAGTTCAGTGTCACTTACGGCTTCTTTTAGGGGAAATTCACATACGGTGAGGCGCACATTATAACTGAACCCATCAGTGGGTCTGAGAAAGGCGCCAGGCGTGACTCAAACCCCGTGGGGATGGGGATGGCCGCCGGCGCTCCAGAACGGTGCCCATGCCCCCCAGCCCGTAGCAAAGCCAGCCACTCGCGGACCACTCAGCGTTCACTCCAATAAATGTCAGAGGCTGACAGACCATTTGTGCGGCCGTGTCCTGAATCCCTAGAAACGAGAAGATGGGTCGGCAAGTCTCCTGACATGCCATGTTGGCCACAGTCCTGATGGAATTGCACAGGCCCTGCTCGTGCCCTTTAAGCTGAATGTCAAGGTGCTTTGGATCCTGCCTGCCCACCGGGAAGCAGTGCCCCGCCGGGTCACCCCATGACCCCTCACAAACCTTATCAGAAGGGAGTCCGGGCAGCCGCTTTCCCAGGATGGGATTTCACAGATGCAGGAAACAGCTGCTGTGTCCCCTTGGGACCCCGAGATGGGGCTGCTACTTGCAGCAGGGAGCCCGCTGTCGTGGGCAGGAAGCATTACACGTTTACGGTCAGGTGCTTTCTTGTGGCACTTTGCCTGTGCCACATGCGGCCACGTAGACCAACTTGCAGAGACGGGTCTCGGGTCGGACACTGGCATCTGGACAGGTGCTGGCCGGGTGCTCTGCTCGGACCTGGTCACACACCCACCTCCTACCCAGGCTCCCACCGCACACATCGCTCCAGTGCTCCCACAGCATCTTCAGCAGGGTGGACATCGGGATGATTCCCTTCCCAAGGCAAACGGCAAGGCAGGGGGCAGGGGTGCAACCGACAGCACAAGCATGCTCCTCCCGCCCCAAGGCCCAGAGATGACCCTGGGGGCTTCTCAACAGAGCACCGGGGGGCTGCACCCCGCATTCAGGTCCAGCTTCCGATGTGACCCCCATGGCTCAGCCTGCAGTTCAAGGTAAAAATGCAGACCCAGAATCACTATTTCTAACCCGCGTCTGTTGTCCACAACCTCACCCAGCACTGCCTTCCGCCTACCTGTGGACAGAGCCAGCATGGCCTCTGCGCCATTCCCATCAGTCGTCCTGGACCTGGCGGAAGACCGCTTCCCACCCTCGGTGCATTCTGAGAACTATTCAAATGTCTGGTCACACCTCTTTGTGACCACCGCAAAGCGTGCACCAATGTCAGCTCCACTCTGACCATGCGTCAACATCCACATAGACTAACCCACGTACCTGCATTGGCTCCATGCTGACCACGTGCCAACCACCACACAGGCTAACCCACGTACCCACGTCAGCTCCACGCTGACCACGTGCCAACCACCACACAGGCTAACCCACGTACCCACGTCAGCTCCATGCTGACCACGTGCCAACCACCACACAGACTAACCCACGTACCCACGTTGGCTCCACGCTGACCACGCGCCAACCACCACACAGACTAACCCACGTACCCACGTCGGCTCCACGCTGACCACGTGGCAACATCCACATAAACTAACCCACATACCTGCATTGGCTCCACACCGACCACGCGCCAACCACCACACAGACTAACCCACGTACCCACGTCGGCTCCACGCTGACCACGTGGCAACATCCACATAAACTAACCCACATACCTGCATTGGCTCCACACCGACCACGCGCCAACCACCACACAGACTAACCCACGTACCCACATCGGCTCCACGCTGACCACGTGGCAACATCCACATAAACTAACCCACGTACCTGCATTGGCTCCACACCGACCACGCGCCAACTGCCACACAGACTAACCCACGTACCCGCGTCGGCTCCACGCTGGCCGCGTGGCAACGCTAGTGCAGCACTAACCGTGCACAGTATGACCCGTGACAACAAGTGTCAGTAGAATAAGCAGGATGTGGCGCCAAATCAAACTGTAGATAGAAGAGGACACTCCTTACCTTTGTGAGCCCCGGTCACAGCTGCGACTTCCACCGGTCACCGTCCACACCGCTGTCAGCCCCCAGCAGAGCCTGTGGATTACAAGTGGGTATTTAGATGGAAAACCCCAAGCAGCAGCAGCAGCAGCACAGCCAGTCAGCCTCAGAGCCGCACACTCCAGACCCGTGCGGAGGGACAGGGTCCCGCTGGATGGCCCCCCCCCACGGGTCACCCTCCCTGTCCCCAGCCCAGCTCCACGTCCGTGACCCAACAGTGTTTGCATTTCCCTGCACACTGCCAGTGTCCCCGCAGACCCCCGTGGCCAGCAGGCCGCCTGCAGGCACAGTGTGGTCGGGCTGCTCCTGCTCCCGACACGCCTTTCTTCTGTTTCTCACCCACGTTCTCGGCAGAGATCTAATGTGCTCTTGTGCTCACTGCATGGCAGCCCTGGGAGGAGGGGTGTCCCTGTCCGCCCCCCTCCCCACGGGTGTCTGCTCACTGCCCTGTGCAGGGCCCCCAGCCCGGGGAGGGGCTCCTCTGCAGGCTTCTGCAGGTGGACCCTCGTCCATGTGGGTCTTTGCTGCTTGGCCAGGCCCCTCGTCCCCTCCTCCAGGACTCCGTGTCTCTGCAGGAGGCCCAGGCCAGCAGCTGTGCTCTGGGCATCTCCCGGGGTCCCCCACCCTCTTGGTTGGTCCTCTGTCAGCTTCTTCATCCTCTCACCGGGCAGCGAACATGGCAAGAGGCTGGATGCCAACCGGACACTTCGTCCCTGTCCACGGTCCCAGGAGGCTTTGGGGGAGGGGAGAATCAACACTGGGACCAACACTTACTCCAAACCCGCATGGATTCAGAGTCAAGAGACCGTGTTCCGTCCCAGCCTCCGGGCGGGCTTCCGGGGAGCCGGCTCTTGCCTGCTTTTCAGAGCCTCAGGCCGTCCATTTAGGATGGCAATGGGAGCCGTGCTGGCCTCCCTCCCAGGACGGCCACCAGGGGGAAGGAAGCCCTGGGGGCTCAAAAAGCTCTGGGAGCCTCCCCAGCCCTGGTGGCAGGTGCGCCGTGGGGACGCCACGGCTCCAACGGTGCTCTCGGGACACTGTCCCCTCCTGCGTCCTCCCCGGCACCCGTCCATCCTGCGAACTCACGCCCTCTGATCTGAAGCGGCCCCAGAGACACATTCTCCCACCCTCCGGGCCTGGTCTTCAGGTCTCAGCCATGTCCTCACCAAGCTGGCGAGTCTATCCTCCTGGGTGCTCGCGGCTCCCTCCACCCTCCGGTGGATCTGGAATCACTCGACCATCGGCAAAACAGAAAACACAGCCGCTTTCAGAGCCCAAATACAGCACGGGCTCCCAACTCATCTGGGGCCTAATTCAGCGTGCCCAGGCCGCCGCGGCCTGCGGGGACACAGGGGCCCTGTCGCTCCAGGCCCCAGACCTCAAGGGAGGACACGCGGCTCTTGGAGACCCCCTGCCTCACTTCCTTCCTTTTCACTCTCTGCACCGGAGGGCGCCGGCGTGCGAGCGTGCGTGTGCGTGCCTGTGCGCGTGCGTGCATCTCTGCACGCATCTGTGAAGAGCCCGGCTGTCTGCGTGGGGCCTGGCGGTGCCCTGCAAGCCCGCTTCCCGCAGCGCAGTCCCGGGACGCCGTCAGGCCCAGGAAGCCGTGCTCTCGGTCCGTGCTGGCGAGGGAAGACCGAAGGCAACGCGGCGAGTCTCCCGCGAAGCTGCAGCCTGTACTCTGCGAGAGCCCTTCCGTGTGGAGAAGTTCCCCGCGTGTGACGGGCACGCAGCCCAGTGAGTGCCCGGCACGTTGTGTTGCCACATGCTGAGCGCCTCACGTAAGCGCAGCCCCCCAGAGGCAGGCCACCCCCTGACGGACGCGGAGTGGGGCGCTCAGCGGGGCAACTGTTCTTGGTGGAATCAGTGTGGCTTCCGTCGTTCAACTGTATGCTTTGGAGAGCCGTCATATTTTTATCCATTTATTTTAGACGGAGAGCCCGAGCATACGAGGGAGGAGGGACGGAGGGAGAGAACCCTCAAGCAGCCTCCCCGCTGCGTGCAGAGCCCCGCGTGCGGCCCGATCCCAGGACCCAGGACCCCGAGATCATGACCTGAGCTGAAGCCAAGAGTCAGGCGCTCAACCGACGGAGCCACCAGGTGCCCCGTATTTTTATTTATAATTGTGGTAAAATATACGTAGCATGAAATTTACCATCCTAACCATTCCTAGGGGTCGAGTGCGTGGCATTAAGTGCGTTCACGACGCTGTGTTACCCCCACCGACGGTCCCCACGGCCTGACCTTTCAGCCCGTAAAACGGAAACTCTGTCCCGGTCGCGCACTCCTCTGCGGCCCTGCTCCCGCCGTCTACAACCTGTGTCTATGAATCTGACTCCTCCCGCAACCGCGTGTATGTGGAATCCCACAGGGTTTGTCCCCTTGTGGCGGCTGATCTCCCTGCCGTGATGTCCTCGGGCTTGAAGGTCCCTTCCCTTTTAGGGCTGAGAAATTTCCCACCGTGTACAGCGCGTTCTGCTGACCCGCTTGTCCATCGAAGCACAGGGGAGCTCCCACCCGTTGGCCATTGTGAATTAAGAGGCTGGGAATGTGGGTGTGCAAACAGGAGACCCTGCTTTCACTGCCCGTGGGGGCACACCCAGAAGTGTAACTGGGGGACTGTGCGCAGCAGCAGGACGTGAGGACGTGCTTCTCCACACGCTCGCCTGCGCTCCTTCCTGTCGCTGCCTCCCAACAGTGCCGTCCTGACGGGTGTGAGTGGGGGTTCCATGGAGCTTTCCATTTGCACCTTCCTGATGCGGAGGGACGTGGGGCATCTTCCCGTGTGCAAGACTGACCCGTGTCTGCGTGCAAATTCTGTTGTGTGGACACAGTTCATCTGTCCATTTAACGATGAGCATACAGGCGGTGTCCAGCTGGGGCTAGCTTGGATGGCGCTACGAACAGACGTGTCCCCCCCCAGGAGAGGAATGGCCGGGTCATGGGCAGGGAAGGTGGACGGCTTCCCGGTTCACGGCCCCCACACGTGCACACCCCTTCCACGTCTCCGCGTCCCCCGGATGCTCGGCACGGTTGAGTCATCCCAGACCTGCTGAGCGGACGGCGTATCTCCTGGGGGCTAATAAACGGAGCACCTTTTCCCACGTTTACTATTTGTTTGGATTCCTTCTCTGTGAAACGTATGTTCAACACTTTTGCCCACTTTTCTCTTGGGGTATTTGTCTTTTCCTAAACACATGTGTTGTGCATAACGGCCCTCTGTCAGATGAACGTGTAAGGACGAGACGCTGTTAGGGACAGAACGACCGTGGTCTTTCTGTTCTTTCCCTAATACACCCTCACACCGATCGCACCTAATGGCTTCCACTAGCAACCTCACTCACTCGTTCACCTGCCATTGTGAGCCTGGGCCACATCTAGACCCTGACGCAGCCCCTGCCACGCCCCCTCCCCCGGTTTTAGAAACGGTCCTGCTGGGAGGCGGCTTCCCTTCCGCACTGTGCAGGCCTCCCTGGGGCTTGCCAGGTTGCCCGCCCTGCATGCACACCGTCCCCAGGAGCCAGGGCAGCTGGCCGCACACCTGTGCCTGTGCTGGTCCCAGCTGCACCGCTGTCCCCGCAGCTCAAGCTGCCTGAGCTCCTGGCCCGCCGGCCCTGGTGACGAGCCACGCCAGTCCCTGCATCCCTGCGTGCTCCATCCACCCTGTAAGAGCAGCGCGACCACGGGGCCCGCTGAAGACAGGGGCTTGCGTTGCTGAGTGCTGCTGGAAGCCAGCCCTGGAGCAGGACGGGCCAGGCCGCGCCTCACCGACTCTTAACAACGCCATAAAGCAGGCTCCGTTACTATTCCCATCTCGCCGATGAGGACCCTGGGGCTCAGAGAGGCGAAGCAAGTCGCCCCAAGCCTCACAGCGAGTCAGTTCAGCGTGGATTCCAGGCTTGGACAGGGACCACACCTGAACAGCCTTACAGCCCGGAGCCGAAAACCGGAATACACGAGCCAAGGAAAGCATGAGAGCTTAGACATCAGCAACCATCTCAAAGCCAGAGGGCTCTCAGTCAGCCTCTGCCCGGCCTCCCAACATGACACGGCCCACCCCGCAACCGGCTGTCCTTCCTGGAAAGGAACGGTGAGGAGTAGGCACACGCCAGAAGAAACCCACCGAGCAGAGGCGCACAGCCGAGCACTCTCCCTGAAGCCAGCGGGACTGCTTCGGGCATCTGGCGTCTGGGTGCGGCTGGGACACATCAGGTCACCTAAGTGTCCGCCGAGCCTCCTGGCCTCGGGGGGTGCAGGTGCCGGGGGTGCGCGCCCCTCCTGCTCACGGTCGGCAGGGGGCTGACGGGGGGCCCCAAGCAGCTTCATCCAGGAGTGACAGCCTCCGTCTCCATGGGGGCTGGCTGGACACGCTGGCCAGAACTTACCCAAAAGCACTGTTAAGACCTGGGATTTCAAATCTGCATGTTCGCTTTGCCTCCAGAGAAGAAAAAGACCCAACAGATGCCAACTCTGGCCGATGGTATATATGCAGAAGAATCCGGGAGAGAAGCGGACTGATGTCTGCAACTTACTTAAAAATGCATCTGGACATTCCTGGACCCTAAGTCTCGGTTTCTAGAAAACACCCTGCTGAGGCACCTGGGGCTGGAGGACGTGGGTCCCATGGCCAGGGCAGGGAGAGGGGGACGAGCCTGGGCACCCGTGTCGGCAGCGGCGCGGTGCATCCGTCCCGGTAGGAGACAAGCAGGTCACCTGAGAGGCAGGCGGGCGGCCCCTCCTTACGGTAGCATGCCGAGGAACACAGCATCCCGCAGGAAGATGGGGTGAGGGGTGGGCAGGTGGACAGAGTGACGTGAGCAGTGGGGGGAGAAGCAGGTGCTGGGCGCGAGGGCGCTCAAGGCACCGTTCCTGCAGGTGGTCTGTGAACACTGCCTGTGCCTGTGCTGGTCCCAGCTGCACCACTGTCGAGGGGAGGGGAGTATCTCCGTATGTGGGGAGGGGAGGGGAGAGGGAGACGAACGGGAGGATGAGGATCGGCAAGAAAAGGCGACCCGCGGTGCAAATCCAGGGAGGCTGGGGCGAGGCCGCCTCAGTGTGACATTCGCCCCGGGCTGGTCCCCGCCACTCGGTCTGCGGCACAGTGGCATTGCGGGCTTTAAGTCGACGGGGGCAGACGGCTCCGTGTCCCAGTGGGGGCTCAGGGGGGCTGTGTGCCCAGGAATCCAGTACAACCCAGAACCACTGGAGCCCCGGGACATGCGCCCAACCTCGCCAGGCTGCGAGGACCGGACCGCACCCTGGACAGTCACCGCGCCCCCTCCTTCCCACCAGAGCCGCAACGATTATCTGACAAAACAGCAGCCTCTCCGTGAGAGTTGAGGCAGCAAACCATGAGAAAGCACCGCCAGCGCCCGCGAACCCACCGCAGAGCCGAGCGGGGCCTTTCGTCAGCAGCCCAGAGCAGCAGAGCAGCTGCTAAACCAGAGGCAGGGGGCAGGGAGCTCCCCAAGGTCGGGGCCCAGACGGAGACTCAGAAGACAAACGGTCCTGGAGCGAGGCACGGGGTCCACAGCAGGGATGGATGGCCAGGCAGCAGGCGGCCGAGGGCTCCCCTTCCTGGAGCAGCGCACATGCCCCCTTCTCAAGGAGTCCCCGTGACCCACATCACTGCTCAGTCCCGGTCAGCCCACCCCATGTCCAGCACATGGTCTCTCCCACACCCCCATCCTGGGAAGGACCCCAGAGCTTCCTCCCAAAGGCAGGGCTGCCCAGCCCCTCCCCTTCTGTGTGGGGGCACAGCTCAGAACCCCTGGAAGCTGAAGAATGGGGCCAGGCAGCAAGCCCACCCGCCCTGGACCAGCGAGGCACTTCCAGACCCGTGATCCACCGGCTTTCTCTCCTCTCCCCTTGGGCTTGAAGCCCAGTGGTCAGTTGGGTTTAAATTATTGGGCACTGCGCCACTTCCACCCCGGGCTCTCTCTAATTAGCCTGGAGGGTCTGAGGGTCCCACGACGCTGGCGCGGCAGCCACGTGGTGGGGAAGAGGTCCTGGACACAGGTGGCGGCCATGTGGGCAGGGCTTTCCTGGAACCCCCACTGCAAGGTTGCTGAGCTGCACCGGACGGACGGCACGCACGGGAAGGCACGTGTCTCGCTTCTCCCCAGGGCTGCGGAGTCGTCCCCCTGACGTCTCCCAAACTACTCCTCCAAAGGCCACAGCCCCCGGGCTCCGTGGAAGCCCGACGCGAGGCGCCCCTGCCTCCTGTGCACCCCTGTGTCCACCTCCGCCCAACGCTGCAGTCGGCTTGAGAGCACCGGGGACTTCCTGCCTTCCCCTGGGCCTCGTGCTCCAGCGTCTGCTGTCTGGTGCCACGAGAGAGGGCAGACGCCAGCACGGTCACCGTTCTCCCCACGGCCGCGCAAGGACAGCGGAGTTCATGTTCAGTGCCCCGTGTCAGCTTCCAAAAACGACACGCTGCTTAGAAGCTTTTGATTGGAGAAGGCAGGTCAGCAAACCCTGTGAGTTCTTTGCAAAGTGAGACCCCCCTCCCCTGTCATCATCGCACATCCTGCACCTTCTGGACCCGCGATGGCTGACGCGGAGTTGCTGGGCTGTTACCGTGTAGGGCGCCGGGCCTCGTACACGCTGTGGCGCTTACCTGAATCCCTTAACACACAAAAGCACCTGGCATCGTAAGGAACACAGCGCGGGAGGGACAGGGTGGAGGGCGTGAGCCTCGGCCCACGGAAGCAGCTCCACGCAGCGGCAGGCGCTCACCTCACTCCTCACGGAAGAGCTGCAAACGCCGCGCTGAGCTACGTGTCCGCGGTGGTGGGCACAGTGCGTGCAGGCAGAGGACAGGCCCGGGGACCAGCGAGCGGAACGGGCCGTGCGAACGGTCAGACTTCGAGCCGTGCGGCATCCAGTCGACCAGCTTTGCCGAAGCCGCTGCCGGCGGGTCACACACCACGTGCGTGGCGCAAACGCGGACGCCCACCGCATACCCTACGGAAGAAGAAAAACATCACATTGGGTTTTATCAAATTTTTAAAATTTGCTCGGTGAAATGCGCTATTAACATAATGGAAAGACAAGCCACCGCCCAAGAGAAAATATCGGCAGATCCTATTTCTGATAAAGGCCCTGTTTCTAGAATATATAAAGAACACGTAAATCTCAACAATAGGGAAATAAACAAGCCCATTAAAAAGTTGGCCGACCTGAGGAGACACTTGACCAAAGGGCTACAGATGGTACATGGACCCCGTCCGTAGGGAGACGCCAGTTAGAACACGCAGACACCACAACACGCCACCGGAGCGGAGGGGACGCGCCACGGCGGGAGCCCTCGCTCACTGCTGGGGGGACAGCAGAACGCCGTGGCTGCCTCGGAAGGCAGCCTGGCGGGGCCTTCAACAGCCAAACACAGACGTACCCCACGTCCTGGCGCTCGCACTGCTAGGGACTTAGTCCGATCAACGGGACACTTGTGTTCACACAAAACCTCGTATGTGAACGTTCACGGCAGCTTCACACGCCATCGCCCCAAACCAGACGTAAGGAAGAGGTCGTCCCCCAGGTTCACGGAGACGAGCTTGGTGCGTCCACACGAGGGAACGGTATCCCGTGACCGGCGTGCGCTCTCGACTCAGGACACGGATGAGTCTGAAACGCACTTTGCTAAAGCGAAGCCAGACCCCAAATGCTGTGTATTGTACGACTGCGTGGCTGTGACACATGGCAACTCAAAACTGTGGGGCTGGAAACCAGGCCGGTGATGGCCCGGGGCCGGCGGGGGGACAGTGGCCGACTACAGAGACGGGCGGGGGGTGTTCAGGGGGATGCAGTGGTGCTGGGGCAGTGGACACGTGAATCCAAGTATCTGTCCCACAGAGAACGTTCTGTTCACAGAGACTGAACTTCAGTTAACCGACCAGGATGGCGAGAGATCCCAGGAGGGGACGTGGACGGTGCCCAAAACACCTGGCTGTATTATGGACACACACACACACCCTCCCTGAGTGGGGCAGGGAAGAGAGGCGCCGTAGAAACGGACACTAAAGGCTGGATGCTGACGCTGGCAAAGGACTGACCGTGCACCGAGACTGTCGTTGGTAGAGCCGTTTCTCGTGGGGACACCGGTTAGCTTTCCACCTGTTCCAGGAGGCCATGGGGGGTGGACAAGGCAGGAAGCGGTGGTGGGTGGGGGAGCCGTGTGTCTCCCCATTGGAGTGGGAGGCCGAGGTCGCCTCCCTGAATACTCGAGAGGCATGGCACTGTGCACGACCACTGTCGGCCGTCCTCATGGCGGCCGTGAACCCGTGAACCGGGCTGGGTGGGTGGCGGGGCCGCACTGCACGGACGGGAAGATGGAGGCTCAGAGGAGCTGAGCTCAAGCAAGACTCCAGCTGCCCTGGAGCGTGAGGCTGGGGCTCTGCTGGCAGGCAGGTGTGGGGCGCGCTTCCCCAGCGCAGGGGATCCCGGAGGTCCCGGGCGAGCCTGCTGTGCTCCCCAAGTGCTTGGATCCTCCCCCTTGGGCCCTTTCCTCTTTCTTGGGAGGATATTAGGTCTCAGAGCCAAACCGGTGAAGTCACACGTGGGGGTTGTTGGGAGGACAGAGCTGGGGTGCAAAACAGCACCTCTGTCCCGTGCAGGAACGGAGGGCACGCGGAGGTCTCTCCCCACCCCTCCTCTCCCTCCACCGTTGCGCCGCTGACTGGTCAGTGTGGGAGGAGAGCCTTGCTCGGTGAGCGAAGGAGGAAGGACGGGGAGGCTGAGGCTCGTGGGTACCCAGCTCCCATGATCCCACCAGAAGCACAGCCCAGCAGCTCCGAGGAGGCAGTGCTGTGTGTGGCGTGGGTGCAGGACCGAGGCCAGGCTTGGTGAGGGGCCTGGGCCGAGTTCTAAAAGGAAGAGCGGGAGCTTGGAGACTGAGGCTGAGGGCCTGCAGAGGAGGGGCCATGCAGGGCCTCAGGGCCAGACGGCCAAAAGGGTGGGACCAGACTGGGTGGCCTCCGGCGTGCAGGGGGCATGGAAGGATGGGCGGGATGGAGGAAGTGCGAATGGGTGGTAAAGACAGGGCTTGAATGGGGGGCTGGGGCTGGGAAATATGGAGGCGGCTAGACAGAGGGTGGGGGGCCAGGGCGCCTTGGAGCCTCCCCTTCTCTCTGCTGGCTCCTGCATGGGGGAGGAGGCGCGAGGTCTCCCCAGACGCAGAGGGACAGCAGGCACTGCGTCCGGCCAGAGCTCCCAGGGAGGTGAACCAGAGCTGGAAGGGGACCGGGCCTGGGCTCTGCGGGCTTGTGGCAGCAACCCTGGGTCCTGTCTGAAGGACGGCTGGAGGGGCCTGCAGCTCCCTGGGAACAGGGAAGGTGCTGGGTAGGTCAGGCATCCCCATGTGCACCCCAACACTGGAGACCGGGGCCCCCCTGGTCCTCTGGCCACCACGGCCCATAACCACCCGGCCCCAGGCTCCTCCTGCCTCGGGAGCCACAGCTGCCCCAGCACGACCCGGGCGTTCCTCCTTCATCAAGAGAGACAGGGAATCCGGGGGCTCCTCACCGACCAACGAAATGCTGCTGGGGGAGGCCTTGAGGACGGACCTTAGAAGAAGTTGCTGTGTATGGCCAGGCTTCCCGTTCAACCCAAGTCCAGATCTCTCCCCAGCCCCCTGCCCCCCCATCTCATGCTGTGAGTTATCTGTTCAGACTCCCTGGACAGCAAGGGCGTGGAGGTCCTGCCAGAGGCCAGAAGGTCTGCCTGTCCGAGCTCTGCCAGGCTCCCTGCAGCCCCGGCTCTGGGACCTGTTCTCAGTTGCCCACCTCCCGCCCCGCAGTCTGTTTCATCTTCCCTGTGCAGGATTTGTGTCCATCGGCTACGCCCGCTGATGGGGTACATGCCATGGTGCCCCTGGGAGGTAACTTTAAAGCTGTCCACTTCCATCCATCAGCTCCGAAGCAGCTCCCAGCTGCTGACAGCGTGACAGCCAAGCTCCTGAGGAGGGCAGGGCCTCCGCCCCACAGGTGTGCACCCCCCTGCCCAGCAGGCCCACCTCCTCCCTCCACCCTGCCATCCTCCAGGCAGTGGCCTCAAAGTCCCTCTGCTCAGACAGCTCTCGGCCAGTAGGACCCGGGCCAAGTACCGCCCCTCCGGGAAGACACGGGAGCAGCTGTTCCTGCTTCTCTAAGGGGCCCCCAGGACACTGCAGCTGCCTGGCAGAGCCTGGCCAGAGACAGGTGTGCGACATGCTGCTGCTGAGTCAGCCGGTGAGGCCAAGGGCAGTGGGGATGACTGACAGCCAAGAACCCCAAATCTTCGTGACCTCAGGGATAAAACGGGGCAGCCAGCCCCCCACTCACAGGAGCTCTGACATGGGTCCTTCAAAGACATGGGTCCTTTACACGGTCCTGATTGGTTTTCTCCATTTTGGAAGCCTGGGTTCTCTTAGGGGCCACGCCTATGTTTTCACGGACAGCGGTGCTCCAGCTGTCTCTAAGGAAACACATGCCCCTCGACCAAGAAGTCCAGCCCGGTTCCGTGGGTGGGAGCCTGGCCGCGTGGGGCTCGGTGCTGGTCACGCCACCACATGGCGCAGATCCCTTTTGCCAGAAAACTCTGTTTTATTGGACTCAATAATTTCCGAAGATAAACTCCTGAGAGTTTCCGCGTAAGCACTTAGGCCTTTGTTTATGAGAATCTGTGATCCGTTAGGAGTGTTTAGAACCCCCGAAGCTTCCTCCTGCCACCACTGCTCACGGGAGCTCGGCTGGGCCGTGAGCTCATCGGCCTGTCCTTGGTCTTCGGGGACCCAGTTCCCCAAAAGAGAACCCCCAGGGGCAGGAGGGGCCCCTAGGGGACCCCATGGGCTCATGGCTGCCTTTCCAGAGCAGAGGCCTGCCTCGGGCCCTGCACGGTGTCCTCCACTCGCACGATGCACTTTACCACCCCGCCTGGCCTTCCAGCGGCAGCTCAGGATGAGGGTCTGCTCCCGCTGCCCCCACGAAAGCCCAGCTGCTGAATTTGGGGCACCTGCCCTCTCAGCCCCTAACCTGTGGGACTGGCCCCCAGATGCCCCAGCCCTCGGCACCTCTTGGTGACCAGCTGCCCTTCCCACTTTGGGGAACGTTTTTCTGCAAAAGCCTTTGGAGAAGGCCCAGTTCTCCTGCTATTTCAGGCTGTTTTCCTTCCAGCACACATTTCCATTTGGTTACCACCAGGGCGGAAAAGGCCTTCTTCCCTGGATTCCCGCGATCCCAGGATTCCCACTCCTTGAATAAAGCCGAGCGTGGTTTGGGGCAGGAGTAGTCAATATGATCCAGAAGAATGCGAGGGTGGGCGGTTGTGTGCGGCTGGGAGTGCCGGCACGGGGCTGCGGCGGCCCAGCCCGGCAGTGGGGGGGGCACGGGGCTGCGGCGGCCCAGCCCGGCAGTGTGGGGGGGGGGGCGACGAGCACTTGAATCCGCAGACCGGCCCTGGCCATGGGGGAAGCTGGTTTGGCAGCAGCCTGCATCCGGCTTCTGCTCTGCGGTTCTCCGGTTCTCCGGGGTGTGAGGGCTTCCCGTGGCTCAGGGAGCAGACAGCCCCCAAGTCCTTAGGCACCTAGGGCCTTCAAGGCCCCCTTTCCAACCCACAGGGAACCTCCGAGAAAGGGCTGCTGTCAGGGAGATCCAGGAGCTCTGCACTCCCTCTTGGCTCCCGGCCTCCCTCCAGCAGCCCCAGGAATGGCTCAGGCCCCTGGCGGCCCCCCCACCTCCACGCACAGCAAGCGGCTTCCCAGCCACAGGAATCAGGGAGGGCTGGGAGGGGGTGGCCTGCAGGCCTTCTCTGTGCTTTCCACCCTGTGGAAATCAGTCTCAAGGCCAGGCTGATGGCCTAACTCTAGCCACACCTGTAGGGTAGGCTTATGGCTCTAAGAGGTCGAGACTCGGGGTGACCTGGTGGCAGGTCCCTTGTGGGTGGGACATGTCCTCTCCAAATGTCTGTAACTCACACAGGAAGTGAGGGGTCAGCCCTGGAAGGCCAGGTTGTGGGGCCGGAGGAGCAGGGGGGCTTAGCCATGCCCCAAGATGGGGTTCGGGTCCACACCTGCCAGGGTGGGGGAAAGGGAAGCATGAGGGTGGGTTGGCACTCGGGTCCAGGGTTTCTCTCACAAGGGAAAAGGAGCCCATGCAGCATCGACCTTTCTGGACTCCCTGCTCCTGCTAGCTGGAGCAAGACTCCCTTCATCCCCCAGGCCCTCCATTGCCGTGGCCCCGCCCACAATATGCGAGCTCTGTCCCCCCCCCCCTCCAGGGCAGCATGCTCCACCTCTAACCTCTGCAGGCCCCCTCCCAGCTCAGGGGACCAGGAAGTCCCCACAGGCAGGCAGGACCCTCCATACATCGGCCCAAGACCCCCATCTTCAGCTGAGTCCCGACAGAGACCACCCTTCCAAGCTTTTGGAGGCCACAGGTAACTCTCCAATTTGCTTCTGACTGCAAGGCCTTCTGGCCCCAAGGTCCTCCTCCTGTCTCACTCAGGGGTCCCTAAAGCACACCCAGGGGAAGAATCTGGCAGGGGGAGGGGCGCTTCAGGCAGGAAGAGCGTGCTTGGGGACCCTGGAGACTTGGTTCGAGAGGTGCAAGCTGGGAGGAGCCTGGGATGGGAGCACACAGGAGCCTGTGCTAAGGGTGTGGCTGTCATCCTGGGGATCACAGGGGGTCCTGGGGGTCACGGGGAACAAGGAACCTGGGGTCATCCTGGGGGTCTGGGGAGCAGGGCTCTTTGGAGGCAGGAGGGTCCCCAGCTGCTGTGGCCTGGGGGCAGTTTTGGGGCCAGGGCTCCAGAGCCCTGCTGTTCCAAGTTCCAAGAGTATTTCCTCAGCAGAGGAACAAAAGACCACAGCTCTCAGGCTGTGGAGGGGAAAGCACGCAGGATATCTGCAGCTATAAAGGCTCCAAAGTGGAAAAACGTGTTGTTTTCCCTGAAAGCAGCTTGGACAGAAACAATGGCGGTTTTGTTTCAAGGAGCGTCTGAGAAATCTGGCTGTTTACTTGCCCTGGCTGGCTTCCTGGTGGGAGAGGGCCCGGTGCGGGGCAGGGGGGTGGGGGACCGAGACGCCGGACAGGGGTCCCCGTGTCCCGCCGCGCCCCACGCCTCTGCAGCGGCCCCCCCTGCGGAGGCTCAGAATTCCCTCTGCGTCAGCCTGCGGGCGGCCACGAGGCCCGAACCAAACAGCTTCATTCCCAAGACTTTCTTCTGCTCTGCGGGCATGATGTTTTCTTTCTTTTTAAGTTTGCCTAAAGAGGAAGAAACAAGCACGCCATTCTCTGGTCCTTCGAAGGGGTGAGTTGAGTTGGGTGGTGAAGGAAAGGCTCCATCATCCCAGAGGGCAAGCGCTCCTGGAACCTGGACGCGGTGGGCGCGTGCTCTCGGCATCTCTGCTCCCCGCCATCACTGTTAACCCAAACTCTTCCAACTCCAAGTTCCTAAGACAAGCAGAGGGCTCCTGCCAAATGCTACAGTGCTTAGCATCCCCCAAGCTAGCTCTACGCCTGAGGAAGTCTGCCCTTCCACATGACCGAAGTTTCAAGCCCAGAACCTCAAATGAACTCGGACCCCTTCTGCGCTGGGCCTCCTCCAGCCAATGGCTCCGGGGCCTTGGCTGTGAAAGCTGATGGTGATGAAGTCCGGAGCCCCCAGGCAGCGAAGGGCGGCGGTCTGCCCTGCTGAGCTGTGCTGTCGTGGAAGCCATCCCTCCCCTGCCAGGAAACCTTCCTTGAACAAAATAATTAAACATCATCCACGTCCCGGTCTTGAACACCTTCCTCTGTGACCTAATAATTCAGATCTTGATGATGTTCCCCCAAACATAAAACCCAGTATCTGTTCCTGAATACACCAACACACATGCAATCTTTGTCTCTTGTGTGTCCCCCCACAAATTTGCCAACATCCATCTCCATTGGTCTGTACTAGGTTCTCTCGAAATAACCTCTGGTTGGGGCGACTGCATATCTAGTCATTCTCGGAGTTGCCTGTGTTCCATGGAGGGCCCCAGTGCCCTGGTGTCATCTGAGGACAGTGATCAGAGAGTGCACGCTGAGATGGAAATTCCTGGGCCATCCGTCTATTATCCTGGACTCAAGGAAGCGGCTCTAGAGCCTTCCCTGGCATCTTACACAATGCTCCGTTTCCATAAAGCCATGCCCAGCCGAGCCCTGTGGTTTGGGATGCCTTTCCTGATCAGCTGGGGGACTCTGTCCGTTATGTAACCGCTCCCAACCTTATCTGCTACAGAAACGGCACTTCTTTATGGCACTGTGGACAATAACCAGGAGAACACAAGGGAGGCATGCAGACAATGCTGGGTGCACAAGGAGTGTCGTCAGGTGGTAATTATCGTCGTTACTGCATTCCTTCCCCTTAGGACTGCACCTGGTTTCACACCATATTCTCAGTGTTTGGATGCGCAGTTGCTGCTTGGTAAGTATTTGAAGAATGAATGAGACAACATGGACACCCGGCACTTTGGCAAGAGCCACCCACAACTCAGCTGTGAATGACAACTTGTCTCGGATTGCTTGGGGCTGATGTTCCAGTGTGGGGCTTCTCTCCGCTACCAGTCCCTAACAACCTGAGAACAGGGCCCATATCTTATGTGACTATGTCTCAAGGAGCTGATGCAGAATTCTGCACTGAAACTACAAAACGCTATTGAAAGAAATTAAAGAGAACCTAAATAAATGGAAAGATATACCATGTTCATGGATTCCAACGCGCAATGCCATCATGATGTCAATCGTCCCCCAAATTTATCAAAGCAGCCCAATCAAAATCCTGGATGACTTTTTTGGGGGGAAATTGATAAGGTGTTCCTAATAGTTATATGGAAATGCAAAGGACCTAGAATAGCCGAAGGGTCTTACAAAAGAACAACTTGGAGGAGCCACACTGACTTTAAGTCTCACCACAAATCTATAGTAATCAATAAGCCATCATGTTGGAGTATGGGTAGGCAAGTGGTTCAATAAAACCAGAATAAGGAATCCAGAAATAACACACACACACACATATAATTGACTGATATTTTCAAAAGGTGTCATGGCAACCCAATGGAGAAAGGAGACTTTTCAACAAATGGCACTGGGACAACTGGACATCTAGATGAAAGAAAGTGAACCTCTACCTCACTCTGCACACAATTTTAATTTGCAATGTATTGAAGACTTAATAGAGAGAGAGGGAGAGAGAGACAGACAGAGGCAGGGAGAGGGACACAGAGGGCAAAAGGACCAGGTGTGGATGGTGAGATCATGGGGGCAGAAGCAGAAGGAAACCAACTTGAGACACAAAACCGCAGAGAAGGGCACAGCCTCAGCCCCGCTGTCTTGCGGTCACAGGCAGCTGTGCCTCTGGGCACCTGTTTCCTGTGCACAACATGAGATAAATGACCACGAAGATTCCTAGCTCCCAAGTTCTGCTACACTGAATTCACCCCCACATTCCAGCAACACCCTCTCTGTCATGCTGATTCACAATTAGCCTGCCTGCTTATCCCAGCAGACAACCAGTTTTATAAATTTTATGTAAATAGAATTAATTGGAGAGAATTTTAAGAGGATTGTGACCCTGAAGCTGGAGCAGTCCTCAGGGTGCCACAAGTTCCAAGAATGTCTACTCAAAGCTGTCATCAGATGCAGATGCCCTTGACCCACTTTCCCACATTTGCCCTGATCTGGCCCAATTCACCCATGAAATTTTTTCTTGGTAATTTCCACAGTGTCTTCTCAATGCTTCTCCATGTCTCAGCAAAGTTCACTGCCTGAGAAAAGTGCTTGCTTTGTCCCCAAGAAGTGGTTAGTTATATTTCCCTTTCATGCATCCCACTGGCCAACAAACCCCTGGGGTCTGACACTGAGGACAGCCAACTAGCCAAATGGGAGCTTTGTTGTTCCAGTGAGACAAGTGGGTAGTGCCCTTAACATGGACATTTCAAAAAAAAAAAGTTCTGGTGCATTCTCCTGCCTTGGGTTTTCCAAATGAGCAATTATTCTAGGCTATTATATGGCTTATTCTCCAATCCTGTTGAAGGGTTCAATGAGGAACTTGCAGAACACATCTAGGGAGGTGCTTCAACCACTGCAGTGGTCACAGTTCACAAACGTGGACAGCAGTATAAGCCACTCTGGGGGCCATGTGCAATTGCCTTCAGTTGACCTGCCTGGGGCAGGAGAGGGGTCCCTAACCATTGTCTTCCCCAGCTCCTCTCCTTCATCAGTTTCTGTCTTGGGTTGAGGGGCCACTGATTTCTCTGGGAAGCAACACAGCCCTCCTGCTCTTGGTGACAGTGTTCCATGATGCCAGTCCCGCAGGTCAATGAACATGGGCAGGAATGCTGTTTGCTGAACATGCAGGGGTGAGAGTCAGCTAATGGAGGGCAAGGGAGGAGGCTCTGCGTGTCCCCTCAGGGGCGTCACAGATGTGCTTGCACACCTCCACTCTTGCCCTGGGAGGGTGCTGGCCTTGGCTATGGGGTTGGGATACCCAGTCCAGGCTGACCTTCCAACTGTGTGGTTCCCATGGTCGCTGGCCTTAGAGGCCCATGTGAATGATCACTGGATACATCCACTGGATACGAGAGAGGAGACTGATCCTTGCAGACCTAGCTACATAAGTGGAAAAGCAATCCAAGCACACTCATTCATTCCTTCACTCATTCACTCCTTCACTCACTCCTTCACTCATTCACTCCTTCACTCACTCCTTCACTCATTCATTCATTCACTCACTCCTTCACTCATTCATTCATTCACTCACTCACTCATTCATTCCTTCACTCACTCACTCATTCCTTCACTCACTCCTTCACTCATTCACTCACTCACTCACTCACTCACTCATTCCTTCACTCACTCACTAATTCATTCCTTCACTCACTCATTCACACACTCATTCACTTGCTCACTCACTCATTCACACTGTCACCTCTATCCTTTGAACATGGTGCTCTCTCTCCCTACAACAGTGGTTCTCAAAGTGAGGCTCTGGCCCCTTAGCACCAGCATCACTGGGAACTCATTAAAAATGTGACTTAGAAGCTTGGGGGCTGAGGCCCAGCCATCTGTGCTTTGATGAACCCTCTGGCAGACTCTGATGTTCTGTCCACTCACCTTCACCGGTGCTCTCCTCCCAGATCTTGCCATGACTACCTGCTCCCCAGCCCTGCATGCCTCCTCCATCACGATACTTGTCACTCCTGTTTCTGCTTGTCTCCCAAGGTAAATCCCAAGGAAGGAACCCACACCCAGCATAGCAGGTGCACAACAAGTGTGCGATGAATGAAGAAATGCATGAGGGAATGAGTGAGAGAATTCGGATTGCACTGCATCTTTTCTGGGTTAGAGCTGGGGTTATGAATGGGAACAAGGTTGCTCTCAGTCCATCACGGGAAGCAGACAAGAAGTGGATGGGCCCTTGTGGGCCATAGGGCCAGAGCTGATGGCTGCAGGGTGGATGCTCTGGGAGCACCCGCTGACCCTTCCATGTCCTGTGATGTTTGCACAGTGCCTGGACAGGCACTTCCTAACTGCTTTTGTCGGGTGAGCCAAAGCAACCATTTTGGCTGCTGGAGGACATCCAAGAGACATGTGGCTGTTCCAGCACTAGCCTCTGTGGTCAGGTCAGGCTGCCATTGTCACTGGGGCACATGGCTTCTGTCCTTCCTCACGGCTCTTTGTTTTGGAGTCCATGCTTGGATGGATGATTCCCAGAGCAGCTCTGATCCAGGGTAAACAAGCCTTGTCTGCCATGACAATCTAGAGAAATGGCCTAAAAATAGGCCAGGAGGCTTGACTCATGGAGGGGGGTGGGGCTTGGGGTCCAGAATTCCCCTCTCTGGGGATGACTTATTTGGGCTTGTGGACGATGAGGAGGGTGACTGTCATGCGGTGACTCATCTGGGAACTCTTGGAAGCCTTTGATTTCTCCCAGGGCAGCTGACCTCCCAGCCTCAGGACACATCTCCAGGACCCACAGAGGGGACGGTAGCAGGGGCTGTGGGAGGACACAGTCCAGGGTGGGAAAGGCCAGGCACTGACACATCCTCTCCCTTACTCTTCTGGGCCATGAGAAATGGTCCTGCCTCCACAGCCAGAGACCAGTCACGGTCTTCCCTCCACTTACTCATTCTTACATCCCAAAGCCTATGCTTGAGTTTGCCCTAAATTCCTCAGGCTGCAGTGAGCCTGTGATGATCCCAGAGGGACATCCTCATCAGGAAGGATGACAGTCCCCTCAGAACACACTGCTCTTCCTTGGCTCCCTCACGCAGTGAGACTCTCCATGAAACCAGTGACATCACTCAGAGACAAAATGCGTGTGAATGGATGGCAAATCTAGTCTTCTGGTAAGTTGTTGGATTGGTTCATGGTCTTCCCTTTAGCAGTGATGTGTTGGTGAGGATATCTTCCTGTCACTGGCAGTAAATTCCAGGTCTTCTGGGGATGGCCAGCTTCTCTGCTTTCCCAGATCATGGACTTTGTGATCCACATCATTGGGCACATAACATGGCCTGGTTGCCACAGTGTGACTGCTTTATGTTCACCCACTCAACCATCCATCCATCCATCCATCCATCCATCCATCCATCCATCCATCTATCCACTCATCCACCCACCTACTCATCCATCCATCCATCCATCCATCCATCCATCCATCCATCCATCCACACATTCATCAACCCACTTATCCATTCACCCATCTACTCACCCATTCACAGCCATATACCCATCCACTCAACCACCCACCCATCCATCCATCCACTCAACCACCCACACATCTATCAGCCTATCCACTCATCCATTCATCCATCCATCCCCTTATCTACCCATCCAACCAAAGACATATACAAGGAGCTACTCTTTGCCACTCTCTACACCTGCACTGGGAACACAGGGTTGAATGAGATATTCTGTTCCCTATGCTCTCCTAGAATACAGGTTGGATAAGACATGTCTCTCTTTCCTTAAGAAATACAGTCCTTGGGTGGTCTATCAGCAAACAGCTGCAGGGCAGGGGACCAGTGCCAAGTGTGAACACAACTGAAGGGCACTCACACTTCCTGGAGGGACTGAAGGAAACTTCCAGAAGGGGTTATATATGTCTTGCATCACAAACGAAGTCAGAAGCTACTTGCAGACAGGGCCCAGACTCTTTCTGTGTGGGTGAAGGACAGCTCAGCAGGACAGGATCACAGATGAGCATTCGCAGGCTGTGAACAGACGTACTCAGCACCAGTGTCTATGGCACGACACAAACTGCCTCAGGTGGGTACCCTGGGATGGAGCTTCTGTGTGGAGCCAATGAGTCAGCTGCCGGCCAAGGACACTCACTGTTTTTCCAGACTCTCAGAGCCACCTCCTGACATTTTGTGCCATTATAAGCAGTGACTTAAGCATCTGGATAGAGGATACAGGGGAATGCAGACAGCCAGGGCCGGGACAGGGCAGTGAGCTGGGGGCGGCAAGGATGGTAAACATTCCCAGCTCCAGTCAGCGTCTCCCTACGGGGGCCTGGGGGGGCGCTCAGTGAGCAAGTCAAATGGCCTTTGTTCCTTTTGTTTTTGTTCATTCCATAAAGGATTTCACTTGAGTCATGATTTCCCAACCAGCTCCTTCTGCAGCTTAAGAAAGCAAGAGTGAATAATTGCTCTGGGTTTTTGCTTGTTGGGTTTTTTCCTTCATTACAGGAATGTGTAAACACCCTGGGTTTTTGAAAATGAGCTGCCAAACCCTGTGTGTCAGAGACTCCTCCTGCTTTCAGGCAGCGGCGGGCATCCTGGTTGGGGAAACCGGGCGGACCTTTTCTGGTGAGGTCTGACCCTCACTATGCTGTTGGGGACCCTGGCCTGGGAAAGGAGCCATTGGTCATGCTGGAACTTCGGGTCCACCTGTTAGGAGCTGAGCCATGTCCACCAAAAATGTGTATGTTGAAGTGCTAATTTCTAGTACCTCAGAATGACCACATTTGAAGATAAGGTCTTTAAAGAGGTAATTAAGTTGAAATGAAGTCGTTAGGGTGATCCCTGAGCCAGTATTACAGGAGGTGTCCCCTTAAAGGAGATCGGGACACAGACGCATACAGAAGGACGGCCATGTGAGGACACGGGGAGAAGGTGGCCCTCTGCAAGCCAAGGAGACAGGCCTGAGGAGGGACCAGCCCTGTCCACACCTTGACCTCAGACTTCCAGCTTCTGGGACTGGGAGAGAATAAATAGCTGTGGTTTAAGTTCCGGGTCTGTGGTGCCTTGTTCCACAGCCTGAACTAATACATTGTCCTTCCTTCTCAGTGCGCAGGTCACAGGCCTTCCCTGCCCTCACCACACCCACAAACGGGCAGTCAGTCCCCTACTGGGCGTGGCTGACAGGCCCCCACCCAGCCTTGCTCCAGCCCAGGGGAATGGCGGCTCAGGCGGCCTTGGCGGACCGTGAACCAGATGCTGGTGGCACGCATGGGTGGCCCTCATGAGAGATGGGCACGGACGAGGTTCTTCAACGGAGGGCAAGCCTTTTCAGCCTCCGCCCTGTTGGCGTTTGGGGACTGTTATGAGCTGAATCGTGTCCCCCAAAAGACATGTTCAAGTCCCAACCCCTAGAACCAGTAGAGGTGACCTTGTTTGGAAGCAGGGTCTTTGCAGATGTGACTCAGACGAGGGCTACTGAATTCGGTGGGTTCTAAGTCCAATGACTGGTGTCCTTAGTAGAAGAGGGGAGTTGGCCAGATGCACGCAGGGAAGAGGGCCAGGGACGCGGGGAGCCCCGGGAGCTGGACGAGGCAGTTGCCCAGGTGGTGGTATTCTGGGACCCCCGCCACAAAGCAAACGGCTCTAGGAACGGGCTCACTGCCCATGGTCATGCTCCCCAGGCCGCTTGGAAATGGACCAGGCATTCCCAGGGCTTGGCCTGAGCCTGGCCCCCAGCCGGTACCTCCTGCATCCGGCA
Source organism: Ursus arctos (assembly GCF_023065955.2). NCBI lineage: Eukaryota > Metazoa > Chordata > Mammalia > Carnivora > Ursidae > Ursus > Ursus arctos. The sequence continues at coordinate 1,545,727 of NW_026622863.1, forward strand.
CGGCTCTGGAAACGTCTGCCCGAATCTCTAGCGGGGTCTTTCTGGGGCAGATGGGCCATTCCCCCAAGTGCACGCGGGCGCCAAGGGAGGGCCCGACCAGAAGCGGGAAAGGGAGGCCCAGGCCTGGGGGGCCTCCACACCCCACGTCCTGGCTTTGCTGCAGCAGCCCAGTGGCCAGAAAGTGGGAGGGGTGGACCGTCAGGTGCTGTGGAGCAGGCCTGGTCTCTTGTCTTCTCCACAGTCCAGCTGGGGCACCAAGAGGGAGGCTGATTTCACCACTCTCGGCCTGCAGTGCAGATGGTCGAGGCTCCCGGGGCACGTGGTGATGCTCCAGAGGGCCACCACGGGTCTCCGGGCACATCGCTTCTGTGGGGGGAGGAACCGAGAGCAGAGCCCCGGGGCCCCACCTGCTGCTCTAGGCTCCGTGCTGCAGGGGTTCAGGCTCGCGGAGGTCACTCCTGAAAACAGGTCCTCAGGACAGGACGGCTCCAAGTCTGCATGCTCTCGGGGGCTTCTGGGGAGAGACCCCCGGCTCCATGTCCAGCCTGGCTTCAGCAGGTCTGCGCTCTCCATCCGAAGTGTGGGAGTCCCAGAAACGGGCTTCCCTGGGCACAGTCCCTGGTGTCAAACCCCCAGGATGGCTGCACCCAGGGAACAGCACCTCCCACAACCAGGCATTTCTAGGACACCGAGTGCCCTCCGCCTCTTCTCCAACCTGTTCCCCTGCAGCACCTCCGTGGGTCTGCTCTCGGCCAGTGCACACCCCTCAGCCTTCTTCAGTGAGGAGGGTGCAGCCTGCAGCCCCGGGACTAAGGTCCCTTCCCCAGCTCCCGGTGGGCAGAGGGGGGCGGACTGGGCCCTGCTCTGTCGCTCGTGCACTCAGCCTGTGCTCCCTGTCACCTCCTCCCAGGAATGGCCTCGTTCCAGGTCTGCATGGCAGAGAGCCCATGCAGTGTCACGGCAGGGCAGGGGTGGGACATCGGCCACGAGATCAGGAGGATGCCAGTAACCTGGTGCAGCCTCTCTACGTACGTGTCTGTCCCATGTAGGAGAGAAACAACCATCATAACGCATGCCCATCTTCTGGGCCTTGTCTCTGGTCCTCACCTGGGCCTGGAGATGCCCCGAGCTCACCCAGAACAACAGACACACAGCCGCAAGCAGGGGGACACACGGTGTCTGGGTCGCCTCCCCTGAGCCTCCCCGGTCCCTAACAAATACGTTTCTCCTGCAGCCACGGCCCCGCACCACAGCCCCATAATGAAGGCCCACCAGTGGGGCGTGCGAGCTGACATGTGGCGAGCAGACGTGCATGTGAGTGGGTGTGGGACGCGTGCATGAGGAGGGCTTGTGTGGGACGCGTGAGCAGCTGTTCCAGCCACGGGGACGCTGGTGCAGGCAGTGTCTGCGAGGGGACCGGGTTCAGCCCCCGGACGAACCCGGAGCAGGAGGCTGCGGAATCTCAGCCCATGCCGCCAGTGGAGGTGGGCAGCCGTGCCCTGCACGGGTGGGGGGGGGGTCCCCTGGTGCAAGCGGGGGAGGGGTGAGGCCAGGCCTCGTGGGGGGCTTTCTGCACCAGCACAGCCCTTCTCTTTCCAGCAGCCTGACGCCAGTGAGAGGAGGCCTCAGGGCCTCACACAACAGCGGGACGATGCGCCCGGCCCATCAGGAGGGGTTCACCGGAGTCGCCGAGCGAGGCCCCCCGTGCTGCCCAGTGTTTCACACGCACGTCCGTCCCAGCTCCAGAAGAAATGTGGCTTTTCTCTGCACTTTCTGGTCGATGCAGCTCCAACCCCATGGACCCCAAGGTCCGGCTGTGTTTAGTCTGGGCACACGGTGGGTGCAGAATGGCTGTCCAGGCCAAGCGGACGGCTGATGCGTGCAGGAAAAGCCGGCTGCCCCCCACACGGCTGTGCCCTCCCCTCTCGCTTGCCGGCTCTCATTCCTGCCCAGCCCCGTCTCCCCCATCATGACACAAACACTGGAGGAAGGCCTTGAATCTGCCCCAGTGTCCCTCCACTGAGTCATTTCCACATGGTAGGACCGGCGATGGCTGGGGACGGCTTACTCCTCCCCCACACCCTCCTGCCGCCCCTCAGCCGACGGGCACGTCTCTGACGCCGTCGAGGGCAGCAGTGTCCCTGGGCTCCGTGTGCACCCTGCACGGGGAGCAGGTGGCTCAGGAGGAGGAGGCAGAAGGCGGTGCTCCCCGAGCAGGAGCCCCTCCTGGCCCGGCCCTCTGGCCTGCCTGCTCCACGCCAGGCACCCTAAGACCCACACTCTGGGCAACTTCGAGCACGGATGGCAGGACGTGGCCATGCTCTGAGCCTGCGGGGCCTGCGAGAACGCGTGGGAACGTGCAAGCAGCCCCAGCCGGAGTCAGACAGCACATTCCAAGCCTTATCTGAAGGCGAAGCGGCAGATAAGGGCATCTTGCGGTTCCCTGGACGCCTGCTGTCCAAGACACAATCGTGAAGAATCTTCCTCATTTTCTTTAACCACATAAGAGGACAAAATGTAACCACTTTTCATTTGTCTCCTGGCCTGCTCAGCCCACTCACAGTTGTGGACTGTAAAACAAGCAACAATCAGGAGGGCCCGCGGAAGAGCCCCGGGAGCGTGGCGTGCCCCGTGGGGCTGTGAGCGTGACCACGGCCCCGACCCGTGCCGGGCGGATGTGTCTAGTCCACCACATGCGTGGACACAGCAATCCACGCAGCCACGGCCAATCGATCCCAGCCGACCCGCAGGATGAAGCCTGTCACTAAGACCCCGAAACAACGAAGGTCAGCGAGGAGAGGCGACTTACCAGACGAGGCTGGACCTGTGCCCTGGCGCCCGCGGAGGGGACGGCGGTGGCAGGGAGCGGTGGCCGGGGTTGCAGACCAGCAAGTGGCCACTGGATATGGCGCGTCTGCTACAAAACAGAGCCGCGTGCTTTTCTCAATAAGGACAATGGGCTTCAGGGGCTCTGGCCACGGTCGCGCTCCTGCCCCTGGCTCTGACCCCACTGCCAGAGAGCGTGGGGATCTAAGCAGTCTTCAGTGAAGGTAACAAAATATCAGCTTTACTTTGCAGCTTTGGGTCCTGGCCGCTCTCGGATCTGGACGTTTTAGAGTCTAAATGAAGTGGGGATTTGCAAACCCCAGTCCCCAACCCCGAGTTCAGGAGGGAGGCACTGAGCCGAGAGGGGCTTCAGCAGCGGCCTGAGAGGGCATCTCTTCAGGGTCTGCCCCTCCCTTCAGGAGCCCTCCTCCGGCCATCCTCCGGGAGCGCCAGGACATCGGGGCCTCCTCTCCAGCCCTCCGCACGTCAGACTCTGCCCTCTCTCTCATCCCCCACCGTCCAGCCTTGGGCACGTGGACACGGATGTGCCAAAACCCCTCTCCTGGGAGCCCCCAGTCTGGGGTGGCCGCAGAGAACCAGTCAGAGGAAAATCAAAGCGATGGGTTTCTTCACCAAAACCCCGAAGCAGCCAAGATGCCCTCCAGCAGGTGCATGGATAGACACCGCGGTCCATCCACACAATGGAATAGTATTTGCACGAAGCAGAAACGAGCCCTCAAGTCACGAAAGATAAGCAGGAAATGGAAAATGCTATGGCTAAGCAAGAGGAGCCAGTCGGGACTCCACGGAGAAGGCTCAGGGGCTGCCCGGGGGGCGGGCTGGGGGGCGGGAGGGATGGGTGGAGCCCGGGGTCCTATGTCCTGTGATGCCACCAGGATGGATGTGTGTCCTTAAACACGTGTCGGAACCACCACCAGCCACCCCGAGCCACGCCGTGGTCAGTGGTCAGCGGTAATCCATCCCGATTGGCTCATCAACGGGTCTGACACCAGGTGTTACGAAGGGGAAGGGGTGTGGAGAGTGTGTGGAGGGGACCGAGACGGCATGTGGGAACCCTCTGCACTTTCTGCTCACCTCCTTGGAAACTGAAAGTCTAAAAAGGAAAATCAATTAAGGGAACACAGGAGAGGGATGGCAGTTTGCTCCACAGCCCACACCCTAGCGCGTCCTAATGGGGAACAGCAGTTTGGTGTCTTTCTACACTCACATCTGTGGCAGGGACGGGCATCCCGGAGGGGTCCAGTCTCCCTCCAGTGAGCGCCCCCCGCCCCTCGGGATGGCTGACGGAGAGCTGGGGAGGGGGTCCCATGGCCCTGGCTTCAAATCCAGCTCCCCGGTCTGGTTGGGAGCAGACAGACTCTACCCCTGGGGAGAGGACGAGGGACCCCAGGGTGCACAGACCCTGAGTGCAGGCCAGGCTTGGGTGTGTGTGGACGGGGCGGCTCACGGGCAGAAATGGGGCCACTCCTGACAGAAGACGAATCCAAAGACACGAGCTATTAGAAACGAAGGACATGGGGGCTCAGCCCCCGAGGCCACAGGCTGGCAGGGGCACAGGGACAGGAAGGGGTGGGGCCAGCTGTGTCATTTGTGCGGGAGGCACGTGTGCCAACGGTCCCCAGGAGCTACAGGACGGAGCTGCAGGACGTCACACACGTGCTCGGTGCATCGGGCTGCGCGAGGGGGCCTGAGACCCTGGCTGAGGTCTCTGTCCTTCAGCAGAGCCCTGAGCACAGGCAGCCTCTTGTCCAGGGACACGTGGGAGTGCCGGGGAGCGGGGAGGGCAGCCCAGGAGAGCCCAGCGGAAAAGCACAACAGCCGCTGACCGAGTTCCTGTTTTATACCCTGCTCTGGAGTCCCGCTGAGCTGGCATGCTCTCCGTCCAGACCAGCCCGCTGTCCTCCCATGTGCACAGCACGCTTTTAGCGACCTCCCCAGACGGTTAGACTTGGGGGCCCTTGGAGGCTGCCTGACCCCATACGGGAAGGCCAGTCCCCACAGGCTGACCGGCTGGTCCCTCCAGCACCCTGGGTCATGACCTGAGCTGTGTCCTTCCCTGGCTGGGCTCCATGTGCCCTTGGAGCAGGCGCCTCCCTGCCCTGGAGTCACGCCACCCCTTGGCTTCCGTGGACGTTGAATCCCAGCCCATGTGAATGTTTCAAGCCGCCTGTTCTCAGATCCCTGGCGCTCTTGGGGGGAGGCAGATCTGTGCGCTGGGCAGTGAACTCAGGAGCCGTGTGCTGCCTTGTGAGTCTGTCACTGACCACATGGGTTCAGAAGTGCACAGCCCCACCAACGCCAGTGAGCTCGCTCGGACAGGAAGAAGATAATTTCATATTTCAGAAAAGCACTTACATAGCACCAGTTCCCATGGAAACCACAAGTGGGAAACCCACTCACAAATGCGCCAAACCCCCAAGCCGAGGCTCAAAACTGCCGAGGGTTCTCATGGTTGTGGGGTTGGGGAGGCAGCAAGAGAACGGGCTGGGAACCATGGCCCACACCCCTCGCCATGTGGATGAGTGCGCAGGCCTGGCTGGCTTCCTGCGTCCTGCATCCCGTCGGGGCCAGTCCCCACCACGGACAGTGTGGAATCGTTCCCCCGAGGCGGTTTGCCTCCGGAGCATGCCGGACATCACACCAGGGGCCACCTCCCAGGCCTGCTTTCCCCTGGGTGGGGGGTGGGGGGGGAGGAGGGCCTGTCCCAGGTGCAGGCGTGGGCTCCGTTCCACGCCCGGCTGGGAGAGCTCTCTATAACCTTCACCAAACACTTTCAAATTGTGTGTCACCAGGGAGTCTGCCTGCCATATGTCTGGGCACCTGTGTGCGCACCTTCCCTCTCATGGAAACCTCCAGAACAAGGCGCTCAGGGTGTCCCCACTGTGGCTCACTGGTCGTGAAGCAGCTTAGACGGCCACTATGGTCCCCAGGCCTGGAAGCCTCCCGCGGGGACAGTGGGCAGGGCGGGGCAGCGGGAGGCTGAGCAAGTTCCAGGGGGCATGAGCAGAGGTCAAGGGCAGCTGCACCCCAGCCGGTCTCAGTGGCCACACTGCCTGGCTCTGCTGCCAGTCCGCGAGCCACGTGCACCCTGCTCCTGGCTGTCAGCTGTCTAGGAGGCATGTTGGCACAAGCATGTGATGTGCTGTAGCCCAGAGAAGCACCTCCAAATGTCACCTGGTTGGGGGCTCCAGAAAAAAGAGCATGGTGACCTTTCCTCAAGGATACATCCATTGCATTCAGGGCAACTTCGCCACACGCGGCTGACCCAGTGGCCGAGGAGTGTTCTCAGGGTCATCACAAGCCACCACGGCGGTTTCTCTGCCAGCAGCCGATGGCACCTTCAGATGCACCTGCCTGGCTGTTTCCAGGTCTCAGCTGGGAGCGTGAAGACAGCGCTGCTGACCTCTCGTCCTCGGAGTCCAAGTTGAACCAAGACCTCAATTCCATCATCAGCAAAACTTCGAGGCACTGGGAGCTTGGAGGCACGGATGCGAGGAGCCCCTCAAGTGGGGGCAGAACAGGACGGGAAATGGCAGGGGCCCCGGCAAAGGGTGCCTGTTGCTGCAGACTCAGGACTCAGCCAGACTGGCCTGTGTTCTCCAACGTGGAGCGTGCTCCCAGGGAAGGGCCAACCGCCTGTCCTGCTGACCGGGGACCTTGTGGGGAGAGCAGGTCGGGGGTGCATGGCGGAAGGACGGCCACTGGGCACCACGGAGGAGCTGAAAGAAGCATGCAGACACCACTGTTGCAGGAAGCGGGTGCACTGATGAGGCCGGGAGAGGGGGACGACCGCTTTGCATCATGACTGTGCACACATGTGCGTGCACACACACACGGAGTCATGCACAGTCACATATACGTCGCATACGTGTACACACGCACCCACACACAGCTACACGCACTCACACGTGTGCCCCACGTGCACACCACACCCATATGCACACAAGCACACATGCTCACGCATGTGCACATGCAGCCACACGTGTGTACAGGCTCACACACTCACACGTGTGTAGTCACACATACGGACACACATGCACGCAGCTGCACACACACACTCGTGCTCTCGAGCACAGACTCTGTGTCACCAGGGGCCCTGCCGTAGGTGCAGAGAGCTCCTGCCAGCCCCGCGCCGGCCCCGGCCTGTCTGGAGGAACCGCTTCACGCAATGACCACTGGCTGCCACGCCTCCTGGGTCATCACGGGAACAGGACACGCACTGCCTAAGCCACTTCCTGCTTCCTCTGCTTCCCCCTGCGCTCCTGAGCCTCTGACAGGACACCGGCGGGGGACGCCGTGTACAAACACTGTTCCGTCCGGGCCCTCCGCACGGTCTCTCAGCTCTTTCTTCTTGAGGAAAGATACTGGAAAACTGGTGAGAACACTTACGATTTAATCTCTTCATTCTGGTTTTGACTTTTCAGTTTTCCTTCAGTTGGTTGATCTGTTTCCGTGAGCTGTAAAGAAATCCGCTTGTGTCTGAGGTCTTGGAAAGACGGAACCCCCCTAAAGCACGACCGGTGAGATGCCGGCACGTGCTGCACACGGCGCAGCTCCAGCCGGGACGAGGATGGGCGTCGAGGGGACTGTGCCAGCCTGTCCTCAGATGCGAACGTGGCCCCGTGGCCCCAGCACACCAGGACCAGCTCCAAGCCTTTGTGTCGTCCGTAAAAACAAGAGCCGTGTGTGGTGTCTGACCCAGCAGGCCTCCCGAGGGCAGCGCAAAAACCGTGTTCCGGGTCAATCCCAGCTCCCGAAACATTTCATAGGGGAAAAATGCTGGAAGTAAACAAAGCATGAATAACGGCTGTCCTTGGGCGTCTTTGTGCCTCTTTATCTGCTTTTCTGTGTTTTTCAAATATTCTAGAGGGAGAATGTGTTACAAAAAACAGAAGTTGCAAGTTTAGAAAGTTCAGGGTCAGCTTCCAAGATACGCCACCAACTGCCCCGACTGACAGGAGAGGCCCTGTCTCAGCGGTCCTGCTCAATCCCAGGGTGCAGGCACTGGGACCTCCGTTTCCAGACGAGGAGACGAGGCCCAAAGACACGTGGCCGGGGTTCCAGATGGCTCACATGCACGCTCTGCCACATGACGATGCGGCCGCCAGCCGGAGACCCTGAAGGAGCCAACCCTGCCGACACTTTGATTTTGGACTTGGCCTCCAGAGCTGTGAGAGAAGACACTTCCGCGGCTGCAAGCCCCCAGCTAGTGGTCCTCTGTTACGGCCACCTCGGGACACAACCCGCTTCAATCCGTGTGGGCATTGAGGGAGGGAGGGCTTAGGGCCCCTCAGAGATGCCGACATGCAGTCAGGGCAGGAACGAGAGAGGGATGCTGTGCCCTGGGGGGGGGCCACCTGGGCCAGCGGAGCGAGGCAGCACCCAGCAGGGGTGGAGGCAGTCAGCGTGGCCCAGCTCTGAGGCCACGGATCCCCTCCCACAGATGTGCACACAGCCCTGCCTGGCGCTCGGCACTGTCCCGTGCTGGGTGTGAACGGGACGCCCGCCGTTAGAGACCCCACGCGGGCAGCAGCTTCCAGAAACACCCTCGACAAGATCTTCACCATCATCTGAGCAGCACCTGCAAAGTGTGGCGTCTCCAAAGAGGAGGGGTGCAGGGCGTTCCGGGGCAGGCGAGAACTCCTTCCCAGGGCTGGAATTTCAGCTCGCGACCCTGTGGTGTAATTATTCTCCAAACGTCCTTTGCTTTGAAATCCACGCCTCTGGACTTGACAGTGGAGTGAGTGGGGGTGGACATAAGGGTGTGCTTGACCGAAGAGTCCAAAGAGGGACGGGCAAACAGGATGAGGGCAGACGGGTGGGTCTGTGCCATGCGTGGCGACTGTCCCTCCGCGGAGGGTATGCGGCAGGCATGTGGGCCTGGGTGGAGGCGCCAGCCATCTCAGCACCTGTGTCCTTTCCCCAGGGACCGTCACAGGAGCGTTCTGGTGTGCCACAACGGGCCCCAGACTAGGTGGCCCACACCTGGAGATCTGCCCCCCGCCTGGAGGCAGGAAGTCCACAATTAAGGTGTGGGTAGGGTTGGTGGCTGTGCGTGGTTCCCAGGGAAGAGCGGCTCCTGGTGTCCCCCACAGCTTCCACGGCCTCCCCCCTTAAAGGACCCCACCCTAATGGCCCCATCTTACCTTGACAACACCTGCGAAGACCCTATTGCCAAAAGAGGTTGGGGGTTAGAGGCAGAATGGGTCTCGCTGGCGGACCAGGCCAGCCCACAGCCATTGTCCAGACAGTCAGGCCTCCCAAGAGGTGGAAGATGTTTAGAACCCTTAGCACACACACCTGGGCAAAGTCTCCGGCTGTGGTTTCACAGGTATGTGCCCCACGGAGACGGGGTGTCACGCCAGCAGGCCCTGGAGAGAAAGCCTGCTCAGAGCAGCAGCCAGCAGCCTTCGGAGAGCTGGTGCCACACTGTGCCCTGTGCGCTCATCTGCTCCCGAGACGGCGGCCACTGCGCCCTCCCCTGGGGAATCTCCTGCGTGTCCCTGACCCCATCCCCTTCCTTCCATCAAAAAGGACCCCTTTATCTAAACCCTCCCTTGAATTGCCATACGCGGTACAAGATTTTAGGATAACGGTAAAGAATGTGTTTCCGGTTCAAACCTTGGGGAAATGTGTGTCGAGGAACAGCAGACATTCAACCAGAATTCGGCCGGCGCCGGAAGTCAGGAGCAAAGTCCTACTTTCCAGGGTGCCATCCAATGTGATTTTTAAAATATTTAAGGAAATCTGAAGATCACTGGGGACAGGAGCCTGAGGAAGCCGTGGGGAGCGCAGTGGGGGCGGGGGCAGGGCGGGCTCCGAATCAGCGGAGTCCGGGCACCTGAGGCACCAGGAAGGGACAAGTGAGGACAATTGGGGATGGCCCAGACAGTGCAGCAGAGGCTGGGGTGTCAGTCCTGCCCCCTGTTCCAAAGCAGGCACACACCTGTCCCAGCTCAGCTCCCGCAAGTGACCGGGCCACAGCAAGAAATATGCGGACGGCTTCACGGAAAAGGAACCAAGGGCCAAGAGCTCAGGGCACACACAGGCACTTGTACACACACAGTCACACTCACACCATATACACATGCACGCACAAACACGCACACTCACACATGCACACACGGCCACATGTATACACACACACACACGAGATCATACTCGGCACACACCCACATGTATACCCACATGCATGCACACACGCCCACATGTACACACGCCTGCACACATGTACACACGCACATGTGTGCACACACATTCACATGCACACACACGTTCACATGCATGCACACACATGTACTCACACGCATGTACACACATGCACACACGAGATCACACTCTGCGCACACCCACATGTATACACACATGCACATGTGTATAGACACATGTTCACATGCATGCACACACATGTACACACATGCACACACGAGATCACACTTGGCGCACACCCACATGTATACCACATGCACACACACTCTGTCCTCTACCCACTCAGCTCCCATCATCATGATTTTTCCACAGAACACTGCACATTTTTTCTGAAATGCCCTCTTTTTTCCGCCCTCGGCACAGCCACAGACCGAGCTCTGGTGCTGTAACCAGATACACTTTTGGAATGGCCTATGGACTGGGTGTCCCGGACTGATGGGTTTTCCCACTGGCGGTGTCTCGAGTGGACCGGCAGCACTGGGACCTTCACATCCGGACTCCCCTGTCCCAGTCCGCCAGTGAGCTCCTGGTGGGAATGTCACACTCTGCTCCGCAGCACGTGGGAAGCACGGCCCGTTTTCGTGTCTGCGATGACCGCCTCTCCCGAGTCTCCGAGCTCCGGGCAGCAGCCCAGCACCCTGCCTGAACCCCAAGGTCAGCTCGCAGATCACTGTTGAGTGAGCGAGGATGTCCTGCGCGGGGCTGACCCTCTCTGTGTCTGGCCTGGGGAGGCACTCTCATGGGCAGGCGGGAAGGAGGTAAGAACTGTGGGCTCACCAGGTGAGACACCTGCCAGGACACAGCCTTGGGGTGTCCAGCATCTTGGGGCTCCTGTGGGGTGGGGTGGGAGAGGGGACAAAAGAGGAGGATGCGGGTGTGAGCCAGAGGCGGGGACACAGCCCATGGCACCAGGTGGCCACCTCCTAGCACAGGTCTGCTGGATGAGGTGCTGAGGGGGACGTGGCCACGAAGCCCGGGTTCCAGGTCCTGCTCAGCAGGGCCTCCTTCGGTCCCTTCACCCCTCTGAGTCACGACCCCACCACGCTGCTACAACGGGGCTGCCATTTCCTCCCCGGGATGAGGCCGGGGCTAAACAGATTTCTGTGTGGGAGGTGCCACGTCCAGGCCGTGGATGCAGTGTGCAGACACATCAGGCTCATTGTGGTGGGCACCCAGGGTTTGAGCAGACCTGACCCGGGCAAGAAGACTCCATCTAGTGAGTACCACAGAAATGAGACCCCACCATGCAGCACTGGGAGCGGGATGACTCGCCATGGGGGCTTTGCAGCCCCGCGTCCAGCCTCGGTCCCCGTGGCCTGCTAGCTCTGGGCTTGGATGCCACCAGCTCGGGACCAGGAGAGGACAGCCTGCGTTGCAGGGGACGGATGCTCAGGCCGGGGGTGCATGACTGCACCATGTGGCCAGTGTGCTGGGGGGGGTTTCCGCTCAGCCCCTCTTCAGGGCCTGTGGGCAGGGGTGCAGTGTCTTCAGGGCCATTTTGTCCGGTTTCAAACAGAAAAATAAACACTTCACATTTGAAAGAAAATGACCCACATTACAAATGACCCGGCAAACAAGGAGAACGATAAAAGCACCCCAACCGTCACCATCTCCGTCACCCTGCCATCCACACACGCTGGCCCCTGCACCCGGGGCTGTGCGGAACCCCCGCCGAGGTCCACACGCCCATGCGGCCCGCATTCCCGGGGGCAGGGCTGAGAGGAACCGAGAGGCTGGCCCAGTGTGAGAGACGGGGCTGGAGGCGGTGGGAAGGGGGTCGGAGTCATTCAGCAGACACGATCAGGCGTCTCCCACATACAGGCGCTACTCTGGGCCCTCTGGCCACAGCACTGGACCACGTGCACACCCTTCTCTGAGGCTCTTCACTCTTCATTGTGTCAGGAGCCTTTCTCCATGTTCCCAGTGCATTTCCGACCACGCTTGTAGGGCCTGCGTGATACTCAGGGAAGCCTCCCCTGCTAGCGGGCACTTGGGTCACCCCATCCTTCCCTACCGTGAACACCGCTGCTGTGAACATGTTCATGCTGACGGTTCTCAGCTGCCTGAGGGAGGCTATATGCAACTGGCTTGGACCTCCCTCAGCAGTCCATGCCGCGGCCTCGGGTGTGGCACCAGCGGGTCTGGGGCTACATGGGGGCTGGCCCCTCCCACAAGGAGCCTTTGATCCGCCTGCGGGCCACGAGTAGGTCGTGGGGGTCAACTTAGTGAGTCTGCAACAGACGGAAAAAAGGGAGAAGAAAGAGAACAGGAAACACCGCCGTGCGCCACAGAAAATAGGAACAGTAGCGTACGAAGCTGTATTCCACCTACGGCGGTGAGTGTGTGCGTGTGTGTGCGTTTAGAGTCAAGATGAAGAAATGCCTTCCTGACTGCGGCTCTCAGTCAAAAAAGTCTGAAAGTGAGAAATATTGGTTTGAGTGGTGGCCTCAAAAGACATGCCCCTTCCCAGAGCCTGTAAGTGTGACCTTATTTGGAAAAAGGGTCTTTGAAGTTGATTAAGTAAAGGACACTGAGATGGGTCGCCCTGGATTCTGGTGGGCCCTACACGCACCATCCTTAGAAGGAAGAGAAAGAGAAGACACCCAGGGGGCCCTGGGACACGCAGGCCGAGGGTGGAGTGATGCGTCTAAGCCAGTGAACGCCAGGACGGGCCCTCCCTCAGGGCCACCCAGAGGAACCAGCCCTGTGACACCCTGATTTCAGCCTCCAGCCTCCAGGCCGTGTGCTGCTTTCAGCCCCGGTGTGTGGTCCCCACGGGATATGAACACCTGGGCTCCAGCTGGTCTCAGATGGTACACGCTGCACACACAGCTGGACAGGGGCTCCCACCTGGGGCTGAGGGCCCCGCAAGGTGCCTCCTGTGCCCCAGTCTGGAGGAAGTGCGCAAAAGGGTTCCCTTCCCTCTGCACACAGCCACATTCTGGCTCTTTGGAAAAGCCCTGTACCCTGGTCCTGAAACCCTGCAGGGAAAAATGCCCACATGACCAGGGAGCCTTTGCTGGACTGGAGAGGAGGCCCAGCAGCCCAAGCACAGTAACGCCAAGGAGAGCGTTTTACAAGTGACACAGTATTTCCTCTGCGTCATCGCCCTTGGGCCCTCACAACTGTGGGAAGCTGGTTTTGTGGGTTCAGGGACAGAGAACCAATGGCAGGAAGACATGGCATCCTGTGGCCAAGCCAGCCCTGGCCTGGCCTCACCCCAAGTCCTGCTTTACCGATGACATGTAACATGGCCCCGGGCCTGTCTTGCTGCATCGAGCATCCCAGGGCCTTACCCGTGGCACGGAGCAAGTGCTCAGCAAGCAGTGTGGACCAAAGGGAGTCCCAGCCTAGTGCCTTCACTGGTATTCTGGCTGATGTCCCTCCCAGGCCACTCAGGGACTGGTATCTGGCATAGGCTGGGAGGTGGCTGGGTGGTGGCTGGACCAGTGAGGCATCCTGGCCAAAGTGTGTGGAAATATGCAGTCTCAAGGGAGCAAGCAGCAAGCAGGAGCTGATCCAGCCAAGCATTGGAAGTGGAGAGGAGGCGGGGCTGGTCTGAGAGACCAGGTCCCAGGGAGCTGCTCAAGGGTACTCATGGTGCACAGCCACCCCGAGAGCACAGCCACCCCGAGAGCTGTGCATGCAGTGGTTCAGAACTTGGGCCCTGGAGCCAATAGACTCAAACCCCAATGTGGGTCTGGGCAAGCAATGCAGGCCGCATGCCCCATCTGTCCCATCTGTCCCATCTGTGAAATGGACTGTAATAGTAATTGCTTCACAGCTGTTACGGGAATCAAATGAGATGAATCACATGAGTCAATGAGCTCCAGGGGCTCATGAGCACTGAATGAGAACATCCAATTCACCCAGGCCCATCATACGCCACATCATTAAACTCTCATCTGGCTGTCACTTGTCTCTAGTGCACCGGGGTGGGACCAGGGCGTGGCTGAGATTGCTCTCTGGCTGTGGGAAGTCTGGGATTCACTACACTCACTTCTCATTATGGAGTCCCTAAGGCACCTCAGCAGAGCTGAGACCCATTAGTTTTTCTCCTTAGAAGCAATGTTCAAGGTTTTGCAGCACAATGGGGACTGATATCTGGGCCACATTGTGGGCATTTCCTAGCCTCACTGAAGGATGCACGTGTTAGAGCCCATGGAGCTGCCCATTTCAGAATTCCAACAGCGGGTTGCAGGTGGGAACAAGAGCTAGTGTGAGGCCCTCCTTCTGCTGAGAACAACCAGACACACTTCTCCAGGACACGGGATTGCCTACTGGAAGGGATCAGGAAGAGGGGTTTGGAGAGGGAGGACCAGAGAGGCAAGCTAACTCCTGCCTTGTTTCTGGGGGCATCTGCCACTTGCAGGCACCGGCAGGAGGCTGAGAGCCCTGTGGCACTGCACCCAGAGGACCATTGCAAAGGACAGCGAATCAGTGGAACTCGGTGGAGACGTGGGTGGGGGGCAGTCAGAAGGACTGGCCGGTTGTCCCCTCAGGTCATATGGTGAATTCTGGGGTTATCATGTGTTAATGGGATATGTGAAGGGCCCTGGAGAAGCAGAGTCACAGCAAAGTTTAGACTGCAGGACCAGCAAAGGGAGGGGTCAAAAAGAACACACCAGGCTTTCAGCTGAAACCCCTAAGGGACCAGAGGGCAGCAAGAGGGAGACAGAGCTTGCCAGAGCTGCAACCCCGTGTGACCTAGGAGAGCACCTGATGGACTGAAGTCATCCTAGCAGAGGAAAGGGAAGACCACTTAGAGGGAATAGCATCAACAGGGGCCTCTATGATGTGCTTTACTCACAGTGCTTAGCAGTCAATCAAAAATTACTTGTCATGACCAAAGACAGGACCACATGTCCAAAAACCAAGAGAAAGCACAGATCATAGAAACAGGCCCGGAAGTGATCCAGATATCAGATTTAGAAGATTTTAAAAATTACCATGCTGAATAAGTTTAAGAAAATGGAGGGAAAGATGGAGAAATGCAGCAGAGGGCATTCTAGAAGTGGGGGGAAAATACAGTATCCAAAAAGGAAGAACACAGGTTAGACAGAGCAGAAGACAGAACAGGTAAACTGGAAAACAGGTTACTAGAATATAACCAAGTTGAAACAAGAGAAAAATATTAATGAAAAAAAATGCTGGAGATAAACCGGATGTGGTCAAAAGGTGAAACACACAGTAATTAGAGTCTCAGGAGAAGAGATAAAGACTGACAAGGAGGCAGTGCTTGAAAAGATAATAAAATAAATCAACCCCTCAAAACTCACAACGTCAGAAGCATGAAAAATACGAAGAAAGCCACACTTACGGCACATCATGTTAAGACTTGTGAAAACCAGGGGCGCCTGGGTGGCACAGCGGTTAAGCGTCTGCCTTCAGCTCAGGGCGTGATCCCAGCATTATGGGATCGAGCCCCACATCAGGCTCCTCTGCTATGAGCCTGCTTCTTCCTCTCCCACTCCCCCTGCTTGTGTTCCCTCTCTCGCTGGCTGTCTCTATCTCTGTCAAATAAATAAATAAAATCTTTAAAAAAAAAAAAAAAGACTTGTGAAAACCAAAATCCTAGAAGTAACGAGAAAAAAGACTCATCACCTTCAAGGCAATGGTAGTGAGAGTGACAGCCAACTTCTCTGTAGAAACGATGGAAGACCAGAGGCAATAACATAACTTCTTTGAAATGCTGAAACCGTATCCACCAGCCCAGAATTCTGTGCCTACTTAAATTACCCCCAAAATGAAGGCGTCATGAAGGCATGCTCAGACAACTAAGAACTGAGAGGCTTTGTTGCCAGAAAAGCTGTCCCAAAAGGAATCCTAAAGAGAGGCCTTCAGACAAAAAGAAAATGACCCCAGTGAAAAATTTCAGGGAGGAACAGGATGCAATGGAAAAGGCAAATATGTGGATAAATACAGACGAACGCTTCCCGAAGACTGGCTGCTCCGAGCAATGATTAGGAGGAATCATGGCATTTACAGTATATGTGGAAGTAAAATGTATGGTCATAGAACAAGAAGCAGTGGGGCTTAAAGAGTAAGTCAGTCTACATTTCTAGCATCAACAGGGAGTGGCAGTGGTGATTATTTGTATTCGACTGTAATAAATAAATGTGCCTGTTCTAATCTCTAGAGTGGCCACTAGGGGACTAGTAAAAGCTAACAGAGGAAAACAATGGAATAATTAAAGTTTTTATTGATCCAAAAAAGGCAAGACATGAGAGAAAAGAGTGTATAAAAGAGATGAGTCAAGTGGGAAAAAATACGGTAGATATAAATCCAAATATCTCAGGAATTCACTAAATGCAAATAGACTACTTCAGTTTAGTAACTAACATTATTAAAGACTAGGTAAAAATACGAACAGCAAAATCCATCTATATTCTGATCACAGCAGACATACCTTAATTATGAGGCAGAAAGTTTGAAAGAGAAACATATGGAATGGAAAAGCACTCACACAGGAAGCAAGGAGAGCTGGCTAGACTAACATTACACACGTGAAGCTCCAAAGGAGGAAACATTGCCAGAGACACAAAGGGACACTTCCTTGCGATAAAACGGCTAATCCAGCAGAAAAATATTAGAATCCTAAGTCTGTGTTTATTCAATAAAAAGCCAACAGAACTAAAAGGAGAGGGGGAGAAATCCACAGTCACAGCAGAGGCGTGAACACCCCTCTTTGAGGATCCCAGGAGTGGTCCTAGCTCTTCTTATCTGGAAACTCTAACTTCCAAAAAGGCAAGCAAAAAGCAAACTAAGCCTTCATGGAGAGTGTCCTGTTTATCGGAAATCTTTGCTATGAGCCAACAGCAGACGGGGTGGTTGCAGAGGAACCTGGGCTCGCGCTTGTCAGGAGGCGATCACACAATCCCTTTGGAGGGGATGCGGCCTCTTTATGGAGCAGGCTAGCTTTGAGCGGACACACATTCCCTTGTATTTACTTCCAAATTCTTTGCTCTTTTTATTGGAAAGTAACCTCAGAACTTCCCAAGATTATTCATTTCAAGATAGGAAGAGTTCCCTATTAAAAAGATGTGGGGCAGGGGCTGGAACTTCCTGGAGGGCAAGATAAGAGTGGCCGCCTAAATCGGAATCTTTCTAAACACGCTCTAAAACTCACGCGCTCAGCAAATCCACACTAGTCCCATGCCTTCAGCATATCCACGTGACAACGCTAAAAATTTTAAATTAACTATAGATACAAAAAAACCCACGAATTTCCAACAGAGCTATTTCTTGAGTTCCCACTGCAGAAACTGAGTGGAAGTGGCACAAGTTTGGAAAACAGAAGCGGAGACAGAGCTAGGAGCACCCCCAGGAAGAGGCAGCCCATCACAGCTGGGAAAGTGCCAGAAAGAGTCCTGAAAAGCCAGAGCACTGACCGCAGGAGAGGCCCTCAGAAGTGCACACAGGGTTTGAGGAGGGCAATCTCAGAAAGGCAATTCTTCCAGGGGGAAGGTGCCCTTTGGAGATGGCAAAAATCAGGAAAATCAGGGGAGAAATTTAGGATCTCACAGCAAGAAAGCACAGAAGAGCACACCCGTGCATGCCCAAAGGCTCTGTGCTATCCTAACGGAAAGACAACTCAGGATCTCATAAGCCACTCCAACCTGACAGCCCTGTCCGCAACACGCACATAGGTAAGAATTCTTCATCTATAAAATGAAGACCTTGACACCTCTGAAGGGAGGAAAAAAAAATACTCTGAAAGTCCAAACTTCTAGATTTTCCATTCTTACCCTGGGTTGGCTGCTTTCAGAGCCTTCATACAGAGACAGACTCTCTCCCCCGCCCTCTCTCTCTGTGCATGTGCCTGTATACGTGTGCACATGTGTGTACGTGCGTGCATATGTGTACGTGTGCGCATGTGTGCCTGTATGTGCGTGCATGCGTGTGTGCGCACGTATGTGCAGGCATGTGTGTATACACGTATACGCACACACACACTTTGTCAGATGGAGGAACTAAAGTTGGGACATTGTTTAGCAAAAGAAAAAAATTAAAAGATGTTATAAAAAGAAAATTGCATGAGGATCAAAACATTTCAGGTGATTAAAACTTACCACCCCTTCCAATCCAAATAAAGCAGAAGAAAACAGTAACATTACAATCCAAACTAAATTAAATATTCTCAAACAAGCATTTGAATGTATGACGATCACTTTGAGCTGAAATTCAAAAACTAAGAAAAAAACTGAACACACACACACACACACACTCCCAGGAAGAAATGAAGTAAATACTAATTGAACTCAAGACGGCAATCAAGGAAAAAGACAAAGACACATATAAAATGAAGACTAAATGAAAGGTGCCCAAACGAGAGCAGATTTGAATGAAAATTTAATGAGACCATAGAAGGAGAGAGGAAAAAAAACAAGGGAACGAAGATGAGATAAAGTCAAAGAGCAAAACGTGTCAGAGAAAACGAGGTTGAACTAGGATGATTGGTAGGGGAAGAAAGGGATAAAGAAAGGGGGGTAATCAGAAGGGGGAATGAAGCATGAGAGACTATGGACTCTGAGAAACAAACTGAGGGCTTCAGAGGGGATGGGGGTGGGGGATTGGGATAGACTGGTGATGGGTAGTAAGGAGGGCACGTATTGCATGGAGCACTGGGTGTCATACACAACTAATGAATCATCAAACTTTACATCAAAAACCAGGGATGTACTGTATGGTGACTAACATAATATAATTTAAAAAAAAAAGAAAGAAATTAAAAAAAAAAAAGGTTGAAAGAAAAGGCAGGAGGAGCCAGCAGGTGTAACTGGAGTCACTGGAAAGAAAAGCTCCAACGTAGTAGAACTTTCCAGAGACAGAAGATCTGAGTCTACATACCCGGATCCATCGGGCACCTGGAAACTGTCTCTTGGAATAATGAACTCTGACACACCTCAGTGAAACTACCGGAATTAAAGATAAAGAAAAAATTCTCAGGTCCTCTGGGCAAAAATATCAAACAACCTAAAAAGGCGAAACAAATTAATTAGCCTGGCGCCGGCCAGTGTACAAAGCAGGACAACCGAATCCCACTTACAGTAACGGAGAACGAGTCTCTCCCACAAATCACTGTGAACACCAGACAAAGTATGAAACACAGCTCTTGAAGGACCTGGGGAGGACCTACATGTGGCAGAGGATGGCCAAGAGTCTGCCACGGATGAAGGGAAGGACCCTGGGTAGGTCCCATCTTACGCGTTTTATCTAACGGCAAGACCCAGGTGGCAACACACTGACGGCTCACATTCTAACAGAACACGCATGATCCCACCAGGTTGAAAAGCAAAAGACAACATTTACAGAGATCTTAGAGCCAGAAGGTAATGGGGGAAATCCAGGGACAAAAGCAGAGAGAGAGAGAAAGAGAGAGAGAGAGAGAGAAACGCTTTGTATAAACTCTGCCCAAATCCCTATCTGACACCTGAACTATGCCCGCACCTGTCCAGCTAAATGAATTGCCAGGTAAAATGGACACACACTCAAAAACCAATACACACCAGGGGAACATTATAAAATCTGAGGGCTATATGGCATATTAGTCACAGTTGAAATACTTAACATTTTAAAGAATACAAATCACAATGGAACTAAACCAAAAATCAAAATCAATAACAGAAAGATAGCTTGAAAATCCCCAAATATGTGGAGATTAAACAACACACTTCCAAAAAACAAATGGGTCAAAGGAGAAATCTCAAGAGAAATTTCAAAATATTTTGAACTAAAAGAAAATAAAAATACAACTTATCAAAATATGTGGAATGTGGCAAAAATCTGTGGAAGTTTATAGTGTTGAACACACATATCAGAAAAAAAAGAAAGAGGTGAAATCAGTAATGTATGTTTTCATCTTAAGAAACTAGAAAGATGAGGGCAAATGAAATACTAAGCACACAGAAGAGAAGAATAAGAATTAGAGTAGAAATCAGTGAAACTGAAAACAGGAAGTCAATAGAGAAAACCAATAAACCAAACGGTGGTTCTTTGAAAAGATCAACAAAATCAGTAAGCCTTGGGCTAAGAAAAGATGAGAGGACACAAATTACTAATATCAGAAATGATTCACTACAGATCTCACAGAATTAAAAGCATAATAAAGGAATCCCACAAACAACTCCATGACTACAAATTTCATGACCTAGATACAATGGACGAATTCCTTGAAAGATGCAATTTGCCAAAACTCACAGGAGAAGAAAGAGACATCTGAATAGGTCTTATCCATTTTAAAAAATTGAATCGATAATTAATAACCTTCAAAAACAGAAAGCACCAGGCCCAGATGAGCCCACTGGCGAATTCTACCAAATATTTAAGGGAAAAGTTAATCTACAATCTCTTTCGGGGGTGGAAGCAGAGGGAACACTTCCTAACTCATTCTACGTGGCCAGCATTACCCTGATACCAAAACCAGACAAAGACATTACCAGTATCTCTCATGAACACAGATACAAAAAGTCCTCAACAAAATATTAATAAATTGAATCCAACAGTGTATAAAAAATTATACATCATGACCAAGTGGAATTTATCCCACCTAGATATGTAAGGCTGATTCAACATTAGAAATCAATTAATCAATCATATCAATATGCTAACAAGAAAAATACACGATCATATAAATAGATGCAGAAAACACATTTGGCAAAATCTAACACCCACTCATGATAAAACTCTCAGTGAAGTAAGAATAGAAGTGTTCTGGGACTTGATAAAGACCATCTGCCAATAGCTACAGTTGACATCATACTAGAAGTTTCCCACTAAGATCAAGCACACAGTAAGGATGTCCTCTCTCCGCCGTCCTTTTCAACATTTCACTGGAAGTTCTAGTTAATTCAATAAGACAAGAAAAAGAAATAAAAGGTATACAAATTGGGAAGGAAGAAATAAAACTGTCTCTGTTCACAGATGACATGACTGTCTATGTAGAAAGTCTGAAAGAATTGACTAGAAAGCTCCTGGAACTAATAAATGATGAAAACAAGGTTGCCGAATACAAAGTTAACATACAATAGTCGGTTGCTTTCCTGTATACCAGTGATGAACAAGTGGAATTTGAAATAAAAATAAATATGGGGGCACCTGGGTGGCACAGTTGGTTTGGTGTCCAACTCGTGGTTTCAGCTCAGGTCATGAGCTCAGGGTCATGGGACTGAGACTCACATTGGGCTCTACACTCAGTATGAAGACTGCTTGGGACGCTCTCTCCCTCTCTGCCCCTCACTCCCTCACCCATTGCTCCTCCTGCCAGCTCTTCCTCTCTCTTCCTCTCTCTCCATCAAATAAATAAATCTTAAAAAAGAAATGAAAAGCACCATTTGCATTAGCACCCCGAAATGAAATCCTTAGGTATGACTCTAACAAAATATGTAGAAGACCCACATGAGAAAAACTACAAACCTGGGTGAACAAAATCAAAGAACTAAATAAACAGACATTCCACATTCATGGATAGGAAGACTCAGTATTGTCAAGATATCAGTTCTTTCCAAGCTGATCTATAGATTCTGTGCAATCCCCACGAGTATCCCAGCAAGTTACTTTGTGGATACTGACAAATCGCTTCTAACGTTTATACAGACAGGCAAAAGCCCCAGAGTAGCCAACCTAATACTGAAGGGGAAGAACAAAGTCGAGGGCTTCTGCAAACTACTCCGCTCACAACTCGTTGTAGAGCTTCGGGACTCTAAACAGAGTGGTGTTGGTGCAAGAAGAGATAAACAGATCAATAGAGACAGAACAGAGAGCCCAGAAACAGACCCCCATAAATACAGTCAACTCGCCAATGACAGATGAGCAAAGGACTACGATAAGCAAAACCAGTCTTCTCAACAAATGGCGCTGGAATGACTGGGCATCCCTGTGCCAAAAAGTCAATCTTGAGCAGACCTCACGCCCTTCACAAAAATTAGTCACAGACCTACATGAAAATGCAAAACTAAGAACTCCTCCAAGATGACCCAGGAGAACATCTAGGTGACCTTGGGTGTGGTGACGACTTTTCAGACACGGCACCAAAGGCGCGGTCCAGGAAAGATCATGGATCAGCGGGACTTCACTGAAATGAGCAACGTCTGCTCTGTGGAAGACACTGTCAAGAGGATGAGAAGACAAGCCACGGACTAGGACAAAATATTTGCCAAAGAAAATCTAGTAAAGGACTATTACCCAAAATACACCAAGTACCCTTAAAACTCAACAATTAGAAAACAAACTTATTTCAAAAATGAGCCAAAGGCCCTACCAGACACCTCCCCGAAGATATACAGATGGCAAAAAAAACATCTGAAAAGATGATCCACAACACATGTAGTCAGGGAAGCACAACTTTAAACAACAGTGGAAACCACTGCACACCTGTCCGAATGGCCGAAGTCCACAACTCTGACACCACCACATGCTGACGAGGATGCGAGGCAGTGGGAACGCTCGTTAATGCAAAATGAGGCAGCTGCTTTGGAAGACATGGGCCGGCTCCTCACAAAACCAGACATTCTCTTACCGTAGACCCAGGAATGACTCCCTTGGTTATTCATCGAAAGGTCTGGAAAACTTATGTCCACACAAAACCTGCACGTGGATATTTACGGCAGCTTTATTCATAATGGTCAAAACTTGGAAGCAACCAAGGTGTCCTTCAGTGGGTGACGGATAAATACACTGTGGTCCATCTAGACAGTGTGGTCTGACTCCGCGCTAAAAAGACACGAGCTGTCACACCATGGAAAGACCTGGAGGAAACGGAAATGCACGTCACCAAGTGCAACAAGCCAGTCCGAAAGGGCTGCGTGTGGTGGGATCCCGACCCTGACGTTCGGGGGAGGCACTACTACGGAGACAGCAGAAAGGTGAGTGGTTGCCAGGGGTTGGAGAAGGGTGAACAGACAGTGCAGAGGACGTTTAGGGCAGTGGAAATGCTCTGTGCTTCCTATAAAGGTGGACACACGTCATCACAAATTGGTCCAGACCCGACTCCACCCATGAGTCTTAAGGTAAACTCTGGGCTTGGTGGTCATGCTGACCAGGTGGGTTCACGGTTGTGACGAAAGCGCCTCTCCAGCAGGGATGTTGATAGTGGGGAGGCCGTGCATGTGGGGGGTAAGGTATATGGGAAATCTTGGTACCTTTCCCTCAAGGTTTCTGGGAAACTTAAAGTGCTCTAAAAAAGTTAAGTCTTATTAAAAAATATCTATCAGCAAGAAACACAGCAAAAATAATAATACTTTTAAAAGAGCAACATTTCCATGGTTTAAAAAAATGCACTCTGAGGAAATTCAAAAGGTGAATGACAAATTAGGAAAAAATACATATATCAAAAATACAGGGATATTATCTTTCTGTAGAGGGAACTATTAAAAATTGAGGTGGGGGGCAGACCAAAGACCCAATAGAAAAATGAGCAAAGACATGAAGACAAAATTTACCCAAATATGTAAAAATGGCCATTACACACATGAAGTTGATTATATCACCCACAACAGAAGTACAGATCAAGAACGCCCTGCAGAGTCGAGGGTCACGTCTCCAGCAATTTCAGTGTCCTTGCCAACACTTGTCAAGGGTATGGGAAACGGGCACTCCCAAGCTCACTGGTAGGAGTGCAAACCTGCGGGGTCCCTATGGAAGGAACCGCGCACCATCTAATGAGCTGTGCGTGCGTTCACCAGGCCTCGGCCATCTCGCTGCTGGGATGTGCCCTGCAGCCACACCTACGATAACGTGAAAACCCATGTGCGCAAGGTGACACACCACGAAACCCTAACCCTAAGTGCCTGCAGGCAGAGAGGTGGCTGAAGGAGCGTGGCACGTCCACGCGGAGCCCCACGTGGCTATAAAGAACGAGGCCATCCCCTGTAAACCCACACGGAGTGACTTCCAGGATGTGCTCTCACGTGAAAAAGAAAACGCAAAAGACTACCCATAGTATGCCATCTTCTGGGTAAAAGGAAGGAGAGATAAGGGGGAAATACAATTATTTTTGCAAAGAGAAGCTCAGGAAGAATAACCCAGAAACTTGTGAGACGGTTTGTCTGTAGGAAGTGCATGACAATGAGCTGGAAAAGGTGCAGGGGCTTCTTGGAGTGTGTTTGTGTGTTGTTAGGGAGCTGTGTCCACAGCTCAGACACTCAAAAGAGGGAAGGTGGGGAGGTGGCTCTCTGGGACCATGGAGACAAAAGAACCTAACTGTATTTCAAAGGAATAACATCTGGGGAGGGGAGGACTCACTCTGATTAGAGACAAAAAGAAGCGTAAGAAATCGTAAACTCTAGGTAATACACTCGGTTTTCTCAGCGGTGGGCTTAGCAATTCTGAAACTATTTTCTGTTTAATCCAGAATCAAGCAAATAAGTCAGCATGCTGAGGATAGCGGACGCCAGGTTTCTCCCTGTGGGAGAAGGGAGGGAATAAGGATGGACCCCAGGGGTCTGGGGCTGGAAGCGGTGGTGCAGGGGTGAACTCAAGGTCTCCCACCACGTGGGTGAGCCACTCAGGGGAGGGCACATATAGGTATGTCCTCCCACACCTGTCCTCCCCCGAGACAGAGAAGTGCTCAAAGCAGCACTCCAGCCTCACCAAGCACCCAGATCTGGGTTTCTGAAGACTTTGCCAGTGAAGACAGGGTTTTGGGGGAAGATGCCGGGTGTCAGGGCTTGGCAGAGGGGGCACGGGATGAGCTGGGAATATTTTTCTTTTTACCAGAAAGTAAGGAATTGCTCAGAGAATGACAGGTCAAAGGGAAACAAATCAGTCAGAAGGGGCCCCACTGGCCGAATCTGGACAATTTCAGCATCAAAATACATTGTAATAGTCACGAATTACAACCTACAACACGAAATGAAAATGCAGGAGTCCATTCTGATACAAATCCGTAAACAGAAGAGAAAGAATGTCTTCCTCAAAGCAGGACACTCACTAATACACGCAGGAAAAAATGACAGAACTGGAAAATCATCGCTTAGTGAGCATGAAATTTAATGAAGTTTAACAAAGGACACTTACTGCTCCCAAGGCATCTCCCTAAAGCCCTCCAGTCGCCGTACGGGGCTAACTGATGGCCCAGGCCCTAAGGCTCGGAGCCTGTGAATGGGGCCTATGCAGAAAGAGCGTGTGCCGGGGTGACTGAGTGAGCGACCCAGAGACAAGGGGGTTATCTAGGCTGATCCACGTGGCCCCTAACTGCATCCTTCTTAGGGAGGCAGAGAGAGATTTCAGATGCAGGGGAGGCCACGTGAAGCCGGGGCAGAGCCTGGAGGGGCGGCCACAAGCCAGGGATGCCTGGGCCCCCGGGAGCTGGAGGGGGCAGGAAGGACCCTCCCCTGGAGCCTTCCGAGGCTGCTAACGGCCCTACTGGGACACGAGGCAGGATCTGAAGCAGGTCCTGTGGACTGTGTGACAGTGTCTTCATGTGATTTTCCAGGTAAGCTCTGCTTGTGGAGAGGACGGACGGCCCTTGTCCTTAAGACTTGAAGCCCAACTATTCAGAGGTGAAATTAAGGAAATGAAAAGTTCGGGGCAGGGGGCATCCCCTACCCGCCGCCTGTCCTGCTTCGTCTGGGTCCCAGGTGCAGGGCACCGAGGGACTAGCCATCCCACCCACGCCCCTGCCTCGGGGCAGCACAGGCTTGCACCCTACAAGGGTAAGGTCAGTGGAAGCCCTTTCTTGGGAGGTGCTGCCTTTCCCGCTCCTCCCAGGGCCGGGCTCGCACGTTCAGACACGGTGAAGACCATGCTGCCGTCTACAGACCCCACACCCCGCAGGGGACGCGGGCCATATGGCCATCCACGGGCCTTGTGTGTCCTGCTTGGTGCCCCTGCCTGGGCCTCCTTAGAGACCTGAATCCCAGGGCGGGGTGGGGAGGGGGGTGGCAGCGCCCTGCCCTAGCCTGCCCTGCACCTGCCCCTCGGTCGGCAGCAGAACCGGCGCCCCCTAGCGCCCCCCCCAACCCTCATCCATGGTGGCCCTCCCGCTGTCTGGGACCCTCTGCGGCCACAGTCCTCCCATTTCTTTTCGGAACATTCCCGAGGCTTGGCCTCCCTGCTGACTTTCCTTGGTTTTCGGGGCTTCTTTCCAGATCCATGTTAAATCCATCATTCTTCTGGCCTGTGTGTGTCCTGACACACATCACTCTTCTTCACGAAGCCTGAGCATACGTCTCCGGAGACAGCGCTTCTCTGACACCTCATTGCGGGGAGGTGGCCGGGCTGTCGCCTGCGCTGTCTGTGGGCCAGCTCCAGGCGTTCCCTCTGCTCGGGCAGCTTGCATGGAGAATCCTTGCCTGACTCCAAGGCCCTCCATGCCGCCTGCTGCCTTGCGGCAGAGGAGCTCAGCCCTTGACACAGGACGTGGAGGAAAAGACCGTGAGGTTGATGTCAGGCTGTTCGCGGTGTTTGCATTTGCACTGAGCCCTGAAAAACAAGGCCCTTTTAACAGGCAGCCAAAGTGGGAAAGTCTGGCTGGAGTGCATTTCCGGGCATGGAGGGAGCTGTCCTTCCCTTCCCTTCCCTTCCCGAAAGCTCTCAGGGCCCCTGTCCCGGGGGGAGGGGGCGCCCAAATCTCCCCGTGTGAGCAGGAACGCCGTCAGGGGTCACGAGACGCTGACTTTCTCTCGGGAAAGCTCTCCATCGTGGTTTGAGGTCATGTATTCGGATATTATTCCCTCATTCACCGTTTATTTTCCTAAAATAATGAGCTCCCTCAGATTCTTGTGGCGAAAGGGTTCCAGTAATGTCTGGGGTGAAGTCGGGGTGCTGGGGGGGGTCACTGCCGGCAAGGACGCCTCATGACAGAAATCCCGCAACGTTCCAGGAACACGTGTGGGTCTCCGCTCCCCGCAGCACCCCTGACTGCACTCGCTGCTTTTCACATTAGAGACGCGGAGCTGGCACGCGCTGGGGTTTCTATTGGACGCCCGCAGCGCGCTGCTCGCCAACTTCCTAGACGCCCAGAGCCGGGCTGCCAGCACCCAGCCTGGAGCCCCTGCTTAGCTACAGAGCAAACTACTCCATGTTCCACGTCGAATTGGACCCGGTCTCTGGAACGATAGGGCAACGCTGCAGGCTTCTCAGGAAAAATGCAGCCAACGCCCCTGAGACCTGTGGCCTTCGAGAGGCCAAGTGAAATCGGCGGGGGGCAGAGGCAGAGGCAGAGGCGTGGATAGCCACACGGGAGCTGCCCGACCGCCCTCGCGAGGCCTGCACCGTGGGCCTGACCCTCCCAGGAAGGTGGCCAGCCTGGTGTCAACTTCTTTTGTAAATGTCTCTTCCTCTTGCCTGTTGCAGAAAACCCTTTAGAAGCTTGAGGCCAAACGTCTCTTCCCTCCTCTCACTCACCCCCTCTGGACAGTTCTCCACGAGGAGGGCAGCAGCGGCCCGGTGCGGCTGAGACGGCAGAGGGCTCTGTGGGCTGACACCGGGCGCGCAGGCACACACGACCCCAGGGATCTCGGAGCCAAAGCGCTGGTCACTTCCAGCCACTCCCTGGGGCTTATGATGCGCTTCCTGAGAAATTCTTACTTCAGGATTCATCCTTGGTATGGGTTGGATGAGGTCCCTCCAAAATGGACGTTGAAGTCCTAACCCCACTACCCATGAATGGGGCCTCGTTTGCAGGTGGGATTAAGTCAGGATGAGGTCGCTAGGGTGGGCCCTCACCCAGGGACTGGTGTCCCTACAAGAAGGCCATGTGAAGACCCAGAGACACACAAAGGAGGAGGCCACATGAAGACAGAGGCAGAGGTGGACGGACGCGGCTGCGGGACCCTTGGAGCCCCCAGGAGCTGCAAGAGGAGGGAAAGACCCTCCCCCAGAGCCTCTGAAGGGACACTAAGGACCCGCCAGGCACAGACCCCTCTGCCCATGCAGGACCCTTTCGACCCCACACCAGTGCCCCTTGTTCACCTCCACGGCCCCAGATGCCGGCCCCACAGATGCTCCGGGAGGAGTTCGGGGACACTGAGACAGGCCTGCACACACGCACCATGCCCCCCCCGGAAGTGCAAACATGGTCCCCTCTCCCAAGTCGCCTCCAGAACCCCCAAGCATGGCTCCAGGCACGTCTGTGGGACCCTCCGAGGCAGCTGCTGGTTTTGCCCTGACTGTCCACACCTGGGGTTGCAAAGTGCCTACAGCCTAACTTGGCCCAAGGCCTGTTCGTGAAACACCTATAAACCAGCTCTTAACCCTTTATCGGTAAAGGGTTTTTCATTTTTACACACACACCCCCAGATGGGTAAACTGAGGCACAGAGTGGGCCATCGGCTGGCTCTAGGTCACAGGCCAGGGAGGCCCATGCCACTCAGCAGTGACAAGCCAGTGTTTGGGGCCTGGGGTGGGGGTGGTCCACGAGCAGAGGGGCCGCCAGACCCTTGCCACACACACCCGCCCCCAGGGAGTGGGCTCCCAAGGGCATGAGCTCGGCCAGCGCAGGTTCCTCGCCTGCCGTAACGCGGGGGACGGCTCGGGGCGGGCGCGGGTCCCCTCTCCAGCAGCTTGGGCAGCTGGGGACGGTGCAGGAACTGTGCGCTCACGGTGAGCGGTGAGGGGCTGTGGATGTTCACGGAAGACATGGGAGCGTGCCTGGGCCTCCTCTTCCCGTGGCTTTAACAGTGAGGCCAGCGAGGGAGCCCCAGCTGCCGGTCGCTGGTCCAGGCTGCCCTCACCGGGCTGTGGCTGGGACAGCCGCCGTGGCCGTGATGTAAGCAGGCAGACTCCCGGTAGCTGGGGAGCCGTCCCTTCCTGCTTCGGCTCAGCTGGCGTATGTGGGAAGTGCTCTCTTCTCCGCACAGGCCTGAGGTTCTGGGTGACAGAGGTCAGCTCTCATCCCTTCTGCAAGTCTTCAGTCACCCTTTGGACTGTGGGGTCAAAGCAGTGATTTCTCCCAGCCCCCAAGGGAAGTCTTCATCCACGCTCTGGAGGCCGTTCCTGGACATAAGCGTGTCCCTTTTCTTGGGCTGCTTTTGAGAACTGAGTTGGTCTCTGCTTCCTGCTTCACCTGCCGGCTGCTGCTGAGTCTAACCACTTCCCAGATGCCGTCTCCTCCAGGAAGACAGCCAGGATTTGGTAGCGCCACTGCTGCCAGAACGCCCTCATTATTGCTCCCTCGCTGACTGTAGGCATGCACCCCTTTCATCCATCAGTCATCTGCCCATGGGAGGGCATCTCTCCTTGCTGGCTGGACTGTTCCTGCGGCCCAGGATGGGACCTGGAGGCACCCATTGAAGAGTGTTGTAGGAATGACCAGGGGATCGGAGGCGGGGGCCACTGGCCTTGTGGTGCGCCACCTTGGACTCAGCCCAGGGGAGAAAGCTCTCGGGCCCCCAGGACTGGAAACTGTAGGTCCAGCCAGGCCCTTAGCTCACGTCCCTTCTGCCTCCCCACCAGCACTCCGGGAGCTTGCTTGGCCGCTGAGAGCAAGCACAGGGACCCGCCCTGGGATCGTCCCCCACACAGGGACCGTCCCAGGTGGGCTGCTCTGCTCCCTGCCAGCCCCCCTGCCGAGGTGAAGCAATGCAGGGCACACAGGACAGCTAGAGGGTCTGCGAGACCCCGCGGGCGTCTTCTGTCCCTCCTGTCTGCACCTCGCTTGGGGCCACTGTCCGCTTCCCAGACTCCCCCAAACAAAAGCATTTGTGGAAAGCAGGAACCCAGAAAGTAGATAGTGCCCCGCTGCAGAAGTCTGCGGGTGGTCCGGGCCGGCCGGTTCCTGAGGAAGATGGGACGCTCACCAAGGAATGTCCGCGGGGAGAGGCGGGTGCACAGGAGTCTTTCTCCAAACAACACTGGGCACAGAGCTGGGGATTGCTCCCCCACCCACATGCTTTCAGCACCCCTGAGGCCCAAGGCTCTGGGCGGAATGCCTTCCCGCTGGCACACTCCCACCACAAAGACAAGGGCACCAAGGGGCCGGGTGGATTCCTCTCTGGTCTATCAGATGCTTGCTCCGTGTCAGCTGCATTTTTCCTCTGAAAACACTTTTTCTAACTAAGAGTTCTCATCTTTCTCTGGCAAACTGCACGGTTTGCTCTCACATGGCCCCTCGTCCCCGTGCCGTCGGACGCCAGGAGGCCAGGGGAAGCCTTGGGGACAAGCTCACAGACACAGAGCTCTCCAGCGGGCCGGGCCAACACCCCGCGAGGCTCCTCCGGAGATGTGGGCTCCCCTGCGGCGACCCGACCAAGGAGCCTTGGGGCCCCTGATGCCACATGCCTCTGGGGCTGAGGGCCGTGCTGGGAGGGGGGACTCTCTAAGCTATGAACCCATAGGGGCACGCGAGCCAGGACTTGGCCGTGGGCCTGGCTGTGACATGCAGGCCCCGCCCCCACCCCCATCTCTGCGACCAGCAGGTGCACAGCAGTGACACATGTCCTTGGAAAACATCCATGGCCACTTCAGAGAGGACCAGTGAAGCTCTGAGTGCCCTCTGAAGTCTCCCCCCAGGTGAAAGTGGGAATGTGGGAGGCATTTTGGGGGCAAATGCAGACCAGAGCTGGGGCGCTAGGCCACAGCCCACCATGGACCCTAGTGAGCCCCAAAATGCACCCAGTGGGGTCCTGGCAGATGCTGGGCCCACACTGGTCACCAAGACGACACCAGGAGGCAGCAGTCTCCTGGATACACAGGAGGAGCGCCAGTGGAGACGGGAGCTCTTGCCCCTGCCGTGTGCCAGGACCGCTGAGCCACGGCTCCCTGACTTGGGGCCTCTCCCCCCTGCCACTTGCTGGGGCCACTGAGCCAAGGCTCTGACTCTGAGCCACGTGGGCTCATGACCATGGTGTCTGAGCCTCACGACACGCCTGGGGAGTCGGCACATAATCACCCCCGCTGTCAGCCTGCGGAGAGAGAACCAGGCCAGAATTCGCCCCAGATACCACAGTCCCAAGGCCGGGGCACCTACTTCCCGTCCCGCTCTCACCGATCCATCCCCGAGCTGGTCGGAGGCCCTGCCTCCGGGTCGTCCAGGCTCCAGCCACTCCTTACCTCCTCTGCGGTGGCCACGTGTGCTCCAGCCCCCACTCTCCGGCGGAGATGGTGGCTACTTAACTCATTCAAAATGAGTTAGAATTCAATAAAAGTGAACATTCAGCTCTTTGGTTGCACGAGACACGTTTCGTGTGACCCACAGGCACGTGTGACGGAGGGCGACGGTGTGAGTGCGCGTGCAGAGCGTTTCCATCACAGCAGGAGTGCTGGTGGGGGAGCAGGTGCGGCCTGCGGCCGAGTGTGAGAGGAGGCGCCTGCCAGAGACGGCCCTGCCCTCAGGCACAGGGCCCCCGGCGGCGCGGACCCGGCAGGCGGCTTCACTTGAGCGCACGTGACGAGGGGCGCGTCCAGTCGCCCATCTCGCCCACCGCGGCGTGAGCTTCAGGTACTTTCTGAAGAAACAAGTGACCAGCTTCGTCCAGCTTTGCCGGGCATGGCGGCTTTAAACGACGCCCCCAAATACGTCGACACCCCTCCTTTCAAAGGCGGAGACTAACGTCCCTTCCGCTTGAGTGTGGGCCGGGCTCCGTGCTTGGCTTCAAAGGCACAGAAGGCCGTGGACGTGAGTGTGTGATGCACGTGACGGGCTCAGGGACACTCCCCGGGATCGCTCGCTGTGGGGGCGTCTGCCAGCTCCAGCAGCCCTGTGGGGCCCATGTGGCAGTGGGCCTCCCGGGCCTGGGCAGGCTTCCGATGGTGGGGGGACCGTGGAGCCGACCCCACCCCGCGAAGCCGCTGCCAGGGTCCTGGTGCACAGAAACGGGGGAGATGGCACATGCTGCCTGCACTCAGCTGCTGTGTTTGGGCTGTTTGTTACGCAGCAGCGCACAGCTAACCCAACGGGCTAGGGTTTTCTCCAAAATACAAGCCTGGCCGTATCATCCCAAAACTCTGGCCCACATGCCCTTGGGAATGACATGAGCTCTCCACATTTAATCCCACGTGACACCACAGCCCGTGTACCTACTGTGCTCCAAGCACTGAAAACACAGGGACGAGTAATCTGGTCTGGTGGGTGACTCGGTGCAAAGAGGCTGTGCCTGCCAGCTGCTGTGCCGGTGGCCAGACAGCCCCCTCCCCACCACCGTGCAAAGGGGACAGGATCCCCAACCCGCCACCATGCAGTGGGGCAGGACCCCCAAGGCAAGGGCTGGTCTGGGCTGCTTCCCTCTCCCGTCGACCTGCAGATGCTTGTCCTGACGTTTCTGTGCCACCGTGGAGTATGGTTTGTCCAAAGGCCTCCAGACGGGGAATGGCCAGTTCCCCAGATGTGTCCATCTTGGCGATGAAGACCAAGCCCAGGGAATCACGGGGAAGGGGGTCAGCCGCAAAACAGACACAATACGACCAGTGAACACGACGTCCCTGCTCTGGAGAGCCCAGGTGCAACGTGAGCTGGTTGAGGAGGAACCAGCTTCCCCAGGGCGAGCTGTCCCCCTGAGGCCCACCACCCCCAAGGAGCAGGGAGTAGCGGGCCATGGAGGCCACGTGGCCTCAGGGTTGGAGCTCTGGCAGGAACAGACCACGAACAGCCCTGGCTCTTCCCAGCTGTGGGGCCTGGAGCCACGGGCTGTTCTCTCTGAGCCTCACCTTCCTGTCCAGGAGGGAGTGAAGGGACTGATATCCTGGCGCAAGGGGGCATCCTGAAGACCGCAGAGGACAGCAAGGGTGAGACACCCCTGTGCTCCCCAACGTTTTCCATTCCCTTGGCATCTTTCCAGCGACTCGCAGTGATTAATTCTCAGGGGACCCCCTTCTCCTGTGCGCAAGTCTTTGTGCATGGACCCAGGGAGGGCTGCTCCAGGCTGGGCCCCCTCCTCGCCCGAGTGGACAATTCTGCCCGGTGGGGAGCGCGTGTCTGACCTGCCCCCGGCAGCCTCTGGTCACAGGCAGCAGATCTGACCCAGGCCAGCCCCTCTAAGCAGCCGGCGAGGCTGGGCGCCCTGGGACGTGAACACGCGGCCTCTGGACACACCTTCACACTGTCCCTGTCACCTCTCCGGGCCTCGGTTTCCAGCATGAGGCTGGCTTCCAGATGCAGCAGGGCCAATGGAGGTGAGTCAGAGTGCCAGTCTCAAGCAAAACCAGAGCACTGCTGATTTGGCCCCAGAGCCGGGGCAGGTCTGCGGGGGGCACTGCTGCCCCTTCTGGGGAGGACAGCCCCAGTTTCCCAAGTCAGGCACCGTGGGGCTGGGTATCGGGCCATCCCTCATCCTCAGTGCTCTCTTTGGAGCTCTGTCCTGTCTTCCCAAACACAGAACATGAATTCCTCCGGAAGAGATTTCCGTCCAGACAGTTCAGGGTACGGAAACCAGCAGAAGAGCCACAGGCCTCCTCTCGTTCGAGCCTCTGTGACGTCACTGGCGCTCCCCTTCTGAACGGAACTCCACGCGCCATTGTCTGTTGGATTTATCCCTTCAGCGAGGCCTGTGCACACCAGTGTGCCAGGCCTTCCGGACGGGACTGGGCAGACGGTGGCAGCCTCCACACCCAGCCCAACAGCCTCTCAGACAGTCCTCCTGCTTCCCCGAAAAACCCTCACACATCCACAGCCTCGTATCCAGCCATCCGCAGGAGCCGCGGCCCGGGGCCCACACTGCTGTCTACGTTTGGCACAGCCCGCGCCGAACGCTGCACAGACCAGAGAGGCAGGACCTCCTCGGGCCTTTTCAAGGCGGGGAGGTTTTGCATGTACACACTGCAAAATTCATGCCCTGCGAAAGCAGGTCCCACGCACAGGTCATCTGCCGCCGAGACCGCGTGTGTCCAACCCCGCCCAGCTGTCTGAGAGCAGTAGTCGGCACAGCGATCGCCAGGCCTCGGAGCCCGGGCACCCTCACCTGCACCGGCGCCCGTGGGCTGCAGTTAGAATCACTCCCCGGGGGAGCGGCGGGGCCTTCCCTGAGTGTCCCCCACCTGCCGCTCATCCTTGGCTTCCTCAGCAGGAAACCGGACCCTGCTCTGGTCCCTTGACCGCCTTTTAAAGGACGGAACGGCAGCTGACAGTTCCCTTTCGGCCGGCACCGGCCTGGCTTGGGAAAGGTGGGTTTGTGCAAGTCCACTGAAATGTTGACAAACCGCTGGACTGGAAAAGAAGGAAGGGCATAAATCCTTGCCAGAGTGAATCACAACAGTAAGGGGAAGGCGGAGAGGAGGTGGCGTGAAATCCCCGGCTTCTTCCCCGCCCCACGCCCAATGGAGGAGCCATGTGGTGTCTCTCTCTCCTGCACGCACTAATGGCTTCCAGACGCCGGCTGAGCACCTGGGCCTCAAGCTGCCAGGCCTGGGAGCGGGGAGGGTCCCGTGGGCGGGGATGCGAGTCAGCCCAGGCTGTATCTTCCGGGGCCCTGCTGCCCGCTCTGTGCAGAGGAACGGACCTCCGCCAAGCCTGGGGTATCGCAGTCCGTGCTGCGTTTCGATAGCAGCCCTAACAGACGACAACACTGCCATGCCTGCTGCCGGCCTGCGGGTGAGCGCACCCCTGCAGGGAGGCGGGGCCGGAGCTCCCATTTCTTTTCCTGTGGCCCAGCAGCTCTTAGGAAATGGGGCAGATGTCAGGGGCTGGCCCACCCGCGGAGGAAGGTGATAAGCCACAGGAAGGGAAAGTGGCGCAGAGCCAGGGATTCTGTCCTGTGGGATCTGGGGTTACCAGGGCCTTTCGGCCATGTTACTGGGGCTCAGTCCTGGTCCCTCAGGTACCAGAACCCAGGAGTGTGGTCACCGAGCGAGCCAGGCTGCAGTGCACCCGCTCTTCATGGCCTGCAGGTGCTCCCACAAGGTGGAAAGGGTACCCTTCCTGTTCTCATGAGGGCACGAGGGCCATGATGAGGGCCCCACTCTCAGGACCATGTCCGGCTACCTTCCTAGGCCTCACCTGCCTCCGGGCACCCCCACTTTGGGGGCTAGGGTTCCAACACAGGAATTTCGGGAACATGCAAACATGCAAACATCACCCCCACAAAGAACCCGCACCGGTGACCAGCACCGTGGTCTACGGCACGAACTGCCCTCTCCCAGCTGCTTACGTTCTGTGCCAGCACAAATGGCTACTTCTTCCTTGCTGATTTCTCAGCAGGAATTCTATCACCGTGCCTCGGTGTTTGGGGAATGAACAAACAAACGAGGGGATTCGATTGCTCGGTTCTCTAGGGAGACGGTGGTGGGGTTCTGGCTTTCACCCCCCCACACACCACATCCTTCCCTCCCGCCCTCAGTGCCGCCCGCTGGGTCCACTCCCGTCCCTCAGCCCCAAAGGAAGACAAACCCATTTCAAAGGTGTTCTGAGCACCTTCTGATGCTCATCTTGCCAGTCCTCATGGGTGGTGACCTCACGGCTGTTCTGTCTGCCGGGGGTCAGATGAGGTCACGCTGCCAGGCACCTTGTGGGTGCCGCTGAAGTGACATCTCGTGTGCTCTGATCTTTAATCTCCTTGAGGACTGAGATGACAGGCTCTTGCCTCCAAATGCTGTGTGGAGAACAGCAAGGTAAGGAGTGCTAGCTTTGGGAGCCCTCAGCGAGGTCAGGACGGGAGCCCTCAGGTGATCAGGCCTGGAGCCCTCAGTGAGATCAGGACGGGAACCCTCAGAGAGATCAGGACAGGAACCCTCAGGGAGATCAGGACGGGAACCCTCAGGTGATCAGGACAGGAGCCCTCAGTGAGATCAGGACAGGAGCCCTCAGGTGATCAGGACGGGAGCCCTCAGGGAGGTTAGGACAGGAGCCCTCAGCGAGGTCAGGATGGGAGCCCTCAGGTGATCAGGCCTGGGGCCCTCAGAGAGATCAGGACGGGAGCCCTCAGCAAGGTCAGGACGGGAGCCCTCACGGAGATCAGGACGGGAACCCTCAGGGTGATCAGGATGGGAACCCTCAGGGTGATCAGGGTGGGAACCCTCAGGGAGATCAGGACGGGAGCCCTCAGAGAGATCAGGACGGGAGCCCTCAGGGTGATCAAGACGGGAGCCCTCAGGGAGATCAGGACGGGAGCCCTCAGGGACATTTAGTTAGGTAGAGAGAAAGACCCAGAGCAAAGCGGGTGACCCTTTCAGTAGCAGGGCAGGAGACTCGTTCACGGCTCCCGTCCCCACGACGTACATTCCAACGGCAGCAGACACAATTCTCTCTCAGGACCGTGTCTCCATATCCCGAGGCCAAAGCAGCACCCTAGGGCAGACTGACCACTCACCCTCAGCAGCACAGACAGCCCCACCCCCTCCCAGGCCTTGATGCCTTCCCGGACGCGCAGCACTTGGCCATCGTCAGAGGCTCTCCTACTCGGCAGGACAGCACCAGCAGCCCTGATGCGATGCAGAAGGAGCTGGACGGTCACAGACGTGCTGATGCCAAATGAAGTGACCTCTCAAGCAAGAGGGTGACCTGCCAGCGTGCCCCCACCGGTTCTCACAGCAGGGAGGGCCGGGAGGGGAGGGAGGGGAGAGGAGGGAGGGGCGGACGCGCCGCGGGCCATGCCTACGCTCAGCGATGACTCACTCCTGTCCAGCGCTGTCCCGGGCCTCCGGGACCTCATGCGGCTGCGGGGCAAGGCACAGGCTCTGGGGCAGACGCAGCCCTGCTGCCCGGGGTGAGACATGGAGCTGCGAGCCCGTGCTTCCGACACCTGCAGGGTCTCCCCTGCAGAGGGCAGGCCGTGATGCCAACCTCACAGGCCGTGGGCTGGCATGGCCTTGATCACCTTCTGGGTCCAGCAGAGCTGCTGGGGGCGCTAGCCCGGGTGCACCAGGCACTCGCTACGGGGAGAGAAGGAAACCTCTGGATGAGAGGACCAAGCGAAGCAGAAAGGCTTTCACACCACGGACCACGGTATGGCGCGCTTAGTGGTGGAGAAGCCAGCTGTAGCAACCCTAGGAGATGACAAAGGGTTTCGAGTCCAAAGACCTAGATTTGGTCCCTTGCCCTTGGCCTGCCAGCTGTGGGGCCCGAGTCTGGGGTCACTGTCTGGGAAGCAGAGGCCCTGCAGGGGTCCTGCTGGTCCCATTCTCCTGTTCAGGGAAATGGGGTCACAGCAGCAAACCAAGGTGGGCAGGAGTGGAGCATAGTGAGTGGGAGGACGGCGACCCTCCCTGCCCTTACGAGGCCGAGAGCCTGGGCACGGCTCCACTGAGGGGGGAGATGATCGCCGCAGACAACACCCCTACTTCCGGCCCCACTCTCCTGCAGTCTTCAATCCTGCTCGCCCAGGGGAACCCCTTGAACCCAGCATCTCTGCGAGGTCCAGCCGAGCCCTCTTCTCACATTGCTTCCTCCGGCACCCGAGGGCCGTGGGGGCGCGCAAACCCTGCTCGGCTCCCTTTGCCGCACAGGGGCGGCACGTGAGAGGCCGTCCAAGAAGTGATGATGCCCCAACCCGGCAGCACTGGAGGACACAGAAATGTCTCGAATGAGAAGAGGCACGCGAGGGGCGCCCTGGGCTCAGGCGGTTAAACGTCTGCCTTCGTCTCGTTCCTTCACCCAGGCTTGCACCGCTCAGCGGGGAGTCGGCTTCTCCCTCTGCCCCTCCCCAGCGCGCAGGGGTGGGGGTGCACAAGAGTCCCCTGAATGCACGCACCTGTTCCCGGGGCTCCACTCGGGTCTAGC
Source organism: Ursus arctos (assembly GCF_023065955.2). NCBI lineage: Eukaryota > Metazoa > Chordata > Mammalia > Carnivora > Ursidae > Ursus > Ursus arctos. The sequence continues at coordinate 1,583,369 of NW_026622863.1, forward strand.
CTGCTGCTTGGCGCTTCCGGGGTGAGTCACTGAGCCTCTCTGAGCCTCCGTTTCCCTGGCTGCATGGGGACGACCACGCGCTCTTCTCAAGGTTGCTGAGGACTAAATGAGATGTCCGGCGGGTGCTTCATGGGGCGCCTTGCACACAGTGGAGGCTCAGGGAACACTCCCCCTCCCCCCTTCCCGTGTCAGGGGTTTGAGGCTCACACGCCCAAGGCACGGGGCTGTTGGGAGGTGCAGACAGCCGAGCCTTTTTCCTATCGAGTTCAGAGCGTCCCTGGCATTCAGAGAAAGCCGTGCTCACCGAACACATGTGTGATTGTATGAATTCACTTCGTGTGAGACGTCAGGTTTTTCCACGTCGGACGTGGCTGCTGGAGCCTTAGACACCGGTGGCTCTTTGCAAGTGCACTTCCAAGGGCACAGAGCCGGACTTTCCCAGATGACGGGCACACACTGGCCAGGATCATGGTGGCCCTACCGGGCGCCCGTGCCCCGACCGCTGGTGATGGCATCTCCATGGTCCCCCCACCCTGCCCCTCCTCAGGTCTTGCTGAGGGCGCTTCGGACCAGCTCCAAGAACAGCCACAGGGCCCACCCATCAGGACGTCTATCACCTGGTCTCAGGGACCGGTTGAGGGGCAGTGACCCAAGTCCGGGGCACGGCTGGGGACCTCGGAGCAAGCAGCCCACGCCCCCTGGGGCTTGGACCAGAACCTTTCAGAGGCTGAGCTATTGCCCAAAGGGTAGGGTCCTCTCGAGAAGGAAGTAGAGCTGGAAACATGCCATCAGACATACCATGTGAGCTCGGAAGCGGCTGTCCCAGCCAGCATTTCCATTCGTGCTCAATGCCCAAAGGGTCCGAGTGGTGACATTCTCTGCAAGCCTCCGCAGGCGGCCCCATCTCCCCGGTAGCCAGCTGCCCAGCCCTGCACCTCACTCTGTCCCTGGTCCACTCACCAGCACACAGTGTGGGCGCATCTCTGGCTGGGCAACGGGCGGCAACTTGCGTGTCCCAGTGGGCCTGTCCCACCTCTGTCCAGTGTAGCTGCCGGACCCCTCACTGGGCTTTTGGGAGGGTCAGAGGTCGTGGGCACTGACACGCTTCCCAGTGGCAGGTCCTGGTGAGGTTAGAGACCATGGAAGCCACTTCCAACTGACGGGAGGCCAAGACACGGCCGCAAGCCCCCGGCCCCAGAAGTGGGGCTGAGCAACAGCCCCAGAGAAATCCCCGTAGGTGCCACCCGCCGTGGCAAAGCCCTGCCGAGCGGCTCACCGGAGATGACCCTGATGGCGGGCAGACCCTGAAAGTGATCCCAAGTGTCCGTGGACGGAGCCAGACACGGGGGCGACGCGGTCACCGGCCGGGGGATGCTGGGAGCCCCCAGGGGCCTGAAGAGGCAGGAAGGAGCCTCCCCTGGAACCCCTGGAGGCAGCGCGGTCCTGCCCACACCTTGATTTTGGGCTTCTGGCCTCCACACCATGAGAGCATAAATTTCTGTTGCTTAAAGCCCCCAGGTTTGTGGCCCTTTGTTACAGAGACAGCAAGAAGCTAACGCTCCATGGAAGTCGGGGAAAACGACTTTGCAACAACGAGCAATAACCCCGTTTATGCCTTTATACACACTTCCCTCGTTGAACCCACGGTACGCCTCTCCCAGGTTCTGCACCCGCCTCACCTCAGCCTGCAGCTCAGCCCCACCAAATCCAACAGTTTGGCTTGTGGTGCTCCCAGCCTAGAGTCTTCAATGGCTCCCTATTGCCCTCAGGCCAACAACTCATCTCCGGAGTGCATTATACGGTGTGTGTGATCTCATCCCAGTTCACTTCTCTAGCTCGGTCTCTGCTCCCGCTCCTTCCTGCCTTCCCTCCTCCGGCTAGCGGGAGCCTCCGTTAATGTCACAGACATGTCGGCTCTCCCACTGTGTGATTAAGAGGGTGAGGCCTGGCATGGTGCGCAGGGGCCAGGGAGGAAAACGGAAGGCACTGGGCCTGGTTTGGCCGCGAGCCAGGCAGGTACCTACGGGCTCTGCTTTTCTTCTCTATAAAATGTCAGTTGGATTGAAATTGGCCCATCGTGAGTCTACAATATTCAGAACGTTTCAGGGGGCGCCTGGGTGGCACAGCGGTTAAGCGCTTGCCTTCGGCTCAGGGCGTGATCCCAGTGTTATGGGATCGAGCCCCACATCAGGCTCTTCAGCTATGAGCCTGCTTCTTCCTCTCCCACTCCCCCTGCTTGTGTTCCCTCTCTCACTGGCTGTCTCTATCTCTGTCAAATAAATAAATAAAATCTTTAAAAAAAAAAAAAAAAAGTTTCAGAACACACAAAAAATACATGCCCAGAAAACGGCAAGGTTTTGGCTCGATATCCAGATTTGCTATTATACGGATTTGGACTCACCCACCGCTCCAGAGCCCACAGCCCCACAGAGGAGTAACTACTTCACAGCACAAAGGGCCGGAGCCGGGAGACAAGCCTCAACAGTAGGGGCGGCGGCGGGGCGGGGGCGGGAGACCGCGCATGGGGCTCCTGGTTGGTTGATGTTTCTGTGGCTTTTCTCACGGTGACAAGTAGCACAGGGAACAGTCCCCTCTGTGAGAGCGCGTCCCCAGTGCCCCGCATACAGCAGGAGCACAATAAACGCACATTGAATAGATGTGCATGCACAGTGCTTCCCAGAGAGGGGCTCCCAGAGCCGTGCAGGCAACGTGCTCACAATTCCCAACATCCCCCCGTCGGGGCCCAGGTGGTGCCGTGAGGGGCCCGGCAGGAATGAACCGCTACGACCCCCAGGTCCCTGCACCCCTCTCCAGCACGGCGTGGGCCCCCAAGCGTGGCCGGGCGTATCTCCCTGGCTCTTCTCTCCGGCGCTGGTTTGGGGAGCGCCGTCAGGCTCGTGCCGTCCCCACAGGTGACGGTGGCAGAGCAGGGCTCGCCCGACAAAGGTCTGCGTGTGTTTGCTGAAGCTGCCCCTCCTTGAGCCTCCAGACGGTCGGAAAGGGGTGACTGCGTACCGGTGCCCTCCCGCTGTTGATGACGCGGCATCCTCCCCTCAGTGGGGACGCTGTACACACAGGGTTTGGGAAAGGACGCTCTTCCTTCTCAAATGGGAAAACGGGGGCAACACCTGGCGTCCCGAGGATTCGTTCCTGAGCACGTGTGCGGTGCATCGCGTGTGCAGGGGCTGCTGGTGCCCCAAGGTCACGGGACAGACAGTATGGTCCCTGCACTGGGAAGCTTGGGTCCACATCAGTCCTTCCTAACTTTGATACACAGAGGAGCCCCCCGGGGTCTTTGTAAGCAGAGTCTCATGCAGCAGGTCTGAGCAGGGGGAGGGTCTGCATTTCCAGCAGGGTCTCGGGGGGCTGAGGCTGCCAGCCTGAGGACCAGCCGTGCTCACAACCTCTGGGAGCTTGTTCGAGGTGAAAATTCTGGGGCCCCACCTGGGACTCCCGAAGCAGGAGCTTGGGGAGAGGGGCGCACGGATCCGGGCCACGAGCCCTCCCGCGGATTCTGATGCTCTGGCAAGTTCGAGCATTGCAGGGTCTAGATGGGGTTTGGTCCGGGAGCTGCCACTTCTGCTTCCCTTGCACATGATGACATCACGAAACAAGAATGTGCCCAACAGGACGCTGTTGAGTCAGTCTGAGCCTCAGAACCCTTCTCAACACGCAGTCCAGGCCCCCCCCCCCGCCCCCTGGGAGCCGGCACTCGGGGTGACAGCTCTGACAACCTGGGTCTACGCCGGGCAGATAACAGCCCGCCACCCCTGATACGACAGATGTTACAGTGACGGGATGCACAGCGTGACACGGGAGCTCCGGGGGGGCGGGGGGAGTCACAGAAGGGGTGAGCCATGACTGGACAGCGGGAAGATGAGAGGGAGCCCGCAGGGAAGGAAGGGAAGGCGCTCCGGAGAGGACCAACAGCAGCGTTTGCTTGGAAACAGGGAGCGTGAATCCACGTAGGGCCAGACCAGATTCCCAAGTGCGACGGGGTCACGGAAGGAGGCATGGGGAGCCCGGGAGCCAGAGGCCTGTGTGAGCGAGGCTGACGCACGGGCGGCTGCCGTAATCCCTGCAGGAGGGTCAGCGAGGCAGGCGTCCCCCGCCCCCCGCTGGTCTGCCAGGCCCCTCCCCAGACCCTGCTGGCTAGAAAGGGCTGGGTAGTGGTGCGGCGGGAGGAGGAGGAGGAAGGATCCATCACGGGATTCGAGACCCTCCAAGATAAACATACAGAGAAACTGAAAAGCTGGGGCCTATCGTATTAACCATGGGAACAACAGAGCATTAGGCACTGCATTTTAATAAAGCGTTCTGTCTGGTTTTGATTTCACAGATGCAAGAAAATGCAGGCAGTCTGGCATTAAGTTAGACTACTCCAGACTGTTTCTATAAACCACATTTGGGATTCTCTCAGCATTTCTGAGATTCAATTTACAGAGACTTCTCCAAGTCCCAAAACCCCTAAATAAACTCTGGGGGGACAGTGCTGTTGGGCCCTGGTGGGTAATACGTTACCGCGGAGCGCGTCTTCCAGCAGAGTGCAGTGGGCTGCCCTTCGCCAGGTGACCGTCCCTCTGATGACAGCAACACTGCACGGGAGAGACGGGGGATTTCCCCTCCTGCACCCACGACAACCTGCACTTTTATCAAAGAGAACGTCTGCGCTCTGGGGTTGGACACACGGCGACCACAGTGCGTCTGGGCAGGCACAGGGTCTCCCAAGGCCACGGGCACGGAGGGCGCTACTCGGCTTCCGCGGACCCTGGCAGGACCCAAGAGGCTCTCAGCACGAGCCCACCTGGGCGTCCTCACCGTCTCCATCTGCTCAGGGCTCACCGGCCAGGAGAGCTGGACCCCCAGCGATCTCACACAGGGATCTGCAGGCCAGATTGCCACGGGCTCCTGCCTCCAACCGGGGCACCTCCCACACCCCACCTCTCCCGGGACCCCCCGTCCCTGCCCTGCCCTGCCCGGGGGAGTCTGTCCCGAGTCCAGTGCCCTGACACTGTCTGTCTTGCAGCAGCTGCTCTGGGACTCATCCCGACTCGATCGTGGGCTGCTTCCTGAGTCTGTTGGCCGGCCGCGTCCCCCAGCCCGACCAGAGCCCCGGAACCAGAGCCCTCCCAGGGAGGGCTGTGTTTATTTTACTTTGCATACATTTTTCCAACACAAAGAGGCTCCAATCCCGGCAGCTCTCTGGGCCCTGGCGGGCACGTTCCAGCAGCCACGCGTGCCATGCCAGCCAAGCTATCTCCTGCGAGGGGAAGCGGGCCCCCTGCCACCTTCTGGGGTGAGCTGTGCTTGGCACTTGATTTTCAGAACTGTCTTCTGACTCTTCACCCCAGCTGGTCTCGGGGAGAAAAGGCGACCGGCAAGCCCCAGCTAAATGCTTCGTGAGGAGCCCGGGCCAAGAACAACCATCCAGCATATGCTGCGAGTCTGGCTCACCTTCCCCCAAACACGTCACGAGGCGGGAGCCTGCGGGGGGAGCTGGCCCAGATCCCCCGCAGTCGCTGCCCCTGACCGGCTGGGGAGGAGCACCGCGTTTCCAGAGGCTTCCAGCTAAGTGGATGTTCTCCCATTTCTAGCCCATTGGTAAGGAGAGGGGAAAAGAGGCCAACTCCGGACACCCATCAGCAGGACTCCATCTAGACCCTCTGAAAATCCAATGTCGTATCAGAGAAAGACACCCTTGAATGTGGAGAGCTGGGGTTGGGAGCTCATCCCAAAAGGAAGGTCATGGGGCCAGTTCTCACCCCCTTCTGGTGCCCCTGGAATCTAGAATAGAATAATGACTACACAGTAATGATAAAGAACACCACCCGCTGTTGGTGGGAGAGGTCTAACTCCAGAGTTCAGGACACTTCCACTGCTCCATCTGGGCAGGCACGTGTGCGTGTGCACGTGTGTACACGTGTGTGCAAGTGTTTCTGTGTGTGTGATTGTGAGTGTACATTGTGAGTTCGTGAATGCATCCGTGTGCACGTGCATGTGTGTGTGCACGCATGTGTACGTGTGCACGTGTGTACACGTGTGTGCAAGTGTTTCTGTGTGTGTGATTGTGAGTGTACATTGTATGTGAGTCCGTGAATACATCCGTGTGCACGCATGTGTACGTGTGTGTGCATCCGTGTCAGCACCAGCCCAGCCTGAGGCAGGCAGGAGCCACGGCCGGCGAGAGGCAGTGTCCTCTGAATAAACCCATCAGCAGCACGTGCTTAACTGACGAGAGTATGGGAGCAGCGCTCCGAGGTCTCAAGTGACTCCAGCACCCTCCAGCACACTCGTGACGTAAGAGCTCGTGAACGCGGTCCCCGCAGTCCCCGTGTAGCAGGTCTGCTCTACTGCAGCCTTCAGAGGTGACCGCAGCCTGACATGGAGGCTCTCGGGCCGGCAGGCATAGGCACCACTGCCGCTCCGTAGCGAGGGGAGAGAGAACAGACCCAACGCCAGCAGCAGAGGAAACTGAGACCACACAGCCAAGAAAAATGGCCTTTTTCTTTCCAGTCTCTTGCTAAAATAGCTTTCTCCTTGGCTGCATCTTTGGGGACATGGCAGAAAGAATACGTTCAAGGGCTGGTTCCTCCCACTTTCCGCAGGGTTTTCCAGCGGCAGGCCGACCGCACGGCACGGCTGCTTAGCGGTCAACGGCACCCTGCCCCTGGGAGATGTGGCGCCAGGCCGGGGACACGCAGGGCTGCAGAGCCGCCCGGAGCGGCCTTTCGTCCCACGGAGCCATGTCCAGGATGCAGCATCAGTCTGGGCGCTGTGTGGCGCCCCCTCTGGTGGGCAGCACGGACTGCCCCAGGTGTGAAGGTCCCCCACCATCTGCACCAGGGCCGGGCATCTGAGTGCGGACCTGCAGCCTCTGTCCATGAGGGCTCCAGTCAGACACTGGAGTGCTTGAGGCCACTCGCCCGGTCATCCACTCTTCGTGGGCCGATGGCCGTGCATCAGGCCCGATGGCTTCTACCCGGCTCCGTCCCCAGCCTTCCCTTACTGCTGCACCTGGGTCGGGTGACAAGGCCAGCCCAGCCTCCCATCATGTCACCCCGTCCAGGGGCTCCTGCAGGGTCTGTGGGGTGCACTTATTTCTACTCTGAGCGCACTGGCCACGTAACATGGGCCACAGAATGTCTCTTCTGTTCGATTTGTGGAGATTTGTTTCACGGCCCAGAATATGCCTGTGTTGCTGAAGGTTCCGTGTCCACTTGTAAGAAACGTGTGTTCTGCTGACGCGGGGAGGGCTGTCCCGTGAATGTCCGTGGGGTCAGCTTGGACGGGGCTGTGCTGGGACTTCCCTCCTCATGAGCTCCCCGCCCCCACTCTCAGCTGGCGGAAGGGGGTTTCCAGTGGCCTCCCTTCCAGTTTCCCGTGCAGGGCGAGCACACGGACCGCGGCTGTGTCTTCCCGCAGAGCACGCAGAGTGACACGTCCATGATGAGACGCCCTCGGCCTCCCTGTTGATGCCCGTCTGGCGTTCGCTTCATGTGATGTATTTTCATGGTGTAACTTTTTCTGCCCTCTTTCAATCTACCTATGTCTTTATGTTTAAAATGGCTGGTTTGTTTTTAACAGCATAGACTGGGTTTTACTTTCTTCCCCACTCTTACGATCTCTATCTTTAGTCGTGGGTCCACTGAGGACAGGCAGGATGCTGACGAAAGCTCCTCTCACAGGCCACTCTTCAGTGGCAGATGGAGGGTCCTCCTGAGGGCAAGACGGTGACGCTCCTGCTGCAGACTGGTGTCCTTGCAAAGGGACCGCCAGGCATCTGGGCAGAGGTCCATGGGGCACAGCCCCTTCACCCCAGCCCCTCCCCCCCAGAGCCCCAGAGCTCCCTCTCAACATTCCCACCTGTCCTCCCTCAACGGGCAGGAGCCACCCCTCCCCTCTGCAGGTCTGCATCGGCGGCACACGGGTGGGCAGTGGGTGAGGCCTGGAAAGTCACAAAGCTCCCAGGAGAGCAGATAAACCGTCACATCGGCCTGGGCCCGTCACAGGCGGGGAGCTCTCGCCAGTCGGGGCCACCTCCGCCAGAAGCCACCAGCGGCAGCTACACGGAGAGAACTGGGTGCGGCCACTTTGCGTCGTGGAGCAAGAAAGGCCCCCAGTCCCCACACGGTGGTGGGGGGGGTTGGCGGGCGGAGCTGCGAGCAGGGCTCCCTGGCGCGTCCCCGTGGCTGCCCTGGGGACACTGCACCAGAATGGAGAGTCGACACCCTGTCCCCGTTCGGAGTAACGGTACAGCACGCTGCTCCCCACAGAACCAGTGCTCCGATTCCAGCGGACTCACGTGGCAAGAAAAACACGCCAGCCTGCCAGTGGGGAGCAGGGCTGGGGGAGGGGAGAAGAGAACAGGAGGGACGCAGGAAATCCGCAGGTTCCTAAACTCCGGGCCCCTCCGCCCCTCAGTAAATAGTGTTTTAATTTGTGGTGATTAATCCGAGCTTCATTCTAGTCCTGGAAGTCGGGCACATGGTATGTGTAGTTTGGCAAACGAGTCCAGCTTCGCCCCCTTCCCGCGTCCCCTCCCCCTGCTCCCCCGTCACTCCCCCTTCCGTCCAGATGAGCGAAGGGATAAATTCCTCCGGAAATGTTTCTGCGCCAATAAAGCATTACCACCTGTCAGTCACCAGAGAAGTGCCCGGGAGCCTCTCCTGTGCTTGGGGCTTTCTCCCGCCTTGGAAAAGCCCCCGCGGCCCCAGCACCGGAGCCGCACCACCAGAGGCCGCGCACGGGCGGGCTGGGCCCCTGGCCCACCGAGGCTCTCAGGGCGGTGCGCGAGCAGCTGTCACTTGGTCATCTACGGGTCACATGCGTGTTTCATGTAACGTCTGGTCTGGATTTAATTGTCTTTTTTCAAAGCCGCATTTTACCCAAAATTGCAACAAGAGCAGATGAGTAAGCGAGAAGACGAGCTGGTCGTTTGAGTTTGGACAGATGACCGAGCTGCCTTGGGCCTGACAGGTCGCAGAACTACCTGCCACAGGCCGGTCAGAAGCCGTCAAGGGACACAGCCTCAGCGGGCAGAGGGAAAGACGCCCCAGCCGAATGTGGGCCTCCTCTATTGAGCTCTGAGGTCAAGACCTCTTGGAGCAGGACCTGCTCCGTTCTTCGTGGGAGAGGGCGGTGGCGTGTGACACTTCTGTGCTGGCTCGTGGGCTGCCGCCTCCACCACCCAGATTCTGTTGGAAGGGACCCTGGCAGTGTCTGGGGGGCACCTCCAAACCTCGATGGACGGACACGGGGTCCCCAGCCAGCTCCCTCGGTGGTCTGGGTCCGATCCATCGCACATCCCCACTGTGTCTCTGGTCCTCAGGGAGAAATGCCAGCAACGTCAATCCACGCAGGTGTCTCCAAAGACAAACGCGCCCCAGGGCAGAGCACGGGGGGGCCCTGCAGATGACATTCATGGGGTGAGCCTGACAAGCATCTCTGCAGCCTTGAAGCATTTTACAAGATGCAACCGGTGCGAGGTCCCAGACGTGTCCCAGCCCCCAGGTGCCAACCCACTCACTCGCCTGGAGTCAGGCAGGCAGCGGGGGGGCACGGCAAGTGGGTGCAGCTTTAATAGGCAATAAAGCCTGTGTTCAAATCCTATAGCCTCGTTCCTTACCAGCGACCTGGTCTTGGAGAAATCTGCTGACCTCTTTGAAATTAACCCCCTTGTGGTCAGAAAACATACTTTGTAATGTTTTAATCTTAAATGTATTGGGAACTGTTCTACGGTCCAGAATGTGGTCCCTCTGGACAAAGTTTCCACGTGCGTTCTGCCCTGGCCTGGAATGTTCTTTGGACGCCAAGTGGGTTCAGCCAACTGATAACACCTTCTGCGTCTTCTGTGTCATCACTGATCTTCTGTCGACTTGTTCTGTAGCTGCTGGGCCTGGGCTGCTGTGTCGGCCTTGCTGGGCTACCAGCGAACGCTCAGCCAGCTGTGGCAGTGAAGGGGATTTACGGTGTGATTAAGTCCCTAATCAGCTGTCCGTAAGGAAGACAGAGGATCCTGGGGTGGGGGCCCACCTGCCTCAGTCAGTGGACCCTGAAAGCCCGGCTGGGGCTTCCCAGGGAGAGAGGAACGCCTTCCGACGAGCAGCAGCGCTGGCCACGCCCGTGCCCACACCAGCGCCACCAGACTTGCTTCTCCGGCCCGACCACGGCACGCGCCAACTCCCCGTGCTCCTTGGTAGACACACGTGTCCCGGTCTGCGAGGCTGGCTGAGCCCAAGGACAGGCTGCTGACGCCCCCAGCTGCAAATGTGCACACCTCCGTGTCCCCCCCAGCGCCAGCGGGATTTACTGCACTTATATGAAGCCGTTAGTAAGGACACACGCATTGTGCATCTGTGTCTTGTGGGTGAACTGACCCCTCTATTCTCAACGACTTGTTTATCCCCGCAAAAATGCCTTGATATAAAATCTACTTTGGCACAATACAGCCCAGCCAGCCTCGTATTGGATGGGGTTAGGGGGTGCATCTTTTCCAGTCACCCACTTTCCGCCCGTGTGTGCCTTTCTGTGGACGCCGCGCGGCCTGCAGCAGCGCCTCCTGGGGGCTCCCCCCTTCGTCCCATCTCGCGGTCTGTCTCAGCTCTGAGGCTCAGATAGTTTACGCTAATGTATGTGTATGGGCGGGTTTAAACCCCTCCCCTGTGATCTGGTTTCTGTCCGCCTGTCTGCTCCTTATTTTCTTTCTCCCGTTTTCGCAGCTTCTTTTGATTAATTAATCAGGACTTGTTTTAATGATTCTCCTTATCCCCACCCTGGGGATAGCTTGCTAGCTACACCTCTTCTCTTTACTGGATGTTCTGGAGGCTACGGTGCTCGCGTGTGACTCTCCACGTCCGGCTCCACGTCACATCATGCCCTGTCGCACACGGCGTGAGAGCGACATGCTCCCGGCCCCCTCCCATCCCCCGTGCTGTTATCATCAGAGATCTTATCTCTGCGGAGAATGTAAACCCCCCAAATGCATTGTTATTATCTTTGCTTTGCACTGCAAATTATCACTTCAAGAGATACAAAAATGAGAAAAGCGCATTTTGCACTTACCCAAGCAATCTCGCGCTCTTCACTGCTCTGTGTGGATGTAACTTTCCGTGTGGGGTGGGTCTGCTGCGGCGGGAGGGACCGCCTCTCCTACTTCTTACAGGCCTGCTGCAAGGAATTCTACCAGGTTTTGTTTGTCGGAACACCCTTCATTTGCTACTTGCTCTCCCATCCTGGCCACATCTTCACTGGGTCACGAAACCCTTGTTGACTGTCTCCCCCACGTTCAGCACTTTACAGACGCCTCCCATCGCTTCCCAGGTGGCACGGTTCCCGGCAGGAGTCGGCTGTCCCTCCCAGCGCGGCTCTGTCCACACCGCTGTTTTCCTCTGGCTGCTTCTGAGGCGCGTTTTTACCAGCAACTTCAGCGACGTTCTCGATGTTTGCTCTACACGGGGTTGATTTTGCTCATTGCACCTGTGGATTTATGGTTTCCGGCAAATTCAGAAAACTTTGGGTTGTAATTTTTTCAGAACATTTTCTGTCCCTGCCTCTCTCTCTCCTCCTTCCGGAACCCCAGTTACACAGGGGCTGGAGGACTGGCTGTCACCCCACAGGGCACTGGGCTTCTGTTATTTTGTTTCTCAGTATTTTTCTCTCTGGTTTGACTTGAATCACTTTTATAGCTTCAAACTCACTGATCTTTAATTCCACAGCGTTTATCTGCTGTGAACCCCATCCAGTACATTTTTCTTGTTGGATATTACATTTTCATCTCTTAAAGGTCCATTTGTGACTTTTTCATATTTTTCGCTTCTCTTATTACGTATTCCTCTTCCTTCCTGACATGTGGGGCATCTTTCCAACAGCCGTTTTAACATCCTTGTCTGTTAATTCCATCGTCTCTGCCTCTTCTGGGTCTCCTTCTGTTGATCCGTTTTCTCCCTGACTTCGGGTCTTGACTTTCTGCTTTTTTTCATGCATGGTTATTTTTGACTGAATGCCAGACATTGTGAATGTCCGTTGTTGCTTTCTGGCTTTTGTTGTGCTCCTTTAAATAGTGTTGGACTTTGCCCTGGTGTGCAGTTCAGTGACGGAATTAGTCAGATCCTCCTGACGCTTGCTTTCAAGTGTTGTGAGGCTGGGTCCAAAACAGACCTCGCTGAAAGCTGATTTACCACCATTATTCAGCGCGTACTCCCCCGAGATTCCACTCAATGCCAGTGTATTCTGAGGTCTCCCACCTCCGCCTGCTGTGACACAAACCGGCCCAGCCCCGCGGGAGCCCCAGGATCGTTCTGCCTGCTCCTGTGGGCAGCTCCCTCACACACACGCACGCTCAGCACTTGGCACAACCCTGCGGGGTTGCTCTGTAGGTCCCCGGCACTCTGCCCTCACTTCTCGCTGGTGTGGCTACTCCAGGCTGGCCTGAATCAGATGTCCCCCAGCCAGATGTACGATTTTCAGGTGAGTGTTTTGGTCTAATGTCAAGTTGATCATTTTTTATTTCCACATTTTAAATAAAAACACTAAAAATCCATTACCCTCTACCAACATTGTCATTTCATCCAATAATGTAAAGGACATAATCTCGGGATAAAGGGCATTCCTCCCCAAGGTAGGACAGCTACGGGCCTTATATACCAATTCATAAACTCTCTGCGGCTCCCTTATTTAACCAGAGACTACGGACATTTTTCACAGGCTGACATTTGAGGACAATATTGATTAGAGATGATGGAGATACTGTGCCTGGCGACAGGGGTTAAGGGTACTGGTTCTACTATTAGGTATGTGTGTCTGAAGTAGACACGTGAGCCTGGCAGAAGTGACAGCAGGTCTCCTGCCTTGGAGGCTGCTGGGTGTGCAGGTGGGTGGGGGCCAGGGTGGCACAGGTTATCACTGAGCTCCTGGGACCCCGATCTCCAAACACACGGCACGCACCTCCACACACCCCCAGGTAAGCAGTATCATTCTGAATTTGCAAACCGATCCTTTCAGTAAATTCCAGCTAGATAATCTTGCTCTCCTGCGGCGTCCTCTTCCTTCATTACAAGAAGAGACCGGCAATTCTCTGAGAGGTATTAAAGCTATAATACCATCTAACTGAGATTCTCTTAGATATAACTGGAAATTTTGGAAAAGACGTTACAGCTTCTGGTTACATTTGGCTGACTGAATGTCTGCCATTTTTCTCTATCTCTGAGCAAAACCAGAGCGAGAGCAAAGGAACAGAAGATGCAGAGCCATCAGGACCGACAGAGGTAGGAGGTAGGAGCCCTCAGGTGAAAGCTGACGGCACAGGGGAGAGATGGTGGAGGGGTCACCCTCAGCAGGAACTGAGGGACCCCACTGCAGGAACCCAGGAGTAACGACCACGGACGCTGATATTTGGGAGTTCTCTGATGAGCCGGCTGGCTCCTGTGTCTTGCCCTTCCTGAGAAGCCTATTGAGAAGTCCCAGTATATTCACACATCCGGTCTTAATGCTTTCTTCCCACACCCAGCGTGTCATATTACCCACTCCTCCGCTCAAGAACAGCACGTGTAAAACCTGCCATGATTGGATGACTGTGATCTCCAGGGGCCACCTCCCGTGTCCTCGGTGATTTCAGAAAAGTCATTTACCTCCTGACCCTGGTCCTTGTCGTACAGAGTCCTACAGCTCTTGGCCATTACCAACTCCTGGTCGATTCCTAAGGCCATTCCCAGTCTGTTTGCTCAACAAGTATTTATGCCCCCCCCCATGTATCAAGGATTGGGTGCCTGGACAAGCCGGGTACAAGCCCAGCGAACTCCGTGCAGCATGAGGCTGGCATCTGAGAGGCGGGACAGACCATAACCACAGAAGAGGTACACAACCTGTCAGCTGGGGGTGTGTGCCACGAAGAATCAGAGTGGGTGTGGGGCAGTGGGGACAGCAGGTGTCTGAGGAGGCCTTCGAGCAGAGCCAGCTGGGGGGTGGGGGGTACGGGCAAAAGGGCACAGGCGGGAGGGGTGGGGACAGGGCTCGGGGACAAGGGACACAGGGCCTCTGTGGCCACTCACCCTCGACAACAGACTACAGGCTGGGGTGGGGGGACGGGGCAGACCCGCGAGCGAGCCATGGCAGTGGTCCAGGCAAGAGAGGAGGGGCCCCCGCCCGAGGGCGTGTGAGGGAGGCGGTGACAAGATTTTGGATCCATCCTAAAAATGGCGCCACAGGACCTGCTGAAGGGTGGAATGTGGGCGTGACGGGGTGGGGGTGTGCAGGACGGTTCCAAGGCTCTTGGCCCGGGGAAGTGGAAACACGGGCTTGCCGGCAGTGCCCAGGCCTGCGCGGGAGGGGCAGGCAGGAGCCGGGGTGGAGCCCAGCACTGGACGACCCTGATGCTGAACAGTCTTCCAGAAAGAAGGGGCCCTCGTGTGTCCATTCTCCTCCCCCCCTCAGAAAACAAAACAGACGCACGTATGAGAGGGACTGCCGACCGCCAAGGTCCACCGCTAGAGTCCTCACGGCCGTGTCCTTATGATCTCATCGTGACTGGGGGGCGGTGAGGAAGGATGGGGGGATTCCCGCGTCCGGCGGTAGAAACGGAGCGTGGGAGAGTGAGAGCGAGACTCTGGTGCGGTTCCCTGGGGCTTAGGACCAGGCGACTGTCAAGTGCCTTTCCACCCCTGACCCCGGCTTCAATCCTCACAGCCGCCCCAGTGACCAGCTGCGGGAAATGAGGTGGAGGGAGGCAGAGACGCTGACCCAAGATTCCACAGCACGTCGGCAGCTGAGACTCGGACTCAGACCCCGGGTCCCAGGCCAGCGTTCCCTCCACCACACCTCAGAAAGATGCACGTATTAGTCGTGCGAGAAGTGCCCATCAAAACCCCTGGGAGAGACCAGAGCACGCCCCCAGGGTGGCCAAGAATCAACGACACGGATGCAGCATGACCGGGGCCCGTGGGGCACCGTAGCTCCCACAGTCCCAGTGGGAATGCCTCATGCTGCAGCCGCTGTGTGGCCCCCAAATCCCCCAACACGGGGAGCTGGGAGAAGGGGGCAGACGTCCACCCGGCAGAAGGGATCCCTGGGGCTCCATGCTCCACCGTGCAGAACACGGCCTTCAGCTGCGAGTGGACAAGCCGGCGTGGCGGGTCTGCACCGGGGAATAGTGCCAGCAACGAAGGGGAAAAACCATCCAGACCCGCAGCAACCGTCAGACGCATCGTGGAGTGGGGAGGGACACACGCACGGAGGGTCCCATCCTGACGTTCCGGAAAAGGCAGCCCAGAGCTCTGGCGACAAAAATCAGATGGGGGCTGCGGGGGCTGCTGGGGGTCTGCATGGGGCGGCGAGGGGTGGCAGGGCCTAGCGGGGCTTAGGGGGCTCTGGGGGTCCCGTGGGGTCTGTGAGGGTGCAGTGGGGGTCGAGCTGGGGCCTGGCGGGAGGGAAGGGAGGGAAGGGACGGACTGCAGAGGACAGGAGGCGTTTCTGTACGTTCGCTGGGACGGTCACACCATCGCGTGCACACGGAAGGCGGATTCTACTGGAGGTGACATCCCAGTAAACCGACCGAAACAGTGACAAAACCAGACCAAGGGCAGCTCCTGCAGCAGACGGGTCAACACCGTGCACGCCCTCCCTGCCCTCTTGTCCCTCCTCCCGCACGACAGCGCTCTGCGCCCGGCCCCCGCTTCCCTCTCAGGCTTTAGACCCGCCGAGGCCCTTCCTGGCTGGCCAGGGGCTCCCACGGCCATCCACCCACCCCTGACCCCGCCGGTCTCTCCAGAAGGACGCACACGCGCCTCTGTCACCACGGATGCCCGGTCCTTTTTCAGTTTGTCACACAGCAGGTGTTCCCTCAGAGTGACTAAGGGAACGCACCAGAGATCAAACTAAGCTCCAGAGAAGAGACTCACATAAAATGACTTCCCTACCCCCCATACTGCTTTGGCAAGAGAAAGTCGTCTGTCAGAAAAAGACGCGTGCAACGGATGGCAACACAGCCACACTCTGGGCCGTCCCCGACCCCCCAGGAGCAGGTGGCAGCATCCTACCTGTCACAGCCGTGGGGCCAGACTCCTGCTCAGAGCGTCGTTGGCCTGAAAAACATAAGGGGAGAAAACAGTTAATAACCACGCCCAGAGTCTAGTCTTTCCCAACTGCCGGCTCCGCTCAGCTGAAAATCAGCAGAAAATGTTCGGCCAAGTTTGGTGCCCGCTCAAACGCCAGAGCTCCTGAGTTTCAGACCGAACACCAGTGTTTTGAAGTTAAGGTTCTGGTAACACTTGGCTCAAACAACAGGGATGGTAACAGGCTCATAAAAAAGGATTTGAAAGGCTCCCCGGCCACCAATTAGCTCTTACAAAACTGTATTTTGATGAGCGAAGTGTAAATGAATCAGCCACACATGGCCCACAGCTCCCCGGAAACACCCACGGGCCTGACAATTACGGGGGCAGCGGGCCGGGGCGGGGGCGCGGGGAGAGGGACTTGTGGGGCCACACTATCACAGATCCGCCAGACTCCTAATCCTGGGAGGGGGTAAATCGTTGAAGACATCTGGCTGACATAAAAACGGCTGGATTCATCCTTCCTCGAACCAAATATTATTCTCATTAAAACATCATCAGACCATCTATTGGGAGGGGCGTATCACCGTGGAGAGCGGTGCGGAGGGCAGTGCAGAGAGACTCGCAGTTACACAACCGCTGCCCTGTCAGCGACCCGGCTCGCGCGGGCTCCCCCCGATGGCAGCCGAGGCCCCGGCCAGGGTCCCAGCCAGGGTCCCGGGCCTGCCTCTGCCGGACACCGCCTTCCCACAGCCAGCGCGAAGGGTGAGCCTGTGCGCCAACGTGGAGAGGCCGTGGCACCCAGCTGTTTGGGCAGATGCCAGGCTCGATGTTCCCGTGTGGGTATTGGGGAGATGTGGTGAGCACGCAGTCAGCTGGCTCTGAGTCGGGGTTATCCTTCCTAAGCCGGGGGGGCCTGATCCAACCAGAGGACGTTCTTATGAGCGAAAACTGAGTTTCCCCAGATGAGACACAATTCTGCCTCGTGACCGTAACAGATACCTTGCCAGAGTTCCCAGCCTGTTGACCTGCCCTGCAGACTTCAGACGTGCCAGCCCCACAGTCCTTCAGTAACAACAGATCTCTGTGCAGACAGACAGACAGGTATCGATAGATGACAAAAAGAAAGAGGTGCTAAGTAGGTAGACAGCAAGAGAGAGACGGTAGATACATACCTGGAGAGATGACAGACAGACAGACAAGCAGTGGATCAGTAGAGGTAGACACCCTATTGGTTCCGTTTCGCTGGACAACCCTGGCTCACACACTGAGAAAGCAAAGATATGCCCATCCCCCATGCTGGCCCTTGAAAAACCCCTCACCCCAGTGGTTAAAAATGCCGACCCCGATTTATGTGAAATTCTGGAACAGGCGGAACTAATCTATGATGAAAATATCAGGGCAGTGGTTGCCGCGAGGGGTGAGGGGGTTCCCGGGTCGGGGCCAGGACCGCTAGGAAATGGGGGTCCGTCTGGGTGAGGGAAAGCTCCGTGTCTTGATGGAGGCAGGTCCACCGGTATTTGTTTTTGTTAAACCTCAGCAAAGGGAGCACCTAAGCCGTGTGCCTTTCACAGCACGGAAATTCTACTCCGTAACATGAACACTGAACTCCGGCTGATGAGGTGTGAGCTCAAGTGTCCGTAAATGCTTTTCAAAATGCATACAAAAAAAAAAAATAGATTCACAGACGGACAGAGGGCTGAGAGGTGGGTGGACATCGGACAGCGTGAATGTAGTTCACGTTCATGGCGGAATCAGACGGGCGCATGTGGAGGTCTGTAAGACCCCTTAACCTTCCCGTGTCCTTGGACTTTCTCACAGTAAAACGCTGGGAAAGACAACACACGTAGGCGGTGAGCCCAGCTCATCTGTTCTGGACCCTGACTGAGCCACAAACCGGTGGCACACGGGTCAGCTTCCTCTCTGTTCCGTGCCTCAGTTCCCCCAACCAAAAACGGCGAGCAGCGACACACCCTTCCAGAGCCGCGTGAGGACTAGAGCCCACGCGCAGAGAGCACTGGACCAGCCCTGGTACGCGGCAGCATGTGCGGTTCTCAGCAGCCATTTCCCCACCAAACGCCAGGAATCTGGCTGAGACCTGGCTCGGCGAGACAGCTCAAAGCCCCAACCGTCAGCAGCCTCTAAGGTTGGACTCCCCAATAAGCACCTCACTGAAGTGGAAAACAGGAGAGGGAAGCAGACCCTGGCAGCAACACCGTCCTTTGATCACCTTCAGTGAGCATCAGGGAACACGAGGTAGGAGGCTGGCAGGGACAAGGGTGAGGGAGACGAGCCATGGTCACCTGGGGGCAGTGTGAGCCAAGGGCTGGCAGAGCCCAGAGTGGGCAGAGGGGTGTCTATATGGAGAGGCAATGGGCCACCTCTTGGGGGAGTTCCCCACCACGGGCAGGATTTCAGCGGATGGCCATGGTCCCGGATTGCTCTGTGACACAAGGCCCTGGTCCACCTTGGTTCCTCTCTCCCTCAGGCCCACAGGTACTGTGGACCCCATCCGGCAGGCCCCTGGAAACCACAGTTGGTGTGGAACCTGATCCTGCCTCACTGAAAGGGTCCCCGGTCAGTCCTGGCCTCCAATGGGCAAATGCACTGTCGAAACGAGAAGATTCTGCAGACCACTATCTAGAAACCCAAAATCCAGCTTTTTCCCCAACAAGGGTTTGGAAGGTTTATACCAACTCAGTCCTGGTTTCTCACCCACTTACTCTGATGACCAGAAACAGAACCATGACATAGTGTAAAACGATCTGGCCAAGAGGGAGACTGTGTTGCAATGAACCAGGAGAATGTCATTCAGGGTCAGAAAGAAGGAAAACTTACTTCCAAAGTATCTGTGATGCTCTTATTAAAAGCTAAGTTTAATCCATCCCCCATCCATTCATCTTCCCACACCTCCATCTACCCATCCACTCATTTATCCATCCATCCACCCATCATCCATCCATCTACCTACCCCTCATCTACCCACCCATCCATTCATCATCCATCCACTGATTCATCCATCCATCCATCCATCACCCAGCCATCCATCCAACCACCATCCATCCATCCATCCATCATCCATCCATTGATTCAACCATCATCCATCCATCTATCCATCTACCCATCCATTCAGCCCCCCATCCATCCATCATCCACCCATTCACCCATCCATAATCCATCCAACTTTAAAGAGCCCTACATTACTATACCCTTGCTATATGTTGGGTTTATAAAGTTACAATATCTGGCATAGAGTAGCACTAAATATCTACTGGATAGCTGGATTAAGTAAATAATGAACACAAAAACAAGGAAGATAACATTTGTATCCTTAAGGAGCAAAGGAAACAAAAGGGAACAAGATAATTGTGCACAGATGGGAGGTTGTATGATATCATCAGGGTGACAATGTAATTTATCAAGCAAACCAAGACACTGCTGAAAGTGAAAGGGGGTGCTAAAAATAATTTTTAAAAATATACGCTTTTTGAAATACCTAATTATTGTCTGGCATTTTAATTTTCTTGATTACGGGACCTATAACAGTTCTACTTAAGATTTATCATCAATACAAATTATTGCAGGTCTATGTGTATAGTAAAGCAAAACTTAACAAAATTCTTTGTACTGATTATCTGGACATTTAAAAAAACAAGTGGAATAACTGTTTTTGATACATATTCACAAACTTTGTGCTTCGGGCATGTCCGGCTCTAACACTGTTTCACTATTAGCTTCATTGTTTCATAAACCATCCTCAACCCTCTTCAGTGCGTACGTTCTGGTGATGACTTCCATGTCGTGGACACCTCGACCGAGTCTGTCCGTGAACCGCGCTGTTTCGCTGAGAAGCTGCTCTCCCTGTGGGTCCGGCCCGTAAGCGAGGAGCAGAGGCGGCAGGATGGGGGCCTTCTCAAGGCTACGTTTCTCCACGCTACACGTCTGGATATCTGGGTGGGACCTGCCTTAATTGCCCATTCGGAGCACCTGTCGACAGAATATTTTACCAGCCGAAACTCATCAAACACTGTCGTCTTGAGAGTTCTTCTGAACGTCTCACCAAACCCAAATGCTTTGAAGCCTTAGATGGTGTCCACCACATTCAAGTTGGACACGGAATATAGATACACCCAATTCTAAAACGTGGGCTCCGTCCGAAGACTCTTCCACAGCGGGATCCCGGCGCAGGCTCACCGTGCGGGCCTCCGCGGCTGCTCCTGCCTTTATGGAAAGGTGTCTCGCGCCTCCAGTGACCACGCTTTCTCGGCCGCAGCTGTGGCCCACCGAAAGCTCCACGGAACAGAAGTCTGGCCAACATTCATCAGGAGCTTTGATGTTTCCAGTGGATTTTTAAGAAAACACAACGAAAATTCAAAGGACTCACAAAACAATTCGACGTGACCCTGGGCGCCTTGTTTCCCGGCTGATGTCAGGCCGCACAGACAGAGGGCGGGCTGCGGTGCGGGTTTCTCCTGTTTGGTTTTTTAATTCCACGTCGCCTTCACCCCACGGTCTTGTAGTGACTCTTCTCAACAGAGATGTGTTCTGACGGCCTCGGCTTCTGCTGTGACTGGGAGCTCACTGCAGTATTGATCTCACACGTGCTTCTGCCCCATGATGTCTCCACTCAGAAAATTCCGTTCTTACCCGGATGCACGTTCCGCTGTGTGAGTCCGTGTCACCCGGTAAATGGCTGGACCTTTGCTGTGAACTTCTAGACTGGATCAACAAAAGCCCTTCCATTTCCCGTGCTCCCCGCTGCCCCTGCCGGCTGGCGGCCTGGGGGCTCCGTGTGTCCCTCGGACACATCCCCTGTGCTCAGGGGACAGCACAGGGTCCAGGAACCAGAGGTTGGTAGGGCAGCAGGCTCCATGCCTTAAAAATAAATTGATTTTTAACATCCTTAAGTTCTAGCTAGATGCCCCTGCCCACCAGTCCGGGCCCGATGCCTGCTGTCTTTGTTTCAAAGGGAGACGAGTGAGCGCGAAGAAAACCCGTTAGTGCCTGACTGCGTCTCGCTCCTGGTCACAACCGCAGTGCCGGAAAGAACAGAACCTGAGTCCGTTGTGTGGGATTCAAGGCGTCTGGATGCTGTGCACATCAAACCGTCCACCCCGGACGTGGGAAACACCAAGAGGGCACCCGGGCCGCAGTGGGACCAGGACCCTCGACGCTCACGCCCGCCACCCTCCCCAACGGTCAGACAGGTGCTGGCGGAGACCAGAGGAGGCTGAGTATCTGGGAGGTTCGCCACTGTGGACACAGGGCATCCTGGCATCTTGGGACAACAGCCTGGCCCCCACTGCTCGTGACGAGGTGCAGAGACCACTGGCCGCACGTCTGTGAAGACAAGAAAGCTCTTGCACAACAGGAAACACGGATCATCCCTGAGAATACGGCAAAAATTTTAAATTATAGGAAGAATGTTAAGATAAATATTTAGAGGTTTTGATGACACACAGCTCTGTTTTGAAGGAAAATGAAAAGTCGGTAAACAGGCTCAACTGTTGTTCCCGCTTCCAGAAGCTGAGCTGGATGTGCGAATCATGTGGGGAGATGCTGCCCTCCTCCAGGCCCTGCGGTGAACCCACACTGCCCAGGAGGCCCCTCCTCACGCGAGAGCCGCCTGGCTCCCCTCGACGCTGCCCCGGAGGACGCAAGGTCGGTAAGCACGCCTGTCCTCCAGGAGCTCCCAGGACACGGCTGGACAGCCCACGGCCCTTCCAGGCGCCAGGACGATGAGGGTGGCCAGCCTGAGGCTTCCCCCGCAGGCCAGCCACGGCCAGGCATGTGCAGGCATGCAGACCGTGCCTGTGCCCTTGAGGAAACCAAGGGCAGAAGGGTAAGTGCCCAGCCCCGCACCGCCCTGGAAAGTGGGTGGCCCTCGGCACAGCCTCCGCATGGCGTCCTCCCCCTCAGTTCCAGCCCACGCTGTCCAAGGCAGTCTGGGCACCAAGGACCAGGCTGTCAGCTCTGGGGCCCTCCTCCCGACATGGCAGGGGAGTGGGGGACACACTCAGGGGGCTCGTGGCAGGACCAGATCCCAGGGATGCTGTTAGGCTGGTGGAGAGGCAGCAGACGTCTGGTGAGGAAGGAGGAGACAGACGCCTCTTGAAGCAGGTGAGGGAGACGCTAGGAAAGTGCCTGCTGCCAAGGGAGGGGCCCTAACAAGCAGGAAGGACGAGGTCCCAGGGGCTGGACCAGAGCCCCCATGACTGCCAGTGCTCCGCGGTCACCAGGCTGGTCAGCCCTTGCCTTCCTGGGGATGCGCAGCCACATGCTGATGATGGGGGACCAGGAGGCGCGGGTATGGGGCCTGGAGGGGGTGGTGTGTCAGACGAAGCTGTGAGCAGGTGAGAGCGCCGTGGGGGCTCCCATCCAGGGGGGCTGCCCAGAGGGAGGACCTGGGCATCTCCTCACTAGCCCGTCATCGGACCAAATCTGCCTCTGCCAGCAGTGCCCACCCACTGTGGCATTTTCGGTCCCCGAGAGGGTCTGCATGGCGTGGCTGAGGGGGGTTTTGAGGCTGGGGAGGCAGCTGCCGCAGGGGGAGCCCCTGAGAGATAGGTGCCCGCCCTTGAGGGCACAGCACCTGCTCTTGGTGGGAGCAGCGGGGGATGGGCGGCAAGGCCCAGCGGCCCCATGAGCCACCACTGACCAGGACACCATCTGACGTTTTCTGAGGGATTTTGCACAGGAGGTCAGATGTGGCGCAAACAAGATTCCTGGAGCATGAGAAGCCCCTGAGTTTGGGTCCTCCCTCCGACCAGACGCACCGGGCCCCGTGTGAGATGGCATGGGGTCCACGCCACGCCAGCATCTGGCACTCGGGGGACCGGAGCTTCCCCACCCAAGTCTGGAGGCACCCCATGGAATCCAGGGCGAGCATGGAACATTCTGGTGGAAGGAGTATGGGAACACCAGGCCTTCCGGAAACTGCTGGGAAAGCCCGCAGTTGTGGGGGCGGGGTCTTCACTTCAGCCCCCAGTCCGCGGATCTGAGCCGCCTGGAGGATGGACCTGCCCTGTGCAGGGAGGCCATGCGTCCCGCAGCTGCTCTGTGGGCAAAGAGGGCCCAGAGACTCCGGGGTGAGGCGGCCGTCCTGGAAACGCTGTTGGGGCCATGTTTTCCCCGAGTCTTTGTTACTAAGGACATTTTGTTCCAAATCCCTACCCCTCACCTGAGATCATCATCCCTCTCCGTGAGAAGACAGTCATTCTTTCCATCCCCTCCGGCCAGGTTGGTGGGCATGGGCCAGGTCGGGTTGGCATGGCAACGAGTCGGCTGCTGAGCGAAGGTCTCCCAGCCTCAGCTCTGGGCCGCGCCCCTGCAGCAGCGCAGCCTCCGGGGGTCGCAGCCGTGGCTCCCTGCGTCCACACAGCCTCCCATGGCCCGCGCCGGGCCCAGCCGTGTGCGGGAGCCCTCGCGATGACAACAGGAGGCAGACATTCGCCTTTATCCTGAGTTTAAAACCTGACCGTCTGAAGCCTCGCAGGGAGGGACAACTGACCTCGGACGAGGGCTCAACTGCTCACTGGGGAAAGGACCGTCTCGTCAGCACGCGGTGCCAACGGCTGGGGCCCCCGCAGAACAGCGCACGCAAAACTTAACTCGAGAAGGCCGGGGGCCCGAACACAAAGGCTACAACCACAAGTCCTGGAGGAAAGCGGAGGGGCAAACCGCTGGGGCCTCAGACTGGGCAGTGGCCTCGTCCACGTGACATCAGAAGCAAAGCAAGAAAAATTTAAAAATTAGGTATATCGTACTTAATCAAAATGTAAGATTTTAGACACCATCAAGAAACTGAAAAGATACAGAAAGAGAGAAAATCTGTACGAATGTCTCCCTGACGAGGGGCTGGATTCTGGATTATATAAAGACATCCTGCAAATCCATAATAAAAAGACTCAAACGGGCAAGACACACAGGAAAACTCTCCCGTCATTAGCCACCAGGGAGACGCACATGAAAACCCTTCGCGACTCCGCACTCCTTACCGCGGCGCTGGTGGAAGGACAGACAGCCATGGCAGGATGGACGGGAGATCGGAACCCTCAGGCGGTGCTGCCGGGGCCTCGCGGAGGCAGCCGCCATGTCTGGCGCTCCCCGGAAGGCGCGACGGGTCACCGGGTGACCCAGCAGTTCTGTTCCCAGATGTCTGTGCACCCGAGAGACACGAAAACGTGTGTCCACGCGACTTGTACGAAGTGCTTGTGGCACATTCCTGCTCCGAAACACAGCAAGAGCCGAAATGCCCACCGCGCCAACGGTTAACCGGGTGCGGCCGTCCGCGCCCTGGAGCAGCACGCGCTGTGGAGACGGACGAAGCCCCGACACAGGAGACAGCGCTGACGGCCTGGGAAGCCTCTCGCCAGGGGACACGAGCCGGTCGCCAAAGGCCGGGAGTGTGCAGTTCCCGTTTACAGGAAGTGCAGCCAGGGGTGGGGTCACGGCCGCAGGGGCGGGGTCACGGCCGCAGGGGCTGCCGGAGGGGAACTGGCGACCGCTAAGGGCTATGGGTTTCCTTTCGGAGCGATGACAGCGTTCTACAATGGGCTGTGGCGCCGACTTACAACTCTGGGCACGCATGGCTGTTGACTCGTACCTTTCAGCAGGTGGACTGCACAGGAGGTGAATTTTACCTTGATAAAGCTGTATTAAAAACACCGGCCTGGCGCCTGGGGGACTCAGTCCGTGAAGCATGAGCCTCGGCTCAGGTCATGATCCCAGGGTCCTGGGATCGAGTCCTGCATTGGGCTCCTTGCTCAGCGGGGAGCCTGCTTCTCCCTCTCACCCTCCCTCTGGGCTCTCCCTCCCTCTCTCTCTCTCAAGTAAATAAACAAAATCTTAAAAAAATAAAATAAAAATAAAAAAAAAACACCGGGTCTCAGGGCAGTACTCAATGGGCCACGACCCACAGAAAGGACTTGCAGCCAGGCCCTGCGGGACGGGCTCTCTCCTACCTGGGCATCGCCTCCTCTGGGCGCACACATCCCACGTGCATCCTCCCCAGCTCCGGACGTCCTTGTCGCGACACTCTATCCCCGAGCCCGTCAGAGCGCAGCCCGTGAGCCAGCCGCATCACATCACCTGGGAGCTCATGAGTAACGCGGAGTGTCGGCCACGGCCACCTGCCGCGACCTGCTGATCCGAATCTGCATTCGCACGGGGAATCCCTGCCTCCGTGAAGGCACTGGTTGTGTCCCTCCCATCCTAATCATTAAACTGCCCAGAAGGGCTCGTCAGCTGTTGCTTGTGGGGTAAGTCACCGGGCAGCGAGAAGTCAGTGCACCATGAGAAGACCTGGTTTCAAGTTTCATTCGTTCGTTCGTTCCTTCCGCAAGCACTGACCGATCATCGACACACAGCACACGCTGTCCTAGGAACACGGAGCTGGACAAAGACGGAAACAGGCACAGCCCTCAGGGCACTTACCCAACGATGACCCTAACTGGCTCTTGCAAACTCAAGAAGCCCGCACGTCAGTCCCTCTCGGTGAGCCCCGCTCCTCGTCAGTGGGATGGGGGGAGGGCGAGGAGGACCGGAAGCTAAAATACTCGGCACCGGCAGCACGTCACACGATTCTACACCAGCTTTTCCCAGCGTGTTTCTTAACGGCAGCTAAGGGGGAGTTGAGGGTTTGGATCACCTGAATAATCGCTCTGGTTCTGGCTGCCAGCTTTTCGTTACATTCCGAGGGGTCGAAGGTGTCGGCTTCGTCCCCCCACGATGGAAACAGAGCCGTGGAAGTCAGTGGCGGACTGCCAAGTGTCCCGGGAAATAAAAGACAAGCCGGAGTGTCTCCGCGTGGTGGGAACTGTGACGCGGAGACAGTGAGGGGTCTGGAACTGAGAATCCAGAACTTGAGACTAGACCGAACCGAAGAAGGAATTAATGAACAGGAAGAGAAATCAAAAGGACTTTCACAGACGGAAATGACAAGGCTTTCGGCCGTTCTGGGGACTATTTACTGCGCTGTGGTTTACGCTCGTATTTCCCTGGTCACTAACGACCCTGGGGCCCTTCTCATGGTTATTGGCCACGTGGAGATCTTTATGAAGTGCCTGCTCAAACCTCGCCTCACTTGAAAAACTGGGTTGTCTGTTTTTAGGAACACTAACTTTTATTACAGTTTAGTAAGACCGAGATGCGTGTTTTAACTTTATGATAACCTGAAAGACGACAAGGATGTTTACATCTATGAAGCGAGTAAAGTGGGACGTAAAGTAATAAAAGTATTCACTTTTAAAGGCAAGAAAGGAGAGGGAAAAAACCCTGGAATAATCAGGTACGCAGAAATCACACAGTGGCGGGGGTAGGTGGGAGCGTCGGATGAGAGGAAACGTGTTATCACATTAAGCGTCAACAGACTGAAGACTCCAGTCAAAAGACAAAGCCAGCATCTCTGATCGAGGGGAAAATGTAACTTTTCCCACGCCGATGACGCCCCTGCGAGCCGGCCTGCTGGTGCCGCTCCCGCCCTCGCCAGGCACCCGCAGCTCTGCTCCACTTGGCTGAGGCCGTCCCATCACTGCCGCCCGCAGACCGCTGCCGTGCTGCCGGAGAGGCGGCTCACCCCGCGAGACGGACGCCCTTTCTGGAAGAACGCGTATCCAGTCTACTGGTCACAGCCCTTCCCGCAATTGTGTTAAATCAGGTCTGCCCCGTCGCGGTTCCTGGGATGTCCCTCCCACTGGTCCACCCTTGCTGCTGGAACTCGGGTTGGCATCTCGAGCTCTGGGGCGGCCTGGGGTGTGTTTGGACAGTCGGTCTCACCCCTCGCGCCCGACCTCCCGGGGAACGGTCGGAACCTCCTGGGGCTGTTGTATACAGTCAATAAATAGATGCCACGGCCCAAGATGAACGCACAGGACACAAGGGCTCTTACTGCTACCGTGACACCAGAACCGTCTTGCTGCTGCTTCCCCGGCCCCTCTGTGCTCTGGTCAGTTCCCCCTGGTCCCCTGTCAAGGCTCAATTCAGAAGCTCCTCTCTCTGGGGACCCCCATCCCCACCAACCCACCCCACGTCACACCCCGCACAGGCTTGGCTGCAAGGCTCGCGGCGTGCACACGCGCCCCACACTGGAAACAAGAGATCACGATGTCTTATGCTTCCTGCCTTGATTCAGTGCCACGGACAGGCACCTGACACGTAACGCTCCAAGTGAGCAGGTGCAGACACAGCCGCGGAGTCCTTCCTACTGTCCGCGTGGCTGAGCACGCTGCCCGACACTAGGTCCTGACACCCCAGGGCCACTGAAGGATGGACCCAGGGGACGGTCCACGTGCTGCATACGGGCGGTGGAGCCACCCTCCTGTGAAGAGGCCAACCCAAGGGAGCAGTAACGGTGGTGGGGGGACAGTGGGGGGGCAGTGGGGGGGCCAGTGGGGGGGCAGTGGGGGGGCAGTGGGGGGACAGTGCCGGGGGACGGGGCTGCCGTGTCCCTGCCCAGCATCCCCGCGAAGGCTCTGTACTCCATTCTGCGGGAACAGGTGTGGTGTCTGTCGAGATGATGAAAGCCGTAGGACGTGGGGAGCCAGCTAAGTGTGTGCCCAATGGAGGCTCCAGTGCAGACAGCTCTTGTGGTCCTACTGTGTGTTGGACACTGGACAACCATGGGAAACACAGAGGTGAATACGACAGGCCTTCTGCATGTACATTCTTCCACTGTCTTTCTTGCAAAACAGTGGGGAGTGGGCCGTCACGTGAGTGGGTCTCACGGGGAGTCTCCATCCTCCACGCTAACACGTAGGACAGGCTCGGCAACCTTGGCGATACAAACAACAGATAAAGAGACGGAGGAGAAAAGCTTCCAAGGGGGAAGTCCAAAGTGTGCCTGTTAATAGCTCCGGACTGACGAGGCTCGGGGACACCCAGGAGCTGCTGTCCGTGTGCTGTGTCTGACCTGCACTCTGGGAACACCAAGTTCAGAAATTACCACTGCCCGTGCCGCTTCCATTTCCAGGCGTCACCAAGGGCAGTGTGCTCCATGCACAGCACGGAGCGCCCCCTCCCGTAAGTCCCCTGTGTGCCACGGCCACCCTCTGGACGCTGTGGACCATGGCACCTGCTCCGTGCACAGCCGTGCTGTCCCGGGGTAGCTCTCGCTCCAGCCCCACTCTTGCTCCGTGACGGGAAAGGAGAGCTCACTGCAAATGCACACGCTTTATGTGCTCTCCCACCTTCCTCCCGACACACGCCGGTGCCCAGCCCTGCTGGCGGCCGGGCACAGCGGTACAAGAGAGGCTCCTGCAGGCCCCTCCCGTGGACACAGAGCCCCCAGTTCTTCCCGCCTGGGCCAGCTCACTGCTCTGATGAAGGGAGAGTAAACCAGACCTGGGAGGGTCACGCGACACCAGACCACCTGCTCTGTACCGTGTAGCTGGAGCAGGCGGCCTTCCCATCACCGAGGACTCCGTCTCTCTCAGCATCAGAACTGCCCGTGAGCTAAGTAAAGCCAGGAAGGGCCACGTGGGCCTGTTAGGCTAAGAAAGAGAAGAAGCAATGTTAATACACGGCATCACCAGAAGTGTAGACGCCCATGCAACTGGGTATCCAAGCGGATGTGCCAAAATGTATTCATTTCAAGATTGGTTTACCCAGTTGAGAGAGAGACAGCGGGCGCGAGTGGGGAGAGGGGCACAGGGAGAGAGAGACCCAAGCAGACTCTGTGCTGAGCACTGAGCCCAACGCGGGGCTCTATCCCATGACCCTGACATCATGACTTGGGCCCAAACCGAGCTGGACGCTCAACCCACTGAGCCACCCAGAAGCCCCACGTGCCAACATTTAAAAAGCACTTGGAGGGCGGCTCAGTGGGTTGGGCGTCTGACTCCTGATTTCAGCTCAGGTCATGATCTCAGGATCACGGGATCCAGTCCTGCACTGGGCTCCATGGTGGGTGTGGAGTCTGCTTGAGATTCTGTCTCCCTCTCCCTCTGCCCCTCTCCTCCCACTCGAGCGCACACTCTCTCGCTCTCTCTAAAGAAGAAAATAAATACATAATCAAATAAAAAGCACGTGGACGCAGCCATCATGTTCCCCATGTGAGTGGGTACAAAGAAACGAGCACGGCGTCGCCGGGAATCGTGAAATCCCAGAACCCCGTCAATGTCATCAGCAGGGAACGGGTCAAATCCAGGGCGGTGCGCCCACACCGGGGACACACGAGCCGTTGGAGGGAAGGACGCGAGATCCACTAGGTGAAGCCGCGGGGGTGGGACAGGGCGCGAAGTCCAGCCCTCGGGGAGAAAACCAAAGCCCGTGCGCCCATGTGTTTGTGCAGGTGGCTGACCTCCAGCCAAACATGCACGAGGAGCTGCAGGAAGGAAGCAGGAGAGAGGCCTCCCTTCCCTGGACGGCTGTGTCCCACACGAGCGATCCTCTCAACACGACGAACACGGTCCCGTGTGTGTCGTCTCTGCTGAGCGCCTGCCGTCCTCGCGAAGACAGGCGGGAGGAGCATCTTGGTTCCTGCCAACTGTCCTCTCCTCACACCAGTGAGAACGAACGCCCTGTCCGTCCGTCCAAGCACGCCGGCTCAGCGGCAAGACCCTGGCATTTGGCAAAGATGCGCCAAGAGCAGAAAGCCCTGCCTTCTGGGGACGGGGAGACGGAGAGGAGCAGAGTGACAAAGACGCACACGTGCGCAGGCTGGGGACACGACTGCGTTTGGAGACGGGGCCTTCAGGGAGGTGACGAAGGCGGCATGAGGTCCAGGGGGACTGGTGTCCTTACAAGGAGGGGAGGAGACAGCAGAGCTGTCGTCTGTGCTCACACAGGGGACACAGCGAGAGTGGCCGCAGTTGGAACCAGCTCGCAGATCTCCAGCCCGGGACCGGAAGAGAGGACGTTTGTGTGGTTCAAGCCCCCATGGTATTTGCGTGGCAGCCCGAGCTGACCCTGTGTCCCCAAGCCTATGATCCGGAACCTGGCTGAAGGCAGCGGTGTCTCCATGCCCACACCACTCACGTGTCCAAGAAGCACCCACGCAGATTGACCTCGCCCTGCACTGGGAGGGCACATCTTTCTGCCCACTTGGAGGAGAACCCCCAGGACACCCAGAAAATTCTGCCTCATCTTCCCATTTGCTTTTTCTATGCAGAACACCAGGGATGTTGCCCACCTGGAGCCGTCAGCATCGCGTGAGGCAGTGGGGAACCACCTAGACTGACCTCCTAATTTATGTCCAGAGGGGCTGGGGAAGAAGCTTTGGCCAAGGGTACAGGGAGTGGAGCCCAGCACCCCTGCCCACTGGGTCAGGCAAGAGAGGCTGCACGCGGAGGACGCCAGGGCCAAGCTGCCCCTTGGGCCTGCCCGCCGTGCTCCCTCGCCCTGGGCCCAGGGGGTGTCCAAACGAGCCCCTCTGTCTGGCCTGCTCCTCGACACCCTGGTCCTGCACACCTGCCCGGGGCCGCAGAGGCTCCAAGATGACCTCGGTCACTGCCCCCAGCCCAGCATGGGATGTTCGTACTGCTGGGGGCACCGCAGCCCCGGCGCCTTCTCCGCAGGCAACGTGGAGGAAGCAGCATTTGGAGCAAATCCCCCAGACAGAAACTTGCCCCAGGTCCAAGATCACCACTGGGAACCCAAATGGTTTAAGTCTGGCAACTCATCAGACAGCGTTTGTGGAGAAACATACCGACGGCCGCGGCCACGGAAAGGCTCCCGACAGCGCACGCGCGTGTACAGATCTCAGAATTCCCAGAAAGCGACGGCTTCTCTGGAAACGAAGCTGTTTTTGAAGGAGGGAAGGGGTTTGCCGACTGCTAAGTAATTCTCGCATTAAAAAAACAAACAAAAGAAACCCAAAAATTCATCCGGAGACCCAGCTAGAGATTGAGGACTTTTTTCTGACGAGCACGGACGTGGGGATGAAGGATTTCCGAGGGCGCCCCTGCTTCCCGTGACTCAGGCCGGGCTGGCGCCCGCCGCCGACCACCAGGGGACCCACGGGCCAGGTTCCAGCGGGGAGGTACTGAGCGGGCCAGGCAGACATCGGCCGCCGGGATTCTGCGTCTCCGGGGCAGCCAAAATCCACAGCTGCCGGGGCCCCGGTTCCGCCAGCCGTGGGGTGAGGAGCAGCCGTGTCCTCCTATGCACACACGAGGGAACAGCACAGCGGAATGTCAGGAAGGCCGCTGGAAACCGGAGAGCCGGCCTGCGGGCGGCTCACGAGCCGCACACTCTTTCCACCACGCAGTGCCTATCCGGGGGTCACACGTGAGTTCTCGCGCCAGAAGTGCCTGCTGCGGATTTAGCCAAATGCTCATTGTTCTCAACTCAGTTTAAAACGAAATCTTTCCTCGCTGCAGTTCCCAGAGCTGTTTTTCCATCAACATTCGAAGACGCCCGCCCCCCCCCCCTCACCGCCTGACGTCCTCGTCCCCAGGTTTCTCAGGGTTAGCTCTCCGGTGGGTGCACCCTGCTCCCCGGCCGCCCGAGAGCGGGGGAAGCAGGAGTTGTGATTTTTAATATTTTCACTGTACAGGGAACTGAGAGGACCCACAGTTGGCTCCTCCACAGGAACCCGGCCTCTGCACAAGTGTTGGTTCCTCGAGAAGGTGTTTTCTGGGTTTGCAGGGTCCCCCCCCCCAGCTTTGTCACTGGAAGCCAATCCTGTGATTCCGCTGTGGGAACTCATGGACGCCCATGCAAACGAGGTTTAAAATCCATTTCGTGCTTCCAACTCTGGGCTGGGTTTCTCACGGACCAAAGTTCAGTTCAGAAGTTGCCAGAGCGAGCGATCTCCTGAGCAGCAGATCGAGTTACTGAGAATGTTTACAGGACTCGAGGGGTCGCACGGAGCACGAGCTCGCTGTTCACTAAAAGGCTCACCACGCTCCCGTCCACACGGAAGACACCAGGATTGGTGGGGTGACAGACATCACCGTGACAAACGACGGCCACCGATGCACTTTGAACACACGTCCCCGGAGAGGGATCTCCTCCAGACGCCCCGTGTCCAGGGGCCTCTCAAGGACCCCCACACGGACTCGGGGCATCACAGGGTGAAACGGGCCGGAAGGAGGGAGCCTGAAACCAGTTCTGACTCCTGGTCCCATCGCACACACACGCACACACACGCACAAGCTTTCAAACTCCCAGGCAACTCCTGCTTCCGTGGTTTAGGCTGTTGCCAGGCAACCGAAGCAACCAGGCGGTGGGACCACATGGGCTTCCCAGGCCGACCAAGATCCCCGCCCCTGCACTCAGAACCACTAAGGAGCTACAGGGTGGGGGCGTTTCTCCGTCTCAAGTAACCAAGTTACTTTGGGCAAAAAGCATCGCGCCTTCCTTGTTTGCTTTTGCTGTTGGATAACAAGAAATGCCCAAATCCCATCACATTTGTAAACATCGTGACAATGAGTTGACATTTTTGCTCCATGAGTTTCCCCTTTTATCTTATTTAAAGAAAAAAAAAGAGCTGACAGTGAAGACGTGGGTGATCTGTCCTCCCCGGACGTGGCACTCCACGTCAGCCCCAGTGGCCCCAGGACGCTGCTGTCGCCAGCTGCCCGGTCCGGGGACAGAGCTTCCCTGCAGGGTCTGCCCGTGCACGGGGCTGGCAGGAGGCTCCGACCCACAGGGCGTTCTCCGAAGGAGCCTGGGCTAAGGGTCCAATACCCGCCTGTGCTCGGCATTTCAGGGTGGCGTGGTACTCGGGATGACCCCTGCTGGGCCCGAGCACAGACCCTGGGCCTCTGCCCTCAGCTTCCCTGCCGTGTCAACGCACAACCGGAGAGACGACTCTGGGCAGCAGAGCCCAGGCCCCTCCCGCGACCCCGTGGCACCTCCCCCATCGGGCTGACTCCACGTCTTGCTTCA
The DNA here is from genome assembly GCF_023065955.2 of Ursus arctos. NCBI lineage: Eukaryota > Metazoa > Chordata > Mammalia > Carnivora > Ursidae > Ursus > Ursus arctos. Next base: position 1,616,242 of record NW_026622863.1, read on the forward strand.
GTGTCACCTCCTCACGATAAAGTCCTCCCTGCACTGTGACGGCTTGTAAGCTGGGGTCCCACATTGCTGTATGTAAGCTGGTTTCCCCCACACGAGACCCAAACCCGCAGGGCAGGGGCAGGGCTGGGGGTGTGTGCGCCCACCGCTGCGGACGTCTGCCGAGGGGCAAGCAGGACCCCGTGGCTCACGGCACCTGGGCTGCACAGCAGTGCGACTGTGGTGTGAGCACCTGACTCTGGGGCTGGGTGGTCAGGAGGGTCATGGCAAACTCGAAGTGACCTGCAGAAAGGGGACCGAGTAGGCCTCCCTCAATGTTGCACAGCGTGCCATGTGCCAAATAAACCAAGAATCCAGCTTCCTCAAAAAAAAAAAAAAAATTAAAATAGAATTACGATGTGGTCCAAGCACTCTGCTTCCGGGCACATCCCCCAACGAACTGAACGCAGGGTCTTGGACAGAGATTTGCACATCCATGCTCACGGCGGCCCTACAATAACCAAGGGGTAACGCGAGTGTCCATCAACAGACGAGTGATAAACACAACACGGTCTCGGGGCGCCTGGGTGGCGCAGTCGGTGAAGTGTCCGACTCTCGATACCGGCTCAGATCGCGGTCTCAGGGTCGTGAGATCGAGCCCCACACTGGGCTCCGTGGTCAGCGGGGAGTCTGCTTGAGGATTCTCTCTCCCTCTCCCTCTCCCGTGCGTGCTCTCTCTCTCTCTCTCTAAACCTTTAAGAAAAAATGTAAAAACCACAACACAGTGTCTTCACACAGCAGAGCAGTAACCAGACTCTATCCTGACACCTGCTACCACCACGTGAGCCTGGAGGGCGCTGGGCTCCGTGAGATCAGCCAGATACAGACGGACACACGCCGTAAGACCCCACTCTCGGAGCTCCCCAGCCGTCGGAGTCACGGTCATGTACGAGGAACGTAGACGGGCAGCCAGGCGCTGGGGTTGGGGGGACCCAGTGCTGGGCGGGGACAGAGTTCCAGTTTGGGAAGATGGGAACATTCTGTGGGTGGGTGGCTGGGACGGTTGCATGACATGGCGAGGATACTCAATACCCCGGACTGGATGCTAAAAAGTGGTTAAGATGGTAAATTTCATGTCACGTGTGTTTTACTGCAATAAAAATGAATAAATAAATAAAGTGAGAGTCCAGACGGAATCCTTCCTCTCAAGCCTCTCCTGGGTATTACAGCTTCAAAACCTGAAAGCCCAGAGCTCCCACATAAGACCCACCCTGTGTTTAATGAATCAGCTCACGTGGCACGTTTATCGACCCGGGCAGAGACTTCTGCTGTGTGGTCAGAAGACCACCTACAGCATAGTCATCTGGGGGCCGCTCTACAATGCAGATTCCTGGGCGTGGCTCCAGACTCCGGACCCATCCTGGGGCAGAGGGGTCCCAAATACGTGCACTGTACCAAGCCCTTCATGGGCTTCTCCTGCCCATGTGAACGTGAGAACAGAGCAGAAGGCGGACTGTCTTCTACCCAGATGCTACGGGTTGCCTTTCCAAATCCTGATTTGCAAACCAAACCCCAGCTCTGATCGAACCCCAGAGAGGAAAGACCCTCTCGCGCTTCCCCTGGACGCGTTCCGTAACAGTTCAAGTCCCCAGGCCTCCGTGCTGTAATCACCTTTCTAAAAAGGCGTTAATCTAGAGATGACCCCCAAACTTTCGCTAACAGTGAGAATTTACAAAAGCACCGAGGAGAGACCAATAAAACCCAGCCCTGTTGCTTGATGGCAAGGCCACCCGGGCAGCTGGGGCCAAGCGGGAACCCCGGCCGCGGGTCACAGTCCCCGCCAGGAGCGCTGGCTGCTCTCGGGCACGCACGGTGGCCCAAATCACAGCTCCCCTGGGGGCAGTTTGCTACCACACTGTGAAACGTGGATTTCCCCTGATCCAGGAGTCCGTCTCCCTTGGCATCCTGCCTGCATGCGGAGGAGAGGGTGGGCGGACCCCGAGAGGGGTCGGCGCGTACTGGGCGCCTGGAGGTTGATGGCCCCGCCTTCGAGGACGCGGGCCAAGCGGGCAGCTCCTTTTCTCCTGTGATGGGTGAGCGGCGCTTACAGCCAGCAAGCCCTCGCTGGTGGGCGACGAGGCCGGCAGTGAAACCCGACGACGTGAGCCAGGGGAAGAGAAAGTGCAGGACGCACAGCGGGGCCTGCGGGAACGGGGCCAGTGGGAAGGAGCCTCCCGGGTGGGCCGCCTGGGAAAGCAGTCCGCCGGGGCCTTACTCTGCTCGCAGAGGCAACGAGAGCAGTCACCACAGCCCCCTCAACAGGGGCCCCGGGAACCAGCAGCTGTGCGAGAGTCCGACTCTTCTCTTTTGTTCGATCTCTACATGGTTTGTGAACCGGGAGATGTGCGGGGGGCTGTCTGCTTCTGCCCACGGGACGGGACAGATACAGATGTGACACACGGCGGGCTCTCTGTCAGATGCACAACAGAGCCCCCGGGGACAGCAAACTGTCTCCATCCTGACAGGGGAGGCATGGGCCCAGGGCTTTGAAGGATATGTTGGAGTTCTCTGGGTACAAGAGTTTAAAGACCTCTGCCTCCTGTTTTCAAGAGAGAAAGTAATCTGCCCAACACATGCTGGTGCTAAGATTGAACCTGGGAGCTGAGATCCAAAGCCTGTGTGACCTGTGTCTTGGGGAGCTTTGTGGGGGGTGGTCTTTAGAGGTGAGACCACCTGACGAATCAGTTGTCTTGCTGCTTGGGGAAGGATGTGCTCTTAGCTCCAGTCCCAGACATACCCACTTTCCTAAATCTCTCCCGTCTGGACCTGGAGCTGCGAAGGCTGCTAGCTCAGGGCGTGCTGACAAATGACACGGTTGGCGATTTGCTGTCACAGCTCCAGGGGCCACGGGACGAGCAGGGCCACACTCACGGGCCCATGGATCCAGAGCCTGGATTAGGTAAGGTGGGTCTGGAAAGCAGCCCTTCGACAGGAGCGCAGAGGCCTTGAGAGACCGGGGGACACGGCAGAGGGCATGTGTGAGCTCCGAGGACACCGTCACACCTCCAGGCCGTTACCCACTCACTCCGTGACCCACAGGGACCTTCTATGCACAGCTGGCCCGCTGACCCTAACTCTAATGCTGCCGTTTGTCCCTCTGGCCCCGCCGGCTCCTGACCGGCCCTTGCCTATCCTGGCGGCCACATGAACGCCCTGCTCCCTCGCTGTTTCCTGAGAACCAAGCAGGGGAGGCCCCAGGCCCCCGCACACCTGCTTCTCCCACTACAAAGGTATCCCTCGGGCTGCAGGCCTCCCCTGTCCTGTAGGGGACTGGTGTAGGGGTGGCGAGGACATCACCTCCAGAAACTGACAGCAGAGGGGAGACGCTCCTCTCCAGGGGTGAGACGCCCTCCTGTGTCCTGCTTCTGACCTTAGCAGCCACGTTCTTCCCCAGGGGCCCCCAAAGCCATGGGCCCTGGAGGCGGACGGCACTGGCCTCCCCAGACCCCGGCGCGGCTCCGCACTGCCCTGGGAGACGGCACGCCCAGGTTCACAGGGAAACGCCCATCCCCGCGGCTGCCACGGGACGCACACGCGTGCACACGTGACAGAGAGGCTGTGGCCTGGGGGCACCTGTGATGAATGAGGCCCCAGAGCCAGGGGGACAGGAGTGCCCAGCTGTCAGGGTGGCAGCCCAGACCCTCGGCCCCGCGCGGACAGAGCTGGAACCGCGGCAGACGCTGCTCTTGCTCTCTTGGAAACACAGGACAGCCGGCGTCCCACGGTGGGTTTGTGAGACGGGCTGGGAGAGGCCCTCATCTCAGCGGCTTCCCAGAGGCAGAGGCCGTGAGCATGTCCCTCGCAGCCCTGCAGCTGACCTCAAGGCCGCACGGGGTGCCAGGCCCTCTCAGCCTCCCAGGCACCGTCCTGCATGGCAGTTCCCCGGCCCTGCAGGGTCAAGAGGTGCCCGTGGGAGCAGGGAGATGCAGAGGCCCAGCCGGGGGCCCCGTCTCAGGGGGACCCCTAGGGACCAGAAGTGGGGGCTCTTCAAAGCACCCGTGGCTCTCGTGAGTCACCTGCTCACGAGAGCCTCACGAGCCTGGGCTCCTCCCGGTGCCTCCGTGGCAGCAGCCCACGTGCGAGGACTGTGTCCCAGCAAAGCAGTCACGCACGAGGCCCCGGCAGAGGCAGGGGCCACGCCAGCACTGCAGGGAGTGGCCATGGGTCCACACGTTGTTGGGGAAGGTGTCTGGGCCTCATCTCCAAATAGCCCCGTGTGGGGGCAGCCACGCCGTCGGCTGCGTGGTCACACGTGTCACTCACTGCATGTGGCATGCTTGAAACCCTCCCGAAAGCGATTTCCTCAGCCCATGGTCCGTCTGACCATGAGGTCATGCTGTCCCCCTGCAAGGTGACCCATCACTCCTCTCGGCGACCACATGTCACTTAAGGTTTCAAAATGATGTTTCTCGGGGTGCCTGGGTGGCGCAGTCGTTAAGCGTCTGCCTTCGGCTCAGGGCGTGATCCCAGGGTCCTGAGATCGAGCCCCACATCGGGCTCCTCTGCTAGGAGCCTGCTTCTTCCTCTCCCACTCCCCCTGCTTGTGTTCCCTCCCTCGCTGGCTGTCTCTCTCTCTGTCAAATAAATACATAAAATCTTTAAAAAAATGATATTTCTTATCTTTGCAAAGATAACGGAGGCGTGTGTCTGGTGCCTGAGGTGCGAGCGCTTCTGTGAAATTTAGGAACATGTCTAGGACATGAGATGGACCCGCTGCCCCGCACCACAGGCCATGTCCTTATTTTCGGTCAAACAGAAGGCCCGAGCGTTGCCTTCTTGTCAGAACAAACGGACTTCGCGGGGCTGCCCAGGCGCTCTGCAGAGGACTCCAAAAACACAGATCTCAAAGACGCTTTGGGATCGAAAGCAAAAATTAACCTAAATGTGTCAAATGCAGCACGTCATGCCTCCTATCACAACCGTCCTTGAGGACGGACACAGAAAACAGTGGTTCTGACGTCAAGAAAGAACTTCACACGAGATGCACCCGTGGTCGTGGCCCCGCTCAGAGCAGAGGCAGGTGGCATCAGCTGCACGCAACCCGGCGTCCTCTCGCCGCAGACAGGACCTCAGAGCGCGAGGCTGACACCCAGTTACTCTCCCGCAGCAGCACTGCGCACAGTCACTGAGGTCAGACAAACCCAACCCGCGGTGGCAGGCGCCACCCTGCAGCTCCGCGGAGACAAGACCCCGTCCTGGACGACGCAGAGAGCACTGGGGTGTGCACCAGGTGTCCAGTCTCCCCTCCCGGAAGCTGCCCCAGCCCAGGGAGCGCTGTGGCCCGATCAGCCACACTATCTTCCCCAGTGGTCATCCGCCCTCTCTTATTTCCAAATCACCACCCACCCTGCCTGATTCAGGGGGGTGGGCCTTCTTTCAGGGAGTACAGAACTTTTGTGACACAATCAGGAGCCAAACATAAAATGAAATCAACCTACGGGAAGCAACACTCTGACTTAAATTCATACTAAAGTGTAAATGACTCACACTGACTCCTCTAAGCCCAGCTGACGAAGTCTGGGCTTCTTTCCGTTACAGCCTTCGAGGGCCTCCTATGTTTGGCCCTGCCTCCCCCTCTGTTCTTTGCTCCCCTCTTTGCGCTGAACTGCCCCCACTTCCTGTCCCCCCCACTTTGCTTTTGCTCCTGCCGTGCACCCCCAGCCGCTCCAGGCTGGACCGGGCACCTCCTCTGTTCCCATCTGCTGCGCTGCTGTCCTGCCACGTGTCCCCTCCTGGGTATCACCGCCTTGTGCGCCTCTGTCTCCCCCAGCGCACTGGTTCCGCTCCCGGCCCTCTGCCACGTCTCCAGCGCTGGGCACATGGCTGGCTCTCAGTAAATGTTCGTGATGGGAAGAAGGGAGGCAGGGAGGCTGGGAGGCCCAGGGCCAGACGCTGTCGGAGGCCTCGGGAAGAGTAACGGCAGTTAGCACACATCAGAAACCGCGGTGGGTCCTTGCTCTGGCTGAGGACCCAAACTGTGTCACTGTCCCCGAATTGTGTGAGGAGGGCGTGGGTGGTGAGCCAGCGCACGTGTCGCCGTGAAGGGACGGCGCCTGGGCCCTCGGTGTGAGCAGCGTCTGGACGGCCGGGCCTGTGGTCGAGAGGCCTCAGATCCCTTCCCCTCCCAGCTCTTGGCAGGTCGGCACGGCAGGCCTCTCCACTGGGATGTATTTGCATCCACTTTGGAACAAATGGATTTCTTCCATATTTATATCATAGAATAAACAGAGATTTTCCTGATCAAAGACCGCCCGAGGCCTGGAGATGGTTACCAGGAGTGTTTTCCCAACTGAGATCATGCCATGCATTCAGGAGGCCGGCCCAGGCCGTGCCCAGCACACGTTCCAGCACGGACCATCGGCATACTCTGGAAGGGAACAGAACTTCACACCCTTTGGGGCAGGGGGCTCCCCGCGTGAAGGACTAATCCAGAGCCCAGCTGGTGGGAGTCCGAGCTAACATCCCCCCCCCGGGGCCGCACGTAGGGCCCCCAGCCACCGAGCCGTAGTTTCAGCTGTGTAACGTGGACAAGTGCGGGGAATGCTGGCTGGCATGTGGCAAGCACTCAGTAAGCAGGAGACGCTCTCAAGATCCCGCAAACTAAAGACTGGCTTCCGACACTCCCCCTGAACCGCGTGCGCTCAGCAGGGCTCCATGTGCTTTCCCACCATGTCCCCTTGGGGTCCTGGGTCAGCCTGTGGGGGAGGCTGGGCTGCCAGCATGCCTGACAGGACCCCGATGGCCAAGGCAGGGGATAGGAGGGGACAGGCCCATGGCCCGCGGCCCAACGACATCCCTCAGCCTCGACGGGAGCGGTCCCCCCATGCCCCGCCTCCCCCAGCCCCTGGGGCTCAGGTGGCTGACCCTTCCCCCACCCCCCAGACGCCATTTCTATTTCTTTTTCTGGAACTGTCTCTTCTGGTACGCGGCCCACTAGGGGTCGTGTCCCTGTCACCTACAGAAGACCTGCCCCGAAGATGCGGCTCTGTGAGCTTCCCGCTGCAGCCGCGACGACGGAGCACAACTCCCTGGGTTCACACCACACGACGGGCTCTCCCGCAGTCCGGAGGGCTGGTGGCCGACAGGGCGTCTCACGGGGCTACGATCCAGATGTGGGCTCCTGCTGGAGGCTCCTGCCAGTCGGCTTCTAGAACAGCGCCTGAACTCTGGGGCTCCTGGCCCCGCGACAGCCTCACGGCTGCTTCTGTCATCACGTCCTTCCGCCCCCTATGACAAGGGCCTTGTGATGATGCAAGGTCCCCCCACCCCCCGCGAGCCCAGGGCCACGTCCCACCTCAGTGACATCCGTCCAGGCGCCGGGGCTCAGACGTCTGTGGGTGACGCACGCCCACCGGGGGATTCCTCCCCATCCGACGCCTGCCTGCCGGCCTGGGTCCCAACGCCGTGTCTTACATGCCACCAAACACGTCTGTCTTGTCCTTCATGGGTTTAGAACTTGGGGGAGGGAGGCTTTTCCTACGCCAGCATGATGAAAATGCTTTACTTTTCTTCCGACACGTGTTTGTTTTGATGTTTAGCTGTTTAATCCATGCAGAATCTACCTGTGCGTGAGCGAGGGCTCTGAGCTGTCCACTTCCCAGGCGTGGGTTCAGCATGCCAACACCTTAGAATGATCCTTCCCTCGGAAATGGTACCGATTTCCCGAATTAAACTCTCCACTCACGTTTTACAATCCCCTCACTGTTTCTGGGCCACACTCCTGCATTAGCCTAGATTTAGGGCCGATTCTGAGGCGGGAGAGCAAGGCCCGGACTTCCCCCAGGTTCTCGAACACTGTCTCCCAGGCTGTGTGTCCATCTGCGCCCCCAGCGCCACACCGGCCCTCCCCACGCGGTCCTGCTTCTCTCCTCCGTGCTGGGGCTCCTAGACCCGCTGTCTAGCCGGCCACGCTCGCGCCCACACTGGTAGGGTTTCGGGGGGGCATATCCAGCGAGTTTTCTATTTCAACAGACGCGTCTCTCATGTAATAAGCTCCCCCTTCCATTTCAAACAAGTTTCCCTGGTCTTCCATCCTGACCCTCCATTAAAATTTCCTAATTTGGAATAAACACATCTACTCCATTCTGTTGTATTTTTTCTAGTTGACAGACGGTGGATTCTCAGTCAGTTGATGATTCGTCACGAAAGTTCACTTCTCAGCATGGCTTTCCACGGCGTGCCCTCTGGGGTAGGGCTGGTTTTCTCTGGGAGCGCCCCGGGCCCCTGAGATCAAGGAAACGTGTTTGCGTCTCCAGCTCCGTGGGTTCTGGCCTGTTTTCTGTGAATTCTTGTCTTTGTGACTCTGTGCCACGCGACGGTACCGATGGAGTCGGCAGGCCCACGGGGAGCGAAGGTCTGAGTTTACTTCCTGTGCCTCCACTCACGTCCCTGGACAGGAAGCAAGTTCCCCAGGTCAAGGGGCAAAGTGGAGGAGACACCTCACGGGGCCGCGGCCTGGGGATTCCAAGCATGACGGGAAGGTTCCACCATAGCTCCCCACGACGGCCTCTGTTGTGGGCACCTGTAGCTGTCCGCCTGTGGATGCGAGGACGGCTCTTACCCTGGCCTCCTCCTCTCCCCAGCGGCTGGCACAGCACCAGGTTTATGTGGGCTCCTCACTCAGATACACGTATCCCAATCCCGCGACAGACGTCCGAGCACACCAAGAATCATGTGATGTTAATACCACGTAAGCCTCTCAGTCAGGGACGTGGCAGACTCCGGGGCGGGCTAGCTGGGTGGCCGCCTGGGCACCCGCTCCTAGAGGCAGTCGGGCTGGTCACGTGGGCCTCCGCGGCCCGGGGAAGTTGCGAGCGGGTGCAGACCGGTCGCTGCAGCGGCACCGCGCTGTGTCTGCCAGGCTTATCTGCGATCGACCGCACAGCAGGGCGCTCTGCCAGGAAGCCACCATTTCTTTATCCGTGTTTTCAAACCTTTGTTATGAAACCCAGGGTGTTGTGTGGTTGGGGGAGCCTGCCAGATAAAACTGATGAGAAAATACCAATGAGAATGTCGGGTTTTTTCCGGAACATCCACTCTGCTTCTGCCAGAGGAAGCAACTAGAACGCAGATTTGTTTCCCCGTGGGGAGGAGACCCCTCTCCTGGACAGACCTCTGTGGCTGTCCCCAAGAGCGGGCCCCTCGGCCTCTGGTCCCATGACCAGCCATCATTGTCCCCTTTGCAGGTGGAGAAACTGAGGTCGGGGGAGAGCTAGCCCGAGGCCACGCAGCTAATGGGTGTCCACGGGGGTCTTTGTGCAACAGCGAAGCACTTGCCAGCGCTGGATGCTCTCCTGCCGTGTTTCTAGCAATAGCCTGACCGGCCTCAAACCCTTCCCGACAGACGGCATCCGAGTGAGCTGGAGGCCCAGACCTTGCAAGACAACGAGGTGGGTGGACAGCACGTGCCGGAGGTCAGGGTGGCGTCAAGGAGGGAGGTGGGGACACCTCAGTGGGGCCCCATCCTGAGGATCGCTCACCACCCAGGCCAGCTGCCTGACCCCTGACTGCGGTTCCCATCCCCCCACCGCCGTCGGAGGAACACAGAAGACACGCGAGCAGCTACGGATCCTGACTGACCACCGATGACAGGCGTGTCCTGAGTGGCCATCAGAGTCCCACAGGGGACCTGCCCTGGTGTAGGGGACACACAGGCTGGAAGAGTTACTTGGCTATCTGTCCAAATCTCACATGGGCTTGATCCTGATTCTGTGATCCCCCTTCTAGGAACTTACCCTAAGATTTAAGGGACATTTACATGAGGGTGGACAAAGAGAGATGCTCACTGCAACGGGGTTTGTAGTAGGACCCACAAATCACAGATGTACCCCCCCTTCACTCCTGGGCCCCGGCCCCAGAAAGTGCCTGGACCAGGGTGGGCAGGTCTGCCTCCCTCCATGTCTGCTGAAAGAATGGGGACATAAAACGGGGGAGCCTCTTATCGGAACCCACCTTGGGGCGCCTGCTGCACCCCGTGGCTCCCAGGCTCCCCCTGCTCAGGGCCGCCGGGCAGGCTCCCAAGTCTCCCAGAGAATCCTGGGCTTACAGCTGGATGATCACTTGTCAAGGACACTTATCAAATTTCCATTCCAGACGTTTCCACTTTGTCCCGAAACTCAGACCCACCCCTGCAAGATAAACACTTGTCACCACGGACAACATCCAGCACAATGAGATGCAGATGCTTTACACAGTCCCCAAAATATTTTGATATGTAGCGACTGTGCGGGATCCGGCACCGACCCCACAGACGCATCTGTGACACCGGACAGCCACGTCCGAGGTGGCGCTGGAAACCTACGAACACCAGCTACGGAAACGTCATGTGGCTCGGCGTGCCGCAAGGCTTCGGCCGACCGGAGCCACCCAAGGGCCGCGCATCCCAGCCGAGACTGTTTGACCACGGAACGGAGCCGTGGTCAAGCCAACACTCAACAGGTCTGTTCTTTGGCTCCTTCCTACAGTCAAAAGAGATGGGGTGGAGGAGGGAGGTGTAGGGATTTCCTGTGGCTCCTGCAACAGATGACCACGAACTGCTTCCGTGGCCAGAAGCAACATAGACGCATTCTCTCAGTCAGGAGGACAGCGGGCCTCGCGGAGTTGAAAGCAAGGTGTGGGAGGCTGGTTCCCGCTGGAGGCTCCAGGGAGGGGCTGTTTTCTCACCTCTTCCAGGGTCCAGAGGTCACGGCTCCCAGACCCTCCCTCATGTCATAGCCAGCCACACACTGCATCTTCTCTCCAGGGAGGACACCGGGCCCACCTGGATCATCCACGACCCCCTCACCATCTCCAGGTCCTTAATCACACAAAGATCCTCAGGCCACGTGAGGCCACACAGCCACGGATTCTGGGGGCCAGCACGTGGACATCTTTGGGGAGCCGTCATTCGTCCAACCACAGGAACGAGACCTCCAAGCCAGGCCATCAGAGGGACCGGCGCACACGCATGGCTCCCTCGGAGCTCCGCAAACCGAGCTGGGCAGACGCTGGTCTTGTGCCCCTCGATGGGCAGCGTGCGGCGGCAGCCAGCCTGTGTTTGGAGTGGCCACGTCAGCCGTGGGCCCCATGAGGGAATGATTGAGGAGGCGGGAGCTGCAGTTCCTCCCCAAGGTCAGGGTGCGCGAGGATGGGGAGACCCTGGGCCTGTGCACCCTCCCAGCTCTGAGTGAGAGCGGGTGGCGGGCGGCAGGCCCTGTGCCATTGCCACAGGGGAGCGCGAGCCAGCTGAAGTCATCGCAAGGCCGGGCTCGGAGGGTAATTTCCAAAACATGTGGCCGGGAGTGACTATGAAGCTTCGGGACTCCAGGCCGTGATGCAAAACAGATGGAGAGGCCGGGGTGTCCTCCCACACTGACGGCCCCCGCGGGGCGGAGAGCGAGCGCCACTGTCCTCAGCTCCCCTGAAGACAGAGGGAGGGGCAGCACACAGCGCCCTGCCCGGCCCAGGGCCCCCGGTCATTCCCACGAGGTCACCAGGATCGATCCTGACCCCGAGTGTGTCTGGGGGTGAATGGGCTCCTGCCATCAGCAGTGGACGGGACAACGGCCAGGCCCCTGTCCCCCCAGCGAACACGTTTGCACAGACACACGGGCACTGGCCCACCCGGCCTCCTCAGTTTGCACAACGCCCGAGCAGAGGGGCCTCTGATGTGTGTTTGGAATTGTGCAAACGTGAACTCACACTTCTGTCCTTGCCTAGGAGTGAGAAGGCCCAGGGAGGGGCGGCCGGGAAGGACCCTTGTGCAGGAAGGGCAAGCGAGTGGTACAGACCCCTCTGTCCCGTCTGGACGGCTCACTGCTCAGATGACGCTCCAAGTCTTTGTTCTGTTTGCCTTCTTTTGCTCTGTTTTCCATTTTTCAACAGTCTCTGGCTGAGAACAGCGGTCAGTGGGGTATGAGTGTGCATTAAGCTCTCCCTTTACGAGAAGACAGAACTCGGGGCAGCCCTGGCGGAGCCCCCAGCACAGCCCGCAGCCACGCCCCCCGGCTCCCCACGCCGGCCGTCTGAGCACAATGTGAATCTGTCCGTGTGAAATTTCATCCGCCAGAAACACGGGGAGGACAGGCCGCACCCCGAGCTTGAGAACCAGCCTCCCGTCGGCACCGCCAGCCCCCGCAAGGGCCACCCCCTGGCCCGCATGCCCCGCATGAGTCGCGGGCTGTGTTGAGTGCGGTGCTGATGCGTTTGACCCCTGAATGCATGAAAAGCTGGGCGGCTGTCCTACCAGGCTCCCCCACGAGGCCTGCGTTTATGCCGTGGGATCCCGCACGGCGGAGTGATTTTCAGGAACACATCTGTCACGTTACAGAACTACCCATGACTCATGTGATGTGTGAGTTTTCCACAGAACAGCATTGGCTACAGTGAGGCCCCCGGTGCTTCCCTCTATGGTCCCTGGAGACCCCAAGTGTCTCCTGGTGGCCCTGCTCCTGCGGGGGTGGGGGGCAGACCTGGCTCCCTCTCCCAGAGACACAGGCTGCCATCGGTGTGGTTCACTGCTTGGATTCTGTGTGACCGACAGGCAGGGGCTGGACTGCGGTGAGGTCTGCAGGGAATTGTCTCCAAACTACACGTTTACACAGTCCTTGTAAAAATCTGTTTAGGTCACCTGTGCGCCCAACGCGGGGCTCAGACTCACAACCCCGAGACCAGGAGTTGCAGCTCCGCCCACGGAGCCAGCCGGGCGCCCCCACACAGTGCTTTGAATCCAGACGGAAAGAAAGCTACAAAAACCTCTTCCTGCCACACGACCGGGTTTTCATGACAAAGAGGAATTCAGCCCCAAACTGGCCACTTCCTCAAACCAAAGGCCTTGAGGATCCCCCCAGAGTGACCTCCACGGCTGGTTAGGGAATTCCGTCAACTGAACAAGAATCATTCACCACTGAGTCCTGGGCACACCGGCCACCAAGCCAGAGCTGGACAAGGGCCACACTCAGGAGCTTGCTTGGGCTCCCATCCGACAGGTCATCCACGTGCCAAGTACAGAGCGGAGGGGGCACTGGCGCCCGTGGCACCCCAGGAGGAGCACGGGCAGCAGCCGTGTCATCGGCCCCGCCGCCAGGCCCTCCGGGCAGCTGTGCGACAAGCTTCACCACGGGAGACCCTCACTGTAAGATGGGACCGACAGCCCAGAGAGGGTTAGCGCCCGCGCGAGTTTGCACAGAGCGGGCAGCAGGGCTGCAGTCTGACCGGGGTTTCTCTCACCCGGACGCGTTGGGCATTTCACGCTCTACTGGCACATTACGGATGATTTCCATTACCTCCTTCCACTTACGGTCAACCATCAGGCCAGAGTTACAGCCCGGCACCATCCTTAGAAGTGGGTCTATCTCACGGTGCAAGATCCCCGGGAGGCTGAAGGTTTGCTCCGTGCTTTGCCTTGAACGAGGCGTGAGCTTTTCCGGAATAGCTGGTGATGCCTGGCTCCCGTCCCCGCTGTTTGCCCGTCCGGTGTTTTCCGGTGGCGCAGGTGGGCCTAGGGCTCAGTCGGGATCGAATCACAGGGAGGAAGCCGCAGAGACCTTCAAACTCCTCCCTGGCAGCCCTGGGAGTCCTCTCCCCACGGTCTGCATGCCCCCCGGGGCAGGTGAGCAGCTGCCCAGAGCAAACACGTGCATCAGGGTGGACGGAGATCGTGCCAGGAGGAAGCAGCACGTGTCTGGCGGAGGCGTTTAAAAATCATCTCTGGTCTCCCATGTGGGTGCAGCCCCTGTGAACACCACGATCCCGAGGTTGGCGGGAGAAAACGGCCGGTCATTTCGGGGGGAGACCCGCTTCAAGCAAGGAAGTCCTCCTCAGCGCAGTTCTGCTTGTTGCCGCATCTGAGCGTAGAATCCACGTCACACGGAGACCCAACCCACCCGCGGCCTGAATGCATCTGGTGAGTCCAGCGCGCATGGCGGTCACCTCGGGGGACACTCGGTCCTCCCCACCCCGTGCACGATCGCCGCTGTGTCCAGATACCCGCACGGCTTATCTGTAAGCACGACAGATGCACCGAAAGCAAACTTGCCGTCGCAGATGCAAATGACATCGTCAGAGTCAAGTGAGTCCGCGGAAAGTAACCCTACTAATACAAGCTGTGTGGACGGATGGTGCTGCTGAATCAGCGAGTCCATCTCTGAAGTCCACCAGACGCTGAACAAGAAAGTCACTCTGAATCAGTCACTCAGAAGTAAAGGAGGAGAGGTTTTCTCACTCGCCTTACTCTGACCCCAGAACCAGACAACGTCCCGTGAAAACAAGACCAGAACCTCTCATAAGCACAGACACAAACTTCCCAACAACGTGTGAGCACGACTCCAGCAGCGTGTGAAAATGGCAGTACGCCGTTACCAAGTAGGGGTTCCTCCTAGCAAGGAAACCAGTCAGAATCACTCACCACACAAATGGAAAACAGGAGACAAATTATGAGATCCTGTCAAGAGGTCCGGTGAAAGCTTCTGACAAAACGGAGCATCCAATTGTGACAAAAACTCTGAGCAAGTCTGGGAGAGAAGAAAACCCACTGATCAGTTGGAGGCGCCCGTGTGATCTCTGGAGCTCATGCCATCCTCGGTGCCGAGATGGTGCACGTCCCCCAACGACGAGGCACAGGGCTGATGTCTGCTCTCCTCACTTTCAGGTTACGATGTGCTGGGGTCTCAGCCGCTGTAAAAACAGACCTTACGAACCTGTACTCACAAACAATGGGAACGCTTACCTAGATAATCCTAAGGAATTACATGAAAAAAAAAAAAGTAAGCAGGTCTCAGGATAAAGGTCAGTATCAACAATCATTTGTATCTCTCTGGATATGCACAAGCGACTGGAAATTGAGAAAAAATTTAAATATCGTGTACAGCTGAATCATAAAATGCTTAGGGATAAATTCGACAAAGTAAATGTCAAGCCCGGCGATGGAAACCACAGCACAACACGGACAGAGATGGCAGGACACGTAAGGGAACTCTGCATGGGAATCGGAGCAGGGAACGGAGTGAGACGTGGCTCCTCCCAGGCCGGTCAACAGATTCAAGCACAAGCAGGTTGTTTTTGTGGGAATCGAAAGGCCAGTTCTAAAATTCATACAGCAACACAAAGGATCTGTCATAGCCGAAGGTTTTTTTTTTTTTAAGGTTTTATTTATTTATTTGAGAGAGAGAGAGAGTACGAGCAGGGGGAGCAGCAGAGGGAGAGGGAGAAGCAGCTCCCTGCTGAGCTGGGAGCCCGACATGGGACTCGATCCCAGGACCCCGGGATCATGACCTGAGCCGAAGGCAGACGCTTCACGGACTGAGCTGCCCAGACATCCCACCAAAGTTATTTTGAAAAAGAAGACATGTATTTAAAGCTACGATAATCAAGGCAGACGGCATTAGTATAAAGACAGACGCACAGATCAGAGGACGACAGTCAGGAACAGACCCACAGGCAAATGGCCAATTAATTCTCAACCAGGGGCCACAAGAATTCTGTGGGGAAAAAACACTCTTTTTAACAAACAGTAGGGACACAACTGCATGTCCATATGAAGAAAATACGAGTGTCAACCCCTACGTTGGAGCAGACGCAACGCTTATCCTGAAACGGAGCAGAGATCTACGCAGAAGAGCTTAATCTATAAAACTTCTGGAAGAAAACACTACCAAAATTACTCATGACCTTAGGATGGACACACCGTTCTTGGAGAGGACACAAAAAGCATGAGCTATAAAAAATTGATAAATCGCACATCATAAACTTCTGTTCTTCAAAAGACACTTTTAAGAAAATGAAGAAGCCACAGACGCGGAGAAAATATTCACCGAAGACATATTTCTTGGAGGACATGTGTCCAGACTGTATTTAAAAGCTCCCAAAACTCAGTAACAAGTACAAATACCCCAATAAAAAGGGAGTA
The DNA here is from genome assembly GCF_023065955.2 of Ursus arctos. Taxonomy (NCBI): domain Eukaryota; kingdom Metazoa; phylum Chordata; class Mammalia; order Carnivora; family Ursidae; genus Ursus; species Ursus arctos. Next base: position 1,632,161 of record NW_026622863.1, read on the forward strand.
AAGGATTGAAGCAGACACTTCCTTGAAGACTGCAGACAAGCACAGAGGGGCTCAAAATCGTGAGGCACGAGGAAGATGAGAACTGAACCGCAGGACGAGGCCAATACACACCTAGCAGAATGGCTACAAGAGCGTTCCAACAACTGACAGTTCCAGGTGCCGGCGAGAGCGTCGGGCAGCCGGCAGCACCAGGGCCGGGCAGGGTGGCGGAGGCCCAACCAGGGAGCCCTGCAAATGGGCGCCCCCCGAAAGTCCGCCCCGAGGTGCCCACCCTCGTCCCCGACATCGGCAGCCCCTGTACGTCAGCGGCCGGGATGCACAAGGGAGCGGCCACGTCGGAGAAAAGCTGGGCAGCTGCTCACAGAGCTGAGCATGCGCTGACCGTAACACCCGGCCGCCCCCTCCCAGCTATTTCCCCGGGGGAGGTGAGGGCGCACGTCCATACAGACTTGTACGTGCGCGCCCACGGCTTTGTCCCTAACAGCCCCACGCGGGAAATGACTCGCACACCCATGCACGGGGGTCGCACACACTCTGGTACACCCAAGCAACGGAACGCTGCTACCCGTAAAAAGGAGTCTCTCATCCACAGCACTGTTGGGTAAATCTCGGTAACAGGACGCTGAAAGCACAGAGAACAGACGTGCTGGAGGATTCCGTTTAGATGACAGTCTAGAAACAGCGTCGAACCTGGGTGAGGGGAAGCAGGTAAAGCGGGGTGACAGTCCGGGTGACGGAGACGATGTGAACACGCTGCTGTTGGTTACACACGTGCGTAAACTTGTCCAGACTCATCAACACGCAAAATGCAAGTGATGAAAAAGTATTTTACACGAGAAAAATATAAATAAGACGGTTAGAATTGGAAAAGACACAAGGACACCTTGAAGGCACCCCTCCCCGGCCAACGACGGCACCTTCGAGTGTCAAAGACACAGTGACCGCGCGCGAGAGAGGCACGCAAATCCGCGACCAAACCCTCGCGCTCAGATCAGACTAACGGTGCGCCTGGCTTTTCGGAGCTTGCTGCTCTCCAGGATGAAGGCCTGGTTTCCCCTCCCCACCTTACTTACCGTTTACTAGGCCCAAACGGGACCCCGTACGAGCTAGGCGAGTCCTTCTCTGTACGGAAGTACAGCTGAGCAACACAGAAGGACGGACGGGCTCAGACAGACATCGGCGTGCGAGCCCCAAGGCCACCTCGGATGCCACTCAGAGGTCAGCGGGGCCTTCGCGAGGGATGTGGCCAACGACGTCCCAGCCCGCCGTTCAATCCAGCCTGGGCTTGGCCTCCAGTACTCAGGTAGCAGGGGCGTGGTGGGCGCGGGGGTCGCAGGGGTCACGTGAGGGGGGCTGACAACGGCACAGCGGGGCCCTCGGGCTGGTGGTCCTACGTCTGTGCAGCTCTGAAAACGGGAGGCACATCGCTTTGAGGGGGTGGAAGAGACCCGCCATCTCTTTACGCATTTTAACTCCAGTGGCCGGTGGACTGAGGAAGGAGAGGAGTGTTCTCATGAAACAAACCCTGAATTCTGAAGAGTGACCTTGCCCCAGACAGGGACCGCGTGTTAATATTCACATCCCCACATCAGAACCGTGAAATGTGGCCTTGCCAGGTAGGGCTCAGGAAGGCAACAGACGAAAGTCACCAGAGTAAAAGAGATATGCTTAACCGTTTGTGGGATCTCACGTCCTGGCTCTCGCGCAGGCCCACGTCCAGGCTGAAAATACAAGCCGCATCGTCATCTTCCGGCTGGACGCTCAGAGCCGTGGGACTGAAGTTGAATTCCTCTCAAGGACGATGTCATGTCTCTGATCGCGTCATTCTGAATGTCTGGCGCATTCGCCCACCCAATGGCCATAATCAATAGTTTGAAATTTTCAGCCCGTGCAATGGTTTCGCTGCATCAGTTAGCTTCTACCTTCGGTGTGACTTTGGATAAATCTCTTAAACTGTCTTTTTTTTTTTTTCAAGTGTCTGCAGTAGGGTTAACCTCTTGGAGGGTCTTCACCAGCTTCGGGGTCAGAGGAAGGCAGGCACAGACCCCACAGCCATGCATTCACGTACCATTGAGGGAGGAAGAAGGGGTGAGACCTCGTGCACTGTGGGATGGACGAGTCATTTCCAGAGTCTCTGTGGCTGAGGTCCAAGAAAGACACCCCCCCGAAACTCCAGCCTCAGCGAGACGCTTCGGCATGGCTTTCCCGCTGCTCTGGGCCACACTCCTCCCCTCCAGAACCAGTTCCAGGCGCCGCGCACTGGCATCTGCCTTCCAAGTGCCTCCCGTCCCCATTTTCCGGCAGCATTCTGTGCCTTCTGCCCGCTGAGAGCCAACTTGGAGAGGGAGCATGGGAACCGCGTGTCCTTGCCCGCGCGGCCCACCCTGGGCCAGTGGTGACTCATGGCTTCGGGGTGGGGACGCAAGCACCGCGAGCCCAGCTGGGTGCTGGCGGACGGAGGGCGGCGCCTCTCCGGGCCGGGGCTCTCTTTCCCGCCTCTGCTCAGCCGCCAGCTTTGCGGCTCAGGCCGCTGTTGAGCAGTTTGCAGACTGAGGACGCGGGCCTCCAGCCCCCGCTGCGGGCCCTGAGTTTTCAGGTGCTGGTAATAAAGGTCCGACCACGTCCCCCAGCTGCCTGTGGTTCTGGGGAGAGCCACCTCACTTCCTTTCCCAGCCCTGCAGCTCATAATGCCTCCCTAAAGGGCCCGATGACGTCACCATGTGAAATGAAAACAAAGCTTCCAGGCACAGATTAATTTCCCATCTGCCATTTCTGTAACATGCACCAAGCAGGAGGGCCCGTGACCTCCTTCGCGACCTGGAGCGAGCGAGCAAGCACTCCAAGGCAACGCCACCGTGGGCCAGCGCGGGCTCCGTAGAAGATGGTTCAGTCCTTGCAAACAACCTGGGCCCACAGACGCTCTCTGGAACCAGGGGAGGGTGGACAGCGGGGGGCGCTGCTTCCCCACCTGCCGTGGGCACGTCCGCCCGCGTGAAAGCCTCTCTGCCCAGACTCCCACGCGGGTGGGTGCCCGGCAGATCCTGCCCCTCGTCGCCATGCGCTCCCCCACCCAGGGCAAATGCTTCACCCCCTGCCCTCCCAGAAGAGCGGGCTTTCCACGCCACGGGGAGGGGTTTGGTGGAACAGGCTGACTCCCACCTGGAGAGCTGTCCACGCAGAGCTCAGAACGAGCCCCAGATGTCCGTCCTCTGCACTCACGGGCGAGCCGTCCTCCCTAACTCACACTCACGCAGACATCGTCCTAACAACCTCAGACCGGGGTGTTTTTCAAACTGCTCCCCACGTCCCGGGAGAGCGGGGAAGCAGCAGGAGGTGGTCTGGCGTCAGCCCTCACAGGTGGACGGCCGCCTAGCCCAACACGGTTTCTGGTGCCCGAGTCTCCGTCTTCTCGATCCTCCGTCCATGGAAACTACATCCGAGCCGGCGGCCTGTGCCCCGTAGCGGGCGTGACTCTGACTCCTCGTAAGGATCCAGGGGCTCTGCTGAACCCTTGGGTGCTCGGAGCAATTGGATTGGAAGGGGGGTCGTTCCTGTGACAGACACCCACCAGTGGGAAGTGTGCTGCAGGCTGCTGAGCGCATGGCCAGGGGTCACGGCCAAACCACGAGCTGACGAGAAGCCACAGCCTGAGCAGCCACGGCCGGGGTCCCCAGACGTGCACGCACCTCACGTGGACCAGTTTCCACCAAGCCACCCCAGGACAGGGGAAATGTCACCGCCGCTCAGCAGAGTAACACGTATCAGGAAAACTCGCAAAACATGTTGAAATGGGCAAAAAAAGGAAATGGCGACCAAGTGTGCGGCATGGCGCTCTGTCTTTCCGTCTGGGAGCAGCATTACAAGCTACAGGACAGGGGAACCGGAACGTGCAGCTGGCTCCCGTCCGCCGAGCGGCCGCTGCGCAGGGTCTGCGCCCACAGGCCGACCTCGTGTCTCTCTGCCCACGGCGTTCCTGACAGCCTGCGTGGGGGGCTCTGGAATCGCCTTTGGAATGCTGGCCGCGGATTCTCTCCTTAGTTGTTGGGCGACACAGAAGCTTTGACATCAGAACGTTCTTTCAAACAGGCTCCTTGTCCATCACAGTCACTCGGGTAGCAACTAAGGCACGGTGGGGACCTGTGCCCAGGTCAGCCCGCTCTACCCCAGCAGAGAGGACAGTGAGCCTCTCGGCGCATCGTGAGGTCCCGAACATCTCGTCTATCCGACCTCCGCGCTGCAGGTGAGGAAGCGGGAGTTCTGCTCACGTGGGACTAGGGAGACAAGCGACCAAACTAGCAGACGCCGCTCCTAATCCCAACATGGGCCCCTCGGCAGGCACCTCCCTGCTGAATGCACGACACCGCGGTCCTGCTCTGTGGCAGCAGGCCGTGCTGGGAACAAAGGCCCCCAAGTGCCACCAAGCATTTTAGGAGAAACTACCCCCTTCGAAAGCTCTAGGGCAACTTTTCAATATAGGGATGCAGGTGGGGAACTAACCATCCAGCCACAGAAGAAAGAATTCTACGTGTGTGACTGTGAGAGGGAGGAAGGAGGAGAGGGAGGGTCAGAGAGACAAACCCCAAGTCCTGTCTGTCAAGGCCTTGGGCAGCTCTTTCTTCCCTCGATGGTTCCTGGCCTGCACCCCTGTGACAGCCCCACACTTGAGCGACTGCAAACACCCCCAGGGACAGGGGTTTAAATGCAGATCCCGGCGTCTGCCCACAGAGATTCCAGACCTGAAGGTCTTGGGGGCGCCCGGCAATCTGCATGCTCGATGGGCAGGCCCTGTGGTTTCTGAAACTGCTCTCACCCGGGGCTGGTTGGTCGGGGGCCCAAACGCGGTCTAGGACACGAAGGGCTCCATAAGAGGGGCCGCTGAGCTTGGAAGAGAAAACCGCATCTTCATTGTCACGAGCCTTTAGCTAAAACGGAGTGTCTCCTGCAAGTACAAATGTCGGCCCGAAGTGCAGGAGAGTCGGCATGCCCGGGACTCCATCCCCAGTGCAGCCGCGGCCGACGTCACAGATGTCCCACGTGTCCTGCCCTGCGCTGCGGGTACAGACTGGCCTCCTGATCTCTGTGGAGGCATGTCACTCGGCCTGATTTGCTTTTAGGGGGCGTCTGTCCCACAGCAGAGCTGGGCTCCTCTCTACGTCCAGGATTCCTGTTTTATCTTCCACGTCTAAAAACTTGACTCTGAGACGGGGTCCTCGGCACCATGATGGTTAGGAAGCCCTGATCGGAGGGGGAGCACCAGCAGCACTGCCCCACGTGGCCTGGACGTGGCCTGCACGTGGTCCAGGAAGTAGCCTTCTCAACAAGGAATGAAAATCCCCTCGAGGCCACATCTGGGTGCAGAATGCACTCAGCGGGCCTTCCAGGAGGTGGCTGACAGCGTGTGCAGGGCAGGCCCCCGTCCCCATACAAACGCAGCAGCACGGAGAGGCCACCTGAGGGAGAGCCACGCGCCGTGGGATCACTCTTCCTCGCATCTCAGTCGTGACGCTAGGGGGAGGCAGCCCGCAGGGACAAGAAGACCCACCCCGAAAACCTCCCTGCTACTCAGTGATAACAGAGCTCACCTCCGATCAGGCTGCAGAGAGCAAAGGAGTGCAGAGGGCCCCCCGCATGCCCACACAGCCTGTCGGAGCCTGTTGGGTCGGAGATGGGGGCCCAGAGAGGTTTAGGGGCTCACCCGAGGCCACACAGTAGGAAGTGTTGAAGCCAGGCCTCTTACCAGGTTCCGGGGCCCAAGTGGGCCGCTACCCTCTCCAGCAAGCGGCTTTCTGTCTGGCGGATACACCGCAGGGTGTGCACGTCTGGGCCCAGAGGCAGTTTCCTCCTCAGACATGTGCGCGCTCCAGGCACAGAGGGCTTCCCGAGGGCACGTGCCCTGGCTACCAAGGGACCCCACAGAGGCAAAGCTATTTCCCCAGGCCAGACCCAGCTGTCAGTCTCTTGACCGCCGGCTGCCCGAGGGGCTGTGCCTTCCCTGAGCCTCTGTGCTGAGGCCGCAGGGAGGTGCAGAGCGGAAAGCCTGGCTCAGGCCTAGAACCCTCAGGGCAGGAGCAAGCTGAGCCCGCTGAGAGCCCCTGCCGCGCCACGACAGGCAGGGACACAGCCTCTGTGCCACCAGCAGCGTGACCGTCCACGCTCCCGAGGCTAGAGAGACACCTTTTAGACCTAGTGACCTGGAAGGGGAGTGACAAAGGAGTTCTGGGGGTGGCAGCCATGCCAGCCCAGGCCCAGCGTGTCCCCCACTCTGCCACTCACTAGCTGAGTGACCTGGGGTAAGCGTCTTTACCTCTCTGTGCTTCACTTCCCCCTTCCGTCTTGGCACACAGCAGGTGCTCAATACATATCCACGGAGCCGACACTGAGTGTGCCCCGTTGATGGGAACACCAACTAATGTCACTACAGAGGCCCTACAACCTTCAAGACACACCCCCTCACGGTCCGTACTGACAACTTCAGAGGTTACTCATCCGTTAGCGAGACGCAGAGACACTGAGTCCCCAAGGGAGCCCGGCGGGGTCAAGACCTTCGCGGGAAAGTCCCACCTCTCCCGTCACTGCGGTCTGGGAAGGAACTTGGAGCGTGTGGCCTCCGTCTGAGCCTCAGAAGCCAGGCCTCCAGAGCCTTCCCATGACTCAGACACCAACTACTCACTGACCTCGGCCACCTCTCCAAGCTAAACAAGGATTAAAGAGACAAAATAAGACTTTGTGGCGCTATTCCTTGGTTTCCCCCCTTCTCTAAAACTTTTAATTGTAAAATAATGATGAATGCACCAAAAATTGAGCCAAAATGTGTCGGCTGAAATGTGTCGGAGGCCCTGTACGCCCTTTTCCTGCTCCTGTCCCTGCTTGTCCACATCTTGCACAATCGCAGAGTGACATCATCGCCACAGCAAACGCGGGAGCTTGGTGCAAGCCGCAGAGACGTGCACATTCCAGCAGCTCTCCGTGCACACGCGTGTGCCTGCGTGGGGGCCCGTGTGCGTGATCAGCTCTCTACGGAGCGAGTGTGCTCCTGGTTAATGCGAGCAGTGCTCCCTGCTGATGAAGGCCATCTGACTGTCTCCAGGTTTTTGCTGTTAGAAATACAGCTGCTACAAATATCTGTGTCCATTCTGTGTAAAGCATGCCTGCATTTCTCTGGAATAGACGCCCCAAGAGTGTAATTGCCGGGTGTGTGTTTAGTTTTAGAAGAAACTGTCAAACTGTCTTTTCGAGTGGCTGCACCGTTTTGCATTCCCACCGGCAATGAGAAACCGGGATCCTGCGTCTGCCCCTGCATTTGGTGTCACTACTTCACGGTGGCCATTCTGGTAGGCGCGTGGTGGGGTCTGGCTGTGGTTTTGATGGGACGTTCCCGGCAGACAGTGACGTTGAGCATGTCCTCGTGTCCCTACTTGCCACCTGCATCTCCTCTTTGGGGGAGTGTCTGTTCATGTCTTTTGCCCATTTTCTCATCGGGTTATTTGTTTTTTTGACTGTTGGGTGTGGGGAATTCTGTATATATTCCAGACCCCATTTGTCAGAGGTGTGGTTTGCAAATGTTTGCTTCCATTCTGTATCCTCTTAACAGAGTCTGTCAATAAACCAGAGATTCTTATTCTGATCAAGTCTGATTGATCCTTTGGTGGGCCGTGCTTTGAGTGTCAAGTCTAAGGCTTCTCTTGGCCCTCGATCCTGAACATTTTCTATGATTCTTCTTTCTAACGTTTTAAAGTTTTTCATTTTACATTTAATCCATGACCCACTCTGTGTTAATTTTTGGATAAGATATAAGGTCAGCTGGAGACTCACGTTCTGCCTCCGGGTGTCCAGCTGTTGAAAACGCTGTCCTCCCTCCATGGAACAGCTTTGGGCCTTTATTAAGAACGAGCTGGGGGCGCCTGGGTGGCACAGCGGTTAAGCGTCTGCCTTCGGCTCAGGGCGTGATCGTGGCGTTACGGGATCGAGCCCCCACATCAGGCTCCTCCGCTGGGAGCCTGCTTCTTCCTCTCCCACTCCCCCTGCTTGTGTTCCCTCTCTCGCTGGCTGTCTCTATCTCTGTCGAATAAATAAATAAAATCTTTAAAAAAAAAAAAAAAAGAACCAGCTGGTCATATCTGTGTGGTTCTATTTCTGGGTCTTTGATTCTGTCCCACTCATCTGTGCGTCTGTCCCTCCGGCGACACCACACGCTGACCTGCACACCATAGCTCAGGAGCGGTCAATATCAGGCATAGGGATTTCTCCAAATTTAGTCTACTTTTTCAACAATGTTCTATGATTCTGGGTTCTTCATCTTTCCATATAAAGTCTCTGTCTACAGAAACTCTTGCTGAATTTTATTTTCTCCTTTTTAAAAAACAAGCATCTAAAATGACGTGCATTCTTGTGGGCACTTCTGCAAGTTCCTAGGCAGGGTGCCTCCAAAGCTTCCAAACCTCTGTGCAGATGTGAACTTGATTTCCTTGGCCACCAGTGTTCACTACTTAGTAAGTGGCCTCCTGGGTGGTGCTCTCCCGGCGTCTCCTCCCTCCTCAAGCTGGCCCCTTCCCCCAGCACAATCACAAAACCTGAAGGGATCTCCCACAGCGCTGCTGGCTGGTCCTAAGGGGTTACACCCAGTGGACGAGATGGGTGGACAGGAAGAGCTATCAGTTAGGATCTGAGCAGACATCCAGAGGCAGGGAGTCCAGGGACAGTGAAGGGCCCCGGGGCCATCAGGGATGCAGCTCCTCTCTTTCCATCCCATCATCCTTAGTGTGTAGCTTCTGTCCTCATGCCACAAGATGGCTGCTGCTCCTCTGAGCATCACATCTGCATTCCAGACAGGAAGAAGGGAGAAGGACAAAAAGCAAATGGTGCTTGCAGGCTGAATCTGCCCCTGGAAGCCTCACCCAGTACATTCAACTGTCATCGCGTCAACACACACTGTCCTGCGACCAGCCCTACCAGCAAGGAAGCCACAAGAGTAACTGTAACCAAACCCATACAGACAAGTCAGGGTTCAAATGAGCAGGGGAAGGGATGGCGGGAGCCATGGAAGGCCTGCAGGATGGCTGGACATGCAGCCGTCTGTGGTTTAGACACTAGGTGCTCTCGGGTGGGGACCTGCTCTGTCTGCCACAACTCACACGCTTCATGCGTTATGCTTGTGTCTTAAAGGATTCTATGAAAATAATATATACTTATCATAGCTGAGCTCGAAAGTACAACACGGCATAAACATCACAGCAGCCAGGAGTAAACATGGCGGCCACGTCCACCATGATTCCTCCCACTGTCCCCGGACGCAGCAGGAGGACACAAATCAAACTTGGAGGTTTCGGGGACAAGTCGGGTCACCACTGGGGACTTGTCATTCACTGACCCCGTGACCTCGTGCCTCTGGTGCTCAGCTTCCTTGTCTGCAGAATGGGTACAGGTGCTTGGAAGGTCAAGCAGTGGGGGTGGAGCTCTCCAAACCCGGCAGCACTGGGCTGATGTCGGCAGTGCCAGTGCAGGTCGTGGGCAGGACCTGCGTTTCAAGCCAGTGGTGAGCTGGGCGTGAGCTTCTCTGTTTGAGAGACTCGGTATTTCAAATTGGGAGGGTCATGTCAATGCCCTAAGATCCTTACGAAAAACACACACAGGCTGCAGACCACAAACCCCTCCACCAAGGCAGGACACATTCAGATCGCAGAAACAGCAGCCAGCCTGAAGCCTGGAACCCGTGCCAGCCGTGCCCCCTTCTGCGTCAGCTGGCTCCCCCCAGACAGTGGCCTGTGTCCTGCCTGGGCAGCCGTGAGTTACCAGCTCCCAGCTCGGCCACCACCCCCTGCCATGCTGTGGTCCCCTTATGGATGGGGCTGTAGTGGCCTGCCCAGAGCCGTGGAGTTGGGGAGGTGCTGGGGGAGGCATTTCCTTTTTACCACCCCAGATAATCGGGGGGTGGTGGGGCCCCCCAGCGCAGCCTTCCAAGGCCTGTCCAGCACAGTTCGGCACCGAGGCTGGTGTCCCAACCTAACATCACTGTCAGCCGTGCGGGAACTGTTCTCACGCCAGGGAGATCCCCACATTCTCCAGAGGAGCTGAAAACTTCAAGCAGTGGTCCGCGTGGGGGCTTTCCAAAGCCAGAGCTCCTGCCCATGTATCCCACTGCCCCTTCCCCACACACCCGCACCCGGCAGGCATCAGGCCAGTGACAGGAGCAGACGCTAACCGCAGGGGGCAACGTCGTGCTGGACACACACCAGAGGGACTGACCACTTGCTGACCATCCCGCTTTACTAGGAAAACATGGCCTCAAAAGGTGAACGAGCCCAAGGTGCCTGCAAACGTGAGCCACACTGTCCATTCTGTGCCTCGGTTTACCTATCTGCAAAACCAGCAGGCGGGACCAGATGCCACTCCCCTGCCGTCTCTCCGTGGTCCTCAGACCCATCCTGGACCCCTCAGACACCTGCTCTCCATCTTGGCCACGTCGTCATGGGCTTGGCACCTGCCAGAGCTTGTGTTCCATGGCTCACCTGGGCCCCGCGTGAATAAGGCACGCAGGGGGAGCTCAGCCAGGATGGCTGACCTGCGCAGCTCCCTTTCCTGGCTGGGAGGCCTCGAGGTTCTGCTCTGCTCGAAATCCATCTGCTTCACTCCTGATGGCTGTGACTTTCCCTCCTGCTGCCAGAGAACCTGTGCCTCTTCCGGAGAAGCTACTGTCCAAAGAGCAGATTTCAGAGGCCACACTCTGGGGGCCCCTGGCTGGCTCCATCAGAGGAGCATGTCACTCTCGATCTTGGGGTCGTGAGCTGGGCATGGAGAATACGTAAAAATGTGTAAATAGACTAGAAGGCCACCCTCTGGTTTGTAGTGGGGAGCCCCAGCTCACACGGTGGGACCTGTTTTCGGAGCTGGTGCACGCTGAAGCAAAGGATGATGGCTTGAAGAGAACCCAGGGCCTGCAGGCAGGAGCCCAGCGAGTCCTCGCTGCCGGCACGTGAAGCTGCCCAGTTAGTGACGTGGCCCGTGGCTCTTTACGCAGGCCCTGTGAATCGCCTGTATCGTAACCAGCTGGGGACACCCCGTGACCGCCCCGAGCCAGCCCGTCCCAAACCAGTGCATGGAACCTGAGGGGCTGGGGGAGCTGCCAGTTCAGCCCAAGTGGGAACCAGGGTGGGGGGGTTCTCCAAGTGTGGCCACAGCGCTCCAACCTTTGCCTCTGTGGTCACATGGCCTCTGTCTGTGACGAGTCCCCCCCACAGCGCCCGCAAGGATCCTGTGACGATACCCAGCCTGCCTGGATAATCCCGAAAATCTCCCTGTCTCGGGATCCTTAACACCGTAACACCTGCAAAGTCCTTTTGCCACTGAGGTCACACGGCCACGGGTTCTAGGCCATTTTCAGCTTACCATAGTCACCTTGTCTTAAACCAGGAAAGTCATAAACCTGCCCTCACACGTGCCCACCGTGGGCCGCGGAGGCAGGGACCAAGCTGAGCTCAGGCACCGTCGCATTGGGAACGGGGGCACCAGGTGCCCACTCTCGTGGTGGGCACTGCCACCCGTGCCCCAGCCTCTCGGGACCAGGAGGAGCTGTGTGCCGGCCCAGCCTGTCTGCGCACGGGCCACAGGGCAGAGGGGGAAAGCCCCCGTCGAGGCCGGAGATGGTGTCCGACATTTCAGGAAGAGGGTCTTCTGGTCCCCGCTGCGCAGACACAGCACTCCTTTCTCCCGCTGTGTCTGCTGTCTGGATCGGTTATTAAGGGGAAATCTGACCCTTCAAAGAAAAGAATTCAGTGGGAGGTGGCACACGAATGAAGAAGGTAAGGACGGTGACCCTGAGGGAACGTTCTGGAACCCCCGCAGCATGAGGCCACGTACCCACTCGCTGGAGAAAGTACACAGGGTTCTTCCCCGGGAGGCGACCCGTCTCTGTGGGAGTTCACGGCACTCAAGGGCCTGTCTGAGGGCGGGCGTTCCTGCGGGAGCACCGTCTGCCAAGGGCTGCACATCAGTAAGGCGCGGGGAGCGGGGGCAGGACGGCGCGTAACTCCTCTGCAATGCGCTGACTTCAGAGGTGTGGGGGCGAGCGGTGGGACGCTGGAAGCCGGCCCGCGGCGCTGGCGGCCCTCCACGCCGTCTCCCTCCGTGGAGGCTCACGGGCCAAGAAGGAAACGTTTTGTGCTGGCCCGGATACTGCCAGATGTGGCCAGGCAGTGGATTCTGGGTTTAAATCCTCGATTACTCAGAGGTGGCTGACCTGGGAGGTGACTTCCGCACACATTCCCTGAAACCAGCCCGCTGGGCCCGCGCCCAGACTCCGCCTGCCTGAAATGTGGCCTGGTTCGTGCACGCTGGGTCCGGGGCCGCGTCTTCCATCCACGGGCACACAGTTGGCGGGAGGACCTGCACCCTGCGTGTGCCCTGGGCCTGGCGTCTGGGATCCGGTGACTTCCTCCCTTCTAAGCAAGAGAACACCGGTTGCCTCCACGTAGCCCGCGTCCTGGCCCCGCGTGTCCCGCTGCAAGGAGGGCAGCACTCCCACGTCATGGAAACCCCAGCTGGGGCTCGGGGATCTTTCACAGCGTAGCGCTTCTGGCCCTGGGTACTTTGTCCATCAGAAGTGACACTAGTCCTGCCTGAGGTCACCACGTTTGCCTTCAGAGACATGCCGCACACGCTATTCTGAAAGCGCCCCCAGGTCTCCCTGGAAATGCCATGTGTGTTACAGATATCAAACTCCTGTGAATATCCACAGGGTGTCCTCTCCAGGAGGAGAGCAGCCGGGGGCACGCGCACTGGTCACAAGGAGCAGGTTAGGCCAACAGCTCACATGGCTGAAGGCCGCTGGCCCCGTGGGCATCTCTGTGCCAGGTGGCAGTGAGCAGCGGAGGGGCCTCTCTGGTCGCCACACGGAGAGCCACAGGGCGTGCGCTGGTGACGCTTCCAGAGGCCATGAGGCCGGGCAGGAAGGGCCAAGATCTGGTAGGGAGGCAGGTGCTACCTCGAGTGTGGGCCTGGGGGACGCGATGCTGAGGGAGGGAGGCCAGCCACGGAGCACACACGCTGTGTGGTCATGGGGAAGGCCCAGAACAGGCAAGCCAAGGGATAGCAGCGGGCAGGGGGCTGCCCGGCCAGGGAGAGGGGGGCTGAGCAGGGGCACGGGCTTGTGCTAAAGGGGAGTGTCCTAATGCTGATGGCAGTGAGGTTGACAGCTCTAGGGATAACTGAAGACCACGGCATTGTACGCTTGCAGGGAACGGACTATCTCCATGGACCCGTTGGGGACTTTCAGGTGGCATCTGGGAGGCAGATGACCTCACGACAGGACGGCCAGCCTGCTGGCGGCTCAGAGCTTCCGGGCTGGGTGGCCTTGGCAAGTGTCTTAACCACCCTGAGGCCGAATCTCCGTGACCATACGAGGGGGTTAGGACACCTCTCCCTGCTGGGCTCTGGGGGAGCCCCTGTGAGGACGGAAACCGCCACAGTGGCCGCCAGCACGCAGGAGACACAGTAAACCTGGATCCTCGGGAGCAGGCCTGGCAATTTCCAGACGGAGCAAGGGTGCAGGACTCAGTGATCCCGAGTGCTCCCGAGGGCTGGTCCGACCCCTTGCCCCACGCGGTGAGAGCACATTTGCTGCACGAGGAAGGCACCAGACCCACCACCCCCACCCATGAGGGCCCCCGGCATTGAGGAGTGGGGATTTGGGGGCCTGAGCCCCAAACTCTCTCAGGGAGCACCCCACAAGGAGCCCCACTGTGAAGCAGTTCTCAGTGGAAGAGCCCAGGCCGCTTGGAGTACAGAGCAGAGGGGAAGGGCACCCACCAGAGGAGCGGGGCAGGGGAGCCCACCCACAACTGCCACCCCCAGTGCCCGCAGTGATGGCACTTTCCACACTTGAAGGCCCTTGTGGGCTCACGGCTGCAGGATCATGGAGGTGAGGGGTGGGAGCCACAGAAAACATGCCAGCAGGCCGGCGGAGACTCAATCCTGCTTCCGGAGCGCCTCAGGACCCTTGCACATGAGGCACCATCTAAAGAAACACCAAAACCACAACAAGGTGCATTCGTCTGGAGCCTGGCCATCTTCCCTTTTGGGGTCACAGCCCGGGCACCTGGAGTCCAGCGCCAGCACCTCGCTCTGACCACTCTGCTTAGGCCGAGCTCCAGGTCTGGGGGACCTTGTTCCATGGAGTCCGATTCTGGGAATACAGTTGTGACCATCAGTAGGGGGCATTCCTGAATGAACACGCCTGACCTCCAGGAGGGACAGAGCTACGGAAGCCGCAGGGTGGCCGGGGGGGCCCTGTTCTCACACCATCTGCACTTGGGTGGGGATCCTGCCAGTGTTCTCAACAACCCCAAGCCACCTCCACCCCCTCCTATCACGGCGCAGGACACGGGAGGCACGAGGAATCGCCGACTCTGGGCAGCAGCTCGCCAAGATCTTACGTCACCCGACTTCTGCTCAAAGCCCAGTGACACCCGGGGGGACAGGAACTTCTGAAACCTCAGCCACGTCCCTTCCCGTCTGTCACTCAGCAGCCATCCTTCCCAGCCGGAAGACCCAGGCCGGGAGAACCCGCAGCGGCCGAGCCTGCCTGTGGTGGAGGAACCTTCCCGGGGACTTTCAGGAAGTGGATGTGGAAACGGCGATTGTCACTCTCCTTCGCTGCCTGACGTGATAATGGGAACCAGACACACCAGGGAGCACAGGGCGAGGCCTGCTGGGGACGCTGCTGCACGGCGCCCGCCGGTGTGAGGACACCGCGGCTCACCAAACCGTAAGGGCAGCTTGTCACCAGCGGCGCACGGCCGGCATGGACCGCGTGCAGTCGCGAGCTGCCCGGCCGGCTCTGGAGCTGGCTGGTTGGGGACCCGGCCCTGCCTGCTCGCTTAGTCAGAAGCGCCGTGACGAGATGCACATTTAGCCACAAGCACAGCTCCTCGGATTTGCTCCCAGCGCGTGTGAAGCGGGTGCCTTGAGGGATACAGCCGTCCCCGGGGACGGAGCGCGGAGAGGAAACCGTGCAGACAGCCCGGAGCAAGCCGTGATGAAGGGGCGCCCCTGCTGGCGGAGGATCAAAGGCTGCGGGCGGGTCTCTGTGCCCAGCACACGCATGTGCCTTTGAGCTCACGTTCTGTCCAGACTTGGAATTTTCTACGGGGAAACGGAAGGCTCCGCTTGGCCTTCAAGGCGTCCCCAGATGGCATTTGTTCCCACGATTTGGCTGCGAGTCTGAATGCATTAATAATAAAAACCCAGCGTGCCCCGGGAGCATCACATCCAAACCCCTAATGAAAGCGCTGCACTTCCGACCTCCCGGGCAGCCAGTGCCAGAGCCGGCGCCTGGGCCAGCGCGGGCGCGGGGAGCCTGCACTTACCCGGGGCAGCGGTGGCGGTCTGCCGCGCGTCCTGGCATGCGGTGTGTGTCGGGCAGCTATTTACGTGCGCTCTGGGACGGCGCCGGACCAGGTGCCTGCAGCAACGGCGGGGCAGCCGCCTCTGCCTCTCCTCGGGCTGCTCTGCTCTCAGCTGGGGAGTTTCAAGTCCCAGGCAGCCTGGGACTCCCTCTCCCCTTTCACGCACTTAACCCTGTTGCTGCCTGGCTAGGAGGGATCCGAAGGAAACCAGTCTCGCGCACTTGGGGACGCAGACTGGCTGTGCTCGGGGAAGAAGGACTGGCTCCTGGTCTCCACCAGGCTCTTCTCATGCTTTCTCCTCCATAAACGGGAGCAGGCAGGGAAGACGCCGGAAGATGCTGCTCTGTGAGGCTCTGTTGCTCTTCTTAACCCTCTGGGCTGCTTCCTCGGGCAGCACAGAGGTGCACCTGCTGGGGGGGAGTTCAGGAGACGTCCTCCCTGGGGGTTACCAGCCCACAGGCCTGCAGGGGCTGCCCTCTGTTGGGCTCCTTTCTGGGCCACCCTCAGGAGAGTGTAGCGGCTCAGACCCACCCCCAAGCTCAGGGAGGGTGGTAGGCACCAGGGGGAGAAGCATGACGGGATGAATTCCGGCCCCTCTTAATTCTCTGTGGACACTCGGCCGGTCATGTTTCTTCGTGAGCCCCCGAGTCCACGTCTGCAGGAGGTAAGTAGCACCCACTGACCAATGAACTTGGGGGGAGCGATTTATGTGCCCAGAGGAGGCAAGGGCCATGAAAGCCTGGCTCTGCTCTGAGCCCACACGTCCCGCGGCCCCAGGTTTGCCTGCTCTGTCCACTTACCAAGGCATCCTGGGCTCTCGTGAGCTACCAGGGAAACTGAGTCATGAGAGCTTAACATGGCCACAGCTTGCCTCTCCCTTAAGTAGGTATGAGCTCCTACCACGCGCCAGACAGGGATTCCGCAGCGGATGTGAAAAGAGTTGGCAGGAGTGACCCCTCTCGGGGGACAGCAGCCCTGCAGAGGACCCCAGCCCCCAAGAGGCCCCGGGCACACTCGCACACGCATGCTCACACGTGACACTCATGACACATGCGCTCACACATGTGCTCACATCCATATTTCCGTCCAGCCACGAGGACCAAGCGACGCTGCCACACAACCCTCCAAAGCGTCCCTGGGGTCTCCAGTGTCCTTCCTGACTACGACGCCATCAGAAAGGACCCTGTAGACACTGGATCAGAGACTGAAAAGACACGTCCCCAGTCTTGGCTCTGGTTTCCGATTCCAGAGCTCAGCTGACACCCCAGAGTTCTAGCCCGTGGCCACATGTGTAGAAATGGGGCGAGGCCCCTCAGCAGCCACACCACGTGGCCCCGGGAGGCAGCAGCGTGTCGGGGTCGGACCCTGACTTGACCCCTTCCTGGCTGGGCTGGTTAGAGCAAGTTGCTTCACCTCTCTGAGCTCGGCAAACTCGGATACTGAGTGCACCGCTCCAGGAGGGATAAGGTTCAGGACTAATGTCTACTAAGCACATGCAACATTCTTGGAGGCGCCATCACCAGAAACCCAGACAGACGCCATCACCGCCGCCTGGTCCCTCTGCTGGGGGCTCGCGCAGGCGGTGCCCAACCCCACGCACACACACCTGTGCCCACAGCCAACTTTCTGCTGTGCGTCTGCAGCCTCGAAAGTGCCGTCAACGCTGGATGCCGTCACCCCACGGAGATCCAAGATCCAGAAAACACGTTCCGAAGATACTAATTAATCGGACGCTCAGCGCCCCCAAATGGGGGGTGGAAAACTAGGAAAGGTCATGAGATGGGTGCCGGCGCCACTGTGCCCATCTTCCGGATGGGAACAGTGAGGCTCAGAGGGCTAAGTGACTTGTTCAAGTCACCCAGCCGGGACATGAAGCCATCCTGAGAGGTGAGAAATCCCGCCCTGTGAGGCCTGCAGGAAGGACGCCGTCTCGCCGGTGCTCCCTTTCTAAGCCTTGTCTGGACAGTGTCCTTTGGTGCAAGGGCCTCAAGGTCCCCATCATGGCCGCCTGGGCATCCCCATCAGCGGCAGCCGGTGTGCAAATACAGCATGCATGTCAACAGGCACAACGGGCTCACAGCCCAGGCAGCAACCGCCTCAAAGGGGTTGGGGACCAAATCCCAACAGGCAGCTCCTTCAGGGGCATGGCCAGGACGGAAGGAAGAGCCAGGCCGAGTTTGGGAGCAGGAGGTCAGGGCTACATGTCGCTGGGCGGTACCCCCACCCTGTTAATAACACGCGTATTTTGGGGAAGGGGTCCGGTGGGCATGGCCGACCTCCGGGTGAAGGAGGTCACCCTCTGAGGGGTATGTGGGCCAGCCCCCCTCTGCTGAAGGACACCGAGACAAAAGCAGAGTTTCCCCAAGGAAGAAGAAATTCTGCTCCAGACGGGTCAGCCCTGGCTACATTCTGCTGCCCCACAGACTTCCTGGGAGCCCGAACCTTGAAATCCATGTCTCACGTGCATGAAACGTCCTGCTGGCTGCGGCCTGGCCTTTCTCGGAGCTCTCTGGACGCGCTGTCGGAGGAGCCTCGTGACTCAACCACACCCGCGTGCCAGCCACAAGGTGTTCACTTAACCGGTTAGCCACGGGCTTGGTGGCCGTCTCTACCTCCAAAGCCACACTGGGCCTCCTGCCCTCGGCAGCACCGTGACTGGTTTTCCCGTGGCAAATGCGATCACGCGTCAACCATTTCAGGCCTGGCCACCGCTTCCAAAACAGCAGTCTCCCAAGGCTGTGGGCTTGTGGGCTTCTCCGTTTAAACCAAGAGCTCTAGTGTGTAAATGAGGCCTGGGAGAGCTTTATTAGCAGAGACCTGGCAGGCCAAAACCAGTGGTTTCACCTGTGGGTGCACAACAGCGCCCCGGCCGGGGCTCGGACCCCGGCGCTAGTGTGCTCCAGACGACCCAACCAGAGTCTCGGGGCTGTGGCAGGACCACGGGCTTCAAGCTCCCCCAGCTGTTCCAACGCTCGGCCACGGATGAGCGCAGCTGGTGTACCCACAAAAACTGTGATCCAGGCACTTCAGACAAGGCCTCTTTCTTCGCGGGGCAGACAGGACAGGTCTCCTGCGGACGTCCGTGGCCAACGCTCGGGAGGAGGCGAGACGCAAACACCGGCCCCCGAGGGGTGCACCTGCTGGACTGGTTGCCGTCACGTGAAGGTGGCAGGTGGCCTTACTGCCTTCCTCACGGCGCTGCACGCTCCAGAACCAGGTGAAGACAAAACCTCAGAGCGGGTAAGAGATGCTGAGCAGCGTGCAGTGACTCTGAGATCTTAGGAAGCATCTGAGGGAGGAAACAGGGATGATTCCGTCTGTCCCTGGTCCACAACTGTGGCGCATCCCCTCATCTGTATCCTGTGCGGGGGGGGGGTGCTTCTGTCGGTATCGCTGCGTAACAAGTTGCCCCAAAGCTTCCTGGCGTGAAACAGCAAATGTCACTTACCATCTCTCACCCTTTCTGCTGACTGGGTGGTTTTCACATGTGCTATGCCCTCCTGCAGTCTCATCCGAAGGCTGGACTGGGGCTCCTCACTGGCCGGCAAGCTGACTGGCTCTGGCTGGGGCCTCAGCTCCTCCCCACATGCCTGCTGAGGGTCCTCACAGCAGGGGGCTGGCTTCCCCCACGGACCGAGCGGGGAGGAGCTGCAGGCCTCCTACAGTCTCACACCAAGGAGAAGCCCCGTGCTGTTGCTTCCCCCATGTGACACTGCACGTGCAGCCCTGGCCCAGGTGCAGTGTGCGAGGGGCACGCACAGGGCATGGACAGCACAACGATGGATCACTGATGCCACCTTGGAGGCTGGCCCCACAGTCTGTCCTGAACCCCAAATGGTCCCCATCCCAACCATTTCTTATTTTTAGCACTGTTTGCCACCATGAATGAGAAAGATATTTTCAAACACAGAAGTGTATCTCCTTGATATCTCACCGTCCTCTGTGGGGAGCTCCTCTCTCCCCTCATGCCTGACCTTACGAGACCCTGGGAGAAGCCTCCCTCAGAGCTCCCCCCACAAATCTTACTCCATCATTCAGCCCATTAGTGCAGGTTTATTTTCCATACTGCTGCAGGCAACAGCACTGCTCAACTATATAACTGGGACCTGGACCCTCTTTCTCTGGAAAGGGCTGGACAGGGCATCCTTGCTTGAGACCCCTTGTGCAGCTGTGGGCTTACATCGGCTGGATCTGCAGTCTGGAGGTGTGGCTGGGGCAGCAGGATCCCTTCCAAGGTGGCTCCATCATGAGCTGGCAGGGTGGGGCTCTTGGCCACAGAACTCAGCATCTCTCCAAGTGGCCTCTCCATGGGCTGAGTGTCCCAGTGATGACGGACATCCTTCAGAGAGAGCGGCCCCGAGACCAAGACGAAGCTGCAGCGCCTTCTATATCTGTCTCAGAAGTCAACTCCGCCAGCTCTACCCAATTCCATGGGCCACTTGAACTGGACCTGATTCAAGGCGGGAAGATGACAAAACCAAGACGCATGGGTCAATGGGGTCATCGGAGAGCCTGACCACCACAGAGCTGTCTTAAAGAGGGGGCCAAACGAAAGAGATTCAGAGAAAAGCAATGAAAAGGTCCAGGGATGCAGACTAATCGATCTGAAAATGACCAAGTTAGACCAGGATGGTGACCAGTGTGAAATCACCAAAGGTCAGCTGACGATGAGCACACAGGAAGAGCCAAAGTCAAAATCTACCGGCTGTCTTAGCCCCACCATTCCCTATCTGGGGCTGTGACTGTCACACAACTTCCTTACCAGCAGAGAGATGATGGTGTCTGACCTCTCTTCCACACTCAATTGTCTAAAGACCAAAAGAGTAATAGATAGAACAGTAAAGTGCCCAAGAGTTGCGCTGTTATCATTAACTTATTTATTATAATTATAAATAATAAGGCCCTTTAAAAAAATCACAGCTTGGGGCGCCTGGGTGACTCAGTTGGTTGGGCATCCGACCCTTGATCTGAGCTCAGGTCTTGATCTCAGGGCCGTGAGTTCAAGCCTGGTGTTGGGCTCCACACTGGGTGTGCAGCCTACTTTTTAAAAAATCACAGTTTATTTATGATATAATTCACACGCTACACATATCACTGGAGTTTAGTCTACCACCAACACCAGAGAATACAAGGTCCTTTTCACCCTTGAGATGGTATTTTCAGACCACAGAAAGAAATACCAGTCAAGTTAACTAGGGGGCTCCTTAGCCCAGGGGGCATGAGGAACCATGAAGTTCAGGTTGAGAAAGGACATCTGCGGGAAGAGATGTCTGGACACACGAGGACTGAGCCATCTGTGCAGGAAGATGGCGAGAATCAGCCCGCAGCCTTGCGGTTGGAGCAACTGAAGGCTGACAGCCTGTCTGGAGGGGCTTGGCGCCACAGTGAGAACCCCCTTCCCAAACCCCAAGCACCCCTGCTTCACTGCCCAACATTCCCTCCTATGTTCTCTTGCTCCTACAACAGCAAAGGGCACCTCTCCTTTCAAGGCAAGTTGTTGAGTGGTGAGAACCCCTGTGGCCAGTGGCATAATTCTGCCCCTGCCCTCCTGTAGAGACTGCCCAGCCCCTGCAGCGTGGCCCCTGGGGCCTGTTCAGCCTGCAGGATGGGATGAAGCCTTGGTCGGCCACGAGTTTGGGGATTTAATGCTGCCCCTCTACCTGACCCTCCTGGGAGACCTTCCCTCTGTGCTGGTGGCTCTAGCCAGGCCATTCTGCGGCTGGATCCAAGAAGAAGGAAGCGGCTGGGGCCTTCCAGGTCAGAGCACCAGCAGTCAGATGAGCAAATGCTAGCTGCAGCTTCTCGGGGGCAGGTGTGGCCTGGGGGTCGGGCAAGGGCCTTCACAAAGGAAATGGGCCACAGGTGGGCATGATTTTCCTTCTGATTAACCACATCCAGGTGGAGGAGATGGGCCGCCTCTACAGCAGCAGAGGGAGAAAGGGCAAGGAAACACTGCATAGCTGGGTGTTCGGATGTGCTTCTCCCCACCGCTTTCCTTGCTGCACGGTGAATCCTGCGAGCAGAAGGCCCTGCTGGCCCGAGCACAAGGGCATGGGATGGGGCTGTCTTGTGGAGTGAACAACTGGGGACGAACTCCAGAAAGCAGGACGTCCTGGCGACCCCTGGACACAGTCTGCAGCTCTCTGTTGCCTGGCCCTGGATCCGAATGCCAGCTGTGCTAAAACACTCTGTCCTCTCACCTCCATGCACTTCAGGCTGGAGACCTCCTGCCACTGCCCGCTGCCCCCGGCCCTGCAGTCGGGAGTCTAGAAGTCTGCAGCGGACACCCAAGCCATGATTCACAGAATCATTCTGGACACAGAGAGGGCTTTTCAGCTTTTTGCTCTTACTAAGAACACAGCAAATGCCAGCAGCTCTTTCAGAAATCTGTTCAGAGAGCCTCAGTGACAAATTCTGTTCTGCCTTCCGCCATCAGCCACATCCCCTGATGGGCTCCGACAGTGCCATCCAGGAAGATGGTTCCTACGGGCCATGCAATCCTGGCATAGATCAAGGAGGAGTTCTGTGCATCGAAGAACTGAAAATGTGGACCGCTGGACAAGGGGAGCAAGCTGACAACCAGCTGACCAGGGAAACTCATCAGCAGATAAATGTACACACAGGCACGTGAGCGAGTGGTGTGTCTGTGTGGACACACACACACGGCTGGGGGCAGGGACATCCCAGTGCACGGGGCCTGAGCACCCGTAGCATCCACATCTTGGTTTCTAAATACCATCTTCCACTAACAGTGACCAGGACTCCTTGCAGAGATGGGCACTTCAGTCTGGCAGGGAAGTGTCACATGCTTCTGGAACACCTGGCACACTAGGCAGCCAGGGAGCCAACCAGGAGCCCAGGGGCTGTCAACACGCTCGGGAGCCAGCGTGGCGGGGCTCACCGAGACAGACAGATGATACTCTGTTAAAGAAACACTAGTTCCTGGGGCGCCTGGGTGGCGCAGTCGTTAAGCATCTGCCTTCGGCTCAGGGCGTGATCCCAGCATTCTGGGATCGAGCCCCACATCAGGCTCCTCCGCTATGAGCCTGCTTCTTCCTCTCCCACTCCCCCTGCTTGTGTTCCCTCTCTCACTTGCTGTCTCTCTCTCTCTGTCAAATAAAATCTTTAAAAAAAATTTCTAAAAAAAAAAAGAAACACTAGTTCTTGAGTTCAAACTCATATAAACGAATAAATAGAAGTTTGAGGAAGCATGAAAGGTTCACATAGATTAAAGTACTTTTCTACAAAATCTTTTTTAAAATAGAGAAGAAAATAGTAATTTGCAGCAGAAGGCACCTGGCAAACACCACGTTAAATAGTCAACATTCCCATGACCAGTAACGGGATGAGCTGAAAGTCTGCCCCCTCCCTCAATGGGCCAGCCAAGAGGCATAGCCTCAGTTCCTGCCCCATGGGAGTCTCACGTCCAGGAGACACCAGACACCCTACAATATGGACGAGCACCAAGGCCAAGAGGAGACAAGGCACTTGCACGGATTGAAGGAGACGGAGTGCACATGGCAACCTGAGGCAGAGCACAGATGGACAGACAGACCTCTGCTCTCTGGCCCAACTGGGATGGGGTTCACTGGACTTTCCATTCCGATAGCACACTGAGCCTTGTGGGAGAAGGTCTGAGTTTGCAGGAGCCAGGCCCACACACCAAGGTGCTGGGCAGTGCAGGGCACGGCGGGCAGCTGTTGTCCGGGGGCACTCCCTTGCTTTCGTGGGGAACCATGATGCGTCATCCGCATCATGTCCACACAACTTCCCCTCTCTCCCGGACCAGTGTTACCCCTGCGTGTGGGGCTGACCCATCCACATCCTCAGCTCTGCCAGGCTGCCCCCCCCATCCTCTCCTGATCCGAGCTGAACCCTCACCATCCACTACATGCTCTGCTGCCTGGGGCCTCAGGCCACAGGAAGGCCCAGGCTGGAGGAGGGCCAGGACGTCCCAGAGGGGTGGTGAGCGGGGGGGGGGGGGGGGGGCAGGGCATGGGTTTGAGCAAGGCCCCGAGGGACAGGCATGCCCCTTGCACCCTGAGCGTCCACAGGAAGCCCGTCCAGTGCCCATTCCTCCAGTGGCCACTGCATGCAGACATCCCTTCTCTCATCTGCCCCCCAAGTCCTGGCCAAGGCAAGGAATGGATGCCATGCAGGTGGGAACCAGCTGTGCTCTGACAGACACCTGGCCTCACTGGAGAAGTGGGGGCCTTCGGTATTTTCTTCCTCCCCCCACGTCCTCCCCACTCCCTCCCTCCTCACTCCAACTCCCCACAGGTCCTGGATCCTACCTCTATCCACTAGATGCCAGTAGCAGCCCCTGCCCCAGCTGTAACAACCAAAAATATCTTCAGATGTTGGCCAATGTCCCACAGGGGGTCAGAATCACTCCTGGTTAAGAACCTCCTACGACCCACCTTTGTACCCTGTTAAGCTGCAAGGCTCTGGCACCCACGACTTACTGGCGAGATGATGCCCCCGGCCTCGCCACTGCGAGGGAGAGAGGGCTGAGGCAGGGCAGGGCGGGGAGCACTCGGGCCGTCCCCCAGGCCCCTGGGGCCTGGTCCTGGCTAGAGAAAGAAGCACGAGAGTAAAGCAAATTTTACTGAGGACACACGAGATCCATCTGCAAGGTCTGTGGCAAACTGCAACAAAGAGCAAACATAGGCTTTCCCTGTCATCAGCAGCCATGGGCCCGAAGTCAGCTACACCCACGGCACTGAGGTCATTCTTGAAAACCCACCAATCCCAGATGCGGTGACAGGCTGGAGGAAGCCAGCAAGAAAGATGGAGCTGCTTAGCTGTGATAAGCCGGGTCTGGCTCAGCGGAGGCCTGGAGCTGCCCCAGGCCGGCCGGCCAGCATGAACTCGCTGAGGTTATGCCTCATCCTGGGGCAGGCGAAGAGAGCCTGGGATCCATGGAGAGGCCTGACCCCCACCCACTCGGCCTGGCCACCAGTCAGGGGCCCCTGTGTGGTCACACCCACAGGTCCTTGCAGGAAACAGGGCCAGCAGCCAGGGGGAGGGGCCGGACCCGCAGCTCACCTCCTGCTGACAGCCTGGATGGCCTGAGCAGGGCTGGGCAGGACGTGGTCAGACAGAGTGACCTGAAGGGTCGGCACCCAAGAGCTGGTCAGGGGTCTCTAGAGGGTCTTCTGGGTCCATTTCCCTGAGAGGCAGGGCCCAGAGGGAAGCAGGGGCCTGCCCGGAAGCGAGGCCTGCATCTGTCCCCCCCAGGGAAGCATCCCCCAGCTCTGGGGTTTTCAGCTCAGCCCACAGTTTACACGGACTAAGTATGGCTTATTTGGGAGGGTCAGTAACCAGAAGGGTCCCAGGGACAGTGCATAGGAAACGAGCTGAAAACCAGACCCACTGCCCACATTCTGGTCCCATGACCGTAGCCCTTCCCGCTCGGTCCCTCAGCCACCCGGTTCAGAGAAATTTGGGAGCTGGTGACGAGGTGAAGGGCACATCCAAGTTTTGTGGGGCATCTTCAAGAAAAGCAATACCCACATCATGCAACCCAGACTGGGCACAGAGGTGAATGCTTATCGCTCCTGCTCTGCCGGGCGCCACAGTGCCAGCCGGCGTCACCACCGTATCCCTGTGGCCCCGGGGCAGTCGGAACATCCTGTGCGCTGTGCCTGCACCCAGGACAGTAGGCAGTGGCTTGATTCTACTAGAAGAGACAGCAAGCCCATACACATGTCCCCCACACCGTAACACTGCCCCTCAGCCAGGACCCGGACACACGGGAGCCACCACAGTACCAGCACCAGCGGGGGGAGGGGGGTGCAGTGATGGCGGCCACAAGTGAATGCAGTTTGGACACCTCACGATGCCAGCCTTATGGAAGATTAAGGGCCACGGGAGGACGGCCATGGGAGCACAGCCATGGTAGCATGACCACCAAGGGAGCACGGCCATGGGAGCACGGCTATGGGAGCACAGTCACCATGAGAGCACAGCCACTGTGGGAGGACAGTCACCATGGGAGCACAGTCATGGGAGCACAGTCCCCATGGGAGCACGGCTATGGGAGCACAGCCATGGGAGCAGTCACCATGGGAGAACAGCAATGCGAGCACAGTCACCGTGGGAGCACGGTCATGGGAGCACAGTCACCGTGAGACCACGGTCACCATGAGAGCACAGTCACCATGAGAGCACAGCCACTGTGGGAGCACAGTCACCGTGGGAGCATGGCTATGGGAGCACAGTCACCATGGGAGCACGGCCTCACGGCCATAGAGACACTGGAGCATGCAGCACGGGCCCCTCCATACACCTCCCTGCGTCTGGCACAGGGCCGCCCCACACAGGTGGAGCCAGCAGCCTCGTTCCCCAGCCTCGATCTCGGTCCCTCCTGCATGGCCGGGTCCTCTGGGAACCCATGCAGAGGTAGCATGACCGTGAGAGTCCTAACAGCAATGCTGACGCCCTCACTCCCGGGCTGCCGGCGGGCACCCCTTCCGCTCCGCCGCACTTCCTTTTTTTTTTTTTTTATTTTAAAGATTTTATTTATTCACTCGACAGAGATAGAGACAGCCAGCGAGAGAGGGAACACAACAAGCAGGGGGAGTGGGAGAGGAAGAAGCAGGCTCATAGCAGAGGAGCCTGATGTGGGGCTCGATCCCATAACGCCGGGATCACGCCCTGAGCCGAAGGCAGACGCTTAACCTCTGTGCCACCCAGGTGCCCCTGCCACACTTCCTTCTGCAGGTAAACCTCAAGGCAGAAGACGAGCAGGGCTGGAGCAGAGACGCTGCAGACTTTACATTTGTTCTGGGCGACTCTCACTCCTGCCCGCGGCCACGACGCAGGGTTTTTGGGATGACAGTAGCGAGGGTGGCCGTGCCAGAGGGGCACGTGACGCTCTATGTGGGGTGGGAGCCGGAAGCCCGACGCTCTCCCATATCAGATGAGGAAGCGGACAGAGGAGGCGTGGCAGCAGGGGCCCCGCTCGGTCCCTGTC
Organism: Ursus arctos; assembly: GCF_023065955.2. NCBI lineage: Eukaryota > Metazoa > Chordata > Mammalia > Carnivora > Ursidae > Ursus > Ursus arctos. The sequence continues at coordinate 1,658,537 of NW_026622863.1, forward strand.
CCAGTCTGTCCGCCCGCACACGGGCCACTCCTTCCTGGACGCCAGCCCTGCTCAGGAGTGTGGCCAGTGCCTCGCATGCAGCCGGGGGGGGGGGGGGCGGGGGGGCACCAGGAAACCTTGAGTCTGACCGGGCAGCCCTAGGCTAGGCTCCACCTACGCCAACCCTGAGATGGGGACCTGGGGCTCTGCTCACACCGGCAGCCACCCTGGAGGGTGAGGCCCTCCTCCTGGTGCCCAAAGCCAAGAACAGGACAATGCTTCCCAAGGTAGCCACCATGACACAGCGGAAGAAAGTTCCCTCCAGCTCCTGCCTCGTGCTGGGGCCTTCCACCCTCTGCCTGGCGCAGTCCGGAAAATAGAATCCAGACTAGTGACTTCAGATGGTTGCGCCTCGGGGATGTGGGGACAAGCCCTTCTGAAAATGAGAATATGGGGGCGGGGGGTTCTGAGCTGTGAGCCCGCCCGGCCCGGGGTGAGCGGCCGCCGCAGAAATTCCTGGCATCATCCGTGGGGGGGTGGGGGGGAGAGGGAAAACGCTCTCCCGGAAGACCGTACCAGCAGTGTTGCTGCTGAGACACACGTCCTCCAGGCACGCTGACACCAGACTGCGCGCCAACCACTCCGGGGTGCTGGGCGGGCGGAGACCCACCGGCAGGATCACGTGGGGGAAGGCACGGAGGGGGCAGGAGGCCGAGATGCTGAGATGCTGCCCGAGTTGCCTCACCTCTCTGGGCAAATGGGGGCGATTTTCATGCATACCTGGCTCATGAGGCCACAGGCGGGATTCCGAGCGACGACACAGAGAGAGGACTCCGCGCCACTCGCGGCTCTGAGGCCAGAGACACAGCAGCTGATGGATGACAACTTCAGGGCAAGGCCCCACGCGCCACGCCATCACGGAACAAGCGTGGGTTTCTGGCTTTGCTGTGGTCTATGCCTCACTGTGACCTCCTCCCCACGCTTCAACGGCTGGGTCTGGAGCTCAGGAAAAGCCCATTTGCCTCTGGGCAGAAGAGGCAGACGGGGGTCACCGGAAGTCCATGTGGGAATCACGGGGGAGGAGCACAACGGAGCAGCTCCAGCAGCTTGGGGTTGGGACTTGAATTCAAGGTCAAATGCACATCTCTTAAATCAAGAAGCCTGGACGGTGCCCAAGGCCAGTGCCAGCGAGGGCAGAGGGTGGGGAGCAGAACCCAGGGCCCCCAACAGGACCACCGTTGGGATGGGGTGTGGGCAGCAGGAAAGATGCACCCGGGCCTCTGCCTTCTCCCGCCGCCATGTCCAGCCCGTGCCTCTCAGGCCAAGTCAAGCAGGAAGCCGTGCCCTGGGGGCGACCACCCGAGGGCAGACGGTGAGCACCGCCCACTCTGTGGGAAGGGCACGTGCACCATGAGGCCTCTTCCACCTCTGACTCCAATTTTCCAGGGCTGCCTACGAGAAAGAGGCCACTCCCTCCGCAGGGCAAGTCGCCCTCCGTCCTCCTGTTGTGCTCAGGCACGAGACCGGGACAGGGCTCTTCCCACCGAGGAGCCATGCTTGGCCTTCTTTAAACGTGTCACTCTCCTCATCGCTAACGCGGGCCTCAGTTGGCTGTGGTGGCCGAGCCGTGAGCATCCACAGTGGCTCATGGGAGTGGCTGTCGGATTCTGATGGTCTCAGATAAAACCCAACACCTGTCTGACCATTGTGGGTGCCATGTGCAGGGAAGGCCTGGCTCGATCCCAGGGGCCAGAGCACGAAGCCTGCCACGGCCCCAGGCCATGCTGCCCTCACCCCACTGCCGGCTGCCGCCCACCCCTGCCCACACCAGACCCACAGCTTCCGTGCATTCCTGTTTCCACTGCCCTTGGCCACAAGCACCCAGAGCTCACCCTCATGCATCTCCCCAGGGCCTGTCAGTGCAGGGCGGCCCGGGCAGAGGACCAGGTGGGCTGGCCTTACAAGGGTGCATGGTGGTCTTGCGGGAAGGGCGGGAGGCAGAGTCAAAGGGCAGCAAGGGCATAACGTAAGGGAGCATCCCCAGGGGAGTGAAGACGGGGAGACGCACCAGGCTGGCTGAACGCGAACGGAAGGAATGATGAAACAAGAGTCCGCCGGGCAGTGCAGGGTCTCCCAGTGGACGTGCGACCAGTGAGCCAGCGGCTTCTCCCCCAGCTCACCAGGGGCAGCTGCAGGTGCAGGCAGGCGAAACTGCAGGTTTTCCAGGTTTGGGGTTTTGCCAGGGTGAGTGATAGAAAGTGGGTGCAGGCAGGAGTAGAGGGCACACCCAGGGCAGCAAAGGCAGGGCTGGGCCATGGAGTCCAGGCTGGGGGAGACGGACCTGATGTGGGGTGCACGGGTCCCCTGGTGTCGGGATTTGGGGGAGTGGCCAGCAGCACAGGAGACAGGCCAGGTCCAGGACAAAGGGTGCTCTACCCCATCGACGCGGGCCAGGCCCCCCCCCCATAAAACATGTGTGTGTCTTTAACTGGATTTAGAAGCTGGAATTTCACATACGGTAAGCCCATGTGATGGCTTGTTAACGGTTCGTCTTCAAGCGCTTGCTGCTGACCCACAGAAATGCGGTACTTTGTATGTCGACTTTGATCCCCCAAACACTGCCGAGCCTTAACAGTTCCGTTAATTTATCTTCAGAAATTATTTGGAACGTTCTAGAACGCAGTCACGTCCTTGTGATGAGTCTCTCCCCTCCCACTACCTGTCACCAGGTGGTGAGGGCACCCTGGCCGTGCTCCTGAGCCCTAGTGACGTGGCAGCACGCCGACCGCTGTCCGCTGTCTGTGGAAGCCCCGACCACGTTACGGAGGTTCCCTTTGTGCTTCCAGAATGCTGACCGTCCTCATCTCCTCCGTCTTCAACGTTCCGAATGGGAGATGTCCATCGAGAGCTGCTGCCGTGTCTGCTGAGAAGCTCGTATCTTCCAAGTGCTGACTTACGCTGGGCGATATTCTAACATTAAACCAGGCTGCGCTCACGAGCTGAACGCCCCTCAGGCGCCCCACCCCAGCGAGGGGTCCACGGGGTCCTCCTCCCGCACGCTGCAAGGCAGCAAAAACACGGCGTGGCCGCTCAGCTGCCCTGCTGGATCGCGGCTGCCCCAGGAGCGACGCGGCCCCGACCGCGCTCCTGACTCGCCTGGACCCTCGGTGCGGAGGCCGGCCCTCCCGTGAGCGCCCTGCACACTTCCCCGCTGTCTGCACTCCAAGCAGAGCCCCCCACCGTCCCCCTACTTCCTTGCCTTCTTCTGCACTGACCGGCGGCTCTTCTGAATTATAACTCCCCCCCCCGGACCCCGCGCCCCGCCATTCGTTTGGACGCTATACGCGGTTTCTAGGCCTGTTGTGGATAAGGGACTACGGCTTGCAGGACCCGAATCCAAACGTAGTTGTCTCCTGCGCTCCTCCTGCATCTTCCTCCACAAAACTACGTTTAAGCCCTACAGACGTTGTTTTCCCCAGTACAGGTTTTCAGGCCACTAACGTATTTGCACTTTCCCTGCTCCTCAGGACCGCCCGTCTAGGGTCACTCTCCCTTTGCCAAAAGGACAGTCTTTAAAACTCCTTTCAGTGTGGGTCTGCTGCTGGCAAACTTCTGTCTTTTGTTTAAAAAGCAACCCTCTAGGGCGCCTGGGTGGCTCAGTCGTTAAGCATCTGCCTTCGGCTCAGGTCATGATCTCAGGGTCCTGGGATCGAGTCCTACTTTGGGCTCCCTGCTCGGCAGGGAGCCTGCTTCTCCCTCCCCCTCTCTCTCCTCCTCCCACCCCCGCTCATTTGCTCTCTCTCATAAATGAGTAAAATCTTAAAAAAAAAAAAAAAAGCAATCTCTTAAAATGAAGAGTGAGAGAGAAAAGTGCGCAGCGATGCACCTGTGATGCCAGGCTCCCCGGGTCAGTACGGCCTCCCCCCACCACCCCGAGGGAGTCTAACACCAGTGGCTGCCCTGCCTGGTCTCAGAACAGCACAAATGGGGTCACACAAGCCGGCTTGGCCTCCGGACTCACTGTCCTGCTGGGGACACGCTCACGCGGGCCGCTGGACCGCTGGGGTGCACGTGCTCGCTTGGGCACGAGGCCCGGGACGGACTCCCGCCCGCACGCGTCGTAGCTCACACCCTTGATACGGTGCATCTTTTAAAACTTCTCTACTGACGCATCTTGTGGTGGCTTGGATTTGACCAGGGAGAGGAGCACTTTGCCAGATGTTCATGGGCCATTCGTGGATCTTCTCTTGTTACGTGTCTGTTCATGTGCTCCCATGACAAAAATTCATTAATCATTATGTCATTCAGTAGCAAAGATGACGCTTACAACCCTCGTTTCTAGAAATGATCAGAATTCCCTCCTCCATCCATTTGGTCCATTTAAACATAGCACTGTCTGTTTACCTTACAGGTAATAGGGAACCTCACGACCCTACTGATCCTGGGTACATGCCCTCCGTTGGCTAAGAGGATGGAAAATCCCTAGCCCATTATGCTCTTCTGCCCTGTCTCCAGCAGCGCCTTTGGATGAGCCAGAGTCCTCCACCTCCGGGCATCTCCTTCCACTCCGTACTTCCATATCCAGGGTAAGAAACCTCTGGAGCTCCAAGCTCATGAGGGGAACGCCTTCGTTCCTCCTAGGAGTTACATGCTGCTCCCTGCACATGCTGCCCCACTGATGTCGGGACCTGCTGTGGATGGGGTTTCACAACGGCTCCCCTGTGCGTATCGAACTGATCCAGAACCACCGGGGACCACAGCGCCCTTCCTCCCTGTGCTGCGTCGTTCATCGCTCGAGGAGAAACCCTGCTCCGGCGGGTCTGCCCACGGCGCCTCATCCCACCCCGATGCCCTGCGGCCACACTGTCCTCCAAAGTTGTTCAAAGTCTTCAAGACGGTCTCTGCCATTCTTGGCCCTTCGCATTTTCGAATACATTCTAGAACAAGCTTGTCAATTTCCACAAAAACTCCCTGCTTGGATTTCAGTTGGAAGCACACCGAATCCGCCATTTGGGTAAGAACGGATACCGTGAAGCTTCCAATCCACGAATGTGCCAGCGATGTCCATTCGTTAGGTTTTCAACAGGACCCTACAGCTTTCTGTCCCGGGTATCTTTTGTTAATTTCTACATAATTTAAGTGCCTGAACGGCTATAGTAAACAAGGGATCATTGTTGATTTTCCTGGTAATTAGAAATAGAATCAAGTCTTGTACGTTGAGCAGGTGGCCAGCAACCCTGCTAACTTTACTCACGGCTTTTAACAGCTTGCTTATGGATTTCTCTGGATTTTCTTCCTCTATAACCGTATCTCTGCAAATAATGACAGTTTTATTTCTGGATTTTCAAGACTTACACCTTTAAATCTCCTTCTCTGGCCAGGTTCTGTGGTGTAAGGACAAGAGCCATGCTGGGTAGCCAGCCTTGTCTCAGCCTCACCTCGGGGACAGAGCGGCCGGTATCTCCCATTAAGCAGGGTATTTGTCAGAGTTCTCGGTTGATTAAATTAAGGAAGCTCCTTTCTGCCGCTAGTTTGCTAAAAGCTCTCTTAATCATGAATGGGAGCTGAACCGTACAAATGATTTTTCTGTTTATCAGGATCATATGGCTTCTCTCTTCATTAAAGTGCTGAATTACACTGATTGATTTTTTAAATATACAAACCTGCATTCCTGAATGTAACCCAACTTGCTCATAACCTATTCATAACCTATTACCACTCAATATTAAGAAATCCAGCTTGTTTCCAAGAGACTGCTCTAGAACCATCTTTCCTTCTCTCTCTTTCTCCCTTCCCTCCTCGCTTTTTCTTTGAAACACCCTTATCAGGTTTGTGCATCAAGGTTACGCTGCCTCATAAAACAAGATGGGACATGAGCCTTTTTCGTTGTCGTTCTGTGGAATAGTTTGTAACAGACTGCTGTTCTTTCTTAAGCATATCTAAACACTTAGCAGTGATGTCATCTGTGCCTGGACTTTTCCTTGTGACTACAGGTGAGACTTCATAAAGATGGGAGCTACTAAGAGTCCCATCAGCAAGATGGCAGCACGGCGGTTTCTGGCGCTCGTCCCCTCCTGGAAAAATCAGTTTGAACAACTATTCCCACAGGAGGATGCCTTCCAAAAGCTAAGGAGCATGGGTGAGATTACAGCATCCCGTTGGTGCACAGCTAAGAAAAGATAGCTTTGCGCTGAGACAGACACGCGCCTCAAGGGCGGGGTGGGGGCCAGGTACGTGCCTGAATGCCCCAGAGAGTCCAGCACTGGCCCGCAGGGAACCCGGGGTCCATACCCAACCCTGCAGACCCGGGCACCAGGCCGCCTGCCCGAGGACTCCAGCAGCAAGCCCGCTGGAACACCACCAGATGGCTCTCCCAGGTTCCTGGATGGGCTAACTGTGAAAGGCTTCCCTGCCAGAGCCCGTCCGTGCAGACCGGAATGGCTGCTACTTCTTCAAATGTCCAGACACCAACCCAAGGCCACAAGGGTCACAGAAGATCATGGAGACATAACACCTCAGAAGGAAACCAACAAAACGACAATGACTGACCCTAAAGAAAGGGAGGGCTATGAAGCGTCTGGAGAGAATGCAAAATAACCTTTTCAAGGAAATTCAGTAAACAACAAGAAAACACACACAGACAATCAAACAAAATTAGGGAAACAATGCATGAACAACAGGAGAAAGAAGTTCAGCAAAGAAATAGAAAACTTTTTTCTAAAACCAGACACCCTGACCTTGAAGAATACAATGAGATGGACCCTCAGCAGAGCGCTTCAGTGACGGACGGGTCCAGCAGAAGAGGCAGCGGTGAGCCAGGAGACACGTCCCCGGATGCATCCAACAAGGGCTGCAAACAGGAAAGGGGAGGAAAACCCAACGGGAGCTCCAGGAGAACTTCCAGAGAAGCCACGTGCAGGACTGAGTCCCAGGAGGAGAGAAGCAGAGGGGTGGAGAGAGCTGAGTTCAAGAAAGACATGTTCACAAAGCTCCAAGACCCCCCAAATTCCAACCCCAGACTATCTTCTCCAGGACACATTATAATGAAACTCTCTAAAATCACAGGGGAAAAAAGGCTTAAAAGCAGCCACAGATTAACTTGTGCACCAGGGAACCCACACAGGCTCTCAGCAGAGTTGTCTACAGAAGCAATGGAGGCCAGAGGCAATGGAGGCCGGAGGCCAGCGGGATGACGCACGCAGAGCGCTGAAAGTAAAAAGCTGCCAGCCGGAAGAGCCAGCAGAGGTGTCCTCCGGAAATGAAGGACAGAAAGCCATTCCAGGAAGAACACAAATGGAGGGAGGTCATTACCTCGGGACTGCTTACGAGAGGTGCTAAAAGGAATTTGCAGGTAGAGATGGACGAACACTAATCAGTAACACAAAACAGACGAAAATACAGGCCACGCTGATGCAGGTGGGGGCACAAATTCAGAACACCCTAACACGCGTGCTCATGTGCTCATTACTAACTCTAGCGCAAATGCTGAAGGACAGAAGTATTAAAAATAACTGTCTGGGAGCGCCTGGCTGGCTCAGTCGGAAATGCATGTGACTCTCGATCTCAGGGTCATGACTTCAAGCCACACACCGGGTGTAGTTTACTTAAAAACAAACAAAAACTAGCTACAATAATTTGTCAATGAATACACAACATAAAACGATATACATTGTGACATCAAAAGCATAAAATGGGATAAGGATAAAGAGCAGTTTTTCATGTGATTGGAGTTGTTATCAACTTTAAAAAGATGTCAAGCTAGCTTCACGGTAACAGCAAAGCAAAACTCTAGAAAGGGAACGGCATCAAAGTGCAGCACCGCAGAGAACCGTCGCTTCGTGGAGGAGCACAGGAACGAGGGACTACGAAACATAAGGAAACAATTAATAAAAGCACTAGTAATTCTCTTAATTACTTTAAATATAAATGGATTAAATTACTCAATCGAAAGACTCAACTACATGCTATGTAAAAAGAGACCCGCTTCAGCTTTAAGGACGCATAGAGGCTTGAAGTAAAGAGAGAGAAAATATACTCCAGACCAGTGGAAAACAAAACAGAGCAGGGGCAGCGACACTTATGTTAAAAAAAACAAAACAAAACAGACTTTAAGTCAAAAGCTGTAATGAGACATGGTCACTGTATAATGATAAAGGGGTTAATTCACCAATACGCTGAAGGGACACGGCAACTGTAAATGTATATACAGTGGGTGATGCCGGTTTTTGAAAAGATAAAACCGACAAACCTTTAGGCAGACTCAGAAGAAAGGAGAGACTCAAACATAATTGCAAATGAAAGAGGAGACATTACTACTGATACCACAGCAATGCAAAGGATCCTATGAGATGACTACGAGCATCTACGTGCCAATCACCTAGACAACCTGGAAGTAACGGACCAATTCCTAGAAAATACAACCTACCACACTAAATCACGAAGAAATAAAATGTGAACAGACCAATAACAAGGACATTAAACAGACATCAGAACCTCCAACACAGAGAAGCCCAAGCCAGATGGCTTCGCTGATGAATTCTTTCAAACATTTGAAGAAGAATTAATGCCAATCCTTCTCAAGCTCTTCCAAAAAACTTGAGAGAACACTCCCAAACTCATTTTACAAGGCCAGTATTACCCTGATATCAAAGCCAGACGAAGACACCACAGGAAAGGAAAACTGCAAGCTGATATCCCAGATGACCGTAGATGTGAAAATTCTCAACAAAGTATCAGCAAACCATACACCATGATCAAGTGTGAGGACACGAGGGACATGAGGGTGATTCAACATATACAAATCAACAAGCATGATATACCACGTTAATAAAATGTAGAATAAAAATCATATGACCATCTCAATAGATGCCGAAAAAGCATTTGGCAAAACACAATGTCCTTTCATGATAAAAATTCTCAACAAATACAGTATAGAAGGGACATACTTAAACTTAATAAAGGCTATGTGTGACAAGCCCATAGCTAATATCACCTCAAGGGTGAAAGGGTGAAAGCTTATCCTCTAAGATCAGGAACAAGACAAAGATGCCCACTCTTCTTTTTTCCAGTTTTACTGAAAAATAACCGATATACATCACGTATAAGGCATACAGCATGATGGCTTGATTTACATATATTGTGAAAGAATTACGATAGTAGGTTCAGCTAATATCCACCTTCTTGTATACATACATGAAAGAAAGAAAGAAAGAATGAAAGAAAGAAAGAAAGAAAGAAAGAAAGAAGGAAGGAAGGAAGGAAGGAAGGAAGGAAGGAAGGAAGGAAGGAAAGAAAGGAAGAAAGAAAGAGAAAGAAAAAGGGGAAAGGAAGGAAGAAAGAAAGAAGAAAAAAGGGAAAAAATTTATTCTTGTGATGACAGCTCTTGGGATGTACTCTTACCTACCCTGTGAATCATATGGCAGCATTCACTACGGTCATCATATCATACGTCACATCCCTAGGACTTATTTGCCTTGTAACTGGAAGTTTGTACCTTTCGACGGCCTTCCTCCAACTCCCCCTCCTCCTAACCTCCACGTCTGGTAACGACAAGTCTGAGATCTTTTACTAGGAGTCTGGTCTTTTGTTTTAGATTCCACATATAAGTGTTTGTCTTTCTCTGACTTATTTTACTTAGCCTAATGCCTTCAAGGTCCCTCATATTGTTGCAAATGGTAGGATTTCCTTTTTTTCAATGGCAGAATAAGTAATTACCAATGTGTATATATACCACATCTCTATCCATCCATCCATCCATCCATCCATCCATCCATCCACTGACACTGAAGTTGTCTCCATGTCTTGACCATTGTAAATAATGCTGCTGTTAACATGGGTTTGCAGATATCTTTTTGACTTAGTGTTTTTGTTTCCTTTGGATATATTCCCATAAATGGAATCGCTGAGTCATATGCTAGTTCTATTTTTCTAATTGCTCTGGCTAGGACTTGCAGTAATGTGTTGAACAGAGGTGGCAAGAGTAGGTACCCTTCAAGGATACTCAAAAGAGAAAAGACAACCTCTTCAATAAGTGGTACTGGGTATTCACATGCAAAAGAATGAAACTGGATACACATCTTACACCACTCACAAAAATTAACGTGAAATTGATTAAAGCCTGAAATATAACACCTGAAACCACGAAACTCCTAGAAGAAAACACAGGAACAAAACTCCTTGACACGGGTAATGATTGTCTGGACAGGACACCCTACTGCACAGGTGACAAGATCAAAAAGAAACAGTGGGACTGCATCCAACTAAAAAGCTTCTGCACAACAAAAGAAGTCATCAACAAAGTGAAAAGGCAACCTATACAATGGGAAAAAATGTTTGCAAACTATCTATCTGATGAGAGATTAATATCCAAAATGCATAAAGAACTCCTACAACTCAACAGCAAAAAAACAAATAACCCAACTAAAAAATAGGCAAAGAACCTGATTAAACATATCTCCAAAGAAGATCTATGAAAGGCCAACAGGCCCATGAAAAGGTGCTTGACGTCACTAATCATCAGAGAAATCAAACCAAAACCACAATGAGGGGCCCCTGGGTGGCTCAGTCGGTTAAGCGTCCGACTCTTGAGGATGGAGAAAAGGGAAGCTTGTGTACTGCTGGCGGGACTGTAAGCTGGTGCAGCCACTAAGGAAAACAAAATGGAAGATCCTCAAAAAATAAAAAATAAAATTATCAAATGACCCACCGGTCCCACACCTGGGAATATATCCGAAGGAAACAAATTTTTTCTAAGCACAGCTTTCGATGTATTCCACAAGTTCTGATATGTCGATCCGTCATAGTTGATGGGTAATTAAAGATACCTTTCCATTTTGGCATTTTATTTGACCCATGGGTTTTTTAAAAGTACATTACTTAATCTGCAAATATTTGCAAACATACTCATTTTTTCTCATTAATTTTTAACTTAATCCCACTTGGTCAAAGAGTGCAGTCTGCTGATCTCAGTCCTTTGATGTCTGTGGAGACCTTCTTTATGATCTGGCCCGAGGCCAACTTTGATAACATTCCAGAGAGCACATGGGACGACTGGGCGCTCTGTGACTGCTGGACGCGGCGGCCTCCTGCATGCATGTCAGTTAGGCCCAGCTCCTCCATCACGCTGTTCACATATCCGCCACCTTAACGATTTCTATATACCGCATTTCTTAAACGCTTGTCAAGGATAGTAAACCTGACGTCTTGAAATTGTACAGTGTCCTGATCCCCTTTCTCCAGGGCAATAAAAAGGGGCTTTAAAACAATTTAGCTCCTTCCTGCTGGTCCCAACTGACGAAGTAATTTTTTCCAACATCTTACTGTATTTGAAAATTTCAACGTGAGACAGTTTTAGGCACAGCCTTAGACATACCTGTTTATTATTTTATTTGTCCACCCATCCTCCTCCCTTTAAAACCTCCTCCCTGATCCATACTCCGGCTCTTGAAGAAAATTCCTCACAATTTCCTTTACGAGACGGATCACCTGCAGGTGACACCCTCATTTTGTCTATATAATGTGTTTGAAGTGTCATCGTTTACTTTTTTTAATAACCTTGAGATGGAATTCATATGCTGAAAAATCCACCCTTTTACGAAGCGTCTATTTCAACGACTTTTAGTGTATTCATAGAGCTGGGCCAACGTCATCATTTAATTCCAAAACATTCTGGCCCCGCCCCACGAGCAGTCACTCCCCACTTCTCCTCACCTCGCCCCTGCACCCCTGGTCTGCTTCTGCTCGCCGCCTCTGTGGACTGGCCTATTCCAGCATTTTCTAGAAACAGGACTGTCGAGTACACAGCCTCTCGCTCAGCACGAAGCTTGTGAGGCTCGTCGGGGCTGCAGCCTGTCTTGGCGCCGCACTCCTTCTGATGGCCGAGATCACATCTGGTGTACCCATTCATCTGTGACAGACACTTGGTAGTCTCCACTTCTTGGCTAATACGAGTAACGCCACAATGCCCACTTGTGTACAGGTTTATGTGTGGACACGTGCTTTCAACGACCTTGGGTGTATGTATACCTTACACGTAGGGGCGGAAGCGCTAGGGTCGATGGTAAGTGTCCCAAGTATTCCCAAACTACATTCAGTTTTTCTGAGCATTCGAGTAGGAGCTGAAAATGTCATCCTTCTCTTCAGTGTTCTGTTGGCACTTGTCGGCACAAGCCTGTGCTTCGGACTCCGGAGGTCGCAGAGCATTTGGCCGTGCTCCCGCTACGGTCCATCCCCTGCCCGGGGGCTGTCCTTTCTCTCTGAATGCTTTCAGAATTAGCCTTGCTCTGAGTGCTTGTGTGGGGGGCAGGGCGGGGGGGGGGAGTTCAGGCGTGATTTTATTTTTCTTTCTACTTGGGATCTGTTCTGTTTCTGGAATCCCTTAAACGTGATCTTTCTTCTCTTCTCTCCTTCTGGGATTCCAGAGATTTCCATCTACAGGAGAACAGCCCCTTCCCCTGGAGGGTAGACAGAGGCACAGGATGCAGAGGCGCCATCCCATTCTCAGGAGCTGCTGCGCCAGCCCGCCGTCCCCCTCAGTGCGCCCACCCCAGTGTAAACCACCCAGCCCGGTAACCCCCTACAGCATGGCATGGGATAGGGGCGACTATTTGGGACAGCAACTTTGAATCCTTTCCGGAAAAAGCATTGAGCGGTCACAGTCTAAGTCAGTGAATACGATTTTGTGGTGGGAATCTCCCAGACCCCCCAACGTAACTACCAGAACAGAGCGGACGGGGGAGGCCAGGCACTGCTGGGGGCATGTCGGTGTGGAACTACCTTTCTTTCTAAAATTTTACACGACACGGCGTATTTCTTTGGATGTGACTTTCCCTGAGGAACCCCCGAGCTGTGACCATGGAGCTGGGAAAGGCCTGTGTCATTCGAGGTCTGTGCGCAGGAGCTCCCGCGTCACTGAGACAGGCTCCCACTCTCTCAAGGGCTGCCCGCATCTGAGAGGGCGCCCGTGGGACAGCGCTCGGCGTCCGGGGGAGCCATTCCCAGTCCTGCGCCACGGGACCGGAAGACACAGCCACAGACTTCCTTTGGAAAACACCCCACAGCTACCGTCAGCCAGCAGATAGGGCCCGTGGCACGACTCCCAAGCAGCCACCAGGAGGGAGGCCGGCCTCGGGGCGAACCATCTCTTCCGGGAAATGACACAAAGCTGCTGTGGTCATAAATACATTTTATTTCATTAGAAATGCATAATTAACAGTGTTGAGAGCATTTCCCCCTAGAAAAGTAGGTAAGCAATATTTCCATCAAAATCGTTAGTTGTCTCTGCAAATACCTATTTTCATGACACGGAACAGAGCACACAGCAAAAGGCTTCGGCTACTCCACTTTTTTTTTTCAATTTTCTGTTTTGTTATAAACACCATAGCAAATTAAAAAAAGCTGTTTGAACAGAGAAAAATATTGTAGTTCTTGATTTTCCGCACGTACTTAATGCGATCCACACTGTGCTTCCCCACTTTCTCTGGACACCAACAGTGGGACTCAAAGGAAGGGTCTTCTGGCAGGGGCGGCGGCTGTGACTGTCACGTTTTTGTTGACGGGACACTCGCCCCGTGGGTGAGGCTTCAGACGCACTTGGACAAAGCACGTGCAGTCCCCTCCGTGCAAAGCCGTGGGGCCAGGGCGCGTGGAGAACGGGGCAGCTGGCTGGAGCCGGCACTGAGCACGGCCCCGCTCTTAGGTCCTGTCGTGGGTAGGCAGCCCGTCCCGCCTACTGGATCTGGATGGCTCCATGCTCAAGCTGCATTTCAGGCTGCAGGGTGGGCTGCAGGGTCTCAGCCGTCTGCAAGAGGGGAGAGAGGAGGGCTTTCTATAAGAGTACCCACCACGCAGTCCAGGCCACTTGCAGGTCATAAAACACCAACAGCATTTGTGGTTGAAAGAAACATACAGAGCAGAGCTGGAAGGGGCCAAGGTTCGCCCCTGCTTTGGGAGAGGACTCTCCCGGGGCCACGGTCCCTCTTTTCAGAACCTTCCGTTTGCCCACGCCATCCACCGACCCTCCCGCACACGCTCTGGGGCTCGCCGAAGCCTGTTTCCCAGTCCCACCCCTGCTCATTGCTGGGGAACGCCTTCCGAGTGGTTAAACCATCCGATGTACCTAGAATCTCAGTCACCATTTTGCCTTCTTATAAAAACGGTTCCCCTGTACTGCAAAAAACCATTTTAAGGACAGTTATTTTTCTCCTTAATGAAAGAAGTTCTAATCAATGAGCTACAAATATTAAAAGGACTTCAAATGTATATTTACAGGTTGAAGAGAAAGGGAAAAACACAATTTGGAATAAGCCACCGACCATCCACCTCGAAGACCAGAATAAGCCCCCAAATAGAGATTAACAGGGCGTGGTTCTTTAGGCCCCCCAAGCTGTCCGTCAAAGGCAATGTCACAAAGACGAGACCCTCAGAGGTGGGCATTTGCTGCCGTGGAAGGAGACGCTGTCAGAGAGGCTGGGCATGAGGACATGGAGGCAGGAGAAGCAGAGCGCCAGGGATGCGGGCAGCAGAAGCCCCGAGGGCAGAGCGCCAGGGACGCGGGCGGCAGAAACCCCGAGGGCAGATTCGCCAGGGACGCGGGCGGCAGAAGCCCCGAGGGCAGATTCGCCAGGGACGCGGGCGGCAGAAGCCCCGAGGGCAGATTCGCCAGGGACGCGGGCGGCAGAAGCCCCGAGGGCAGATTCGCCAGGGACGCGGGCAGCAGAAACCCCGAGGCTGGGGCTGGTGTGGCAGCTCTAACTGCAGCTGAAGGCCGAGCTTGTGAAATGCAGGCAGCAGAGGACACCGCACACAGGCCTTCCTGAGGGTACGAGGGGCCCTGCGGGTTCCGCACTTAGCACAGCCATCACCCACACTGCCTGCAGAGCCTGGACAGCAGCCCAGGCAGGAGTAAGGAGAGGGGATGAAGCCGGGACACAGACCCAGGAGGGCCCCCACACATCTCCAGGCAAGGGGAAGCGGAGTCAGGCAGGTTGTGCTGGAGGCGGAGGGAGCAGGGGGTTACAGGCTGGGTAGAGAGGCCCCATCTGGGACGGGGAGTGCCTCCCCTTGATGACCTGGAAAGGCAGCTTCGGACTCAGGCACACAGGAGAAGGAACACAGATGAGGGGGGTGCCCACCTGGGGGGCTCAGGGAGACCCACACTCTGATGAGGACCCCCTCCATTCTCCTCCGTCCTCAAAAATGCAGCAGCCAGACCTGTGTCTCAGGCAGGAAATAGAGAGAAAGGGCTCGAACTAGATGACTCAGGAAGTTCCAGATGTTTGAGGGAACCGGAGACAGCCAGCAGCCCCGGGCAGCCATGGAGTTCGGCACTCGGGCACCCGCCTATGCAGGTGGTCACTGGGGCAGTGCCCATCACACGGGGCCAGCTCCCTGGCTTCCTGCCCACGACAAGCCAGACGGCTCCTCCAGCCCCATGGGGGCTCCTGGGATAGTCTCATCAGCCACACACAGGCATCTCCAGGAAGGAATTTAGGTACGTGACCCTGTTCTGACCAGCCGACTCAAAGTAAATCCAGTAAGAGCACCGGGCCTTCGTGCTGATAAACAGTCAGGAACCCTTCCTTCTAGAGACATGGCCCCGTCTACGGGAGGCAGCAGCGGGGCCACAGGAGAGCGAGCCCCCAAGAATGAGATGGCAGGAGTGGGCCCCAGGGACACGTACGGTGAGCCATGCCCCGGACTGCCCTGCTGCTGTCTCACCTGCTGACTGTTCGAGTCCAGGCCCAGTGGGGAAAACACCCCCGTGGGTGCACATCTCATTCTCTGGCCTGTTCCTACACATACTCATTAAGTGGGTCTCAAGAACCTGCCAGGCAGGAATCAAGACAAAGAATGCGAACAGGAAGACAAGGAGGCCAAGAGCTAAAATGGACATGGCCTTCCTCAATTCTGAAATCTGCAGAATGACCACGAACTCATGGTCCAGGAAGACGGCCTGCCACACAGCACCCCAGGTCTGCAGCACACACTGTGGGACCCTTCCACGCCTGCTGGCCAGCAGGGAAGAAAGCTGCCCGAGTGCAATGACCCCACCTAGGACCATGCAGGGCATCAGACGCAAGCTACCCAGCGTGGGAGGAGGGGGGCCCGCCGGGGCCTGACGTCCAGGATAGGTTCATGCTCAAACCACACCAAATAAGGCAGCCAAAGAGACGTCCACCTCGGTCCCCCAGTACTGTCGGCTCCTGGTCACACTCAACCCTTCTCAGCTCATCTCCAGGGTGCAGTAGGCCTCTGGGGTGCCACCACCACACAAAAGCCACACAGGAGGCGGACCCACAAGGGCCCGGGCTGTCGTGGCCACTCACGTGGAGGGGCCAGAGGAGTCTCGGGGAACAGAGAGGCAGTGCCTTCTCCAGGAAACACGTTTGCCCACGGGGGCCTCACTATGAATTAGGAGATTAGGAATTTAAGTCCTCACGGGACCGCTGAGCTCAGCCAGCCAGCCACCTGGTCACAGGCACCCCTGTTGGCTACACTGAGCTCCGTTCCGTTCCTCAGAGCCACCTCATCAGCAAGCAAAGCAAAGGAGAATTTCCTCCTCTCCTGAGCACTAGGCGCACACAGACACCCTGTATGGTGGCCGAGCAGAGAAACGTGGGGCTTCTGTTCTGAGTATCAGAAGCCAGGGGCATTGAGATACATGTGGCTTCTCGGTACCGGATGCAGAGAGGAGAGGGGTGGGCCCAGAGGACAGCAGAGCGTCCGAGAAGGCAGGCAGGAGCCGACTGGCCGTGGTCGGAGCAGCCAAGTGCCCCTACGTCAGCATGCCTCTCGGCCCAGTCTCAGCAGGAAGGTCAGCGACTTCAAGCACCACCCCCAAGCTTCGAGAACACAGGGAAAGAGCACATCTGTGGCTCCCCCCACCCGCAGCCTGTGTTCTGTGCCACTGACGACCCCCACGCTTTCAGGACCCATCCCATGTGACTCTTAGAGAAAGAGGCCCCGCTGTTCTCCAATCAGCCGACTACACCGAAAGCACGCTGTCCCCTAAAGGCCTCCAGCCGGCTCTTCACACTAGCATGGGGGGTCCGGGGGACGCTGAGGGGAGGCCACGCCACTCGTCTGGCCAAATGCACTCACCGAGGGCCAGCTCCACAAATGCATCGTATACCCCACACGGAGCTGCCTCATCTGATGCTTCAGGAGGCGCCCAGGGAGTGAGCACCGCGTTTTCCCGTGTTCGGGGGAAAGCATGGAGGACGGGAAGTGGGGACGAGAGCCACAGTCAGCAAAACCAGATGACAAGGCTGTGGCGGGCAGGGGGCAGCTGAGGCTCATACACCGAGTAGAGGGAACACCAGGCCCTATGCACGTGCCGTGCCCAGCAAGGCCTCTGGACTGCCACGCAGGAGGCATGCTGCAAAAGGCTCCCAACCAGGCCAGATAGGGCGCTCAGGACCCAGGGAAGCGCCACAGCTGGCCAGGGCCATCCTGCATTTCCCCCACAGAGGAGAGGAGCCAGCCGGGGCAAGGACCCACAACTTGCCCATGGGAAAAGGGTCAAGGCCAAGGGCTGGGGCTACAAAAGCAGGGGCCGTTGTCTGCAGGCATGCCAACCCCTGGGCTGGGCCCTGCTGTGCTCACAGGGGCAGTGAGGTCTCAGGTAAATAGGGACCCTCTCGTTCCTCAGTCCCCAGGAGCTGGCTCTGTGGGGAAGGCAGACAACTTGATTCTTGCCTCTGAATTTATAGAGAAAACAAGACACAGGATATCTCAAGAATGGCTTAACACTGGCATCTGGGCCAGGACCTAACTCTTCACCTTCAAGTCGTCGGGCATTACAAAAAATGAGTGCCTCCGTCCACACCACGCGCCTTTCAACAACCGTTTACCCTCCGCACAGGAGAATCTCAGAAGTAGAATCACCCAGGCTGTCTTCACGCCTGCAGAAGCCCCAGGACCTGTCCACAGACGGGGCGTCCGCTTCCAGAAGGGGGGACCCACCTGAGCCGCAGTGGTATGGTCAGTCACTGGAGCCAGCTGGACGTACTGGACCTGGATGTCACTGCCCTGGAGAGGCGAGCCGTCTACACCCGCAGCAGCAGGGTCGGAAGAGGCCACGGCTATCAGCTGGGCGCCCTGCAGCACCTGGAGAGACAGAGCAGACCACGGTCAGCACCGACAGCCGCGCTCAGCCAGGGGCCAGTGCTACTCTGCCGTGGCCACACGAACCCAGGGAGGTGGCCAGGCCCACCCTCCACACTGTGGGGTCCACCTGTCTCGTGCATCACTCTGAAAGAACGTCTGATTGGCAAGCGTGCGCATGTGTGGTGTGACCGAGCTATTCTGCTGCATCCGCAAGTGACCATCTCAAACAGCCACACGCTGGACAGAATGACGGACTTTCAAGCCACATAAGAAAGAGAGCAAGCAGCTCAAGTTCTCCAAGAGTAAAGCTCAGGGACGTGGCCGAGGGGTGTCTGAGAAGGCTGGCAAGGAGACGGTGGGATGTGGGACCGAGAGACCAAAGCCCCGAAGGCCTTCCAGAAATCACTGCTGTTTGAGGTTCATGGAAGGGGAGACCCCGGGGGAACAGGAGATGGCATCACATCCTCAACCCACATGCCAGACACCTTCACCGGCTCTTCCGGGCAGCCCCCTGAGCGCTCGAGAGCCAGGGAGACAAAGCCCTCTGACAGCTGACAAACGCAGTTATGAAGCAACACAGAAACGCGCATAGAGTTAGGGACCCGTGGCTCCAGGTGGCACGGGGAACAGCTCAGAGCGAGGAAGTGCCGTCAGGAAGGCAGAGACGCTGGTGGTTGGATGGGAACCCCCAGAGGATGGCAGAGACCGAGAGGAGGAGGCAGATGAGAACCCCGGGGCTGGGCTCTGGACAGCCTCCCCACTCAAGAGCACCCCCAGACCCAGGCTCCCTTCGCACTCAGCACACCTGGTGCTCCAACAGTCAGGCAGGTGGGGGGTGGTCAGGGCATCCAAGGCTTCGCATTCATGAGGGAGTTGCCATGAACTGGGGGGGTTTGTACCTGGGGTTGTATCCCTCTCCCTTCAAATTCTATGTCCATGGGACCATCCTCTGGATTTTTCTTGGCGGTCCCCAGCAGGGCAGCGACGCTCACGCTTCCTGACCAGCTCAACTGCCGCCCGCACCAATGGTCAGAGCCAGGAAGAGGGTGGGGGTACTCAGAGAGAGAAGGGGCTGTCCACTCTGGGGGAAAGGCGGGCTTGGGTACAGATTACCAAGAGTCTGTATAAAAATACGGTCTGTGGTTTTAAAACAACACTGTAGTTTTCGATGAGCAAATGTTCTATTTCTTTAACAATGAACCCACCAGTGGGGAAAAAAACAAACGATAAATCCAATTATTAGAATGAAAGATAGAAAGCTCTTAACAACTTTTTTTCTGCATCTTCAGAAACCACTTACAGAGTTTCACATTCTAATACCAGCTAGCCATGCTAGGAAGGCTGACACCCCAGACAGGTGCACAAGGTCACCCCCGGGCCCTGTGGGTGTATCCCCGACAGGCACTCTGCAGGTGGGACTAAGGTAAGGGTATCAACACAGGGAGCATCCTGGGGTATCGGGTGGACCCAATGTCACACGGGCACCTTGAAAAGCAGAGAATCTTTCATAGACGCGGAGGAGCAGAGATGCAACAGGAGGAGAGCCCTCTGGCCAACTGTGGGATTGGAGGATGGAGGACGGGCCAGAGTCAAGAATGGGGCAGGTCTGGAGGCCAGGGAGGTCGGGAGACAACCCTCCCCTGGAGCCTCTGGGAGGAGCCGGCCCGGTGATAGCCTGACGTGAGCCCTGAGAGGCCCACGCGGGATGTGGACCTCCAGACCGTGAGAGCGTGAGTGTGTGACCTTCCCTCAGCTGCTTCCTTCCAAGGAGCTGGCTTCTTGCTCCCCCAGGGCAGACCCGACAACAACAGCTCCTTTTCCATCATAAGCCATTCGTGCAATTGAGCGTTCAAAAAATAGGTGGAAAAACCGGCGAAAACCGAAGTCTCCTGTATTACTCCCTGGACCTACTCTCCACCAGACCTCTCATGGTCATATGATAAGACCTGGTGCCACGCACAGGAAGGCAGCCGGCCCCCACGCGACCCGCGGGACAGCAGCCTCGGGCCGAGCCCGGCCCCACTCCCCGCAGAGCAGAGCAGAATCAAGCGCGGGGCGCGCTCCCAGGGGACGCTCGCTCGCGGTACACCAACTCAGCCCCTGACAGCGAGGAAAGAGCAGATGGGGAAAAGACAGAAGGGAAGGGGTTCTCAGCGCACAGGAATTTGCCCCTCGGTGGGTGGAGAGGGGGAAGGAGGGGCTGGAACAGTCCACCAGCGCCCGCGGCTGCCTCACTTAGTAGGCTTCTGCTGGACCCTGGACTGAGCGTAAAAACCACGCGATGTTTGGAAACACGGGAGCAAAGACGTGAGGCGGTCACGGTTCTGTCAGCACGGCACGCCGTACAAGAGCCCTTGGTGCGCTGACTGCAGGTCAAACCATCGACTATTCGTAATGAAGGCCGTGCCATCACACAAGCGTTTTCTGAGAAGCTCTGCCTTCCTCCGGTTTTGGCGGTGAGCCAGGACCGCCCCTGACACAGGGCTCGTTACGGTTTCCTGAGGGTGAGCGGCTTCCTGTCGGCGCCACAGTGAGGCCACTCCTCATACGGCCTACACAGCTGGTCACATCGTAAGAATGAGAAGGTCAGAAAGCTCGGAATCTGTGCTACGTTATGACAACGGAGGCCGTGCCATACTGCGCCCCTGTGGGGCGAGCAGTAAACCCCTCACTGCCGAGCTGCGGGGCACATTCTGCTCTACCTTTGCCGTTGGACAACGGAGGGACGAATCATGTCACCAGCACAGGGCTCGGTGCAGGACACGGAAGGCTGCGGTCAGGGCAGAGACAGGTGCATGAGACTGGCACACAGCAGGCAGTGACCAGGGCACAAAGAGAGGCACAGACCCATGGGCTGAGAGGCGAGGACCCAGCAGGTGTCACCCCACGGGCCTCGGGGGGTGGGGGGGTCGGCCTCCCGAGCTGCTCACAAGGAAGCCAGGAGGGAGGGGACCTTCCAGCTACAGACGCACCTCCACTTGAACCATGACGTCATGACGCAGCCGTGTTCCAGAAGGGTGACACACATGAAACGGGGAAAATAAAAACAACGCTACAAAAACCAGTTGCACAGGAATCTTGCCTGCCTGCTCCGGACTGAAAGCACCTGAAAGCACCAAGCAGCCTCCTGAAATATACAGGAGGCTGAGACACAACATGTAGATTTGGGACTTAATTTTAAACTGGTGAAGAATAAAACCTATTTATGTCAAATCTGAAAGGCAGAGCCGCAAAAATGAGGTCACATGCCACTGTCACAGGGATCGGTGTGGCCCCAGAAGCAGGCACAGAAAGAGCACAATCCACTCTTGCTGTGCTGGGAGGACGGGAGGCCGGCACCTCCGCCTCCCCCTGCTCTAGGAGGAGCAGGAAGTCTCGGAGGATGGGCTTCCAGCTCCTTCCCACTCATTTGATGTTTGCAGCCTTTTCCCAACAGGCTCTGGAATGCAGAAAAATCTAACAGGAATGCGGTGGGCTCCCAGGCCAGCAGCCAGCAGCATCACCTCCGGAGGCCGCCAGCCTGTGGCTGACCTGGGCGTGCGCCCCGCTCCCCGTCCAGGCCCAAAGGCCGCACGAGAGGCACCTGTGGCCGGGAGCGTGCACCGCTGCCTTCCCAGCTTCCCACACAGCATTTCCCTGCACGACTGGAGGCAGAGCCAGTGACTGCCAGACAAGGAGAAACGGTAGAGGGTATGACCCTGAAGCGGCCTACTAAGGGAATCCTGGGTCTAAAAGCACTGTGTTTTTTGAGGGCACACATCTGGTTTTCCTCGATACACTGCCAAATTGGAAACTATTTAATACCCAACTGAAATAATGCAAAACTGGTGGAAAGCCTAAAATAAAAGCAAGAAGTCCAAGGGCTTTTCAGGAAGGTTTAGACACAGAACTCTGAACCCAACCGAGAATGCGCTCAGAGGGAACAACCAACCAACCAAAACCCTCCTGTGATCACAGTGTGATACACGTGTGTGTGCAGTACATGCATGTGTGGCCAGGAGCAGAGGCGACACCACGACCTCCACGGTGCCCTGGAATACAAGGTCACGCACTTGCCTTTGTCGTCCCCCTGGGCATCCAGCTTGGTAAGGGAACTCAGTCAATGAAGTCAATTCTCTCAAATCTAGATGTTAGTTCAAGGAGTAGAAAAATGAGGACTTGAGAGAGGGACGCCCCAAATCACTCGCGGCCAGGAGGCCCACCAGCCCAAAATCTTCCTCCTTAGTTTGCCCAGCAAGTGCCAAACACAAATTATCACTCTGGAGCTTTTAATCCCTCTGACGGGAACACTCATGTGTTTCCCAGCTTCCGCTGTGAGTGCGTTCACCAACCAAGTCGCCATGAGTACACGGTCAGGACGGAGCACAAAAAGCCATCATCGGCAGACGCAGACCGCCGCTCCTCCAGGGCCGTCCCTCAGAGCCGCAGAGAAATGCCCTGTGAGCCGCCGTCCAGATCCTGTGCACATAAAGACGCTGCGTGACCAGCAGCAATCCAAGCGGCTCCTGCTGTCTGCTCTGAGCCCATTCCAGCATCGGAGCACAAGCCTCAAACACAATCTGGGGAAAAAGCAACACAAAACCTAAAAATACAATAAAGCAGAAACGGAAGTCTGGAGATACTTGGTATTCATCCCCCATCACTCCAGATAAAGCAGCATTCCTGGGAACAAATCTTAACCATGTGTTTTAAAACCTTCCAGTAGATTGGGGCAGGGTCAATAATTCAGCAAAGTCAAATTCAAAGACCTCCAGTTTTTCCCATGGGTTCCAGGCCTTTGGCTTCTAGAAGGGGCACACGGGGTGGGCGGGGAGTGGGTGAGACCGAATAGGAGGAAAATGAAAGGTCGGTATCGATGACACATGTGAGTGGGTCACACCCACTTGGGGCCGGGAGAGGTGGCCCGGGGTCAGCCAGCCTGCCAACCTGCACACTTCGTGCCTAGAAGCAGCTGAAGGGCCAGCCACGGGCGGGCACGCCGCTTCCGCTCTCTGTCCCGGGACCGTGCTCCCGCGGCTTGGGTCACTGCTTTCACGTAGAAAACTCACTGCACAGAACAAGAAAACTTCTCATGGCGTTCGCTGTGTGGGAGGGGCAAGGCCCCCTTCCTCGAGGTCACTTCAGTAGGACGCACTCATAAGGGCCCGCACCTTAGGGGCCTACAAATGCCAGCACCCCTGTCCTCCCAGCCTGGGGGGCGGGGGGAGCCGGAGGCTGCACTGAGAGGGCGCAGGCTTCAGGGTCCTGTGCAAATGGGGCCGCACCTGGTAAGAATGATGAGCAGCCCCCAGGCCTCGAGGGAAAGGCCGGGAGAGGTCCCTCTCGCCGCAGGGCGCTCCCCAAGGGCAACGCTGAATGTGTGTGTAAACCTGAACGGTTCATCAGGCTGTAAACACACACGGGCCCGCGGTTCACGCGGCCAGATATCTGCAGTGAGCTGCCGGCTAACGGCGCCTGCGTGTTCCGCACACAGGAGGCCGTGGCCTCAATCAGCACAGTGTTTTCCTTCTACTCTGAGAAAAAAGGTTCGGAAATGGACTTCTCTGCTGAGCAAGATTAATCACATGCCAGAGAAGGCCCAGTGAGTGACAGCGTCTCCCCTGTTGGCCAGGACGGCACTTCTTCCCTCTCCAGACATCCATTCCGGAGGCGACCCCATCCCCACCGCCCAGTCTCAAGGCACAGCCTGACTGCAGGCATCAGGAGGCCCTCCCCACACGGCCCTTCATGTCACACAAACCAAGGACCGTCAGTGAGCTCAGGGGGCAGGGCGATGGGGAGATGGGGGGTAGGCGCAGGCATCTCCCCGAGGCCCCACACAATGTCACCTCACCGCAGCTTGCCCCGGGGTGCAGAGCTCGGGCTCACCACACATCTCTGTGGCACGTGGGCCCGAGGAGGGGAGCTATGGGCCCAACTGTGTCCCCCCAGATGTCTACGTCCTAACCTCCAGTACCTCTAAATATGGAACGAGGGTCTGGAAGGAGGAGATTAAGTTAAGCAGAAGTCACACAGGAATCGGATGGGTCCTGATCCAGTGGCAACTGTCTTCCCAAGAAGAAGGACATTTGGACAAGACATGGGAAGGGAAGGCTGCCTCGCGACTACAGAGGAGAGGGTGGAGGGATGCTTGGAGCTCCCCAGGAGCCGGGAGAGGCAGGCGGATGCCCCCCAGAACCCCAGAAGGAACGCAGCCCCGGGAACCCTATTTTGGACTTCCGGCCTCCCGACTGTGAGAGAGCACATTTCTGTTGATGTCACACAGTGGGGCTCACTGATTTTGGGGTGCTAGCTCAGGAACAGACTTCCCACCTTCAGACGCTCCGGTGCTGTGCAATAACCCACGCCCAGGCCACCTGGGCCACTCCAGTTGACAGAGCTCAGACCTTTTGCCTCCAGAGGACATCGTGCCAGCTCCTCCCTCTCCCTCACCCCTGCCGGCTGCTCACACGCAGGTCCTCTAGGCGGGCCGTGAGGGCAGCCTCCTCCCTGGCCCGTTCCTCCACCGGCAGGGTGGTACATTCCCTGGATGCCCTGACAGGTGCAGGGCTGGCGCTGGTCAGGTGCAGGCGGGCTCTGAGGGCAGCCAGCACACAAGAGAGGCTGCCGGGCAGGCACACGCGGAAGAACACGGTAGGGCCAGGCCGCCAACCAGAGCAGCGGGACCCTGGCAGGAGCTGCTCCCGCTGCTTAGAGACCATCGTGAGACAGCTGCCACAACTGAGACAAAACAAGTGACGGTCTCTTCAAAAGCGCAACGCCAATTTTCTATTATGAACTGGCCTCTTCCGGACCAAACTCCAGTTCGTCTGCAGGAGAAGGGGCGCCTCCTCCCCCAGGCTGACGGCATGCTCCTCCCCCGAATCAGCACGGGATCAATGCTGACTGGACCCCACGCATCCCTGGGGCTGAGCCCTCCCGGAACCCCGCCCACCTGACCGAGCGTCTCTGAAAATCCCACAAAACAGGAGGATTACTGTCTGCTCAAAAGGTGTGGGGGGCAAGTAGTCACAAATACTTTCAGGCCTGAACCCCGTTTCTGCACCCATAGCAGAGATCAGTCACAACACCCCAAATCCCTTCCAGGAACAGACTAGATGCTATGGAAGGAATGTCTGTGTCCCCCCCAAACCCCTAACTTCCAGTGTGAGGAAGGTGAGGTGCAGAGGGGAGAACCTGGGATACGATTAGTGCCCTTCTAGGAGGGGGAGACACAGGGCCTCCGCACGTGTGCACCAGGGAAGCGCACCCCCAGCAAGGGGGCCCTCATCCGGACCCACCATGCCAGCTCCTGACACCAGCCCACAGCCTGCAGGACTGTGAGAAATCAGGGTCTGGTTAAGCCACCCCATCCGTGGTGCGGGTGAGAGCCGCCCGTGCGCACACAAACAGCCCCTTCCCTCCATCCCAGCCTCTCCCACGCGCTCACACGGGAGCCCCATCCTCTGAGAACGTGCAAACACATTCACAGGGACAGAGAACAGCTCGGCTGGATGGGACACTGCTTGTCTCGAAGGCACGGGGCACCCAAGGAAAGATTAACGGACTCTAGGCATCAGACAGTGCAAACGTGTCCCTTCGGTGTAGAGAACGTCTTTCAACTTTCTCCTCGGCAAAAACCACTCACACAGCAACACCTGCCCGCTGGCCAGGGGTGGGCTGCCTCTGGGGAGGAGCGTGTGGGCCGCTGGAGAAGAGCGAGCTCACTCTGACTGGACACTGTGCTCCAAAAACGCCCACAGCCTATCCCTGCTACCACTGTGCCCTGAAACCAGGAAACCAGCAGCATGAATAACCAGGTGGGAGGGAGGGAGGGCAAGTCCCGGCCACTGAGCTGGGCCAGGGCACAGGGGCAGATACACAGAAGGAAGACGTGGAGCTCAGGCCCCCTCCCCCTGCACCCCTGCCCCGGCCAAACCCACAGAAGCCAGAGAGAGCAGCCCACGACCAGGCACGTCCTTGTCGCGCTCAGCCACAGCGCGTCCTCTCCAGGGTGCTGCCGGCGGCTACAAGGGTCACTGTGCCTACATGTGAGCAGGACTGTCCGAGCAGGGAGCCTGCAGGGAGCAGCAGGACTGGCCGGCGTCCTGGGGCCTCAGCCCAAGTCCGCAGCGCTGGGCACTTGGCAGAGACGCCATCTTGTTTGTTATCATCAGCTCCACGCTGCCAGGGAGGAAACAGAGCCTCAGAGGCTAACTCCGAGCGGGGACCACAGGCCAGTAAAAATACAAGCAAACAGAAGCAGCTTTGAGCACGGCTGTGCCAACTCCGGCCCGGCTACCTCCCAGCACGGGGCCAGAGCCGACCACGCGTGAGTGAGACGGTCAGGGAACAGTGAGGAGGACAAGCACACACTGCCCACGGGGCTCCCAACACCGCGGGAGACCATGGAGGCCAAGCCCTCGCCACCTCAGCCTCCGCGGCGAGGAGAAAACAGCCGCAGGGCTTCAGTTTCTCTCGGGCCGATCGTCTCCTCCCAGGGGAACTCCCGCGGATCACTGGCCACTTCTCTCTCGGGTGCCAACGAAGCGTCATCCCAAACGGAAAAGAATTCTCTCAAAAAGACTCACCCCTTGGTTACACCACGAAGGCCTATTTCTAAGGAGGCAAGACTCCCCCTCCTACTTCAGCAAACCTCCCGCTAACCGCGCCCCTCACAGAACCTCATCAAGGCAGCGGCCAGCAGCCGGCGGCCTGGGAGGTGCGCGTGTCCCTCTGCCGGCATCACTGCTGGGGAGGGGACGCCCGCGCTGGCGGGGCGGCTCTCCCTGGGCTGCTGGCCGCGCACGTCGTCACTCTCCTGAAGGCTTCCGTTGTAAAATCACGTGCACGCGGGCGTCGGCATCGTGCTCCAGCTCCAGCGCCAAACTCGGAGCTCAGGCCAACCGACAGCGCAGGGCACAGGGCCGTCCCCAATTCCAAGCCACAGCATCCAGCGCTATGCAGACGTCCGATGACACAACAAACACTAAGTGAGACTGTTGCTGCAGGCAAACGCCCTCGCTCAGAGGACATGAAAATGCAGAATATTAAAAATCAGTCTGGGTCACTTTACAAGCTTTTTATTTGTTTTACTTTGGG
The DNA here is from genome assembly GCF_023065955.2 of Ursus arctos. Lineage (NCBI taxonomy): Eukaryota > Metazoa > Chordata > Mammalia > Carnivora > Ursidae > Ursus > Ursus arctos. The sequence goes on from NW_026622863.1 coordinate 1,685,705, forward strand.
AGTGAACATGAAACAATGACCTGAATTTTATAAATAAGTGACTATAATCTCTAGATTATTTTTCTACCCGTCATGTGTGTTGTGCACAGAGCAGCTAGTAGCCCAATGTGCTCGTCCCCCTCTCCACCTCCTTCTGGCACGCACATGCGCACGCACATCGGACGGTCTCAGACACTCTACTCTCTCTCCAGCCCAAACCCCGTGGCACTCACACATACTTCACCTGGGGACCACAAAGCCTTAGAGGCAAGATAAAGAAAGAAGGCCACGTATTTCACCCAGTATCTCTAAGTGCTCCCCTTAGTACCCGTGTGAGAGGAAACAAGGAAGCTTTCAGGCTGCTCAGAATAGGGTGGAAATCATCCAGATTCTGTGATCTGTTACTGGGTCAGAAACTGACCCCGTTCTTGCCTTGTGTCCTCATGCTGGCATTCGTACGGTTCTGCTATGGACCGTCACAAATTTCTAAACCTCAGTCCTTACAGAGTTCAGAACGGAGCTTCATTCCTGGAGGTGCACACCGGAGAGAGTGCTGTGGGGTTCTGTCTGCCGTGCCCGCTGTCGGCGGGAAAACTGTACCCAGCACAGGCTCCTGACGAGGGAGGGGGACCTTCTTTCTCACTGTCCTTCAGGTTCCCAAGATCAGCAAGTGAGTTAAACCACATGGGATGCTCTGAAGTCACTCAACACACCATCGAAACAGCAGCTTACTGTGTTAGCCAGGCTCCCCGGTCAGAACGGACCCAAGATTTCTAAAGATTCCTCATAAAAAGACAATGAATTGAATACTCAGTGGTTCACTGAGCTTGAGAAACTTTTCTTCTGTAGGAATTCTGTCATGTGACGGCTTGAGGGCTCTGTTGACCTCACCTGGGCTCCTGCATCTTATCCCTCAGGATTCGGCACACGGTGCGCCTCTCACCACCACACTGGCCAGCAGGTGGGTCCTCGATGGCTCTGCTTCCTCCCTGCTCAGTGTCCCGAGGGACAACCATGTGTTTCCGAGGTCTCCAGGCCTTGAAGACCCACCGCACCCCAATGGCAGCCCTACCAGCCCTGACTCCCTGGCTACTCTCCCTTTCTGCAGTGTAAGCCGAGTCCACGGGGAGGGCGGGGAACAGGCTTGCGTTCTAGGCAAGGGGCCCGTGAGAGTTCCTGAGTTTGCATAAAGGAAGAGCTGGACGTAACCGGAATAGGGATGAAATGTCCTAACAGGTGTCCGTCCCTCTATCACTCTCTGCCTCTTTGACGAGAAAGAAGGGAAAACTCCGTGCAGTGATAGGGACCCTCCCTCCACAAGCCAGAAATTCAGAAATCCCGTTCCTGGGGCAGCAGTGATGACTTGGTTTCCCCTCAGCAGACGTCCCCTATTGGGATGGCCCCTAGAATAGGATTCTCGGGTGTCAAGAGCCCTTTACATGTCCCTTAGCTGTTCTGCCGCATTAGCCAAAACGCCAGACACACTGGCACGGGCTGCGGGCTCCGGCCGCCCACCCAGTCACGTGGACGTCCCCACCCACGACACAGCAGGCCTGCTTGCCACAGACGCAGACACATTTAAAAGACTGTGACAGAAAAGCCCAAGGAAATCACCACACCTCCCTTACACAGAAAAATTTCAACTTGGATCCCACCAAAAAGAAATGTTGGAATTACTCAGAAGTCACAATTTTTCAGCTTACTGGGCGGTAAGTTTTAAATAAGTGCCATTCTATACATTTCTAGGCTACTTTTCATGATTAAAGTTATCAGCAAATATATGGTTCCACTTCCAAATAGCTTAAAAATGTAAGAGTGTTTCAAAATGCCTTGTATGTATGCATCTTACAATTAACTAAGAGCTAACTTGGAATAATTATTATCATATTCATTCATCAACATGTAATCACCAAGAATTGATAATGTGATACCATACTGGGTTCTGTCAAGAACAGAAATGAATAAAATTTGTGGACCTAATGGTATTAAAACAATTTAACCTTCTAAAAATACTTGAAAATGATTTTAAGGCCTGCCCTTGATTTGAAGACCCCCTCCCCTAACTGTCTACAGTCACAAGACTTGGATGTGCGATCCACCCAAAGAGGCTCAGGCTGGGCCGTGGGCACATGACCAGCACGGAGTGTGTCCAGACAGTGGGGAGAACCACTGGGGTACCTCTGGGGTACCGCAAAGCTCCTTCAGCCTCAACTACTCGGGAGCCCCCTCAAAGACAACACCATTTCAGCTACGCAAAATTCTGGAAACATACGTGTGGTCATTAATTCATGCAACTTCTCTCGAGAACATGTCGTAATATCCTGCCCCCCCCCCAAAACCACTGCCCAGCATGGGACAGCCCGGTCCGTGACCACCGCAGGGAAGCGCGACCGGCCTACAGTAACAGCCGCAGCACCAACTCACTGTCGGCAAGCCTGAAGCGACTGTCCTTGCCACTCAGAGACGAGACGCTCCAGAACACATCCGTGGGCGTTCCGTGCCCCCTGGCAGCCAGTCCGTGTGGCTTCCTGTAACAGGCCACTGCTGGGGGCCACAACGGTTCCAGAAGACCCGGAGCCAGCAACAGGAATCGCAGAGGCCCCCTCGGCCCCGTCCAGGCCAGCCGCCTCACACGGGGTGATGGACCCACAGCACAGCGCTAAGTCGGGGCTGGCGAGGCGGCCAGGCTTCCTCACTCCGGCGACAGGAGACGCACACTTGTTTTTGTGACTTTTCTAGGATGTTTTTGGAACTCATTAACACCAAACTCATTCTGCTCTGGCCTTTATGGCTTAAATTCTATTTTCCACCATCTCTAGTCAGGGAAGGCTTTTCCATAAGGGATTAATTCCCTGAACTACCCAGGTCCTCCAAGATTTCTGTTTGTGTTTGGCACGCAACACAGAACCGTATTTTCTTGAACGGAACGTTTTTATTAGAAGTGAAGTGACACAGTGTGTGCTGTCTGGGAGGCTGAGGCTGCCCCATCTGCTGGGGCAAACCACCCCAAGTGGACCACAGCCTCCCACAAACACAACACTCTCTCACCGCCACAGATAAAGGCCCCCCACGCACACACACAACACACTCGCGACACAGACACCCTCCTTCTTCTCACCCACTCCTTTTCAAAAGAAGTCGTGCACATAAAATGTTGGATACTTCCTGACTCTTCTGATCTCTTCCCCAGCTGGGCTTAGAAGGCCCCATTTCACGGAAAAAAATCTGAAAGCTACTGAAATTTACTTTCAAGTATGAGGAGGAAGACAAATGCCAAAGAAGTGAAGAGAGCTTTCGGGGTTTCAAGACCGCCAAGCTGTTGTTAGCTGGGTACTGGTGAAGTTACCTCGCAGACTCACAACGAGCACAGCCTGGACCTATTGCTGTGTCGCCTACCTTTGTTTAGCACAAGTGAACAGTGTGCGCGCCGTGTGTCCGTCATTAGAGACGGGCCTACCACCACACACACAGAACTCTCCAGGTGTTCACGTGAATGCTGCTGCTTAGCTGACAGACCCACGTGAGCTCTTCTCACGCACATCTCAGAACATCAGCTACAGCTATTAAAAGCAGGGAGTATCACAGCACACATCTAGTAAAAACAGCACCAAACCACCCTGTGACTCACGCTCTAAGCATCATAACTAAAGCCCAAGTCGTGGCTAACAATCTCCCACATGGAGAGAAATAATGGACCCAGATTTGAATGTTTCAGTAGCTAGGATAATGCCTAGCAAGAGTTTGGTACAAAGTGAGTGTTGAATCTTCCTAAATCTGAATCCACTGGATCCGAGTCCTAGGCTGTGCATATGGCCTGTGTCAGGAAGCAGCCCTGAGCCCCTGCGCCCCCCGCATGCACCACGTGACTGGAAACGGCTCCCACGACTCGCCCCTTCCTTCCCTTGTGCGTTTCCATAAGTCCCCCTGCTCCCTACAGGAGAGCGGAGGAGCCTCATGGAGGCAGCACTGGCATCTCAGGGGCACCAAAAACGACACAGGAGGCACTGTGTAGAGAAGACCGATGAGAACACAGCTCAAGACAAGGAACGATCCCACTCGATCCCACGGTGGAGGCAGCAGCAGCAGTGAGGGTGTTGGAGAGAGCCGGAGCCAGGGTGCGGCTCCAGGAGTCACGGGATCCACCCCGGGCTTTACCTCCCTGCACAATCCAGGAAAAGCTACCGGTCCTATCGCCAACGTGCACACGGATCCCAACACTCCCCTGGCTCCTGCATGTAGCTCATCTCCTGCCCAGGACTGCCACAAGACGGATTATGATCCAGGAGGGAGCATGGGCCCAGCTCCGGGAAGGGGACCCCGAAGCCCTACAGGCAGAAGGCTCGCTCCTCACGGAACTGTGGGAGGCAAAGCACAGTCAGCTCTCGAAAGGTAATCTTTGCGTGACAGGGAACCTTGCTACCTCGTGTTCAAGGGTAAAGCGACCCCTAACTTCTGGTTCTTGGTTGTGTCTTAGCGTTTAACAACTTGGTATTAACTGTTAGAAAAAAGGCACCGGCGCCCTCTCAGGAATGGGTGCCTGTCCTTGGGTGCTGAAGAGCCCCGTAAGCAGAAGGGAGCCGTGGCCATCATGCTCCAAGAGGGACTGGAGGTCAGCCCGCGGCGGCAGCCAACCACCCAAAACCAGACTGCTTCTCGAGCGTTACCTCTAGTCACATGGATACATGTTTAGGTCTTCGTTTTCTTAAACTCCCAAAGAAATGACATGAATGCTATGAAAAGATATCTCAGAAATTGTATAAATGTAAATTTTAAAAATCAAAACTTTCTAAAATGCAGAAAAGAAAGATTTAAGACTTTCAGCAGTTCCGTAATTACTTCACAATGTATAAGCACAAAAATGCATCCATTTCATCTTCAGCCAAGCCGCTCCAACAAAGCACACCGTTCATAAATCACGTGGAGGTTCTCAACGTGGGTCTGTGCCACATGGGTGGGCTGCTGTCTGAGGTCACGCCCCTGGTGCTGACAGACTCACCCCCAGCCCATCCGCCTGAACAGGGAGGGTCAGTGCTGGGACCTGCAGCGTGTTGCGTGAGTTACACAGCCAATGTCTCCACAAGAACACTGAGGTGCTCTTCACTGCAGTGCTGTCCCCACCTTAGAGTGACCAAACTGCCCCGCAGCCCACGCTCCCTGCCAGCCCGCTGTGCGCGTGGGCAGAGCCCCTCCCTGAGCACAGCACGGGCCCTGTCTTGAAGGACCTCACAGTCCAGCCACACTGCACGCAGGGCGGATGCCGAGCGATGCCGTGAGCCTCCGTGCAGGCAAACCTCTACCTCACCCTTCCCAGCTCCAGATTACAGCACAGACATTCCACGCCACCCATCAAAGAAAGCAGGGTCATCAGATGGGTTGGCAGGCCTACAGCCTTGGTTCTCAAACGCTGGTTACATCCCCTCTTGGAACCCTGCCACCGTGCCTTGTGGCCCAGGGCCACGAGGGGAGCCTGCGTAGGGGTGGACTGAAGGGCTTGGGTGGGCAGCCTCACTGAGTCCCTGGCCACAGGCCAGCCCAGCTCCAGCCCCAGGAGCAGGCCCCCCAACAGGGCAGACTGCGCAGGCGCCAGATGACCCCAGTGATGCCACTTAGTGCCGAAACCCCACCCACTGCAACCACTAGCGTCCCCGTCCCCACAGCTCTACTAAAGGGTTTCAGCGCCTACAACTTAGCGTCAGATATTCAAACTTGTGGATTCCTGCTTATTTATACTTTCATACAACTGAGTCATGACTCACCAGGGACTGGTTCTAATTCAGGCAGATTCAGAACTAGACTCTCCTCTACTGCCAACGCCAATTAATGTCAGAAATTTTTAGGGGTACAGTCCCTCCCTGACCAACCGTGACTCCCACTTCCACGACCCAGTGGGGATGAACCACTCGGTTCCAGTGGTCACTCAAAACGCTCAAGCCGCATCAAGGAGTGGCCGTCTCGAGAGCAGGAGGCACACTCAGTGTCTGTGGTTACCTGCCTCTATCCCCGCGGATCTTGCCTTAAGTACCCACACAAGCCCACAGAACCAGATCTGCATTCCCGTTAACTGGACTGAACCGCGTGGCTGCAAAGTCGCCGTTGTCCCCCACGCAGGGCTCTCGGTCTGAACGGCATCACAGCACGCTCTAACTAGAACCACCAGTTCCTGGGCCTCATGCAATGTAACCCCCCCAAGAAAACAAGTGTCACTAGAGAAGGAAGAGGGAACAAATAAAGCGTTTTCGTTGTAGCAACGTAATCAGTTACAGGAGCCGTCTGGTCTTGATGTGAAGTCTCGTGGCTGGGAGCTCCGTGTCTCAAGCACGTGACCTAGAGCACTCTTGCTTCCACGGTGGCACCGAAGTCAGGCCCGTCTCCCCGCGGACCCCACGCAGCCCCCGCCGCAGAGGAGGCATGCCATGTGGCTTCACACCACCTGCCGGCGTGTCACAAGGATGTGAACTCTAATACCTTGTACTTCCACATCACAACTTGTTTCGTGAAAGCCAACTCGACGGCGTATGTTCAGAATACACGTCCTTCCTTTCTGGCCGCTTCCTCCCTCCACCACTCACACGGAACCTCTCTGCACGAGGTCTGTACTTGCACGCTTAATTCCACGACTGCGTCACCATCTCTCAAACTGCGGCTAATCATGTAGTTGTTCTTCCAACTGATTAGATAAATGTGAAAAATTACCGGGGACTGGAAAGTGTTCAATCACATAAAATTAATCAGAACCAGAGCACGTACCGTACCTCTTGCTATCTAAACCCCGAGTGTCCAAATAGTCCCTACAAAGACTTGGCAACGTTTTTATCCAAAACTCACCACTCAAACTGAAAAACTGTTGTAACAAATTCACAGTCAACTGTGGTGTTGCATGTGATTTCTGAGAGGCCGGAGCCATGATTCATCTGAGCTCACCCACAGCTGCCGCCCGTCAGCTCTCCCTCCCCGTCCTAACGGTTACCCTCTTGAGGCCCAGTGTTTGCTTCTGCCGGCACCTGGGGACACTACTGATCGGGGCCAAATCGAGACAGTAGCTTTGAAGTCATGTCATTAGAGCACAGAGTCGCAGCCACGTAGAGAGCAAGCATGACTCACCCGGGACATTGCAATCAGTTCCCGAAGTTCCACCATCTGGACAGCGGGGCCTGAACGGCTCTGAATGAAGCACAAGTCCTCTGTGGACAGAACACTGACCTGAGGGCATTTCCTCTGGGAAGCGGGGAGTCTGGGAAGGGCTGGAATGCACCATCACTGTTCCCACTTGGGGTATCGGCCCAGAGAGCCACACGCACGTGCTCAGGGCGTCTCACGAGGGCCAGACTCTGACTCACAACCACAGAGTGCTTGCCTCTGGGCTCTAACAAGGGTTCGGAGAACAGAGGAGCACCCAAGGCTTCCCTTTACCAGACTCCACGACACACAGAGCCAGGTATACCTGTCCCACAGGTCAGGGGCAGAAGGGCAGCTTGGGACATAGAGGCCCCACCCCTCCTCTGAGAGGACTGCAGCCTACTTTTCCCCTTCCTACCTGAGAGAGCGCTTCTGGCAAACTGCAGGGGAGTCCCCCCATGGAGGCCAGGGTCCTGGAGTCCAAGGCTGAGTACTGACCTGTTGTACTTTGTGGGAACTGTGTGTGGTGGGCCCCCCTTTTGAGGCTCACATTCAAATCTTAAAAGTGGAAAACGTGTCACAGAGAACCTCTTGTTCCAATTATCCTGTCTTCCCAAAGAAGAGTGTGAAGTCCACATCCAGAAAGCACCTTGGGACGCCTGCCCCAAAGTCAGGAAACCGGACCGCACCCAGCCCACGCCACACACCCCCCTGCTACCTGCACACCTGCTCACGGGAAGAGCGCTGCTGTGAGAGCAAACGTCAGAACGGCATCTTCTCTCCTGAGTGCAAAGCCCGCACCGCGTCCCTCCGCCTGCAGAAGAGCCAGCCTCACGAGGCACAGAGCCATCAGGCTGACACAGCACTGAAGGTCAAGAGGCTGCTGGACGGTGAAACGCCAACAGCTCTGTGTCAGGGGAGTCCAGAACGTAGGGGCTGTGCCAGGAAAAGTTTCAGTGAAAGGACAGACGCCGCGTTACAGAAACACAAGGCACAATCTATCAGAATTTAAGGGTTACTCCCAAAGCATTTTCAACTGCACCATTCCCAATTAATGCAGAGAACTGGGCCAAATTCTAATCCTGGAGTATTCATCTAAAACATCTTTTAAAATGTCTTGCTAGGTTAAAATGCCTACACAACTTTACAAGCCTTTCCCGTGTATAAAGGGGCATGGCTGACAAAGCGCCGAGTCAGCCGCAGCCGGACTTCACTCCGCAGCCTCGGGGACGGGTGTCTGTGCTCGAGCGGTTACGTCCCCGCTTACAAGATCCAGATTCCAGGGGCAGGACAGAAGCAAGACTCGCTGAAATTCACAAAGAGGCTGCCTTGACTGAGGTGTTCCCTCTACAAGGGAAAACCGTAAGAGCTGGGCCTGGGCGTCCTCGCGGCCACTGGCACCCCAGCTCCTGTGTGCTGTCACAGGCCCGTCAGCGGCCAGCCCTCGGCAGCACCGTGGGCTCCCCCCGGGGTTCTCAAGAACACACACAGCGCCCCAGGCCTTCCAGCACCCCCTGTGCTCACCGTTCCCTGAGATGACCAAAATGTGTATGTCCGGCACTTCTATAACAAAACATTTTAAGTCATTTTTAAAAGCTAAATTTCTAAGCTAAACTGCTCTACACTGATTAAGCTCAGATGACCTCTTTTCTTTAAAAGGTTCATTCGTGGAATTAATTTTAATGAGCAATGGAATATATCCTAATTAATTAATGCTTTAAGTATAAAGCTTTCCAAATAACGTCTCTAAATCTCACACACACACGCACGCACGATAAAAGTGAAAGCTGTCCTCCTCTGCCAGACCCCGCAGGAAGAACCCCCCAGGCTGCAGCAGGGACAGCACTGGACCACAGATGACATACTGCTTTCTACGTATGAAGAGTGCAGACTCCCCTCCCCAGCCCTGATCCACCACTCGGATACCATACCCGTGTGGTCAGGGGCTGAGGACCCACACCAATGGGTTTGGCAAATGCACCCACTCTCCAAGGAGTGGAGATGGAGACAACAAGCCTCCATCAAAGGCCACGCAGACACCCGTGCTGAGCACTGGGCGTGCCGTCTGCTCCTGGTGAAGACACAGCCTTCCTGACGCGGGCGCTACTGCCCTTCTCACCCTGGCGATGAGAACAAAGAAGCGAAGGCACATCCCCAACACAACGTGCTGATGGAATGGCAGCCCCGTGGCTTGGGTCCGGGCTGCAACTCTCCCAGCATCCCCCACCCACCCACCCCCCCAGCAACACTCCACTCCCAACCGGGCCCTCCTCTGCCAAAATGAGTCTCTTAGGAAGCAGCACAGCAGCACATGGTACCGGGGACACCAGTGGGGTGAGCCCATGGGGGTTCTGCACCTCCAACTCAGCCTCTCCTCTGCTCTCCCCTCCCCAGCCTGAGTCGGGGTGCTTAGCGGAAACGGGCTGATGTGGGGGGAGGGGGTGCCCTACAACCGCTAGTGCTCCCTGACAGAGAGCACATGGGAGATTCAGGCACGTTCTATCCAAAAGGAGCTGCAGGACCCCAGGGAGAAAGGCCCCCTGTTGCTGGCAGGGGCTGGCCTGACCCCCACGGCTGCTCCCAGCAGGGCCTTCCAGCACAGAGCAGCTGCACCTGGCCCTGCAGGACACCTCACTGCAGACTGCACACCCTGCGGCGGGATGTACAGACACCCGTGAACTCAGCTGTCCAGAAATTCAGTAGACGACACAAAGTTCCGCCCCTCCCTGGGAGCACCAAGTGACCTTTAGGCCACACCACCTGCCACGTGAGCAACAAGACGACGAGAAATACCAGAAACGGGGATGACAAGGTTATTAACACAGAGCCTGAGCCCAGAGTTCTCAGGGAAGGTTTCTTTAATACTCAAGTAATGCAGTATCGCAATTTTCCTGATCTAGATTAAATGCCTTCAGAAGTAAGCTAAAAAAGAGTTTTGAATTAAGGTGTTCATAATCCTTTTTCTTAAGCTTAACTGTGACTTTGGGGTTTTTTTTAAAGATTTTATTTATTTATTTATTCGACAGAGATAGAGACAGCCAGCGAGAGAGGGAACACAAGCAGGGGGACTGGGAGAGGAAGAAGCAGGCTCCCAGTGGAGAAGCCTGATGTGGGGCTCAATCCCATAACGCCGGGATCACGCCCTGAGCCGAAGGCAGACGCTTAACGACTGCGCCACCCAGGCGCCCCAGCTGTGACTTTTTTTAAAAAAGATTTCTACGCTATTGATTTATCTAATTATCTTTTGAATTACCAAAATATGAAAAAAAAGCATATTAATGTTTACAGTGTAAACGCCACGTAATTGTAAATGCTTTAAAATTACTTAATTACAACATCTTAGAACTACAGGCTCCCAAGAAAAGGGAGAGATATCAGCGGTCACCTATTCTAGTACTTTTCAAACTACGAGCCATGAAATCGATTTAACATGTCACAACCAGTACTCAGAAGAGATTAAAAAAAAAAACAGAAAAAGAGAACAGAGTGAAAAGTATTAGAGCAACCAGCACGCAGTGAGGTTAAATACCTTTTGGTGAACCTGTTCCGACCGTGTGTGCACGTGAGCAAGAGAGGGCACTAGAGCCCCTAGTGCACACCTGTTTGCCACCGTGGCCCCCGACGCAGTCCGGCCACACAGCACAAACCCTTCCTCCAACGGGCAGACGGGCCCATGCTGTGCAGTGTAACCGGTCCTTCAGTGGGGGCCCGTCCAGGGGCCAGGGCGGCCCCCCATCTACAGGCCATAGTGAGCAACGACAAGCCTGAGAAGCAGGGATGACTTGGAGCCCAGGCCCAGTTGGCAGGCAGAGTGATGGTACCAAGGGCGCTGCCCGTGGTGGCTCCCCAGTCCACCCAGCCTCCCCGAGGTGGCCCCCTGTCCCGCATAAGTGCCAAGTTACTTCATGTAGAAGTTCCTGTGACCTCATTATTTCTCATTTAAAATGCATCTCAAGGGGCGCCTGGGTGGCTCAGTCGTTAAGCGTCTGCCTTCAGCTCAGGGCATGATCCCGGCGTTATGGGATCAAGCCCCACATCAGGCTCTTCTGCTGTGAGCCTGCTTCTTCCTCTCCCACTCCCCCTGCTTGTGTTCCCTCTCTCGCTGGCTGTCTCTATCTCTGTCAAATAAAAAAATAAATAAATAATCTTAAAAAAATAAAATAAAATAAATAAAATGCATCTCAAAATCATCTCATCCACCTCACTGCCATTTGCAATCCCTGCGGCTCCTAACATTGGAGAACTTGTTCGCATTTTTTCAGAATATTCTGAAAATCCATACTGAATTAAAAATTCTATTATACTGGGGCACCTGGGGGGGGGGCTCCACTGGTGAGCGTCTGACTCTTGATTTCAGCTCAGGTCATGATCCTCAGGGTCGTGAGATCAAGCCCCGTGTCGGGCTCCATGCTGGGCGTGGAGCCTGCTTGAGATTCTTTTCAATCTCCTCTCGCACCCGTGAGTTCAAGCTCTAAAAAAAAAAATTCTACTATACCAACCAGTAACTCAGAAAGCTCAACTCCCGTCACAAGCCTCGCACCTTTAATACCCAATGTGTCTGCACACCCAAGCCACGTTCCGTGCAACACTATCACGCAGGATTTGCCTCAGCCTTCTCCGGAGAACTCCAGGTCTCTCTGTTCCTGATCTCACTGACTATACCAAGCCCATCTGCCCAGATTCCACAATTCCTTAAGCTACCATGTGGGCAGTGACAGCCCTAAACCACGCCAAGTTCCCATGCTCTGTATCTGCTTACTTGCTCTTCGTTCACACCAGACTGAACCGTCAACCCGGACATACTCACTGGGTGAGAAAGAAGACAGCAGCATGAGGCAGTCGGAGAAATCACGTGCAGGCCTGGCACCTGCGCTCAGACTGCGACAAAAGCAACAGCACAGCATGAACAGGCTCCATAACACGACTGAACGAGAACCATCGGGAACAGGGCCACAGACCCTGAGGCCCATGCGTTTCGCTTCCAGGAGGTGCCCTCGCCCAGAGCCCAGGACCAGAATTAGTGACTGCATTTTAACTTTAACCCTAACAAATCTGACCGTGTAGCTTCCCCCTCAAAGAGCTCAGGAAGGTCAAGGAAGTGGGCACTGCAAGAAGATGCACGGGGCCAGAAACAGAGGGAAGAGAACAGGAAACGTGTGAATGGGCCACGGCCGGTGCCGCTGCCAGGACCGTCCCTTGAAAGGTTTCCAACTAATCCTCCAGCTCTCTGCCGGTCTGCATGTCAGGTCACTCCTGATCCTTACTTCCCACATCTGGGGAGCAATGGACACTGCTCTGTCTCTAACGCACCGGGCCCGTGCTCACGAGCCCCCACAACAGACCCACCCCCAGCAGGGGCCGCGGCCCAGGGAGGGGAAGCGCATGGGGGCTCCCGAGCTGCAGTGCAGAACTACGTCTGTGTAGGGACGAAACTCCACAGCATGTGAGGACAGCTGCTCCCCCTCTCCCAAAAACCAAGTCCACAGCGGCAATGAAGAGCACAGCACATGGTTCCTGCTCCCTTCCCGCCCCATCACTGAGACACGGTGCTTTCACAGACACCAGGCTCTGATGGAGAAAGTCGTCCCCACGAGCAAGAACAGCAACCCCCATCCGAAGAGCAGAATATGAGAAAACCCACGACACGCGGGACCACAGCCCAGGAGAGGCGGGAAGAGCCGCAGCGGTTCCCAGTGTCAGGAAACAAGTGGGAGAAGAGGCCAAGGGCTGTGTGTGGTCACCGGCCCTGTGTGACTCTGAGCTGCTCTATAAGGATTTGGCGTGCTCCTGTGTCATCAGTCTTAGTGATGGTCAAGCCTATCAATGAAGAATTTAATACGAAGCTAATGAGACACTCAGTGGGTCCGTGAACTCCAAAGAACAAGAGCATGTGCATGTCACCACGGGCTTCTCAAACCCAGGAGGCTATCTTCCTCCCCACTCAGTACCTTTGCTCCCTAAAACCAGAACAAGCCTCGTGGGGCCGTCTTCAGGAAATCAAACACCCATGCTTACACCAGGACCAGCAAAGGCCCCACCGCATAGGAACCGGGGAGCAGCTAGCTGTAAGACTGTGAGGCCCCGTGTGACTGAAGGGGAAAGAGCCGCGGCGCCCCGGCACCATCCTCCTGCAGCCGTGCGAGGCCAGGCGGGGAGGGAGGCTGGGGTGCACCGAGATGGAGTGGGGGGGGGGTGACAAGGGCAGGGGAAGGAGGCCTCCAGCACGGCTGCGCTTCTCACTCACCCCATCAGTGACATCGCGGGGAGCAGCGTGTTCTGTGTCTTGCGAAACATTATTCTGTTTTGCAAAGTTTTGGTTAACTTAAAAAATGAAGCTGTCACAAGCAGAGTAACTTAATAGGAACAAGAGTCAGCCAAGTGATAAAACAACAAGGAATTTCCACAAAGGGAAAAACAAGAAAGGATTAGCTAAACAGACTGACCAGGAAAAGGCAGCTTTACATAAACACATACAGTTTATGTAAGTCACAAAGCCCAGCTTCCTTTAGGAAAGCAAAGGTGACAGACAGGAAAATCCCTCCAGCCACCATCAGCGTGGTCCTGCCTGTCCCAGAGCTCTGCCGCTAAGAGGACGTCCCACAGACAGGACGGACCGCCAGCGTCAGGTACAACCAGGAAGGCAGCAGGAGATTTTACAGGCAAACAAAAGCAGACGAATAAATTACTGTCAGCGCAGCGGAGACGGCCATCAGGACAGGAGTGCCACCGCCCTTCTCAGGAGGCAGCGAGGGAAACGGGCGCCCGCCGTCGCGCGTCTGGGGAAGCACGGGTGCTCACGCAGCAAGGCCCGGGCACCACAGCCAACCTGGGGGACGCAGCACCTGCTAGGTGTGCACAAAACGCTCTGGTTCGCACCATTTTCAGAGCACGGCTCCTCTGACGGCCACTCCAGGAGCCCCCCGGGGGCTGAAAGCTGTGCCGTCTGGGCCACAGAGGCGGGGCTCTCTGCCTCCATGACTGATGTGGGCTACGCGGTCTCTAGTCATACACAGTACTAACATCACATAAAAGCCTGGTTATTTTACCTTTCCAAAATCCCAAGTGGAATTCTGCTCAGGAACAGAGACAGAAACGAGAACAGCCAACATAACACACTTTCTTCTCTCACGTGTTAAGATGTTCAGCGACATTTTAATGAGGATAAATAGGAACCACTAGGTGGTCAACACCAGAGATCAACTACACACGATGACCTGTCCTCTCCTACCCTGGACAGGACAGCACTTGCCCGACCAAGACAAACACACAACAAAAACCTGCCGAGAGCCAGCCTCCACGGGCCTGACCCAGCGACCTTCTCTCCAAGACCAGGCTTGGAGATGGGACTGGGGACCGTGCCCGGTCTAACTCTCCGTTGCTTCAGGCTTGGAGATGGGACTGGGGACCGCGCCCGGTCTAACTCTCCGTTGCTTCAGGCTTGGAGATGGGACTGGGGACCGCGCCCGGTCTAACTCTCCGTTGCTTCAGCTTGGAGATGGGACTGGGGACCGCGCCCGGTCTAACTCTCCGTTGCTTCAGCTTGGAGATGGGACTGGGGACCGCGCCCGGTCTAACTCTCCGTTGCTTCAGGCTTGGAGATGGGACTGGGGACCGCGCCCGGTCTAACTCTCCGTTGCTTCAGCTTGGAGATGGGACTGGGGACCGCGCCCGGTCTAACTCTCCGTTGCTTCAGGCTTGGAGATGGGACTGGGGACCGCGCCCGGTCTAACTCTCCGTTGCTTCAGGCTTGGAGATGGGACTGGGGACCGCGCCCGGTCTAACTCTCCGTTGCTTCAGGCTTGGAGATGGGACTGGGGACCGCGCCCGGTCTAACTCTCCGTTGCTTCAGCTTGGAGATGGGACTGGGGACCGCGCCCGGTCTAACTCTCCGTTGCTTCAGCTTGGAGATGGGACTGGGGACCGCGCCCGGTCTAACTCTCCGCTGCTTCAGGCTTGGAGATGGGACTGGGGACCGCGCCCGGTCTAACTCTCCGTTGCTTCAGCTTGGAGATGGGACTGGGGACCGCGCCCGGTCTAACTCTCCGCTGCTTCAGCCTGGAGATGGGACTAGGGACCGCGCCCGGTCTAACTCTCCGTTGCTTCAGCTTTCGGTGCTTCAGGCCTCTGATTAAAACCTCATGGGTGTGTTTCAAGATGACTGAAAACAGAGAAACTCCAATCTAAACAAGTGATTTAAACCGAAGGTCTGCTTGCACTTCTCCCAAGGCGTTTGGACGGTTCCAGATAAAACCCACAGGGTGCTACTGTCCTCTCATTTCTGAGTCCAGGGACACGGGCTGTCCATCCCCCACGCACGGCAGACACCAGGTCACCACCAACAGCGACAGGCACGCACACAGCCGTTTCAAAGCGGGGAGCCCAGCTGGTCTCGAGAATAACTAGTATTATTGTCTTGACAGTAAATGAGCTCTATGTTCGCGGCTCCAGGTCATGTTTTACGAGAAAAGAAGATTCTCCAGACTCTCTTTCATAATTTTTCAAAGATTACAAACGTCTCTTTAACAGAAACTCTTCAAAAGGGCATGGAAATGTCAATCCTCAAAATCACCAGTAATCTCACTGGCTCTTAGGCAGCAAATCCCTCCCGAGAACCCCTTACAGGTGGGGCTCTGCCTTGTGCAGACCATTCACATCTGGTATGTTCAATGTGCCAGTTACGCTTTTTGTCAGGGATTTTTAAAAAGGCTGGTGATTGGCATTTTGCAGTAAACTTGAAAAAAACCCCACCTATTCTAATCTACAGCTACTGCACAAAAAGGCCATCGACGGCACTCACTAAGTTCACAGACAATGCTAACGAGGGAGCAGAGTTTCATCTACAAAGCAAAAGGCTACGTAACACCCCACAAAGAAACAAACGTAGCCCAGAGCCCCACTGTGCAGGGGTCCACCTCCCTGAGGACGTCCGTGGCCAGCAGGGGCAACGCTGATGCGCACCACCTCCCTGCTCCCCACTCCTCCACTCGCGGCGCGAGGTCTGGTGGTCCACACGGCAAGTGGGCCTTACGTGAGAGCACGTGAGCACTTACCTGCCCATCCTGGCCCACGTGGTGGATCTGTAGATTGCCCTGCAGAATGGGTGAAAAGAGGAGAGATCAAGGACCAGAACAGCTTCCAGACACGAGACAGAGGCAGGGGTCTCCCATGCCATCTGTGAATAACCAGCAAAACCACTCAGAGCAGTTCTACAAAAATCCAAGCCCTTGCAGCAGTTAAACACCCAAAACAAAATAAAAGCTGAGTTGACATATAGTATTTTTTCTTATAAAAACAAACCGAAGAAAACATTGTACCCACCCACCACCAACACTGACCCCAAATGAAAATGTCATTTTTCCAACAACTTTTATTTTGAAACAACTTTAGATGGCTGAGAAGAACCAAAAGTCACACGGAGAGGTCCTGTGTACTCATCACGCAGCACCCTGACGGGGACACTCAGGGTGCAGTGTCCCCACCAGGAAGGAGACAGGACACAAGACAATGAACCAGATCACAGGGCCACTAGGTCTCGCCAGGTGGAACTGCATTTTCATTTGTTTAAGAAAAAAATGACTGCTTTAGGTCTAGTAGGCTCTGCTAAAAATGTGTTTGCAGCTACCTTCATCTTGACAAAATATTTAATTTTTAAATGAACAAGGTAAAGTTTTAAGAGGACCAGCTGCATACTATAACTTATTACAAAGTAATCATTAATGGCATCAGCTATTTCTTCTAATTGACTGCATTCAATCTGTAATGGAAACAAATGCTGGATTACATAGACAAGAGAGATGCACTTATGAAATCTGAAAAAGGGCAAATTCATGAAATCCAAGAAATATTCAAATGATTTTTTAGCAAAAACAGTATGAAAGCAAATCTATATTGATTTTCCTTCAGAAGGCTACGGCAAATTACACGCCCCGCACAGCCTGCGGCCGTCAGGTGAAAGCACCTCCGTCCCAACGATACGGCCCAAGGCCCACGGTCCACGGCCCCCCCCAAACACAATACCCCCCCGAGGAAACAGGAGTCAGGTGGCCACTGCGGGACGCCCGTGCCATCTGGGAACTCGCAACGATCCACCTCGTATGACGATCGGCGTGCAGGGAGCCCGGGGACACGCAGCGGCGCGGAGACTCACCTCGCTGTCCTGCGTGATCTGCACCTGCTCCCCCTGCGGCACCTGAGCGATATGGAGGTGGCCCTGTGGGATCCGCAGCAAGAGAGCACACCAAGAAGCATCAGAAGAAAATCAAAGACACACGAAACAAGAAATGCTTTCTGAAACGGTGGTTCTGGATTACCTGCTGACATTTCCGGACAACTAAATCCTAAACAGTACAACAGAACGTGGGTCTGGTGTAAGCTTATTAAACAGCCTCTGGAAACCTAACTTTCAGTTTGTAGCACTAAGAAAACACTTTGCAATAATTTTTACAGAGGCAATGGGGCCTGGGAAAAATCTGTTAAATCTTCAAATGTTACTAAACAGGCAAACTTAATAATGTGAAGAACATTTGGAAAAGAAGGGAAACACCATACTATCAACTTGGAGGGACCAGAAACCTCCAGGAAGCGGCAGGGGGTCTCCTTGAGGTCTGGGGGTGCCAGAAGGCCATGCAGCCGTGTGTGGTGGGTGGGAGGGGCTGCACGTGGGTGTCTACACCGAACGTGGGTCAAGCAATGTATTTTAAATCAAAGAAACACAAAACTATTTGAACAGGTGGGTCAACACCGACAAAGAACCCAAAATGCGCTTGGGTTTGTGGAGGCAGGCAGACCACGCCTGTGAGTGTGAGCGTGGCTCAGCACTGCTGGAAAACGTGGAGCTACTTTCGTTTTACTCTGTGCAAACCATGTCAAAGTGACCTGTCCCGGAATTCCTTCCAAGACTTTCACCACTAAGACAAGAGTAACTGCCTCTGTGACTGTTAATGACACAGAAAACTAACCACTCACAAGTACTTGCCCTTCTAACCCTAACCCCTCGAAAAGCACTCATTAGCAACGTTCTAGAAGCCCGCCCTTTCCCAGGCAGCCCACCGAGCGCAACATCAGACTGGGTCCCCCTGAGGTTTGCAGGAGAATGCAGCGGGCTGGGACGGGAGGGGCCACAGAAGCCCAGGGGCGTGCTGAACACGTACAGCTCCCTAGCGACGTTCCTGTCCTCCTGCTCTCCCTGGCCGAGGGTCCAGGAAGGGTCTGGAGGAACTTCTCCCTGGGCCACGCCACGCAAGGCCGACTGCCGAGCTAAGAGCCTACACAAGTTTAGTGCACATCGCATCATCCAAAGGAAGTGCTACGCACTACCTAAGGCCACTCACTTTCTGGACTGACCCCAGAAGGAAATTAATTTTTCTTCCCTCAGTGGAAGGGTGCCCATGTTTCTGAACTGAGAAAATTATGTATGAGGCACCTACAATGTCTCCCAGGACAGGCAAAATCAGGGACAGTGGAATGGCCTGACCCTTAGATGGGACAGCGGCCACCAGGGCAGCACATGCGGGGGAGCCACAAGGGGCTGATGACACAGACACACCCCTGCGGGAACTGACCTCGTTTGTGAAATGCAAGAGCTGGCACCCCTGACTACTTGCACTTTAAAATGGCACGCCAACCCCACCCCGAGATACCACAGCATAACCCAGAAACTCAGCGGACGCTGGTCGTGGCCCCCCCCATCGGCCATGCCCCAGCCCCAGCCTCCCCTCGCCTTTGTGGACACAGACTAACGAGAAGGGTACATACTACTTGGACCTGTCCGTCCTCTCCAATCTGGTGGATCTGGACCTGCTGGGCATTGGCCAGGGCGTAGTGCAGGGCCTGGGGCGGGGGCTGCGGCATCTCACTGGCGGGGGGTGGTGTGGTCATCACGGTCTCTGCGGGGAAGTACAGAAGGCCTTAGCAACCAGCCGGAGACAGACCAGACCAGCCATGTGCACGCCTCCGGGCTTCCTTCCCTCCCCAGCCCCACATTCCCAAAGAGAGGAAAGGAAATTGCTCCTTCCTAGATTCCAGTCGACAGGTCCCAATGGAGGAACCACGGCATTCTGTAGACATCATTAGCTCTAAGTGCTAGAGAATGGAGATTTCTGACCAGTGGACAGAAAGAGGCTCAAGGATTGACTATTCAGATACAGAGGATTCTCATCTATTTGTTAAAATGAAGTGGCTCAGGATTTATCAGCAAAAATAAAAAATAAGAATAAAGTTGATAATAGTCTGCTTTATACCAGCAGTAAATACTTGCTCATGGACAATGAAACTCACCAAAGGGGGAAAATGTCCCATCCACTTTTTTAAAGATACACTTCCAATAAAACCTCCTTTGTTTAATCCAAAATAAGACATTGTATTGATGTGTTGTATATTAATTTTAGTTGTAACATCTCTTAATCTTAATAGAATTTTCTTAAACATGTAGAACATTACGGCCTCAGAAAAACATTCTAATCTTGTGTGTACAATTTTCTTTTCTTTTCTTTTAAGATTTTATTTATTTATTGACAGAGAGAGAGACAGCCAGTGAGAGAGGGAACACAAGCAGGGGGACTGGGAGAGGAAGAAGCAGGCTCCCAGCGGAGGAGCCTGATGTGGGGCTCGATCCCAGAACGCCGGGATCATGCCCTGAGACAAAGGCAGATGCTTAACGACTGCGCCACCCAAGCGCCCCTGTGTGTACAATTTTCTGCAGAGAATTATGGTGGACTGAGAGTAAGAAAACGTAAACATGCATCACAGCAGGATGAGACTTGGTGAGAAGTGGACTGTGAACTTGAATGGAAGGAGAAAAAAGAAAGATATAAAATGTCTGCTTACTCAACAAAAGCTTTTCGTGTGTTTTTTAAAAGCTTGATGGTGGGCATTAAATTGACATGACATATACATTCCACTGAATACGTCTGAAAAAGCAACACAGCATGTGAAAATGTTCACACTTGGATTATGTCAGAAATTACACCTCTTTCAATGATTCCCAAGTATAATGAAAAATGTTAGCTGCCAACATTTTAAAATGTCAACTTAGGGGCGCCTGGGTGGCAGAGTCGTTAAGTGTCTGCCTTCGGCTCAGGGCGTGGTCCCGGCTTTGTGGGATCAAGCCCCACATCAGGCTCCTCTGCTATGAGCCTGCTTCTTCCTCTCCCACTCCCCCTGCTTGTGTTCCCTCTCTCGCTGGCTGTCTGTCTCTGTCAAATAAATAAATAAAATCTTAATAAATAAATAAATAAATAAATAAATAAATAAATAAATAAATAAAATAAATGTCAACTTAAAAATATACAAGGAAGAACACACATTTTCTAACCTCTTAAAGAGGGTATGTGACCAAAACATTTAAAGTCCACTCTGCTAGTTAATAAAAATTACACAAGTAAATAATATTCCCAAATCATTCTGCTCCAGTTCTCAATGGTTCAAATACAGGAAGAATGACAGTCCCCAAGGTTCTAAAGACACTGTGGAAGACAGGACATGCGGGTATGAGGTCAATGGTTTCCAAAACTAAGCTTCAAATCACTGAATCTACCAATGAACCAATAGCTCCCTACAGTCACTCAATGTAAAGACCAGGTTAAATCCATGTCTCGTAATTTGTGCTCATATCAAAGTCTGGTGCAAAAAACTGTGTTGTTTCCTGGTCTGTGATCAAGAATGCTTCAGAGCCGACAGTGCTGACGCTGGCGAAGGTTCCAGACCACAGCGCCCTGCTGTCAGAGCGTGCATCAGAAAGGCGGGGCGCTCCAAGGGCCCCCCTCTGCTGGCCTGGCTCCTCTCCGCATTGAGAGGAAAGGCAGCTGCACACACAGATGGGCTGGTTCTCTGCTATTGGGCACTGCACAGACAGCCCCGTGAGGCCTTTAACTCACTGACAAGGCCTGCAGGGCATGCACAGGGCTGCAGCATTAACAGTGAGAGGAAGCTGTCTTTTCCTCAAGCACACGTAAAGTCCACATGGTGCTGCCAGAGAGGAGAGTGCAATACCACTGTTCTAATACGGTGATTTTGTGAACATCCACGGGCACTAATAACTGCAGTCTGTGCTCACAGGGACAGTGGAGCCTGGGCTCAGAATTTCCTTTAGAGTATGTATTTCCAAGTTCTTTTTGTCTGCTGATAACTCAAAATTAAACAAGGCAGACCGAGCTGGAATCACAACCACTTCCAAATTCAGCCAGCAATCCAGGGATTTTACTGGGTTATTTCTGTCCCCGTCTCAGATTTGCCTTGGGAGGCTGGGAGGATGCACACGGAGCAAGGACCGACCACCAGAGGCCCTCTAGCTAACCACCTACTTTGCTTTATCTGATTTTAGTCAAGTATGCAGCACAAGAAAATCAGAAACAATGACAGCAACAGAAATTTCCAAAGCCATGTACTTTTTAGGGGCATCTGGGTGGCACAGTTGGTTAAGCATCCAACTCTTGGTTTCAGCTCATGTCACGATCTCAAGGTCCTGATCTCAGGGTCGAGGGATCAAGCCCCACACCAGGCTCTGTACTCAGCGTGGAGTCTGCTTAAGTTTCTCTCTCCATCTCCCTCCCTCTCCCCTCACCCCCACTCTTGCATGCTCTCTCTCTCCCAAATAAATAAATCATTTTTTAAAAAAGCCATTTATTTTTCTTTTAAGTTTGGTAAAAGAAAAAAACATGTTTTGTGTTTCTCTTGGAAGTTCGATTCCAGTGCTCAGCAGGAAGCCTCCGGCCGCCAGTGGACCGCACAGGAAGCAGCCCTAGTTGTGACTGGAGAGCAGGCGTGAGACTGGGTGTAGCAGTGCAGAAACATGGTCTGAGGCCTCCCTAGACAGACACCGGGGGCCACGGGAACGTAATTCTGCTCTTCGCCCTCCACACCCACGGCTGTGCTTGCCCGCCCGCCACACACCGGGGCACAGATACCGTGGCGGAGGTGGCAAGGTCCTCCTGCGGGACGACAAGGACAGCCCTGGCACCTGGGCACAGGTGTGGCGTGCCCCTGAGGAAGGAGCCGGGACGTGGGTGGGCCGCGAGGCATGCTGCCGCGTCCTGCTGTTTGTCAGCGGACAGTCTGTTCCAAGCAACACACCCTGGGACCCCGGACCCACGTCCCCGCGGGCGAAGCCTGCCCAGCAGACACGGGCACTGAACGCGCGCTCGCACGGGGGTACTCGCCAGCCCCAAGAGGCCAACGGCACCAGACAGTTACTCAAACCCAAAGCATCTTAGAAGAAATACCGACATGAGAAAACAAAGAAACTGAAGAAACTCAACTCCCGTTAAACGGAATTACTGTCATTCAGTTGAAAGAAACACTAGTAACTGGAAGAGAAATAAACAATTCCAAAAAAAAAAAAGCATAAAATGTCATAAAATCACCACCCACACAACAGAACTCTAACCTGAGTGGGAGGTAAAGAGCAGCCGAGTCTCCAAGCGGGCTGAGAAGCAGGGTCAGGGTTGGCCAGCCCCACAACCCAACCACCGATGGGACTCGACAGCTTCCACCCCCCGGGGTGGTCCGGGCCAGCTGGAGGGCGTCACTTGCTACTTGTTGGAAACACGGCGTTTCAGGCCACTGTCTGGATGAACTAAATCAGAATCGGAACTGAACACAATTCCCAAGGGCCACGCAGCCTCGCGAGCACCTCCAGAGACGGGCACACGCCGTGTCCACAGAGAAAGCTCCGTTCTGCCATTCCTCCTCCTGCATTCGGGACACGCACGGAGAACCAACCATGGGTCCAGCTCTGTGCTCGGCCACATGGACCCCAGGGTGAGGATGATAATCCCTGTCCCGCTGAAGCCCACCTCCCTGAACCCACGGTGCTGATGCCCGTCCCGTCAGGGCCCGCAGCGGCCATCTACTTCTTCATGGAGTGACCGCTTCGGCGCGTCCCACACCGGCTGCCTCCCTGAGTTCCCGAGACAGAATGGCTAATCGCAACAGAAAGGCCTCGATTCCTCCCTAGGAGATTCTTCAGCACAGCCGCTCACAAGAGCACGGCTTTGGGGCACAACATGTGTGGCCACCTCCCATCTTCAGGAATTGCTGGCAAGTTACTCCCAAAATGACCGGAGGAAAGCCACTTCCTGAGGTCGCCTCACAAAGACAAAACCCTGCAAGGATTTCCAGTGACCCAGTCACCACCGTGCTCTGGAATAGGAGCTCCCGCCGGCACTGCCCACGCTGTCCTGGGACCCGGACCCCAGCCCCAGTCAGGGCCTCAGGCTGCCAAAGCAGCCACTGCAGAGACTTCGTGTTTAATGTTTTTGTTAAAATACTGTGAGATGTGCTGGGTGAAAAGCAATACTAGAATCACACTGTCGTTCCTAGTGAACACTTTCCTAGGGAAGCAGTCCTCCAACAATGCCTGAGAGGAAAATCCAGAACGCCCCCAATCTCTTGCGGGTGCGTCACTAAAGCTACACTCAGCACTGCAGTAATGAGCACCCCAATTCCGCAGACCCCTGCCTTCGTCTGCACCCCACACAAACCCCAGCACTCGGCTCAAGGACCAGGCGGGAGGGGAACACGGAACAGCCGCTCACCTGCAGCCGCCACCGTCCTGACCCAGCTCCTCCACCTGCTTCGAAACCCAAGCAGCCTCAGGATAACGCCCAGGCCCTGCTCTCCAAAGGAGGGCCCCCCCGGCCCCCCAGTGGCGGCCCTGAGGTAACTCAACCCACAGGGGGTGCACAGAACGGGGCATCCGGTCACGACGCTCTGACCCGCCGGCTCACTCTGGATGGCTCCCCCTCAACCCCCGAGTCCCAAGGTGTGAAGCATTCTGTGCCGCCAGACAACGCATACCTGAAGCGCTGTACGACGACGAGGACGGCGTTCTCCTCGAGAAGCTCTTGACGGCCAGGCTCTGGCCTCGCTGTTTCCGCCGCCAGGCTGTCCGACACTTGGAGTCGATGCTCTGCTTGATGCGGTACCAGTCAGACTCGGTGATTCCAAACTTATAGAAGAGGTGACCTGAAAGCACACCCGTATTAAAGGACATGAGACGCAGGCCTCCGCTTGCATGCTGGCTGGGTGGGAGCAACTGAGCACAGACACATGACGGGCCGGAGAGCCTCCCCGACAGGTGCACCCACGATGTTCTAAACTCTTCCCATTTATTTCGCTTTCATGCAGCTGACTGGTCCACACGGTGATGAGCTGGGTGCTGGGCCCCCACAAGCCTCCAGGATGCCCGCACTCCACTCTGTCCGCTCGCACTTCACACAGGGCACGTTACGTCCTGAACGCGGAGAACAGAAGTAGGGCCCACAACTCGTATCGGAGCCCCGTTTCCAAGCACCGGCTCACCTCTGCCTGGGCCTCCGTGCCTGCAGCTGTCCCCCACTCTCCCAAGTCTTTGCTCGGACACAACCTCAGCGACCCTGCCCTTCACCAGCCTGTCGGACCCCGAGTCCCTCCCACCGGCAAGCCCCACGCCAGCTCTCTAGCATCTCGGAGAACCGATATAGTTACTGTGTGGTGTGCCAGGAGCCCACACACCCAGGCACACGGCAGACACTCCAGCACCAGCCGACTAAACGGTGGTCACGATTCATCCGAAGACATTCTCCCGTCCCTGCCCGAGTCAGAGGCCGGACTCCGTGACGGCACCAGGAGGAAAACTCCCGAAGGGCACGTTATTCTTCATTCCCGAGAGCCCTGCCCACCCTGTGGGCCAGCACCTCCTCCGCTCCAGTGCTGGCCAGACGTGCACGCGGCCTTGCCGGGGGGCATCTCGCTGGTGCCCACGTGTGTTCACTACTTCCACAACACAGCTCCCAGGACAGGCCACTCGGCACCCAGAGACCCGCGCCCCCCCCCCCCCCATCAACAAGGAAATCTGGGATCAGGGAGCCCACTGAGGACTGGGTGGCAGATGGAGACCCTCACTAGACACTTCACCTCTTCTCTGGGCCAAGTCAACAGAAAGCCCCAGTCACAAGCACCGGGATGGCAAGAAACACTCGTCAGCGTGGTGACCTCTTCTCGAGCTGGCTCGTGAAACTTCACTGATTAAGGGGAAAATAAACGGATGGAATGCAAAACGTTAGCAGTAAGAAAACGGAGCTCAACAACATCCTGTCTGACTGCTAGGAGAGCTGAGTGTACACCATGCTGAGAGTGAACCGATCCCTAAAGCCTCCTCCCACCGAGACACCACACGGAGATAATCACCAGAGGGGGTGCTTGTTTTTCTAAATTCTCTCCAAGTATCAAGTTTCTCCTCTCTTGGAAAGACACTTCTTGGCTTTCTGAGTATGTGCTTAAGACCAATCTGACTCTAGATAGAACGACCAAAATTTCTGTGGCCCAGATCAGAAGGAACTGCGTCCAGGAGCAGGATTTACAGAATCAGAAAGAAAAACAATCCAAGGTCATTTCTGCAGCACTTTGTAATCCTCGTGCACAAAAGGAAACACACATATGAAGCGGCCAATCCTTTGCTTTCTGATTTTCAGGTCCTCTCTAGAATAACCACAGATCAGTAACCAATATTTACTTAGTGGGGGCCACGTGCCACGTAACGCTTTGAGTGCAGGGCTGACTCAGAATGTTCTGGGCCAGTTACCAACTTTGGGGACAGGAGCCGAGGGCGGCAGTGCTCTCCAAGACAAGAGGAGAAACGGTGCTCACGGGCCTGAGAAGGCCCTCCAGGGATGTGCATCAATGAGGAGGAACGTTTTAGCCTGTCCTCCTGTCCTCACACCTTCACACTCAGGAAGAAGCCTTCCCAAGGCCTCTAGGGATTAATGACACGGTGTGAAATTTTAAAAACTTGTTAGGAACAGAAATGAATGTCTACAACACACACAGGTGTATAAACCTGAGAAATAAGCAAAAACATTAATATTTAAATTTAACTGTAGAAACCAATCTGACAGTTCAAAACCTGGCTTATATCCTTTGAAGAAAAAACACACATTCATATGGTTACACACTGTCCATTTCTAAATTCTCCTAAGACCTCATGTTACATATTCCTTCCAACAGCAATGCCACCTGCTGGCTGCCAGAACACCTCTCCCCCCACCCCCCTGCATCTCCCCCCGCACCCCCCGCGGAGAGAGCCCAGTGGGAGGAAGGCGCACACCCCCCCCCCCCACTCCCACCCCCCGCCGCAGTACACAACATTCGGGCTTCAGCTCTGCCATCCTGAGCTTGTCAAGGAGGCAGCCTGGGGGCCTGTGACCCTCTGGGCCCTGAAACTGCTGCTTTTTCTGACTCCCAAAAGCGCACTCGTCTTTCCTGACAGAACCGAGCAACCTCAGCTTAATGACCATGGAGGAGAAATCTTAATGAGGGGTAGAAAACTTACTTTGAACTTAACTGTTTTTTCACACTGTTGAAGCACTTTCTCTCTTCTGTTATATGATGCTTCCAAGAAAACCTCATGAAATAAGAATGCCAATCCCCTAGCTTCAGTTCCCGTCCAGTTATCAGTTAGGAGTGAGAAACGATCCTAAAATCCAGGCTTCCCGGCACTCACCCAAGTAGAGCAACAGTGGCCACATAAACCCCACGGCACCTCCCTTCCCCCTCTGCCCTGCACGGCACCCGCCTGGCCCGGGCACGCGCAGGAGACCTGGCACCTCTGCTCTCCTGACCTCCCTCCACTAGGCTGCACCCCGCCTGTCCCGTGCAGGAGCAAAGCCACCTGAAGGCTGCTCCCAGGGCACTGCCCCAGCACACGGGGTCCCCAGGCAGCTGTGGGGTTCGGGTCAGCTGCATAGTGAGCCACTTGCCCCTCAACATCCTGGAGGACAGTGCTCGCCAGGCAAGCCCCTCAGCTGCCCCTCCAAGCCTGCTCCTGCTGTTTCCCAGGCAAGCCGCCTGCCCCCCGCCCCCACCAAAGATCTGAAGCTGCATCACCGTTCACCGCCTTCCCACTTCCCGGAACGCCCATGCTGACACTGGTGGTTTGAACTGTAAGACCAGACTCCCAGCTCTGCAACACTGAGCCCCACAGACGGGCTGAGACTCACTGTGGGAAACAGGAACAGGGATGGTAATCTCACGTCCTTGGTGGGTGGCATGGGGCTTATCATACACAGAGGAATGAAAACACTATCACTGTTAACGTAATCTCAAGTTCAAGGACAAAGAAAAGCAGAAAACTGAGTGCCAGAAATATATTTCCTAAACTAAGTCTTGATAGTGACTGACCCAGACAAACAACACAAATCTTTACCCCCGAGCAAGGGCGAGCAGCTAGTTGTCTCCACATACTGTGTGCGTCTGGTGTCCGGGGCTCCCCTGTGTTGTCCTGGCCTCAGAGCTGGGGAGCCCCCGCTCCCCAAGCAGTGAGAAGCTCCCCAACAGCTGAGAAGCATGAAGGGAGAAGAGTCCAAGGGCCTCCTGTGAGCAAGGGCTCCAATTGTCTGTCACCTGTGCAGCTCCCAGCCCTGCACTCACGCTGATGCCTCGGCGTCCCCAAACCCATGTGCTGTGTAACCCCACAGAAGCTGTGTAAAACACTACTACACTCGATTACCAAGTTCCAGAGATCCCAGGCCCTAGGCACTGGGAAGTGTCCCCCAAAATGCATGTCCTTCCCAGGACCTCAGAATGTGACCTCCCTTAGAAACAGGGTCTTTGCAGATGTGATTAATTAAGATGAGGTCATACAAGGAGCACAGTGGGCTCTAAATCCAACATGACTGGTGTCCTTATAAGGAGACAAGAGGAACATACGCACAGGGAGGAGACGGGTGAGTCTCCACACAGGCAGTGATGGGAGCTGTGTTGGCACAAATTACCAGGCACCACCAGAAGCTGGAAGGGGCAAAGATTTGCCCCCCACCCTTCAGAGCAATGTGGCCCTGCTGACACCGATCTCAGACTTCCAGCCTCCTGGGGCCGCGAGAGTCAACTCCTGTCCCCCAGGGTGTGTGCTTAGCCGCAGCCGCCCCGGGACATTTCTGCACCCCACAACCCACAGCGGCACCTGGACACACACCTGAGCTCACACAGGTAAGAGCCGACCAGCTTCTGCGTCACCCCTGTGTCCTCACGAAATACCGCCTTCTCCTGGTGCGGCTGAGGGGGCAGAATGGGCTGATGGCAGTCCTCTGTGAGAGCAGGACTCAAGTCTGGGCCAAGTGCTCGGGGGCCTCACAGGAATCTCTCCTCCACGTCTACAGGCTTCCCAGATGCCTTCAGAGAGCTAGGGCCGTCTGACGGCCATGTGGTCTCATCTCCTTTCTGGCGGCCCCCACGGGTTAACAGCTTCCTGCAGCACGCAGTCGGAGCAGGGGCTGCTGTGACCCGCAAGGAGAAACCCGAGAACACAGGCGTATTCTCAGCTCGAGGGGAGAAAATCGACAGCTTGCATTCTTAAGGTGACATCCCTCAGGAACATGCTCCCAGTTTTTAGTCACAGTAACGTGCTACCTGTGCGTCGAGCACACAAACTACACGGTCAACTTACACAAATACGGGGGACACCCATCACTCCTCGGGAGCCCTAAAGAAGCGGACACCCTGAAAAGCAAATGTGCTCTTTCTCCCTCTCAGAAAACCCTCATTCCGTCATGAAAAAGGCAGTTCTTAGAAACACAGCACACTGTATGCTTCAAAATGCTAACTTTTTCCCCAGTAAGACTGGAATGGGACCGGGGGAGACGACATCAGCAGGGGCCCGCTGTGTGCAGGTGGCACAGGCTGCAGGTGCTACCCCGCAGGAGTGAGGGCAAGGGGGACCAGCCCAGAGTCCCGGGGTGAACACTCCTGAGTCGTGACTCAAACACGCTCCTGCCCGCGCTGCTTTTCCCCAGGACAGAGCCCCCGCGCCCATGCCCCCCGCTGCCAGGGGCTTCGGGGAAGCCCGGGCTTCAGAGAGGCCGCAGGCACGGGCGTGTGCCACCAGACCAGGGCCTCTGCTCTCCCGCCCAGGCCACCGACGGCTGCTCCCTACTTCCAAATGAAGACGCCGGACATCAGCTACTCCGAACGTGTGACAGAGCCAGGTGCTCACGAGCCTCACGTCCTGCTTGAGTTGAGGACGCAGCAGCCTGTGCACCACCCACAGGCGCAACCCTCGCCAGCGCCGCAGCAGGACGGCCCCAACCCCCACCCTCTGCTCCTCTCACCAGGAGGCTGCGGACACAGGGCGCACAGGGTGAAGGGGCCTGCAGGCCGCAATCTCGGAGCCACGGTCGGACGGCTCGTTCCAGGACACGGGCAGCTACCCGCCGCCGCCAGGACTCCTGGGCTGCTCTCTCAACAGCAGCTGATGGAAGGGAGGGAAGCTCGGTGAGGGCAGGCCCCACCTCCTGGGGAACGCTCCCTGTGAATAGCTCAATTCCAGCAATTTCCTCTTTTAAAAGATGCGTCTTTGTTCTCTGCAAATTGCACATGAGAGACAGCAAATGCCCGCACCCTGGGTCACGAGCTCCTCCACTTCAAGGACCCACAGGGCTTCCCCTGCGTGGGAAAGAGACAGAGCCATGTGTGGCTGCTTACGCAAAGCAGCTATCCGCAGCAGCTCTCCGCCAGCCCCCACAGAGCCCGCCACCCCAGCACCCTTCTGCCCTCCCTGGGCCCCCACAAGAATACACGGGCGGCCCAGTGTCCCACCAACACTCACAGGGCCCTGTCACTTGGCTTCAGTGCAAATACAACCACTGTGCTTGTAACTCAGGAGTTGGTGATAGTAAATGAGTCATCTGCCATACAGGAAGTGGGCAATCTGCCACGGCACGGAGTGGTCATGCTGACCCTCTGGGGATCTGTTCAGCCAAGCCTTGCTCGTGTTTCCAGAATCCCTGGAATCTATCTGCGCCCCTCTGCTTCCACGGCTGCAGACCTGGACTGTACCCCACATCAGTCTCCCAACACAGCCCCACTAATCTTGCCATCCATCCTTCTTCAGTCTCCCTGAGAGTCAGCCTGCCCAAGACCCTCCCTCCCCAGAGCTCGGTTTCAAAACCGGCACTACCCACACATCTCAGGGGTACCAGTCATTCATGGGCGCAAACACAGGTGCACTTGGTCCCACAGGAGCTCATGACCAGAGGCCTCCTAGGGGGACTGCAGCACCTGCGGGAGGTTACCTGCCCGGGGGGAGGGGGTTCGGCCCACCTGGCATGGGTGCATAGGGTGCCATGGCTGGTGAGCACAGCCGGCAACCCCAACTGTCCTGGGGGAGGGGGATGCCCTGAAACCTGCAGAGCCCGGGGAAGCAGACACTCCCTCGCTGAGCCACTAGGCGAGATGCTCGCCTCGCGCCTCCCCGCCGGAGGAGGGCTCGCAGGCAGGCCGACCTGCCCACATACAGAAACAGAGCTGGGCTGTCTGGCGAGTGCAGCATGTCCCCCCCGCACACAGATTCCCCGGGCTGCTTCTCCCTTCTCTGCTCTAAGATGGTGACCTCAGGGTAACTCACTTTCCCCCTTCTGCTAGATCAGACTTAAACCTGACATTCAACCACAGTGTATCTCGAGAACCTGGATCTCACACACGGCTACCCAGCCCTCCTGTGACAAGTCTCGAGTCTCGTGAGTCTGCTTTATTTTGCATCTGTCTCATAAGCCACAGCAACGCCCCCCGGAGTCAGGCGGGCTCTGTGGGGTGGACAAGCCCAGGGGTGAGAGGCACGCAGGTGCTGCCAAGAAGGTCATGGGCCACCTGCACCCCTGAAATGTCACCAACAGGATACAAGGATGACAGATTTGAGTGCGGGGCACTCTTCAAACAGGAGGAAAACCACAAAGGCTGCAGCGACATCAAGACCACGGTCTATGGGATCTGCTGGCCACAGTCAGAGAGGTCGGCCCATAATTATGCAGCCCCATCTGAAAGGGAGGAGGTGGGCAGCACCCTGCTCGTGCCACTGGGAAGCCCAGGAAAGGCCGCAGTGGGCAGAGGGCAGAGGGAGGCTCTGGCTCTGCTCCTCCCCCACCTCCAGAGCGGCCTGAGGACCAGCGGAGCCGCGGTCTGAAAGGCCCGCGCCCCCCACGTCTTCCCCACAGCAGGCACCGGCGCTACTAAGGGCGCCGCTCCACGCACAGGCTCTGTGACCGGCGTGGAGACCAGCATCCTCTCCAAGCCCAAGCGCAGGTCCCAACTCAGCCCCGAAATGCTGCCTTGCGGGACCCCGTCCTATGAGCAGGCGCCAAGGGAGGGGCGGAAACAAGGGAGGCGCACTTACACCGGATGCCATAGATGGTGAGGGGGTCGAGCTGCTTCTTGCCGTGCTTGCCCTGGCCCGAGAGGTTGGACACGGCCTGCACCTCCCGGTGGAACAGGTAGTCCAGCAGCGTCAGCGCCATCTTCTCGGCAGTGCGGCAGTTGGTGCTGATGTGCAGCATGTCAGACGGGATGATGGCGCAGCGCACGCGCATCTCAGGGTTGTTCTCGTCGCCCAGCCACGTGCCGTTGGGGTAGTCCTCTGCGGGAGACAAGAGGCCAGCTCACGTAAGTTCACGAACCCGAGGGCCCAGCGCTCAGCTCAAACATGCTCCACGCAGGCCGCTGGCAAACTGATCCCCCAACTTCCAGAGCGTGGCCGGGAGCACGGGGGTGACCCCCACAAGGGACATGTGATCCACAGAAACCAGCGCACAGTTCCCACGAGAGCCAGGCTCGTCCCGAGACAGGGGATTTAGGCGACGCTGCTCCACGCGGGCAACAAGGCAGCCGGCCAGCTCGGCTGCACAGAGGGCTCCAGCGGAGTGCTGACCGGCCCACACTCTCCTCCTCGCTGCAGAGTCCTTCCATGAGGACGTGTCTCCCCTGTGCTGCTTTGTGGACCCCCCCGCCCTGCTCCCCACACTTCTTTGACCTCTCAGAGGGAACTGGGCAGTCTATCAATTGAAAGCACCTTCTGACTTCCCGCTCTGAGCACTGTGATCTCTTTCCTTGTCCCGTGGAAACTTTGTTCCCTGCCGCACGTGGTCTCCTTAACCCTGAGAAATGCACCATCCGTGCTTCTAAGATCTCAAAGGTACTACTTACAGAATGAAACCCCCCAGCCTTGCTTGACTGTAGGAGCAGGGTACCCAGGAGCAGCAGGGCCTGGTGCCAGGCGGGCTGCAGGTCTCTGGGACCTGGGTCCCCAAGGGGTTGCGTGCTCTGTGGGCACAGGCCTGGCATCCTTGAACGTGTCTGGAAACAGGTCCACAGGGTGCCACACGCTCCAGCTACTCTGAGAGTCAGACAGTCTTCCAGGTTTCCCCTGTTTAGTCTGATCTCTGGCCATTTCCCAAAGGAGAGCACTCTGGGAAGATGGCTTCCTGTGCAAGCAATTCCAATCTCTGCCACTGCACACTGAAAACCACGACATGCCGCAAAGCTCGGCTTTCTCAAGGGAAGTGTCAAATGCAAACACCCAGAGCTGAGCGTTCAGGTAGGGGAAGGATCCTCCTCTCTCTGCCTTCAGCAAGGCCACAGCAATGATCATGAGACAGGCACAACGCTGACATGGAGAGAGGAGGAGGCGGGCAATGGGGTGGGAGAAACCTCTCTACCTGCGGCATGCTGGCCACAGGTCCACAGGCACCTTGCCAGCTCCCTGGCTTTCAAGCAAGATCCTTAGCGAGGGGCTTGGCTTTGCTCGACCATGGGGGACCATGGATTCCATCTCTGTGTAACAGCCTCCAGCCATCAGAGTGGCCCAGTCTGCATGTGGTTGTCAAACAAACACCAACTCAAAGGAGCCTCAACCTTTGGCAGAAGGAAGCCCCGCCTATGATCACAAACCAAGAGAACCATCAGTTCCGCTAGTAAACTTGGCCGCTTCCCCAACAATCTCTTCTGACCCCAACACTGTAGCCAGGGAAGGTGTGAGAGAGCACCCCTGCATGAAGAGGCCACTGGGGGAGAGCAGGGGTACCAACAGGGAAAGATGAGACCTCCCCCTGGGTGGCTGGGGTGTGAGAGGGACACCAGCTTTCCATCAAGTGGGCTGTTAGGTCACGCCACGGCCAGATCATCACGGCCTCAAGATCTCTCGTGAGCTTTATTCTGAAATGTCGTAATGTTCACATTTCGACCTCCGTGCATAGGAAGAGGTCCCCACAAAAGGCAGCCAGCACTGCCCTGCTTTGCCAAAGGCCTGGAGCAGACTCATACGGCCCACCCCCTTTGCGGGGAGCCTCTCCGGGCTGAGCGCCCGAATCACGAGATCTGCATGAACACCAGGCGAGGCTCAGCAACCCCGTCAAGGCTGACCGGCGGTTGGGAGCACTGCTTGGGGAGCTGAGGCGAGGCTCCTGGCTTTAGCTAAGGACGGAAAACAAATCACACTGAGAATAAGCCACGAGGAAGCAGCATCGTTTCAGAGAAACCTCAGTGCTTTACGAGTGAAGCGATGGTGCCACGAGCTTGTGCTCAGGAGATGCGTGTTTCTCAAAATCCATCGGCTACTGTGACGTTTCGCCTCCATATAGAAAAACAAAACGGACGAGTGATCTGAATACAGCTGCGGGGCCTTGCAGGGGCTGTCTCCAGAGCATATCTGAAATGTCAAAACAGCTCCAGCTTCTAGGGTATGTACTGACTTACCTACTGACTGGGCAACTCTGGGCCTGGCCTGGCACTGGGTCTAGTGCTCAGGATCTAAACCCTCGGCGAGCCCGGTCCTCACTACCCCGCGCAGAGGGGGAGACGTCCCTCCACCTGCCACAGGCAAGCCACAACGCAAGTAGGGGAAGGAGGAAGGACAGACAGGGGAGTGACCCCATCTGTGCTGAGAACTGATGGGCAGGGAACGTGTTTGTATGCGGGGGCGGGGGGGGGGTGACAGAGAACACACATGGCCGCTGACGGGGCTCTTCAGCAGTCCAAGAAGAACCAGGACCTACGGCGTCGAAACCTTCCCTAGTCCCTTCCCACCCGCTGCTGACTCACCGTGAACATGTACGACCAGACGGAAGGTGGCGTCTACTGACACCAAGCAGCAACTCTGGGCCTAAGGACTTGAACAGGACGATCCCCGTGAGCCCGCGGGCAGGGGAGGCAGCACCTGAGCCAGGAGGGGCACGGGCAGCGCGGCACCTGCCTCCCCGACCATGGCGGACATGGCACGTGGGCCAGCGCCGCAAGGGCTTAACTGCCAAAGGTGGCTGCAGCCTCTCTCGGGAATAAGAAATAACGTAATTGCGCTGAGGAAGCATCCCCCGCTTACATGATATTTTCAAAGCCGTGTAAACGCTGGACAGGAGCTCGGTGCTGTTTTCCAAACAGTGAGCGTACATCTTGTCAAACCCGCACTGGGACTGTGTACCTGGAGTGCGCGGGACAAGGGCACAACTCAGTCAGGGATGGATGACGGCCCCCTGAACGGCCCCACGGACTCCACCCCTGAGATCGAGCTTGCCGCCTAGGCTGCCCCATGGTCCCCCACTTCAGAGAAGCGTCTTCCTCCACCAAAGCCATGCCGTCCACGCCGTGAGGTCTCCTGCTAGCTCCACTGCCCCACGAACCAAAGACCCTTCAGCAGGGGGCTTCTGACAGCCACGTGCCTGTGCCAGGAGCACCTCACCCTGTCCAAACCCCGAACCTGCCCTGGCGCTGACACGGTGGCATACAAGGAAAAAGGCCATTCTTCCAAAGTCATCCACTGGAGAGCCTCACAGTTTCAGGAACAAGAAAGAAAAACACCAGCAAGCCGACACTGTGACATTCCACTTACGTGGACACAGGAGCCAAATGTGTCAACGCAAGTGTTTTCAAAGTGATTCCACGGGAAGGAAGGAAAAAGTGATTTCACCTAAGTGAAGGCAAAATATGTAAAATGAGGGGCGCCTGGGTGGCACAGCGGTTAAGCGTCTGCCTTCGGCTCAGGGCGTGATCCCGGCGTTATGGGATCGAGTCCCACATCAGGCTCCTCCGCTATGAGCCTGCTTCTTCCTCTCCCACTCCCCCTGCTTATGTTCCCTCTCTCGCTGGCTGTCTCTATCTCTGTCGAATAAATAAATAAAATCTTTAAAAAAAAAAATATGTAAAATGAGTGAAAAAGCTGACAAATGACAGTTAACCCTCATTTTCTTCATGTCGAAAACAATCATCAGTAAGATGGGTCCATATTCCCCGACTAGTCTCTGCTAAGGGTGCTGCAGAACACGGAAGGCACTACGTGAGCCAAGCGTGGCGCCCCTTCCTCCGCTGATGAAGATCTGACAGAAGCAGGGGACGCTGGAGGGCCACCCCTCACCAAGCCAACAAAGGAAGCTGGTTTCCACATCCAGCAAGGGCCCTGCTCCGTGCTGACGCCGTCTATAGACAAAAAAAGCCTGTCCTCCGTGCCAAGCACACAAGCTTCTGGAAATGGTACCAGAATATTCTGGAAGATGAAAGATGTCAGTTCAAACTCCTATAGGAAGTATTATTTCAGGAGATGCTGCACCCCCCGCCAAAAAAAGTACATTAGTCTAAAAATTAACCTTCCTTATCTCCACCTCCTTATCACTCCTGAAAATAATGGTTTCAATTTCTCTGGTAATATGGGAAATTATCCAGCAGTTTTACTCCAATAAAACATCTCAAAATTTTACAAGGCAGTTTATGGCCTATTTACAACTGATTGGTCCCTAACTTCACTAGATGCCCTGTGAATGACAGGTGCGTGCTCGTCCCCAGAGCAAGAAGCCAAGACCGGACAAGAACCACCGCCTGAGTAACACAGACCACCAGAGAGATGAAAAACCCTCGCCATGGAAGCAGGGGACCCATACCAGTGCAAGAGGGGACCAGGGCTCCGCCAGCGCCAGCGGCGGTCCTGCGGGAGACAGGCAGCCCTCTGTGAACCCCGAGGCAGGAGGACAGGACCGCCAGAGACACTCAGGTGCCTGTCCTTCACAGGATCATGTTGGCTGACCCGCTGGCTCAGGTCTGCTCCCCTTGGAAAGACTCAGCCCTAACCCACTTCCAACTTGGGAGCAAGAACTCAGGCTCGACTCCAGCTTCTCACCAGTGACAATGAATCACTTTAAATGGGAAACAAGATGAAACACCTTCCCACATAAATATTTGAGAAATTCACCTTTTGACCATTCAGAAAGCATATATTTTACTAAAACAGCTTGGTCAGTTTGGGCATCTGAAACAATAGACAGACTCTACTGGCCTTATTTAAAAACTACCAGATTATAAGAAAAATAAACTTACCTTCTATTCCAATTATTCGAACCTTCAATGAAATTAACTAGCACGTCCAAAAGACCTACTATAATAAAACCCCTTCAGCGGTAACTTGAATTTTCTTACCCTGAAAACACTTCAGTACAGCTACCTGTTCTGAGGGTCTAGTTCAGCCCCGGGAAGATG
Source organism: Ursus arctos (assembly GCF_023065955.2). Classification (NCBI taxonomy): domain Eukaryota; kingdom Metazoa; phylum Chordata; class Mammalia; order Carnivora; family Ursidae; genus Ursus; species Ursus arctos. Next base: position 1,722,056 of record NW_026622863.1, read on the forward strand.
ACATGAGCAGAGGAGAGCAGCAAGAAGGCAGCGGCAGCCAGGCTATCACGACCGTCCACGCTCAACAGCAAAGGGCCACCGGCCTCCTGCACCCTCTCAACGCTTGCTGGCCCTCACGGACGCCGATGTGCCTGGGACCACAGCACGCAATCCCTCTGGCAACAGCGGGCCCAGGTTCGCACACTCTCTTCCCCAACAGCATGGACTCAGCACCGACCACGCGCCAGCACTTCACAGGCCAAACTGCAGCTCGGGGGCTCCCTGCTGAGCCGCCTCCATCCAGAGGCGTCACTACTCAGGGCACTGCCACACACACCTGTGCGTGACCTCAGAGTGGCAGGAGGGGACAGTCTAGCAGGCTAGAGGCCACTCCAGATGCCATGTCGCTCCAACCAAGCCTAACTCCCCATCTCGCCTATGTCCAAAGATGAAGAGGTTTTGCCCATGGGGTCCTGCCCGCCAGCCACGAGCAACATCTTGGTCATGGCAGCCCGTGTCCACAGCTGTGATGGAGGGAAGGGCTCTAGGGAATGGGCTGCTCACACAGGCGTGTGGGTCCCCGCGCTGCTCCCAGAGGCCCGACACCCCCGCTGTGGGCCACCTGTCACAGCGCATCTCTGCTGACTGTTACCCTCCACATACTCCACTCTCCGTAGTCGTGAGAGGTGAACAGTGAACAAACAGTGAAAGAAGCCAATACTCTCTGATCCACTGGGGGCTCTGGGGCTGTTCAAAGACTCGGAACACAGCGCCAGATCCACAACATGGCAAACCTCATGCCAAGCTCGTTCAAGGTCGACTCCCACCATCTCCAGGCAAGTTTTCAGAAAACAGATTCGTGGTCAGGACAGGTGTCAGACTATATTTTCCATCTATACCAAAAATTTACTTTGATCTGGCTTTTCTGGAGACCTGCCCAAACATTGATGAATTTCAAAAGCAACATATCACATATAATGGAAGAAACAGCTTCAAATAGAAGGGTATTGCTGGGTAAATTCCTACAGAATTCACAGAGCGGGCCATCGCAGGCCAGCCCCTTGGCTGCGTTACCTTACACATGCATCATGGCTCAGTGTCTCTAGGGCTGGGACAAAGCCTGACTACACCAGCAAATAATGAATTTCTTCCCCACGAAAGAGAGTAAGAATTCTGTGTGTGGGGGCACCTGGGTGGCTCGGTCGGCTGAGCATCTGAGTCTTGGTTTTGGCTCAGGTCATGATTTCAGGGTCATGAGATGGAACCCACATTGAGGTCCGTGCTCCGCAAGGAGTCTGCTTGGGATTCTTTCTCTCTCTGCCCCTCCCCCTCCCCTACCTCCCCCCCCGCCGCCCCGTCGTGTGTGCATGTGCACTCTCTCTCTCTAATAAATAAATAAAATCTAAAAAAAAAAAAAGAATTCTGTGTGTAATACATGGAACAGCTCATTATTGTGCTACCTAGAACTATCTGTCCCATAGAAACACCCTGAGCCAGGATGTTCCAGGATCCTGGAGCCTGTTTTTACAGACTTGTCACAGCTTACAGTTGTGGCCATCTGCTAGCTGAACTTCCATGACCATCACACACAGGTGTGTCAAAAGAATCTTCATCCCCACCACGAATCAGTGGGTATTTAATGAACACCTGGCAGGAGAAGAGGGGCCAGAAAGATCTCAACAGAAGGGAGAACCACAGCAGGCCCCAAACGGCACGAATGGCCACATGCCCAGAGGACGGCAGTGGGTGCCAGGTGGCCCCAACAGGTCGTCCTCCCTGCAAAACCGGGGGTTTTACAATCACATGAAACAGAACTGGAAAATTTTCAAATCCGTAAAATTGACATTCCACAAACTACAAATTACAGAGATTTTGATTTAGAAATGGTACATTCTACCATTTTCTTTCAAAATGTTTTGTAATGGACTATTTGGGGTTTTTGTTATTCTTACCACAGACACTCAAACCTTTCTTAAATTGAAGACACGAGTCTACTCAAGCATCCCTGAAGTGGTCTATGCATCAGCCATGAGCCCAAGCTCCCTGTGACTGGGAGGACGGACATTACAGCCTCACCGTGTCCGGACCCTGCCATCCCACCCTGCCCCAGTCACACCCCATCCTTCCGCACGTCTGACAGCAGCGGGGGCTGCAGTTTAATGTGGGTGCACAAGTCTCCTGCTTCTACATTTCTCTGCTACCAAAGCTCGGCAGCAGGCCCGTCCCTAGAGCCCACAGAGGAAAGCCCGGCACAGGCAACACTCTGACGTGGGCTTTGTGAGACCCCGGGCAGCGACCTGTGCCCTCAGAGCTGACGCCACAGACGGCACCAGCCGCCCCACTGAGAGGTGGTAACGTGTCCTGCAGTACGGAGAACGCACACCCCGGCACGGCACCCCCACTGAAGCCAGAGCACCTTAAAAAGGATCAAGTAGAAAAAGCGGCCCGGAAGCCTCGGCATTTGCCCCAATGCACACTGGGCTCTGAAGTGCCAGGACCATGCTGTCCACGCTTGCTTTCAGAGGCTGTGGAGCCTGGTCAGAGTCACAGAAGCTACTTTAGGAAAAGCGTGGGACCAGCAGGAATACATGGTATTCCAAAATGGGACTGAATCTGCATCTGGGCCCATCTCTGTACTGCACTGCCCAGCTCCGACGTCGCCTAGAGGCTTTTATAGCCTGAGTGCCAGCCACCCCTCCAGAGGCTCCAGGAGCCCAGCGTTCACACCTCTCCTCTGGCCTCACTCCACGGGGTGTCCAGCTCCCCACATAACCCTCCTAAACCAGACCACTCCGGAAGCAAACATCATTAGCTTCTGGAGTCAAAGGATAAGGCCAGTAAGAAGGTGTGGCCTTCTCCATGGCCTGTAGAGTGAGGAAGGCGAGGACATGGGGGCCCACAGGCTGGGGGGTTGGGGGGGACCTGAGGCTCTGGCTGTGTCACAGAGGACAGCCCTGGGAATGAGCTGACTTGAGGCTTTCTAAAACAGGCCCTGTGGGCTCGCCCCCCAGCCCCCGATCACACACGACGCTTACAGTCACACTCGGATTGTGCCCTTATTCACGCGTGTCACCTAAAATGAGCACGGACAACACTCAACCCTCAGATCAACCTAAAAAACCGGATGGCCCACCTTTCTGGGATTAGACACAGTCAGCAGTATACCCACAGCCCAAACAACCATGCTTATTTGGGAGTGATGTGACATCTGTAAGCTATAAACAGATTGATAATTTGGGGTTTTAAATGGGCAATTCAAGAGGGTTGAGTTACATATAGGATCATAAGGAAAAGGGAAAAAACAAATGGTCTTTGGTACCGGAGCCAAGTCTTTTCCCCGCAACTCTAAGCACATTTCACAGAAACCATATGAGCACATTGCCGACCAAGGGGCAAGGCCACCAACTCAGGCCAGGCCGCCCTACTCAGCACAAGTCATCAGGACCTCAACTGTGACTGCAGCAAGAGGCCAAGGACGTTCTCCTTGGCACGAACAAGTGGGAAGCATGGGGCACTGTAGACAGGGCAACACTCCGTGGTGACACGTGCCGCCCCTTCCGGAACTCCATGAGAGGAGCTGGAACTCTGTAACCAGCATCGCCCTGCAGCCCTTCTCCCCTGACCTGCTGCGTTCCTCCGCCAGTCTGTCTTCATTACCTGGGTTTTCACTGGGCACTAACCTGCCTGTAATCCCACTCTTCTCAGGAGCCCATTTATGATCGCCAAGAAAATGTTTTTTAATGTTATGACGACATAAAGAATTTAGGTTAGGGGTGCCTGGGTGCCTCAGTAGATTAAGCGTCTGCCTTCGGCTCAGGTCATGATCCCAGGACCCTGGGACCGAGCCCTGCATCGGGCTCCCTGCTCAGTGGGGAGTCTCCTTCTCCCTCTCTCTGTGCCTCTGTGCATATGAGTGTGTGCTCTCTCTCTCCCAAATAAATAAATAATCTTAAAAATAAACTATTAAAAAAATAAGAATTTAAGTGCATGCAGGGGCGCCTGGGTGGCTCAGTAGGTTAAGCATCCGATGCTAGATTCCAGCTCAGGTTTCGATCTGAGGGCCATGAGTTCAAGCCCCGTGTTGGGCTCTGCACTGGGCATGGAGCCTACTTCAGGGGAGGAAAAAAAAAAAAAAGTTTATGTAAATAAATTCTCAAGAAACGTTTTCGGCTACATTTCCTTCTTTACATATGGAGGCTGAGTGTTTTGTTTTGTGAAAGCGGCAACTTGTATGAACCCTATTTCATGGCCCCGGGCACCATCACCTTCCCGCTGCTGTGACGGACACCCTTCCCCCCACTAAGTGCTTCTCCCAGACTCGACTTCACCACCCCCGCCGAGCATACGGCAGCGAATCACCGTACACGTCCGCCAGGTTACTGACTGGGCTCTGGAACATTCCCGAGCCCTATTTCTGACAGTGACTCAATTATAACTGAGGTACATTAGAGCTGAGCACCCAACATCTCACAAATAGGATTACTCAAGTGTTGTAGGAATTATCATCTGCATAAACAGCAGGAATTTAAACTCTTTATTAAGAAATCACTACAATCCTTTCATTAATTAACACACCCCATTTTTCGTCCATTTTAGCTGATTGGTTTCTCTGACTCAGCCAGCTTCATCTTTGAATGAGGACACCCCACAGCTCTTCAGTACCTTTCATAGGCAGGAGCAAACTGTGACCAAAAGAACAGGAGGTGAGGGTACTGCCCACTGCCCTCAACAGTTAGCACTCCTCACTCATTCGGAGGAAATCTGCCATGACATACAAAATGGCCTACAAAGAACGTGGGCATAAAGCGATACAACGCCGGGGCCGTGTGGGCGCTGTGGGTAAAGCATTCGATTCTTGGTTTCAGCTCAGGTCGCCGTCTCAGCATCGAGCCCCGCGTTGGGCCCCATGCTCAGCGGGGAGTTGGCTTGAGATTCTCTCGCCCTCAGCCCCTCCCCTCCCCCCACAATGTGCTCGCTTGCTCTCTCTTAAAAAAATTTAAAAATTAAAAAAATTAAAAATAAAGATATGGTGCCTTGCAGTAAACACTGGGACTCCGTATTCATATAAAACAACACATCAAGTGATGCAAGCCATCTGGAATTCTTAAGAAATAACCATTTTTGAGACCTGTGGTTTTTAAAACTGCAGGCACTTAGAGACTTTTCTATGAGCAATCAGTCTCCTTGCAGCTCTAGAGCGGCTCTCAGGAGTTCAGTGACTGCACGGGACGCCGTGTTCACAGGGCTTCTGTCATATAAACTAGCTGACCCGACACTCTCCCCAATGGGGCCAGCTGAGCTAGTCTTGGGGAGGACGTGGCAGGGACGGGGTTCATCCAACTCAGAGAAGGTTTTAACACGTGACGCGACTACAGGTAGACAGTAAATCTGACACAAGAGACACGGGTGGTGAGCTTTTCCCCCAGCACGTATGTACGTGCCAGCCACTTCGAGAGCACCCTGTCCACCTCTGTACCCGCGGGTGCTGACCATGGTGCCGGCTGGGGCAGCGCAGCCGGGCCTCCTCACAGAAATCAGACTGCTGGGGGAGACCCTCCCAGGGCAGAGTCAGAAGGCACGCATCACAGCATGCTTTCTCCTAATGCATCGGTCAAGCAGAAGGGTCCTGAGTTATGATCTCTTCTTCAAAGTAAAGTAAAATTCAGTATCAGAAAAATTTCTCTAGTTCGCACCAATCCTTTTTTTTTTTTTTTAAAGATTTTATTTATTTATTTGAGAGAGTGAGCACATGAGCAGGGACAGAGGGAAAAGGAGAAGCAAATGCCCTGCTGAGCAGGGAGCCCAACGCAGGGCTCCATCCCAGGACCCCGGGATCATGACCTGAGCCACCCAGGTGCCCCTCGTTTGCCCCACTCCTAACAACAGGCACTGTCCATCAGTCATGTCCAATGGACACAATCTCCTAGAGAGCAATGCTTCCCACAAAGTGTGTCAGCTCATCAATAACTCAGTCTCAGATAAAAAGAAAATCTGTATTTTTTCTCCCAGATGTTACTAAGCTCAAAGTCTGATCCCTTCTTCTGTGTTCATTTAGCAGCATTTTGCAGTTTCCCCAAATGAAATATTTTTCATATTAATCACATCAAAGCAAGACACTTAAAAAGATGAAATATTTTGTTTTTCAGATAACCCGAGAAATTCCCAGAATTATTGAGTGCTACGCTCCTCAGTGGATACAGTTTAAACCAAACAAACATTAAGCCTTAAGTGGCTGGCCAGACCTGTGTGGATATCGACCCAGAATCTACGTGGACAGACAGACAAACAGGAAGAACAATCAGCTCTCTGCAACTGCTGTGGACGCCACCTCTACCACGGATGTTAAGTACCCACTAGCTGAGACCCGGGCATCCCTCTCGTCCTCAAATTTAATGTGTAAAGAAACGAAGCGATTCCACTCCCGGGTGACCAAGAGAAATGAAAACACACGTTCTCAACAACACCTGGACAGGCATGGTCATCACAGCTGGAAACTGGAAGCACCCCGAGCATCCACTGACAGATGAACGTGGTCCATCTCCATGATGGAGCCGGACCCGGCCACGGAAGGGGTAAAGTGCGGACACTCTCTCCACAGCGACACCCCCCTGGGAAGTGCCTGCAACAGGTCATTCCAGAGACAGAAAGTAGACCGTGGCTCCCGGGGACAGTGGGCAGTGACTGTGGTGGGGCTTCTTTCCAGGGTGACAGAATGTTCTAGAATCAGACTGGGTGATGGCTGCACAAGTGTGTGAACGTACTGAACAGCACTGACTTTGGAGTATTTAAATTTGATCTCAGTTTTAAGGAAATCTCTGCTTCTCTCCCACTCCTGCTCAGCCACCCCATCCTGACAACATATGTCAGACGTGAGCAACACTCTGAGAAAAACACCGTTTTCAATGTTTCAGATATGGTGATCGATGTAACAAGAAAATCGTTGCTCAGTATATCTACATCATGGTCTTCAGGAATCTACATGGCTCTTTTAGTAAAAATCAACAACTCAGACACAAACCCAGAAAACCTCACAAGTTTACTAGTAAACAAAACACAGGCTTCCGAAGTCGGTACCACAGCACTGAACACACCTGTCCCCTTTCTGCCTACGCTATAGAAAGCCAGGTGGGAAGCCTAAGCTGGCCGGCAAAGGCAGGACAAGGGTGCCAGGCGGCAGGGGTCTGCTGCAAGGCACGCGAGGCCCGCCGCGCGGAGCAGGGCCAGTCAAGAGCAGGCATCCGACCCTGCAGTAGAGGTGGGGGGCCAGGAAGCCCGGGTATGGGTGAAACAGGCTCACATCCAGGCGCCGGCCACGCGGCTCCCTCTGCCTCTTGTGGGAGGCGCCTCGACACCCCCCAGCACCTATGTCTGGCCCTCGGCAGAGACGTGGAGAGGCCCCTGGTCGAAGGCAGTGACCAGCTACTGGCTATGAAAGCACAACAGCGTGCCATCAGAAGGCCTCTGGAAGCTGACTGATACACATGGACGTGGAAGGTCCCCTGGGCCACAGGGGAGGAAGCAATGGACATCACACAGCATGTATGTTCACGCAGAAAGTCTGCAGGATTGACAGAGATCTCTGGATGTGAAATTCCATGCTGTTCTCACTTTCTTCTAACACTTTTTAAAAACAGTAAACATCTACAAATCTTCCTCAACTTAGGATGGGTTTATGTCCCAAGAAACGTATCATAGGTTGAAAAACGTTAAGTCAAAAATTCATGTAGTACCCTAACGTACAGAGCATCAAACGTGAGCCCAGCCCACCCCAGACGTGCTCAGAACACCCACGCTTGCCTACAGTTGGGCAAAATCGTCTCACACCAACAACACCGTGTGAGACAGCTCACAGAACGTACTGAGTCCTGCGCTAAAAGCAACACGCAGGACGGCTGTGTGGGGGGTGCAGCAGGGCGGTCAGGGCGGCGGCTTCTGGGAGCCCTGTCCCCATCGTGAGGATCACACTGCACACTGCCAGCCTGGGGGAAAGATTCAAATTCAAAATTCGAAGCACGTTTCAACTGAGCAGGGATGGCTCCGGCACCGTCGTAAAGTGGGCAAACCACGAAGTCGAACCATCATAAGGCAGGACCGTCTCACTTTCCTAAGAAGCAGAAAAAACACGAGAAAACACAAAACGGTACCTACTGCCACTCAGGCAAAGGAAAGGGCTCTGCAGGCGCACCTTCCGAGTTCAGGGTGATGAGGGTGACGTTGTTGCCGATGTTCTGACTTCCTGACTGTCCACAGTTGGAAATGGAGTCGCTGGCCTCGGACCCGCTCTCCCCGTCCTCGTTGTGGCTGTCCTCTTGACCCGGCACCTTCACCACAATGGTGTTCTGCCGTCGCCCGGGCACCGCGCTGAGCGGGAGACAAAAACACCAGCCAAGGTTGTGAGAGCGCCACGACCGACAAGCAGAGACTAGCACTAGCAGAGGCACTGCCATGTTCTTCTTTCCTTCATTTATCAGAGAATCTAACTGTGCGAGGAGCAGCGGCTCACAAGGCTTCCCATACCGCTCTCTCTACTAAGACTGACGGCAACTGAATAGCCCCAAACAGTCTGGGGGTGAAAGAAACGGTATGAAACGTAAAAGTTTACAAACACGTTTATATCGCAAAACAAGTAAAATCACAACCCACTGTGACTGAAGGCCTAGAGTGCAGCTCTCTGATCACAGAGGTGAGCCTGCAAAATGTGGCCACTTGAGGAACTTTTGAGGCTACATCAAAGGAAAGACCGGATTAAGAGGAAGTGAGCCTGGAGACTTCCATTGACCCAATCCACTGCACACTGTTAGACCTTCTGGAAGCGACTCAGCTTTGTTAATGGCAGTTATCACTCCCAACCACTCCCGCCGACAAAAACTGCTGAAGTGGGTCTAAAAAGCCAGGCGAGAATTTCCTAGGGGATATTCTCACCACTCTAAGGGATCCTGCTGTGCAGCGATAAGATGCTGCCAGAAAGACACAAGCCGCCAGCTCCAAAAGGGCTCAAAACATCTGTCACCTGGAGACATTCTCCTTGAGTCACCCACGACTCTCTCAACATCCCTTCACGGGGCCTGGTAGGCACGGAGAAAGGGGAAGACACGCATTTTCCCTGTTTACAGAGACAGAACGCGCTTCCAATCCTGGCCGTGCCGCGGGGAGGGGGCTACGACCTTCTGAACCTGATTCCACAGCACCTGCCCAAGCTGACCTCGCTCCTAACCACTCCAAGTCTGACAGCTGACCCCCAGCCGAGCCCTGCCAGAGGCCTCCACTGGCCAGAGCTCCTCGGAAAGCCTTTCCCCCGCCACCCAACACAGCAGGCCGCGGCACAGCGGGGCCCCTCGAAACTGGACAACAGAGGAAGCAGGACACAGCTGGGGGAGGAACACTCAGAAAGGACTGAGAGAAAAGGCAAAACAGAACTCCGTGAACACTCTGATGGAAACAACAGGCAAAAGAGCCCTCCCTGGGGCCCGTTCCCAGGAAAAGCTGAGCCCAGGCCACTGGGCAGGGCCACCCACAGCAGACCTCGCCATCACACTGTGCCTTAATGCACTATTTCTGACCAAGGTTACACTTACAATGTCTCAAAGCAAAAGGTGGGAGGAAAAAAACCATCACCTTGAAATGCCTTCATCACTTAGCAGACTTAAAAAAGGCTGTCTGTGGACCTGACATGCTGCTACAGAGACAGACAGACAGACAGATGTGAGTATGTGGTGGTCAGGGAGGAGGACATGAGCTCCAGCAGCTGCTGGGAAAACATCAAGCCGTCTCCCCCTAAAGCACGTGAGCAGCAGACATGGACGTTCCAAGTGCCTCTCCCCTTGCCGTGTCACCTTCTCCAGCTAGCACGTCAGGATGCGGGCCGGCAGCACGGCTCGGCCCTCCCCTACCACAAAGAACCGCGGGCCGCGCTCGCGGGCTCAACCGACCGGCTGTGCCCGGCTCAGAACGTTGACTGGTCCTCGAGGGGACTCATCACGGTGGCAGTGGCAGTGAAAGGTGGGGTTGGTGTTGTGGCTACTGACTTGCTAATGATATTTTCCAGGGAATCCGGTGCCCTGCTGCTCAAGGGGTCGTCCATCTTGGCTACAATGGCGTTCTGCCGATCATTGTTGAGTATTACTGTAGTCTGGGGGACGACGCTAGGGAACAAAAGAATCACAAAGAAAAAGAAGACCTTAAAACAACAACATTCATTTTAAGAGCACATACGAGTAATTCAATACAGTCAGCTCCCCATGACCTGCTCTAAGGGAGGGGAGGTGGCCCCAAGCAGAAGTCACGTGTAAAGTTAATTTACGGTTCCCACTGGGCAAAGAATAAACTGGAGGTGTTTGTCTTTTTCTTTTTAGGAGACAGTTTACCTTCCCTCACTGCTGGTATTCTCAGTTGAGTTGAGGTAGGAATATTTACACCTTTATACAGAAAGCAGAGGTCACAGGGCGTTAGGCAGTTAGTAAAGTTTCTGAAGTCCTATGTCTGCATGGAACACAGCTTCACATTCATGCTCATTCCACCCCAAAGAATTCCTACATGACAAACCGAGGCTTTCATAAGTACCACACTTGCCAACATCATTCCACCATGTTAGCTCTGGAAGGAAAGGGGCAGGATCACACAACGTGTATCGCCTCCGGCTTCTACCAGGGGAGTGCAGGAACCACAACATAGGGCCTCGGCTCTTCGCTTTGAAGGAAAAGGATTATACAACGGAACAGAGCCCCTATCCCCCTGGACAGGCGGCACCCTGCCCGGGGACCCTGCGAGAGGCGGCCTGTGTGTCTGAACAAGCAGCAGGCGACAGCTGATCTGAGGGCATGTACTCCTGCACTGCTCGGTCAGTCAGCATCTGGCCGCTGGTGCCGTGGCCCCAGGAAGTCTGAGCATGCTTCGTCAGGAGCTGGCGGGGAAGCACTGCAAATACACAGTAATACGACCTGCGAAGAGGTCATTCTTGAGTTTCACAGATTTCACGGAACCAACAGCACGTATGAAAGTGTGGCCCAGTGTTACCGCCACACGGCTATTCAATGCCCTCTCCCAAAAGCAGGGACACAAACGGCGCCGTCTCATGCCCAAGGAAATCACAGGACCACGAGGTATTGGGTTTTTTTTTTAAATAGCATAATCAACCGCATTTCGTCCAAAAGTATTATTTTTTCAGTGATTCTACTTGTCCTTTGCTGATACCCAAAGTAAGCCAGCAAATCCTTATAGCCTATCCACAGGGCAGGCGTCACAGTAACCTAGGTCGTGACCCCCGACTTGGGACTGCGGGCACACGCAGGCTTTCAAGACTCCAGCTTCTCGCGTCAGAGCAGGCGATGGGCGATGTCTGCATTTGCTATTTCCCTGAGGCATATTCCGCGGAGCCCTGCTCTCCCGCAGGGCCCCACACACACCTCTCCAGCGCTCTCCTTCCGCGAGCAACTAACGAGGACAACTTTGCTGGCTAATGACAGTTCCCTGACGGGAACCCACCATGGGCGGCAACACACGAAAGGTCTCAGACGTCCTCAAGGAAACAGATTAAAATGAATTAATGGCTCCATCTGGCAAAGCTGTTTGACTAAATAGACCTCTTCTACCCAACAATTCCTGTTAAGGGCAAGGAAATAATGTTCTGAAGCAACCAGCGTCAAGGTAAATGAGTAGCCCTGGGGGTCCCCCACGAGGTCCAGGGGGTTCCTGGACGTGGACAGCTCTCTGCAATGCCATGTCCAAATCCTCAGCTCGCAGAATGCACTCCTTCCTAAAAAGCTTTCCCTTTGAGAGGGCACCCTGGTCAACGTGCTTGTTCCCTCGTTCCCAAAGCCCTTTTCCCATCTGAAAATATAATGAGTTGTCCCTGCAACCACACAGACGTGCGCCGTCCATCCGGCATGTAAGCCCCCAGGAGAACACGGGGCCACCCAGAGACACCAGGCTGAGTGTGAGAAAGCCGAAGCCTCCACTGAGCGCCGAAGCACCCAGGGCGCTGCTCGTTCACCGCTCTTCGCTTTCAACAAAACTGACCAACAACCTAGTTACCTTTTCAGCCCAGAGATCATCAAAAATAATGGTCGACGACAGCTTACAAAGACCTCAGACACAACCTGAGGAGCTAAGAGGCGTCTCTCCTCCCACGGAGTTATTATGTGAACAAAGTTTCCCAGCACTTCCAACTTTAAAAACTACCACTGGAAGTAGGACCAAGGCTGAACCTTGTCTCACTATAAGTGATAAGTCATAATCATCCACAGATTCAAGAATTAACGAAAACTAAAGCCCCCTCCATCTCAAGAACGCATTCACAATACTGGATTATTAAGAATTAGTTCTAGGACTAACACATGCATGCTGCAGTGTTCAACTGTCAGAGAACTCAATCCAAAACACCTTTTTTAACACTTGGGGCTTCATGGCTACAAAAAAATGTATTTTTCAGCTTCAATTTCTCTCTCTGCTCCTGTTGTGCAGAAGTACATCAGCCGGGTGGACAGGGTAAGCTGCAGGGAGGGGGTAAGATGGGAATGGACTTTCCAAAAAGTAAAGGAATAAGGTGAAATTCAACTGTGGACAGCTCCTTCATGGGGTGCTTTCAAACAGACGACAGTATTCAGATTATAATGCAAACACCTGAGAAAGCAAGGAATCAACCTTTTAATATGCCAGAAAGTATATCCTTTCAACTAATGCATTTATGTCAACCACAAATTGTACAAAAGAATATTTCAGTTTTCAAAAATCAAGGAACATCTATATCACACTAGTAAGAATGAAACAGTCGTCTGAGGGTTAATGTGGGAACATGGCCACAATCGTGTAAGTGTCTTGCTGGGCTGAACGACATTCCCCGAGTGCTCCGTCACACTAATCCGCAAGCTCAAGGAAGCGCTTCTGCGGGTGTGATTACGAGTCCTAACCGCTGACCCTAAATTAACCACGAGGGGGATTATCCTGGGTGGGCCTCGCCTGATCAGGTGAGGGGTTGAGGCTTTCTTCCCTGGTCTTGGACATGCCAAGGGGCTCGCCGGCTGATCCTGCCCTCCCCCTCCTGCCCACCTGCTCTAGACTTCAAACGTGCTCGGCTGCCCCCACATGTGTGTAAGCCAGCTCTGGTACAAACCCTCCCTCTCTCGCTCTGTCACGCTCTCTCTCTCGCTCTCTCACACATAAACACACACACACACACAAATGCAGCCCCTACTGGTTCTGCTTGGAAATAATTACAGAAATAATAGAAGCAGTACACAAAGTCCCGTGCCCCCAGTGGTGACATCCTAGAAAGCCTGAAGTCAGTACAGTGTGGAAGGCAGGATATTCAGCCTGGACACTTCTGTGAATGAGACCACAGTCCTTACTCAGATTTCACGGGTTCTGCGTGTGCTTGTATCTGCGTGCGGGGTTCCGGGTGGCTCGACCCCACAAGTAAACCCGTGTCCCTGCACCGCCACTGCCACGGAGCAGCCTCACGCTGCCCCTTTAGACTCGCCCATCCTCCCAGCCACCACTAACTGGCTCTCCACCTGTATGCTTCTTACCCTTGGGCAACATTAAAGACGTGATGGCCTTTGAGACCGGCTTTCTGTGCTCGGCAGACTCCCTGAGGCCAGCTCCCTCTGGTGGCTGCTGAGGACACTGCCACAGCACGGGGCTTTATTTACGGGCGGCCCAGTCCATACTGTAACCCCAGAAAGGCAGCGGGGGATTCACAGGTTTGGCTTATTACAAACAACGCTGCTATGGACATTCATGTAGAGCTTGTGAACATACGTTTTCATTTCTCTGGGCTAAATGCCCAAGAAAGGGACTGCTGGGCCATATGGTACGTCCATGTTTAGCCTTACACAATCCTGCCAGATTTTCCAGAGTGGCTGCCCCATTCTACATCCCCACCAGCAGCACATGAGAGACTTCCCCTTCCCTGATGACTAATGATCGTGTGCTCGTTCACCGTCCATATCTCCCCTCGGGCAACATCTCTATTCGTGTGTCCTGCCCACTTGCTAATGGGGCTGCTTTCCTGCAGGTGATGCGCTATCCGTCGCTGTCAGGTGTGCGCTGTGCGAGCCTCCCCACCCCACCTGCAGCCTGCTCCTCCATCGTCCTCACGGGTCCCTCGAGGAGCCTAAGTTCATCATTTTCGTCGTGTCCAACACATGGCTGTTTTCACAGGCGTGGCTTTCAGTATCCAGTCTGAGAGGGCTGAGCCAGGCCTTAGGTCTCAAAGATCTTCTCCAACAGCTTCATCTGCAGGTCTCACAGCTCTACACTGAAATCCGTGCTCCACTGAAAACCTTTGTTGCAGGGGTGACATGACCCCAGGCTCCTTCCTCTCATTCTGCCTGTGGACGTCCCAGTGCCCTGGCTCCATGTGTTAAAAGGCTGCCCTTCCCCCAATGACCAGTCTTTGCACCTCTGTCAAAGCTCAGCGGGCCTATTTCTAGGCTCTCTGTTAATTTCCACTCATCAATTTCTCTTTCTCTCCCTCATTCTGTTTTTTTTAAAAACTATGTGCTCAATTTATTCTTTGGCAACCTTAAATCATTTTCTATACCCTTACCTTTTTAAGTTCCTATTATTTAAATAAAAACCAAACTACTGGGGCACCTGGGTGGCTCAGCTGGTGAAGCATGTGCCTTCAGCTTGGGTCATGACCTCAGGGTCCTGGGATCGAGTCCTGCATCGGGCTCCCTGCTCAGTGGGGAGTCTGTTTCTCCTTCTCCCTCTGCCTGCCGCACCCCTGCTTGTGCTCTCTGTCAAATAAATAAATAAAATCTTTTGTTTAAAAGATTTTATTTATCTGCTTGAGAGACAGGGAGAGAAAGAGATAGCGAGAGAGAGCATAAGCAGGGAGGAGAGAGAGAAGCCGACTTCCCACCAAGCAGGGAGCCTGACACGGGCTTGATCCCAGGACCCTGAGATCATGACCTGAGCTGGAGGCAGACGTTTGACCGACTGAGCCACCCAGGTGCCCCTAAATAAATAAAATTGTAATAAGAAAAAAAATTAAGGAAAAGGGGAAAAACTAGACTCATAGACTGTCCTGATTGTTTTAATTCTAAGATTATGGTATTTCACAAGTGAACATGCATGCCTAATTCTAGGATTATGCTAATTACCCAGGTTGGATATGCTTACCTAAAAATGGTATCATTCAGAAGTAAAAGATACTCTGACATGGCCCAGTGACCTGTGACCAGGGGGCACAAGGACCACTCCTCCTTGTGGACAGTGACTGAGTCCAGGACCCCCAGCAGCTCCCCCACGGGCAGTCACAGTGGACAGCACTGCCCCCAGGGCTCCATGTGGAAGGACACACTCACTGCTCAAAGCGCAAGGGGGCTCCGCAGTGCCTTCCCCGTGCAGACCGGCAGCCCTCCGCACAGATAGGCTAATACACTCACCTGCCCAAGGCCACATGGCCAAGTTAGACTGCAGCCCAGAGTCCTCCAGTGACACTCTAACCAAAACCAATGAAGCAACAGTTCACAACACACTACGCTCTTTAAACATCAGAATTTCCTGGCGAATCTAGGGGCCACCCCCAGAAAGCCTAAGGGTTTTGGGTTTTTTTAACCATTTTCCCAGGGATTCTGCTGGGTGCCCTGGCTTCCAACAACAACAACAACAACAAAATCACACACATACTCAACCCTGTGTGAGCGGCACAAGTCTGCTCTGTTCGCCGCATCCCCACAGCACGCATCGCGTCCGTGGCTGGATTACTGCACGTGGCAGTTACGTGGCAACGCCCTGCACAGGGCTCTCTCTGTCCATCTGCTTCCCAGGTGAATGCCCACTACACAAGCCTGCGTGTTTAACACATGAATGAATTCAACAATAAGCCTCATGACTGAGGTCAGCCCTCTGGCTCCCGCCTCTAGACTCCTCGGTCTCAAGCTGCTGGTCCACATGCTGAAAGAAAAGAGACCAAGACTCACGAGCCAGAAGAGAAATCTAACAAGACGATACCCAAAGGACAGTCTAGGGCACCGTCATCACTGAGGGAGACCTGGAATTCTGTGGGCTTATGAGCCCAGCACAAGCCACGAGGCCGGGTTGATATCAGACCCTCAGTGAACAAGAAGCCTTAATATGATTAATCTTTTCACCCTCACAGGGTTGTCGAGGCTCGAAGAACACCACGCGCTTATATGCATGACCTCACGGACAGCAATCCTCACATGCTACTTTATTCTCCTTGTACTGAGGAGGAGACTGGTGCTTGGAAAGGGTAAGGTGCCCAAGGTCTCCCCACTTACGGGTGACGGAGCCCGTATTCAAAACCAAGTGCCTCTCATGCTCTTAGCCACTTGTGAGTCAAGACCAGAGATGTTCTGATGTCAACTACTGCTACCGCTTACCCTTTCAAGGTTGGGTGTTCAAATTGTTTTATTTTGGTGGATTTAAAACAAAACACCTTCAGCTTTCAAAGGAGGTATCACACAAACATTTTCCAAGCTACACTTACAAAGTGGCCTTCAACGTCTCTTCTGTTTCAGGAAGTTGCTTTGTGACCATGTTAGAATTACCTGTACTAGAATTTAAAACATTAACATTTCTGTCCCCCTTTGCTCATCATTCACATAGAACGGGACTATGATTTGAATGTATGCCAAGGGGCTCTGTTGAAGTCTATGCGGGAAAAAAAAAAAATTAACCACAAAAATAAAAGACCTAAAAAAAAAATCTTGAAAAATGTAGGATTTAAACTACTTTTCACAAGTCGGTGTTTTCTACTTTTTATTAGAATAGGAAAACAGAACGGAAGCTGGTTTGAACCAGAGAGCTTGAGGACCCACACCGTGGTCGATGCAGGTGGGGACACAGGAAAGAGGAGGCACAGGGGCACCCAGGAGAAAGACCACCAACACAAGAGAGGAGCTCGGCATGTGACGTGCAGACAGTCCAATGAGAAACACACGCAGACCTCGGGCCAAGAGAAGACAAAATTATGTCAAGTCAGGTGGACCAGAGTTTTCAACGGTTATCTAAAAGAGCTTGATGTCGGACCTGCGAAAGCTTACAGAACTTGACAGGCACTCTACCTCTGAATTAGCTAAAACCTCATAGAGATTTCAGGAGCATATAAGTGGATTCTGAACAGACACGCGCACACACAGACACACCCTGTGCATGTGCAAACACACAAAACTCAGGCTGTGTCCTAACAAAGAGAACCCCTTCAACAAGGACGGCAAGAGAGCTTCATGTCTGGACCAGCTCCATCCAACTGGAACAGCACGCTGATGGGGGTTTGCGGCTGTTGCGAGCTCAGAGGGGACGAGCTGCCATCAACTAGCCTGTCTGCCACGGAAATGGTGGGGCGAGGAAAGGACCTCCATCTCTACCCAAGAATTTCAGTGCCCTGGGCTTACCCCAGCAGAACGCTCCTTCAGCTCACCTGCAGAAACGTGACTGTGAAGTCACGTTAATATGAGCAGCGTGGGCGGTCCTTCCTTGGTTCCAGTTCCTAGTGACCAAGGAGAATGTCCACCAGCACCGTCCGTATTCACTCCACACTAGCATTCATCCAGGAAGTAAGATGCCAACTGCCACGGAGTCTGATTAATCATCAACAGTGACATGCCCGTGGACGTTCAGTGAACCAACTTCCACGGCTGGGGTGACACAGATACCTGTCATCAAACCACTGCAAGACGGAGAAGAAAGGCCACAACCGTGTTCTGTGCCGAAACCTCCCCTTTACACAGGCAGGTGCTGAGAGCGCGACCATCCAAGGATAGACTATTCCAAAGACAAGTTTAAATAACTTAAAACGCCCAAAGGAAACTCGTCTGAATATTCCTTCCCCAAAGAAGTCCTGAGCACTCCTGATGAGAGGCCTGCTCTGGGCATAGAAGAAACGACACCCACCCACCCAGAGCATTCCCAGTCTGTCATCTGTACCCGCCCGAGCCTAGCAGGGACCCTGCCATCAAGGGTAAAGCAAGACCACAACATCACACAGCGCTGGCTCAGTTTCAGTGCCTCCCTCGCCCCACCTGTGTGAGGAGGGCAGCCCCGGTGTGGCTTCTGTTCACACACTGATGTCCCGCTCTGTGTTTTGTGACTGGGGGAGGAGGAGTCCTGCCAGAACACTTGAAAAACATTTGGAAACATTTCTGCCTCCCTCCCACCCACAGAGAAGTCTCACTGTACCATATTCTGCTGACAGCTGATCCTTTTGCAATTCAAAGTAACTATTCATAAAGTTCAGTTGGGTAAATCTCATATGACACAAGTTTTCTAATGAAAAAAATCTCAATTAACAAAAGAGAACTGGCAAAAATCTCAAGTAATTCCACTTTCTACTCCTAAGAAAATACATTTGCAGATGCTTCTGAAACCCACCGATAAACACACACGTTCTCCCAGCAGCTTTCACGGCTGTCCTCGTGAAGCTCACACAGGAGCCCGGGTCATCATAACACACACCGTGTGCAGTTAACAGCCTTCCCAGCACGGAACTGTTCGGCAGTCTTGGACTTCAACGACAGCACAAACGGGGGGAGCGGGAGCAGGGTAGCAACCCTTACACAGTAAAAACCAGACAACCCGAGGTCCTCGAGTCCAAGAGATAAGGGGGCTAGTGTCCACCATGAACCCATGCCCCTCCGCATAGGGCGGTCCTGCCCTGGGAGCCACAACGCAGCCAGGCTCCATTCCCAGGTCCTCTCAAAAGCAGACAGCCCTGGACAAGTGCTCACAGATGAGATGTAAACAGGAGAGAGGCTGCGTTTTTAGAAACAGAATGCACCAGCCTGCAACTGTCATCCCACGGGGTCAGAGATTCCTTACCGCACCAGCTCATGCCCCCAACAAAGACACCAACCACTCAGATAAAACCCTCACTGAAACCTGTTTTACAGGTTTAGTTCTATTCCTTGAAGGTTAAAGATTAAAGTCATAAAAACCAGGATCCAAAAAAAACACTCTTGGGGATAAGAATTAATTAGCATTAAAAATTCATTTCCAAAAAAAGAAAATTATCTCCAATATCTAATGGGATGAGCAAAACAGAATAAAATGAACTCCCCCAAAATAACCAAGTGCCACAGAGAAAGGGGGATAATGTAATGCAACAAGCTTCAACCGCCAGGGGCTCCAGAGAGAAGATTCTGGAGCAGACAGGCTCTGGATGGGTCGGGTTCTAACCTTGTTCCCCTCCCACAGAAGTCACACTGTGACGAAAGCCTCTGAACGCTGCATGCTAACTCCCAAATCAGAAGAGCACATGGGTTGGGAGTGCATATTCTCGCTGCTTCTTCGCCAGGAGCTGTAGACATGACCGCCAAGGAAACGCTGGACGCCAGGAGGGGCCCCAGGTGGAGCAGGTGCTCTGTCACTGTGCCGGGAGCAGGGCTGCAGGCGACTCACAGCGGTGACACACGACACCCCAGATCCTGGTCTCTATGGCCATCTTGCAATAGAGAAAGGTGGACTCGAGCACTGGTGCCGGGAGCATCCCATGGTGCCAGGAAGGAAGGAAGGAAGTGCTCCAAACAAACCAAACCCTGAAATGACCGGGGGGCAGGGGGGTGATGCAGACAGGGGTGTCTGTGTGTCAGAGGACAAAGGAGCCACCTGACATCACTCCCAGCGGCCAAAGCAGGAATATCTGCGCAACAAAATACAAGAGGACTGGATTCTAAAATGAAGTATACAATACCTATTACGAGTCCACACTGATGAGTGACTGACTGAATCAGCAACGGGGGAGGAGACAAGTGTCCCGTGCAGAAGGGCAGCAGGACACCCGGGAGGTGGAGCATGACTCCCCACTCTGGGCTCAGTGAGGCCCTTCCCCGAGCACAGGATGGAAGGGGCAGGGGATGGAACTGCCAGGGGAGAAATCTGACCGACGTGACCTCAGCCCCGTGACCCAAGGCAACACGGACAGAGATAATAAGTCCAGCCACGGCACACACGCCCTTGATAAGATGGAATGAAAGTGGCACTTCACCTCTGAGGTCTGCCTCTCAAAATCCCACAATCCCAGTCTAATCATGAGAAAAGCATCAGACAAATCCCAACTGAGGGACATTCTACAAACACCTGACCAGCACTCCTCAAAAAGTTGTAGAAACAAGGAAAGTCTGTGAGACTATCAGGGACCAGAGGAGCCTGCGGACACATAGCAACTCAGCATTCTGTGGGCCTCCAGACGACACGAGGACACGTGTTTATGGGAGGAGATTCTAGAATGTAGATGAAAAAAATCCCTTGAGAATACAAATTACACTGACTCAAGAAGTCCCACACTTATAAATAAGGAAACTGAATTCATAATCCACTGGCAAATTAGATCAAGTATTTAGGGAAAAAAATGAAACTAGTCCTATAGAAACATTTTCAGGAGCGCCTGGGTGGTTCAGTCGACTCCTAGTTTCAGCTCAAGTCGTGACCTCAGGGTCGGTCTCCTCACTGGGCGTGGAGCCTGCTTGGGATTCTCTCTTCCCGCTCCCTCTGCCCCTCCCACCACCGCTGGCAACAAAGACAGTTCAAGAAAGAAAACAACAGACCAACGTCCCCTGTGAAGAGAGATGCAAAAACCTGTAACCACATATTAGCGAATCAATCCACAAATACACAGAAAGGGTAATACACTATAATCAGGCTGATTGTGACAGAAATGAGTGTAACTCACTGGAACAGCACAATCAAGAAAAACCACACGATAGTCTCAAGGAGGTGCAAAATTCAATGCCGACTCACGATAAAAAAAGTCCCATGAAATCAGGAATAGTATTTCTTCAACCTGATAAAGGGCAAAAGATTTACAGCTAACACCACACACTTCATGGTGAGACACTGGATGCTTTCACTCAGAGATCAGAAATAAGGTTAAAATACAAAAAGGACACACTGAAATGGGAAAGCCTAGCCACCAAAGCAAACTAAGAAATGGTAGAGAAATTTGATGAGAAATAAAACGCTCTTTATGTAAAAAAAAAAAAAAAAAAAAAACACATACACTTCACTTTCTTTTAAATTCTACACAAAAGCTACTAAAACAAGTGAATTTAGAAATAATGCAGGATAAAGATCAATAAACAAAAATCTACTCTACGCCTACACACTACCAATGACCAACTGGAAATTGGAATCTCAAACACGATACCATTAACAACGGCATCTAAAAATATGGCGTAGAGAAAAATTTAACAGAACAGGAGAAAGAGCTGCACACTGAGAACTAGAAATTAAAGACTTGCATAAGGGAGAAGACCCCATGGTGTTAAGATGGCAGTTCTCTCCAAATGGATCCACAGATCCCAACCAACCAGCTGAGAGAGTTATTCCACCACGAGAGAAGTACTCCAAATTATAAGAACGGGCACGATCTATTCAAGCGCTCGGCTACATGTTTTTTATCTGCTTTGGTTATCAGACCGTATCTGAGTCATCAGATTACGATCAAGGTTCCCGAAATCCTAGGTGCATAAGCCGTATGTTGTCCTTGGCTAGCATTCAGCCCACCTGGACAGAGCACCATGATTCGGTCACTGCGAGGGGGCAGCTGTGCGAGGTAGTGTACATCAGTCACCAAGAGAAACCCTACGTCTACACAAGTGGAAACATCGCAAACTCAAAATTCCTAAACAAGTCCCTCATGGCTGAGAAAAAACCATTTCTTCACGATTCCAACAGCCCTATCTTGAGTTTGTCACATTCGAAAGCCCACGAAATGCTACACTCCTGACTGAAAGGTCAACGGCCCGGAGTGGCGCCGCTCCAAACACCGACCAGAGCCCGCCAGAACGCTGGTGCTCCAAGGCCGGAAAAAGAGATGCTCAGAGGGGACTCTCTCTACCAAGAAGCCCCAGGGCTCAACGAACAGCCTTCCCACAAGTATCCATCCACACTTACAACAAAAGGCCCTGCGGGAAACAAAACAAAGACGCTGCAACCACTAGTAGAGGGAACTTCATCTGTTGACCAAGTACTTCAGTTCTCTATGGATAAATGATCAGCTTCAAGAATAAAACAGTTTTCCTCCCCCATATGTCTTCTATGACATAGCTCTCTGAAGGAAAAGATGATTTTGAAAAGACATCACTTTTATGTCTGAGTCTTATGAGGAGGCCACTGATTTACCACAACTGTTTTAAAATTGTAGAAACACACTAAAGCTCTCAAAAAAAAAGGTTTTAAGTTTTTAAAATAAAAATCTGTTGTAGGGCAATTATATCTCAATAAAAATCATTTGTGCAAAAAAAATGAAAACATACGGCTCTTAAAAGTAAGAAACACAAGCATTTTTCTAATTAGTCAGTACATTCCATTAATGAAAACACACAAACACCCCGGTCTGAGCTGCTCTCTGACTCGCCCAGGAGCCTGGCCTCCAGACCCCGCCACGCAGGCAGGTCCTCTGTCCCCAGATCCGGGCACTGCTCTGCTCGGGCGCAGTCCTGCCAGCCGCCAGCCGGTGGCACTCCACCGTGTCCGGCTCCTGCGCCCTCTTCGAAGAGCTCTGTGTCTGTCTTCAAAGAAGTGCCACAGAGGGATTTCTGTGCTGATCTATGTAAATGTCCTGTCTGTCCACCTGACACCTCCAGTCCGCGTTACCCAACAGAGGCCCCTGGAAGGAGAGCCTGCGGTGCAGGGACCGCCGCTGCTCATCCCAGGGCGCCCGGCCGCCTGTCACTGCCACTGCCACTGCCACGGTGGGAAAGCAGCGTCACAGGTACAGCCTCAAGTCGCTACACCCAGAATCAAAACTCAGCAAACCTGAATTTACGGTGCACTTCCAAGGAAGAGAAGCAGCTACTGGCAGCAATCCCAGCCCATCCTCCTCTTACCCAAGGAGAACACCGTCACGGGACGAAACCCCTCCAAAGACCCGAGCAAACGTTATTATTACAATGATTAAACATTAGCATCGCAGGTTAAGATTTTCTTTCTTCCACCACTTTTTCTTGAATTTATTTAGGAAATCTCATTCAGGTGTAGAATCTGAAAAATTTAGATCCCACGTGCCTGCTGAGTTTGGCGGCCCTCAGCTGCCTTCCGCGCTCCGGGGCACAGAGAGAACGAGTACAGAGCTCTCTGGGCTGAGAGCCTGGGCCCATCTGGGCCGGCTGTCATTAGACATAACCAACAGGTGAGGGACTCTCAGGAGCACAGAGGGGCTGAGCTCTGCTCCGTGGGCTCGCGGCTGGCTCTGGGCCACACACAGCCTCTCCAAATGGAAAGGCGAGTGGTTTCAGGGAACGGCTTCTCACCTACCACCCAGAATCCTCATTAACTGAAAAGACCTTTACGGTGCCTCCATCTGTCTGGCCCAGTTACACTCAGACTTCCCCACAAATCAACAACAAAAAAGCAAATGGGCCTAAGGAATCTTAAGTTCTTTTTACAAGCATATGGTTTGCATATAAAATAATCCAGAACTTATATACTTCTAACTTTTATCTTAAATACCTGAGGCCCAAAATAAACAACTGGTAAAAGTTAAGTTGCTGCTCAGAATGTTAACCAATTTTTAATTTGTTTTGGAGACTTTCCCTTTTCTGTGTTCTACTCACTGCCCACACTTCACACATACAATTTTCAGTTACTTATGTGTTTACAAATTAGTAACTTTCTAATCAAACTATACGTTTTTTTCACTGATATACCGGGATTAAATTCTTATCCTTTACTTTACTGCAAAATTTTGTTAGTGGTTTTCAACTGTTGTCTTACTTCTTTAAAAACCATTTGTACAGGGATGCATGAGTGGCTCAGTCAGTTCTGCCTTTGGCCGGGGTCCTGGGATGGAGCCCCACATCGGACTCTCTGCTCAGCAGGGAGTCTGCTTCTCCCTCTGCCTCCACTGCTCCCCGCTTGTGCGCTCTCGCGTGCGCTCTCTCTCTCTGACAAATAAATAAGATCTTTAAAATCATCTGTATACATACTCTTTAAAACCATGCTCAGGAGAGAATAAACGACCACCCCTTTTATTACTCTTCCGTCAGTTTCTGTACATAATAGTTCTACTAACAATATTAACAAACTCTGTGCTGAGACCCAGTAAATGCATTCTATAACGGCTTGATTTTATGCCACCAGTACAATTCCTTAAAGCCAGAAAACCTAACTGATTTGGATGGACTAGGCAGACATCTGAGTCAGTATCAGGAAACTTTCCTTTCACACCACCACTTGTTAATACACATGGAGAAAACCATGGCAGGTCTAAACCAGCAGCGGGAAGCATGGGGGGATTTCTGCCCAGGGAAGTGCTGATGGGGTCTCCCCACTAGCCCTGCAATCATGAAAACGCTGAAAAGAGCCAGAAATGCTGGGAGCTTCCTGCAGCCTAGCAATGCCTTTATCCAAGCAGCCACTCTGTCATCAGACAACCCAAAACCTGGAGGAAAGTGGCGCAGCGGTCTGGGGGCACAAGTCCAGAAGAAGCGGCACCACCCTCTTCTCCACCTGCCAGCTTCATTGTTACAACGGTGGGAGATTCCAACGGAGCCCTAAGGCAGGCCTAGGTCACCTTCGTCTTGTCCCGGTTTTCAAGATGAGGACAGTTAATACAACTACGTGACCTGGCCCAGGGAGCCCGGCAACCTGTGGCATGCAGAGGCCTGTGCTCCTAAGAATACGCCCTGCTCTGGACACAGAAGGAGTCCCCAAACCAGCTGCTCACAAGGTACACTCTTCAGGCCTTGAACTGGTGCTGCTGACCCCACCGGGACCGTCCCAAGTAATCAACTGTGGGATCCGAATGGATATTCCCCCGACTCACGAAGATCAGCTCTTCCAAACACAGGTCAGAAAGACAGACTAAGGAGGGCCATGCTCCGCACAGGCCAGCGTCTGACTTATCGACTGGAAGCAGCATGTCCTTCTCTCCCGTCTTACTCCTCAAAGCAGCAGTTCCCGATGGAGGCTCCAAGGGGTGGGGTGAGGGGGGCTTTGAAATGCAGTGGGATATACTGGGTCATCATACTCACGAGACACCACTGGAACCTAGTGGGTAGGGCCAAGAAGACTAAGACATCTCCAGTATGTGAGACAGTCTCATCGAACAAAAAGTCTTCCTGCGCCAACTTCAAATGTCCCAAGCACTCACTCATATGAGGAAAAACATGATTCTAACAACTTTCTGAGCCTAAAATCTTACTCTACGTTTATACACAAAATGTTTTTGGATTGTTTTACTATAACAAATCTCCCAGGAATTCAACTATTGTTCAAGTCTAGAAAAAACTACACTTTGCTTTTTTTTGAAACTTCATCAAGAATTGCCCGTTATTTTGTAAGATTCCATGACCGACTGGTATGTGAGTTCCCAGTGTGTGTGGACTAGTGCCACAGCCCTCCCAGTCAGCAGGACTCGACGTACGAGGCTTGTGCGTCTGGCCTGCTCACTGCCTCGTTATGTATTTCACCCAACCATTTACAAGCTGAAACACACATTGTATTATTATACCTTCTACACTTTTATTTCTCCTCAAGTTACAATTAAGACATTATACTCATTTTTCCATTATAAACTATATTTTCTAAACATTACATTTTAGGGTAAGAAGGCATCACAGAAAAATTATTCTGAACCAAAGGTGCTGGTTCTGATAGGGCTGAGTGTCCCTGCCTGCAAAGAGCACGCTCAACCAATGTCTGCTGGGAGCAAAGACAGGCTGGGTCTACCAGGACACACGCAGGACAGGGCAAGAGGCCTGTCTCAGAGCAACAGCACGGACCACCCCCCTTCCCTCAGGGACGGAGATCCAGCATGAGGCCACGCAGCGTTGCCAACACACGAGGACACTCCGGAGGCCCTGGAGGCACTGTTATTACACCCACACAGCTGGGGTCGTCCTCAGCCGCCCCAGACAAGCCAGAACAGGGGCCACCTACAACGTGAAGCCTGTTTGAGCAACCCCAAACCACACCAGGAACCCTTCCTCAATCCCACATTCCCCTGAAGAAGCCCACAAGCCCCTCCTGTGGCTCCTGTGTCTGGGGCATATGGACAGGGCAGAGCCCAGCAGACACGGGCACCAAGGCCCTCAGCAAACAGGCCTCACGCTCTCATCAACTACAAAGACAATCCTGCCACTGCACTAACTGGAGCCAGCTGTGGGAAAAGGTAAAGATGCCAATGCTGGGGGACACTGACGCCAGAGCGTGAGCTCCAGCTCATCTCAGGAGTGCCAGCGTCTCACAGGGCACCGAGGACGAGCATACGTGACCAGCCCAAACACTTGAGACACCTTCCCCGTCTAAGTAAACCCTTCGTCAAGTTTCAACTCAAACAGTACATAAACTACCACACACATTGCTAACATTAGACTATATATTTTTTAAAAAGCACAATAAAAACTACTGATATGAAGGGAAAATCAGGGATACTCAAGTAAAATTGATAAACACTACCTATCTGCACACGGGCCAGACAGAACAGAGAAAAAAGAAAGAAATGCACATCTTCAGAGACCTGCTGGCTCAGTTCCAGAGAGAAGATGCATCCGTATGGCTCTGTCCCACAGAAACCGTGGGAATGACCTCAAGGCGCTCAGGCTGGGTGTCACGTGTGAGGTTTGCGGCTAACTAAACTCGAGCCACCGAGCCGTGTGCAAGGCGACTCAAGCAGCCAGGCCAGGGAGCCTGGGGAGCAGGCAGCCCGCCCTCCGCTGGGTTCTTACCATCGCACTTTGTTGCACGTCTGGGTCGCGCCGAGAGGGGAGCCTGCCACCATGGGGACTTGGATGGGGCTGTGCTGCTTGTTGGTGACCAGGTCCAGTTTTTCTTCTAACGATTTGCAAGTAGCCTCCAGAGCTTGCAGCTTGGCTTCAATGCTATCCAACCGTAAGCAGATTGTCTGGTTAATGGAGTACAGGAATGACTGCAAGTGGAAAAAAGAAACAGCTCAGAAGGGATGCCGTGACTGCAGGGGACAGCTACAAGGACCCCGCTCACGATTTCCTACTTCCAACTGCATCTATTCCAATAGAATGGGTCCTGCACCTGGGCTCCTTTGTTTCCGCCGGAAGCATGTGCAGAGACCAGGCCAAGCGTTCCCACGTAAGCTGGGGTCTCTGCAGCGCGCTGTCCCCATATGAGCCCAGTCCACAGAAGAAAGCAGCAGCAGTGTGCAGGGTACTGCTCTGGGCACCAGTCAGGCACACACACAAGCTGGCCAGTCCATCCAGCTGGAGAGGCAGCATACCCAGGCCTCCGCGGCCACACGCTTGTGCACGGCAAGCCTGCCACCCAGTGGCCGGCATGGCGCCTCCGGCTGCAGCGCTGTGGGGCTTCGGTCCCCAGTCCTGGCCTCCTCCCCAAAGGCTGTGGGCCCTGCAGTGAGCCCACCCTCGGCCAGAAGAGCCGCTCGCTTCCCGCAACACCCCCCCCCCCGGGGCGGAGCCATTGCCGCACACCCGCACCTGCGCCCATGAGCACCCTGCGCTGGTGCCCGCAGCCAACCGCGGCCAGGCAACGCTTAGCGACCAGGAATTTGCCTGTCCTCCCCTCTCCCACCCTTGACTTGGGGCGGGGGGCGGAGCGGGCAAGGGGTGCGGAGACCAGGGAACAGGGAGCGGGCTGCACGGTACCGTGTAGCCCACCGAGCTTCTCAAGAACCAACGAGCGTGTCTAATGGCCAGGCCCGCCGTGTGGGGCAGCCACGCAGTGCTCACAGCGGCCCCCCTTCTGAGAGGACTCCTCACCACGCAGCTGAGGCGCAGGGAAGGCCGCCTCCTCCGCGAGGACCGCACTGGACAGCAGCGCGCGAGGGACCGGCAGCGCATGGCGCAAGCGCGCGGGGCGCCGCGGCCACAGCGGAAAGGCGGGGAGAGCCCGGCTCTGGGCGCCCAGTGCCACTACGGAGCTCTGGCTGCAGGGAGCAGCTAGTGAGGCCGTGTGGGGAGCCCCTCCTGGGCAGGCGGACCGCCCCCTGTGGGGCCCAAGGAGCGGTGCAGGGGTGCAGGCCCCTGGCAGGACAGCAGGACGCACAGGGAGGCGCTCACCTTGATGGAGGGGTCCTGGCAGTTGATCTCTAGGCGCTGGCGCTTCAGGGCTGGCTCCTCGTCATCCGCCACCACATGGTTCTCCAGCACGACTGTAAACCGACGCAGACACAGCAGGCGTGAGCATCGCGGCCCCTGCTGCCCACCCAGGGGCGGGAACGGCGTCTGTCCTAGCTCTGACAAACCCGAGAACCCACACGCCGGAGCCGCACGCCGCTCCCCAAGGGCTCGGTGCAGCTCCCCCACGTGACTTCCAGCTTCAGCAAATCCAAGAACAGTAAGGAGTTCTCTCAGGTTAAAGGCCTGTCAGTTGTACCTCATTCGGAAATCAAACCCCTATGTGCATATGCCGCCTTCCCACACGCAGACACGACCGGTCACACTGAGAGCCTCCCTGCCCAAGGTACTGCTGCGCCCAGCACCTGCAGCGGGGACCAGCGACTCCGCCCACAGTCCGCACCGACCCCCTTCCCTCCATCCCAAGTGCACTACAAACACGACACTAAAGCTACACATACAAACACCAGAACTGTCTGCAATCCCATGATCTCCTCAACCACACTTCTCTCCATCCCTGAGCCTTGGCCCCAGACCTAATCAACTTGCAATGGTACACAGAATTATGGATTCAGCATTTGTCTTCACGTCATACCATGAAGACCTTTCCATTTCACTGCAGTATTTTCCCTTGACCTCTCCTTGCCCGGAGTCACCCATATTCCCTGCCCAGTGTATTTCTCCTCCTTCCTGCATGGCCACATGTGGACACAGACCTATTACAGAGATGCCCTCCTGCTCCGTGGCTGTAACTTCCTTTCTAATGGTCAAGCACTTCGGGGATCTATTCTACAGAACGAGTGCTGGCACGTGAGAACACACAGGAGCGCATGTAGGACACAAACAGGACACTAGTGTGTACGTGTGCACACAGAAGCACATGCTGTAGCACTTGGGAGAGTAAACAAGAGCGCACACACATTTTGGGGTACCATCTACAAGTGCACCCCACACTCCAGTCAAGCAGGACGGACTCACTGTGACAGGCATCCTCGTCCGCCTTGTTCGGACAGCGCTCCTCCCTCCAACCCCCCAGCACCACCCACCACCCAACTACTTCCACTCAGGGAAACTGAGCCACCTTCCCTGCAGCCCCATGCAGCATGCAACTCAAACCAGCTCACACCGTGATCCCGGCTGGGGCACAGTGCCTCTCCCCGGAGTAGAGACCTCCCCCACCCCCTTCACACAAAGCCGGCCACAGGCTTGGACAAAGCACATACTGCCGGCCTGTGAGTCCTCATCTGCTACAGGAGGGCTGCCCTGTACAGGAGGGCTCACCCCCACCAAAGCATGCCACTCGGACAGAGAGTGTAGACAGGCTCCAAGTCACATCTCAATTTTGATCTTTTAAGTGTCAATGCCTTTAAGCCTGTACGTACTGGATGACTCACTGAGAAACCAAAATTTAGTGACAAATAGTCCTATGGCTCAAACACAAACCTTTTCTGGGTCCTAGGCAAGAGCTGTAAACTGATTTCCCAGAGGTAAATTATCCAAAGCTGTACCTTGCAGAAACCAGACAAGGGCCAACCATAACAAGAAGGATCCCGCTTACCAAAGGGCTTCGCATCGTACCGTACCCTGTGGATCCTGCGCGGCAGGGAATGCCTCAACCACCTCCACGGAAATGTGTGGCAATGAATTCTCATTGAATTAAGTAAAAAAAGGAAAAATCCATGCCTACAAGTGTTTGTGGTTAGCAAAACACAGGTTCTCAAAACCTTAGTTTATTTACCCCCACTGGAAACTGGTGAACTGTACCAGGACTGGAAGACAGAGAGATCATGGCCATCATTAGTCTAATCCTTTTCACTTGCTGCATAGGAAACAAGTCCAGTGAGGTTAAGTGACTTGTCCAGGGCCATGCAGCTAGTTCCTGTAACTAGAGAAAAGATGACCCGCGGCAGCAAGAAGTACCTCGAGGCTTTAAGCAAAGGGCAGGAAAGCAGCCACATAAAAGGAGGTGCGCCCACGGCCGACGACAGAGGTGAACACGCCGGCGTTCCAGCAGCGACTTGCTATGGGCTGGGCAGCTGTCCTTTGCTACATTTGCACACGGTGCCTGCACTGCTTTGTATAATTTTGCACACGTTACTTTTAGAATTAGATGAAAGAACTCAATGTTCATGTTAAAGCCCTGACA
The DNA here is from genome assembly GCF_023065955.2 of Ursus arctos. Lineage (NCBI taxonomy): Eukaryota > Metazoa > Chordata > Mammalia > Carnivora > Ursidae > Ursus > Ursus arctos. The sequence goes on from NW_026622863.1 coordinate 1,752,194, forward strand.
ATCAACTGGAGCTCAGGCCTGATGACCGCTGCAGTTATGTCCATGCCAGACAGCTTACGTGAGTGTGGCCATACGGGGAGGACGCGCAGGCGCAGGGAAACCTAAGCACCTTTGTTTTCAGTGGGAATCAGAAGAAAGTAGAAGGATGCCCACGCCGGTAAGCAGCTGTATGGCTAGGATCATTTCTCCCATCCGCTTAACTACTTCTAAATTTTACCAAGTTTGTATTTAAGAGATGAAGGAAAAAACCACTTCAATCCCAAGGCCACTCTGGAGGCAAATGCGTGTGTGCACCATGGGATGTGCAGGGTGTGTGCGAGTTCCTCTGGACCAGAGACCGGAAGCTGTCTGTGTTCGAAGGCCTCAGGGGGCCATGCACAAACCAGAGTTCCCAGTTACTTCAGGAACAGAGACTGGACAAAACCAAGGTTAGACACGGTTTCTCTGGGGCGCCTGGGTGGCACAGCAGTTAAGCGCCTGCCTTCGGCTCAGGGCGTGATCCCGGCGTTATGGGATCTGGCCCCACATCAGGCTCCTCCGTTATGAGCCTGCTTCTTCCTCTCCCACTCCCCCTGCTTGTGCTCCCTCTCTCGCTGGCTGTCTCTATCTCTGTCGAATAAATAAATAAAATCTTAAAAAAAAAAAAAAAGAAAGAAACGGTTTCTCTAAGCCTTCTTTGAACTATAATCTACAGAGAAACAATTTATTTGGGAAGTAAACTAGAACTTTAATAGTTCTGAAAAGGTTTAAAATTTATGTAACTGGAACATTTTTCTTTTATAACATCGCAGTGTGTGTTTTCTAAGGAAATGGTCGTTCACCTACCAAAATATGAAGTTACTTTTTAAATCTTTATGGGCAGTGATAGTGTTTCTGACGTTTTTTTCTTTTAGCTCAGTGGCGTCTAAGGTGTGGTGCTAACAAGGCCCAGGCTGCAAATTGTCACTGCAAACAAACCGGCCGGCTTTCAGAGAGCAGACTCTGGCCACACGGCCGCACTCACACGGCCTACCTGACCAGCTCTTGCTCTCACCAGCCAACAGGGGACAGTGGTTCTTATAAATAAAACAGGCAAAATAAGAGAAAAAGCACAGCACCCCGAAAAGAGTGCCTCTATTTCTTTGTGACTGGCCATTTAATTCTAAAATCGCTTACAGTGCTGTCCCTTCCAGAGCACAACCAAGTTCTAAATGAAGTTTTTTTCTTTTTTTTAATGAAGTTTTTCAATTAACATATCCAATGGATCATAAAAGACAGACATGACTGTACTTTCTTATGAGATTTCTGAAAATTCTCTTTTCTGTGGGGGAAAAAAAAGTCAGCATTTCAATTCTACTATTCCAAAAATAATAACCAGGCAAGTAAAACACTCAGTGATTCTGCTGTGTGAGCCTCTCACTTCAAACTTTAAAAAAGGGAAGAAAGGAAAAGAAAAGAAATTTACGAAGAAATCTTCTAAAGAAATCTTCTAAAATAAATGTGCAAAGCTTTTTCATAGACGAAATTCTTAAAACTTAGGGTTTCTTTTACAAAGGGTCTTCTCAAAACAAATATTTAAAGTTTCAAAGTAGGCGTGTGCTTTTAGCATCATTAAGAAAAATTACCCGCCCTAAAAGTACAGAAGGAAAGTACAAAAGTACAGAAGTTCTCACAGTCACTGAAAGAGTAACTTAATAAACACTTTGGGGAAATCTGTCAGTGTGTTATCAAAATTTAGAACATACACAGAAATTCCACTTCTGGAAACTTACCCTACAAAAATATTTGCCAAGAGACCCAAGCAAGGCTCTTTACTGCAGGGTGTACGTAAAAGGAAAGCAGTGCAGACAAGGTAAAGGACGTCTAGAGGGAAAAGGCCCGTCAGTCAGGGTACCTGAGGCAGACTGGTACACACCAGCAAAACAACTGCAGTAATGGATTTTAAAAAGAGGAAGTTGAGAGGAGGAAAGTTGTGGAACCCCAAGTGTCCCAGGACCGCTGCGGGTGGGGGAGGTGGGGGGAGCAGAGACTGGGTGCTGGGGGCTGCCCCTTGGGATGGACAGATGCGGGACTGAGGTTTCCACTCTCCGTGATAAGCACACACATCACTTTTTCTCTTGCTTCACTTTTTAAAGAAAAGAGAATTTGTGCAAGTACATCTGGATTTCTGGAGAAGAGAGAATAAGAATCTACCTACTGTCCCGCAGCGCCGTACCTGGGTGACCAGGACTCAGGTCCTCCACGGCAATCTGCACCACATCCGCCAGATCCTGTTCTGACATCATCCAGAGGGAGAGGAGAGTGGCCGGTGAGTGGGCAGGAACCAAACCCACGCGGGACTGGGTCTGTGCCACCTACAAAACCGAGACAGACAGGGACAGGGAGATCACAATCGGGACCTGCGACATGAGGGAAACGACTAAGCGTGTGTGTCCCAGAGCACGTCGGGTGCTGTGCCGTGTTTAATACAGGGTTCTCCTCGCTTCAGGACACCGCAGGGCCGCGTTCTCTGAGAAGTGAGCAGCAGTTCACCAACGCTGCTCACGGCCTCCTTCCTTAACCATTAGACCAGCCCCCACCTGACAGCCTCCCGCTTCCCCGGTCCACTCCCCACACCATCTCCACAGTCAGCTTCCTGTAATGGCCTGGCCGTGCCGTCCCCAAGCCAGGAGTCTCAGTGGTCGCCTGCCTCCCGCAGAACTATCCTGCCCCTCCTGCCATACGCACTGCACCCTGGGAACTACTGGAGAACTATCACACGCCTGCTGCTGGTCTCCACCGATAACATGCGGCCCACCTCCTGGATTTTCCCTGAATGGACCCTTCTGCCCCTCAAGGCTGTTCCCACATTCCCCTTTCCGCTACACAAACTGTACTCCCGCTAAGGGCCTCTGTTTTGCTGTCCTCTGGCTTCCAGAGCAGACCCAAACCACAGCACCACCCCACTTCCGTGGCCTTGAGAGCACTGTCCTGTCCATGTGCCCTCTGGGGCAGGGGTTTGAGCTGTCATCCCTGAGCCAAAACCATCTCTGTAACAGTCAGGTCCTTTCTTCTTGCTCCTGAAACACTTTGATCAGGCCAAGAAGGACCCTCTCTTCCAAAACAAAAACGACGTCACATTATGCCAGATACGGTCTATCAGCACCCAGATCTAACCACACTACTTAAAAATGGGATGTCCTGGAGAACTCTGGAATCCATGTCACCATCATGTTTTCACTATTACACTTTATGTTTTAATTATTTGTAGATAAATGTTTTTAAAATAAATTATTTCTTGCTCTTCCTCCAACTAGACTACATGCTCTTTGGGGGCAGGAAGCACGCCCTCAACTCTCTGGTACAGTTCCTGTCACCAGGAAGTCTCTCAGTCCCGAGTCACCGCTCCCATGGGGCAGGAGGAGTCCAATCAAAATTTCAGATCACCTGGTTTCAACTAGGGGTCTAAAGACATCTCTGTTTTTAATGAGTAAGTTCCAACAGGCATAAGGTTAAATTTGCAGGTGTCACACATGTCCCTATAGCCTATAAATAACATGGTTCCTCGTCTCTTTCATCCCGATTTAAATTCTACAAAACTTCTTAGAGACAAAATTTGTAAAGGGAAGAACCAAGCTCTTGTCTTAAATCTTCCTTTAGAGAGTATGGGTAACATTTTTACATAAACGCATGATCAAATGTAAGATCAGAAAGTCATTTTTATTCCCCGTTAACACACCTGACACAACACTGAATGAGGTGCCCAAGCACCAACTGTCCTCAACAAAGGGAAGACTGATGACACAATATGCGGGGGAGGGAGGCCTCGTAGGCACCACGACAGAACCCAGTAGGAGTTCTGTAGGAAGATGGTGATGACAAAGGTTTTTAATCTCCACCTATCACCCCATAAAAACACGCGCGCAGCTAGGATAGCAAGACCAACATCCAGGTCAACGTCCATAACAAGATTGAGTGATGAGGTGTTCCTGAGGAGCCCCAAAATACCAGCACGTGGGGACAAACCATTGACAGCTACAAGGGCACCCCGGTGGAAGCAGGTCCGAAGCAGAGACAATGGCAGACAACCACAGTGGGTTTGCTGGAGCATGCAGAAGGCCTACAACAGTCCGGGCCGCAGGCATTCCCAGAGCTATCTAACTCTCCAAAGCTCCGTTCTAGGCCAAATACACTAAAAAGAAATGACTGGGATTAGAATACCAAAGGTAGAGGACAGGGAAGATAGAGACAGAGGAAAATGAAAATCTGATTAAAGGTGGGAGAGAAAGGGGCCCCTGGCTGGCTCAGTTGGTAGAACATCAGACTCTTGATCTCAGTGTTATGAGTTCAAGCCCACGTGGAACACAGACGTACTTTAAAAAAAAAAAAATGGGGAGTCGGGGAGAAAAACAGAGCCAGGAGAGCTCAGAAAATAAACTGCTGCATCTTTTAAAACTTTCTAAAATCAACAGAATATAGGGCCCTAGAACACTGAAATTAGAAAAAACTATTCTAAACCATGCCTCCCTTCTAAATATTCAGAAAAATTAATTCCACATGAAAATGAACAACAGAAAATACTGAAGTCTGATCTCATGCAAAGATAATATATTTTAAAAGAGAACAAGGAGAAAAAAATGCCACCACAGACCATGACAGCATGCTTGAAAACATGCCCTTAAAAGAGACGAAAACCTACCCTGAAGTCGTGACGGACGCAGTTGAGGGGAAGCCTAAGCCAGCATCACAAAGTGCAGTGTGCAGTGACGGAACTCAGGAGAGCTCAGAGAGGAACGCAACTAGAAGCCCAAGAGCAGTAAACACGGGAAACTGCGCCTAAGAAACAAAATGAGAAAAGAGAGGAAAATTTTAAGAATGAGAAAGATGAAGGAAAAGAGTTCAAGAGAGAGGAGCACAGATGGTGGGCAAAGAAGGCCCAGTGGACGTGGAGAGGGAGGCTCTGAAGAGGAAAACCACAGCAAAGCCCAAGGAAATGGAGCGCCCAGAAGTGTGAGTCAAGACAACTCTCCAGAAAGGAGAAAGTCTGAAACTGCTTACGAAAAAGACACACCACACACCTAGAGGGGGGTGGAAAACAGACACCTGATCCCAAGACACATTCTAACAAAAATATTATTGAAAGAAAAAAGAGAAATTCCTTTACACATCCAGGCAAAAAGACCAGGTGACTTAAAATGGGGGGGAAATAGATGATCAAACCACAACAGAAAAAAAATAGATTAATGAATCTAAGATACTCAAAGAAAGAAACATGAGCCAAGAATTTTATATCCAGACCAAATGACTTTCAAGTGTAAAGGCAGCAAACATTTATCAACACCTAGTACTCAGAGGAGGATATTCCCATAAGCCCTTTCTGAAAAAACTGCGAGAAAACAAACTTCAGAAAACCAAAATCAGTTGAAGAGACAACGTAAGAACTGGTCAGTGGTGAGCATTCTATATTTACAAGCAGAACTAAGTGAAGAATATAAAGGAAAAGCACTGCACACAACGGCTATATGCTCTTTGATATACATATAATTTACCTTAAAATGGGGAGAAAAATTGGAAGACTGTAACCAAACAAATGCCAACAACTGTCTGTGATCGCGATGACTGGGAGCATCGGAATTCCCTTCTGAGAATGTTCTGTGTGCAGTGAGGACTTCCGGGATACTCCAACTCTATCATTCTTCGTGTCCTTGAGAACCAGGACAAGAGCACCCGCAGGTCAGATGAACACCCCGGGGCTGTGGATGGGGTAGCAAGTGCGAACTCGAGCGTGCCGTGTGTCTGTATGCACACCCTAACTGACTCTCTCCAGCAAAAGGTGAAGAAACAGCGGTCGGCCTAGTAGCAGTGTGCGTCCCTAGAGCCCACACTGGGATGCTGAGGTAACACCTCCCAGCAAAGGAAATCAGGGCTTCCTGGAGAAACTGCTGACCCGAGAACGGAGACAGGAATGTGCAGAAGGAGCCTGGAACACCTTGCCGTGCCAGAGGTAAGGGAGCTATGACAGACATTAGGGCTGCATCAAATGGACTCATGGCCAACAGGAAGAAGCCCCTCGGCCAAAGATAGAGAAAAAAAAAAACAAAAAAAACTGACAATCAACAAGAGTAACTATGTCGATGGACGTAAAATAATATTTTTAAGTTCATACCATGATACCAACAACAAAAAAAATCACCTTCAGAAAGTGCTAGGGAACTAAATCTTTAATTTTTTAAAAATGGTAATAAAAAGAAAGAATCGAACACTTACCCTGCCTTTCTACCTAATCTGTACCAGCCCACGATAAGAAGCATGTGTGTATGAAGTACTACCACAAAGAAACGACGAAGGAATGGTTTTGCAATCCCAGTGAATTCAGAAAGCAGTACTTGAGCTGCTAACGTCCCAAAGAAACCAAACAGGATTCTCCCCATGTGATGAAGAGCACACCACCACCCAGGAGGTAGGCCTGCTGCCACCAAAACTGTGCCAAACACACAAAGCTACCTCTAGAATTCTATTACGACCAACGCACAGGACACACAGGCATCGGGCAGCACGCGGCAGGGCACCACAGAAACGCATGCAGCAAAGCAGAACACAGATGTGGGAACTCGGGGTGGGTACCCAGGGGACCCCTATAAATTAAAGGAGAGAACAACAAAGTGGATAGAACTACAATTTTCTAAATTTGCAGTATATTTAGTAAGGATTTTTCAAGACAAAACTCAAACAAACCTGAAAACAGTATTTGCTACACATACACCAGAGAGCTAATTTCCTTCTTTCACAGCAATAGATGTAAGACCAATAAACCTGATAAAAAATGAGCATACAAAATGAAAGTGAATTCACAGAAAAAAGAAGTCACAAGGCTTTTAAACATGAGAAGAATTCAACCCCTCGTGTAATTTTTTTAAACTGCAAATTTAAAATGAGACACCATCTTGCACCCGTCAGACTGGCAACCATCAGTCACTGTGTGTGCTGGAAGCGTCTGGAGCGGGCTCTCCGGGGTGTCTGGTGGGAGTGCAGACCAGTATGACTCCGTGGAGAGCAGGAGGCAAGAGCGATCAGAACGCTGCTGCCACGGCCCCGACCCTGCACACGCCCTTCAGGAACCCTTCCAGCACCCAGATCCACATATATGTGCAAAGATCTACAAGCCCAAAAACACAAAACAACGAAGGTGTTGCTTTAGAAGCAAAAGAATGGATGCAGTCCACGCGTACATCGACAGGGGATTTCCACCAGACACTCAGCCACACAGTGGGACACACCAAACAGCCGTGTGAAAGAACAGGGCGGATCTCTCTAAGAACAGCTCCCGGGATGCACAGCTCTGTGAATATAAATGGGGCAGAAAGTGTATACCACGCTTCTTTGTTGTTGTTTTTTAAGAAATACGCTAAATATGCATAGATTATTCCTGGGACATAAGAAGGACAGGAAATTATTTTTCCCTGTTTACCCTTTTATAATATTTGCATTTTAATCCTGTACAGTTATCCTTTTCTTTTTTTTTTTTTTTTTTAAGATTTTATTTATTTATCTGACAGAGAGAGACAGCCAGCGAGAGAGGGAACACAAGCAGGGGGAGTGGGAGAGGAAGAAGCAGGCTCCCAGCAGAGGAGCCTGATGCAGGGTCCAATCCCAGGACTCCGGGATCACGCCCTGAGCCGAAGGCAGACACTTAACGACTGAGCCACCCGGGCACCCCAGTTATCCCCTTTTCAGAAATAAAAAGCACTTTTTAAAAATGGTCAACTAGGGCCACCTGGGTGGCTCAGTTAAGCGTCCAACTCTTGATCTCGGCTCAGGTCTTGATCGCACGGTCGTGAGTTCAAGCCCCCAGTGGGGCTCTGCACTAAGTGTGAAGCCTACTTAATAAAAAGAAGAAAACAAAATCGGTCATCTAAACATATAGGCATAAACCGCCGAGGAACATCTCCACTCCAGCCTCAATCGCAGAGTAGCGTTTTCCGAAATCTGGTGTGTGTGCCCATCCCTGGGAGGGCGGCCGCAGCAGCTGCTCCGAGATCCAGCGGGCAGAGCGGACGCGGGTAGATGCACGAGGGCCTGTCAGGTCTTAGGAAAGAGGTGCCGTGCTACCCCTGTGTCCTCTGAAGATGACCTCTAAGTACAGATTAACCGGGGGTCAGTCTGAAGATGACAGCTACTCATGCCATGAACTCAGTCCTCTTTTGCCCAAACTGAGAATCTGAGCACAGATTATGAAAGGGTGCAGTGAACTGCTGAATGAAGGCCGTAGACCTCAATGAGATACCACCACCCAACCAACCTTCGAATTAGTGGATTTAAAACGTTTTCAGGTCACAGACTGCTTTCAAAATTTAAAAAAAAAACCAACAACAACAAAAAAACCTATGAAACCTTTTCCAGGAAAAAAGCACAGAGAGACAAAATTCTGCCAAGTTCCACAAACACCAACAGTGGCTGCCTATCTCAGTAGCTGTTCTCTTGACGCTCAGTGTAAAAGCCCCAATTTACTGGGACACATGGCCACCAGGCCGACTGCCCCCCGCAGCCGCTCCTGCAGCATGCTGTAGCCAAGGGTCCAATTCTCACCGACGGGGTGTCAGTGTAGACGGGGCGCATGGCAGCTTCCGGGACACCTCATGACACAGCAGCTGGCATGTTGCCACGGCCCTCCTCCCTGCCTTCCAGCTGCCAGACTCCAGGGATGAGGATGGGGCAGAAAGAACTAGAGGAGCGGAGCAAAGACCAAGATGGGAGCTGCCACCTGTTCCCTGACTACCAGCCCCAGACTTCCCTTATCAGAAGAGAAAAGGACAAAGTACCTGCTCTCAAACAGCATATTCTGGAACCTACCGCCTGCTGCCGGCTTGACCCAAGTGTGGCGCCCTGACACCCACTCATGACGGCCCGGGTCACAGGTTCCAGCTAAATAGGGGCCTCTCATCGAGGCCCAATGGAAAGTTTTCAAACGTCCAGTTCAAGCTTTTTCCTGGTCTCTCAAAGTTCTGCTAGTGGCTTAAGAAAATACTCCAAGCTCACCATAAAATCCTCAATCTTGAGCTCTTCCAAACGAGGACGCCACACGCTATCCAAGTTGTTTACTCAAGATGGTTCTGTTGCCAGGATAGAGTCATTTAAAATTCTGCTAACAGTGAAGGTTTGAATAGGAAAAAACTAGGGCAACAAGCCCAAGAAAACTGGAGCAGAGTGGTACATGCGGTTGCCATTTTGGCAAATTAAACTGACCATTTCTCAGAAGTCCTGGAGATAATCCAGCCTTAATATAATAAAGCAGCTGGGCTGAGATTAATGTTCAATAATGTCTCTGACAGCAACGACTAGCTGGACCCTGGCACGCCTGTGAAGAGAGCATCTTCCCTGGTGCACAGGAAAACCAGAACCCAGCAACCAACATCAACAGCCCAAGCGCTTGATCTCAGGGGGATGGCCGATAAATGACAGCACTCCACACTGTACAACACGACACACATTAATGTGAATGAGGCTGGTTTAATGATCTGAACCCAAATGGAAAGATCTCTGGAATATAATACTAACAGAAAGGAATGGAAAAGGAAACTGTAGAACAACGAGTGTATGATCCCAATCTCGTTTTCTAATAACTGCACGTATGTGCAGTCACATGTCCGTGAGCGTGTGTCAAGGCACACAAGAGGGTCTGGAGTGATCACGGTGAACTTCTGGTCCCCAGGAGGAAGGGAGGACACAGACAACACAGACAACGTTCCTCCTTGATCCCTCCCCAGTGCTGAGTTTTCTGTAAGCACATATTATTATCACTGTGAAATTGTTTCTCTAAATCCAGTAAGTATTTAGACAAGGCCAACCACATCGAATCCTGACAAACACCGGGCAACCGTCTTAGCCCTGCCTTCAACCCGCCTCAGCCTGCACGGAGCAAATCCACACACCCTGCTATGGAAGTGCCACTGCCCTGGATGCACCCTTCCTCCCGCCGCTTCCACACCCCAGCCCCTCCCTCCGAGGCTCAGGGGCCATCCTGCTCCCTCCTCCCCCACCAGCGCTTCCCCCTGTGGCTGCAATGGGCGCTCCCTGTGGGCTCACTTCTGCTGACACACACACCATCCCCTCTTCACAGCCCCTCAACATCAGCTCTGGGTCATTCCCAACCAAAGTCACGCTACCTCCCCAGCTGCCCTCCATCTCCATTGCTCTGCTTCCCTTCAGAGCAAAACTCCCCAGAGAGCTGCCTGGACTTGCTGCCTCCATTCCCTCTAGAACCTAGCCCAATCACACACTCTTCCACCCACCAGACCGCCAGGGGGGTCCCGTGCTCACCTGCACTGGCTCACTCCCACGTCCTCCACCCGCCTTGCTTCCCTTCCCTCTATGGGGGTCCTCATATCTCCCTGACGTGGCCGAATGCCTGGGCTCGCTGCAGGACCCCTTCTTAGTTGTACTGCAACACCATCTAGGCACTGGTGACGCAGGCTCACCCGTCCACTCAGACCTCTCCCATGAACTCCAGATCCACGCAGCAAACAGCCTCCTGGACACCCTCCCTGGGTGCCTGGTCTCAATTTCAACACACTCAAACCGTACTCGTTACCCACCCCACCACCACCCAGACTTTCCATGTCGAAACCTTCAGTCCTTGGTCCTTGTCCCTCTTACATCCAATCTGTGGGCCAGTCTCTCCCTTCACACACTTTGGCCTCATCTTCTCACACCTGGATTTGTGCGCTAGCCTCTGCATGGTCTCCCTGCTCGTCTTTGCCCCATAATTATTCCCAATACCTAGTTAAAAAGCCACTTGGATCATGTGAAAACACATGTCAGGCTGTGTCCCTCATCCGTTCAAAGCCCATCAAAGGCTTCTTGCTAACTCATGCGCTTCCTGGCGCTCTGAAGCCAGCGATGTACCAGCCAGCACCTTCCACCACCCCTCAGGCTCTCCCTGCTGCTCCCTACTGGACCCGTCCAAGGCAGCCTCCCCGCTCCGCAGGCACATGCTCAGCTCAGAGCCTTGGCACTCCAACATTCACCATCTTCCCAGAGACACTGAATCACACCCATTCCAAACCCACCAGCACCCACCTGCCTCCCTGTACCCCTTTCCTGCTTTATCACAAAGTACTGACAGCCTCACTCACCACATACACTACTCATTTTGTTTAGCACCTGTCTCCCTCCTAGAAGACAAGCTCCACCAGGGCAGGAATGTCCATCACTTTGCTCTCTGCCCAGCACCAGGCCTGGCACACACTGAGGCACGAGGAGCACATGCACAGTAAGGCTAGTGGAAGAACCCACTGCGGGCTTACACACCAACGCAGAACTAGCACGGTCAGCATTCCTACTCGAGAACCATGCTGTAAAGTCTTGAAAGTACTGTGTCTATGTTTTGATTTCAGTAAGGACTGGACTATAACGAAGTCACGAGTCTGTTTGGTTTACGACTGCGAACTTCATGTGAATGGCGCGTTCGGTGGTGAACAATGAAAACGTAACAAGCTTCTCATCAGTTTTCAGCAACAGAAACTAGCAGCTGCTTATCAGCTGAAATACAGAACTGCAAATTTATGTTTCATTTTGCTAATTTTTAAATATTTTGGATACCCATAAAATAAAACCACAAGGCCATTACAACAGGAATAAAAGAAAAGCTACGGCAACTGAGCGTACGACTTTGCTTGAGCAGTAAAGGCTAAAAAATGAAATGCTACGGACTATCAGCTCTCGTTCTGAAAAAGGCAGCAAGAAAAAATAACCAAACAAAGCCTCCCTGTGTTGACATGGGGATTTTCTGTCACTGCAAGAACAACGTCACGTGGTTCGTCTCATTAGGGATGTCACACGTACGGGATTTTCATTCCGATCAGTGTTATTAGGGGAGAAAATCTTCGTAGAGCTGCTTCTTCTATTAGCCCTTGAACAAAGCCTTGATGGCGAATCTGACTGGGATGAGGTTACTTGCACATCACCTCCCAGGACAGAGACCTGACTCCGCGCTACTACAATCATTCACCGGCCATCAGATACACACAGCATGGCCAGCTAAAGATACAGGCACAGGGAAAAGCCAGGCACGCCCCTTCATTGAGAGGGCCTTGAAGTCTAGTGCTAGTCTCACTTCACATTATACCTGACAGTCGCAAACCGAAGGTACGACTGTGAGGGTCAGGAGCGCCCCTGCACGAGCCCAAGAGAGTCTCGGGGTGCCACTACCGAGGACAGACGCTTGGAATGTGCGGGAAACCTCCAAGAAACTTAAAGATCATTCCATTTAGTCAAATCCTTTTGGATGTAAGTATAGTAATGACATAATTAAAAGCCAGTATGCAATAAGCAAAGAAATCAATATTCATTAAACTAAGGTATGTGAAAAAGACTCAGCGTGCTTATCGTTTTCTCCAAAATCAGTGTAGGGTTGGGGGAGCGGGGTATACAAAGGACAACCTGGGGAGGAAAGGCAACATTATGACCATAAATGTCTGGTCAGGAACCAGGAAATTGGGAAGCAGGAAATCCTTCTTCCTATGGTTTCCACCTCTTCCCAGGAAAACCCAGCCACACCGTTCCCTGGTTAACACAGCCCCCCCAACCCCCAAACGTGTTTACATTTAAAATTAGAACAAGAAGGCCAAGGGGGCTGTAGATAGTAGGTCCCTCCCATTACGGTTAATATGCTTGATTAAATTTGCCACTTTTACTCATCTTTTCCAAAAAGTACACACCTTCTCAAATACCAACCACGATGCAGGAAAGAGAAGCAGCTGGATTTAAGCTGGTCCCACAGCACCCACCACCCTAGCGCACACACGTACCAGGCTCAGGACCCCCTTTACCACCTTGAAGTTAGTGAGGCCCCCAAAGAGCTTCTGCTTGGAGGGGTGTGTCTATCAGCAGTTACCATACTTGAAACTGGAACAGAAAATGCTGGAATATTTCTTTATTCATTTAAAAATTATAGAAATCAACAAAAAATAAATAATCAAGATTACATGTTAACATACAAAACATGTTTTATGAAAAATAACTACAGTTTCCAAAACAACAGCAGCAAAATCTTAGCAAGAAGAGGAGCACAGCTTTGCACTTTCACAAATCTCTTTAATGTCAGACTTAATGGAAAGTAACTGGATTTCCAGATCTGTGTCAGCTTTCAATCTCGCACTTGGAACGATGCTGGCTGACACAGAAGATGAAAACCCACCCTCACACAGAAGTGCTACTGGGACAATATTTCACCAGCCTTTTCAGGTTAGCTGTGCGTATCCTCTGTTGATACGATGCCAAAACTCAAAAGGTTTTGTTGCAGTGTGGAATCTAAAACCCTATCAGTGAACTGTTTACTTTATTACTTTAGAATCTGTCAGTCTGTCTTGCACTTCCAATGGGTCTTCTACCGAAGCGCAACTTTGTAACATTATGCATCGATCACTTGGAAAATACTGGTTCACTGAGCTCTACGGGCTTCCCAAACGTAGTTTATTACGTATTATCAATAGCGTTACATTCATTAATATTAACACTGATATCAGAAACATCTTTAAGCATCGACAAGCTGTCAGGATCTCAATGGCATAGACACACTTTCTGAAATTCCAATTTCACTTGAAAGCTCAAATTTGATCACCGGCAACAGTGCTCGTCGCTTCCCTTGAAGTGATAGGCTAACTCTGTTCATTTAGTAAGAAATAGCCATAGTTTGTCCATTGTTCTTTCATGTTGGTCCAAGAAAAAACACGGCTAGCTCAGGGAGCCACTTAAGTGCAGAAGGGCTTGGCTTCGAGGCAACGCTCCAACTCCGAGAGGCAGCGCGAGCACTTTCCACAGACTTCCCGTTTGTCACAGTATTAAAAAGTATTAGAAAGAGGTATTAAAAAGAGTATTAAAAAGAGGTGTACTCGAGGGCTGAGACTCGATGAAATGAACTTCGACCGCTTCGCCAGGGACATTCTTAGGTGGAAATGGCTTTTTTTTAATTGCATGGCAGCAAAGACTCTAAGGACCCACCTGCAGCCCGGGGCCTTGGCCTCAGCTGCGCCCAGGCGGCGGCAGCGTCTCCACAACAACCCCACACCATCGGCGCAAGGGCCAGCACACACAGAAGGCAAGGGACCTCTTAGGCTTGTCAGAAAAACAGACCTCCCAGGCCCCCTGGCAAGTTCTCAAGGACACCCATGGGGTTCCTCGCACCCCACCTTGACAACCGCTACTTTCAGGTATTACATCTCCAGAAAGAAAGCCTAAGAACCGTGTAGGACTTACAGTAAATTAAAATACAAACCATAACTGCAATCACAAGCAACGTTCACTTGATTTGCCACCTGCCAAGAGAGACGTGCGTGCACGAGAGAAGCCTGCACATAGAAATGTCCGTGTTGACCATTACAGCCCATGTTTTAACCATCAGTTGTTCGCACTGTGAAGTATTTACTCCGACAACGTGAACAACTCTCTCTGCCGAAGATGCGGGACTACGAGAACGTGCACCTGACTGCAGACTTAAACGTCTCAGCCTTATTTCTTAGTCAGAGGAGGAATTTTAGTAAGTCTCTGCGACTCTTTCACACTATATTAAGTGATCTTCTTACATTCATTCATACGTTCTTCAAAAAATAACCACTGGGCACTGCACTCAACAGACGCTACCTGTCTTCTGCCCTTAAGACGCTGACTTAGCACAAGTGACAGCTGGGATCCACCTGGGATCTACCCCTTAGCTAGAGCTAAGAACAGGCCCAGCTAGGGGTACACAGACTGAGGCAGCGACCCCAGCCCTGCTGGAGATCTGGGGAGAGGCAAGAACAAAGGTGTTAGAGGTGCAGGTCTGCGGGTCAGGACCCTTGAAAAGCCCACAGCATAAAACTGGCAGAGGCGGGCTCTCAACGAACCAAGCCTAAGGCGACCTGCCCGATGCCGCAAGGTCCCGGCGGGGGGTGGGGGTCATCAGCCATAAACGAATTTCAGGGGACATTTAAATATGGACAGTATCTTCACTGACACCAAACATTATTCTTCTTTTAGGTATGGTTATGTGAAAGAATGTTCTTGCTCTCAGGACATGAGGACTCAAGCATTTAGTGTTGAAATATGGTGATCTCTGCAACTTACTTTGAAAAGCAGAAAAAAAAATACAGGTTACCAAAAATTACCAAAATGTGTAATTCTCGCAATATTTCAAACTTTTTCATTATTACCTGTGCTGATCTGTGATCAGTGATTATGATTCACTGAAGGCACAGATGATGATTAGCATTTTTTAGCAATGAAGTATTTTCTAAATAAGGCATGTGCGTTGTTTTTCAGACATAATGCTACTGCACACGTCGTCAACTACAGCACAGTGTAAACATTTATATGCACTGGGAAACCATGAGACGCACATGACTCACTTTATTGTAATACTCACTTTGCTGCAGAGGTCTGGAACCAAACCCACAGGATCTCCCAGCTGTGCCTGTACACATGGATAAAGCAACGCCCCCAAATACTAGCCCTCTGTGAATCTAGAAGGAGGACACACACCTGCCAACTCCCTGCTCTCTTCCAGAAACTTCACTAGATGAAAGGTAGGAGAAGCGGCAGAGAACCACTGAGCCCGTAGACCCTGCTCGTGCTGACGAGCCCAGCAGTGGCTGGGGCGCTCCCTGTCGGCGGCCGCTGCCCCACACTCTAGAGCTGTGCGCTGCTGACAGTGGCGGAAACCGTGCGGGTTCTCGAGAACACCACATACTACTCTACAACGTATCTGATAAAAGCCCTTAAAATGAGGAAATGTTTAGAAAAAACAAAAATAATAAAACCTTCCAATCCACTATGCTGCCCCCCAGCTACCATCACATCCCTCCTGTGCCAAACTTCTAAACCATGTTCCAGAACTCTCACCCATGCCCATCCACAATGTCTCTTCCCTCTCCCTCTGAATCCCAAACAATATGGTTTCCAAACTCACTGTCAGACCGGAGCTTTTCTCCAAGGGAGCAGACAAGAGCCCTGTATCGATTACTGGCTGCCTCTGGGCACCACCCCTTCCATGTCTTCCTCCCTGTCCCGGTACCTCTGCCCTCCCGCGAAATCTACCCCACTTCCGCTGCAGAGCACATTCATCCACCTGCTTCCAACTGACCCACACGCTGCAGGGCGCTGGTGAGACCCCTTCCCAGCTGCCAGGAAACAACACCCGGGATGCTGGAAGGATGGATGGAAGGCATGGGCTCCCAGAGCGGCCAGCAGGCTCTCATGTCAATGATGGGGAGTAATCCCCATCCCTTCCAAATCTACGTCTCCCACGTTGCCCTCTCAGCCCGTATTTCAAACACACTATGGCCGGTGACAATAAAATCCACTCCAACACTTCCAAAGCTGAACTCTTCCTGTGCCAACACTAACCTTTCCGCAAGAAAGCTGCTCAAGGAGATACCACCCATCTCCCAACCTCTCCCACAAAGAACCTGCAGACTTTTTTGAACTCCCTTGCTGTTACCCTTAAGTATCCAACCATCATCAGACCCTAGGGCTTCTTCACGCTTGCTGATTCTGACCTGACTTCCTTCCTTCCTCCTCCTCCTCCTCTCTCCCACTGCACCTGGCCTGCTGGGTGAACCGGCCTCTCACGGAGTCGCTGCCTCCAACCCCTCTGACGTACAGCGCCATCTCCCTGACACACTCTGAACTTGGGTCCACTGACCTGGCAGGCTGAGCGTCCCCTTGGTCCCTCCCAAAGCCACACACGGCTGAGGTGGGAAGCCAAGGCTCTCTCATCCACCCTGGAGATAATCTCCAGAGTAACATTCTCCCGAAGAAGGCTCATCCTCTCAGAGCCCAGCTCAAGCTCCTTCCTTGGCCCTGCTCTACTGACCCTGTAGATGGAAACTCCTCCACCCAGGGTCCAGCCTTTCCCACTCTGGCTCTGCCCTGTCTGCCTCTACATGACTCCCTTGTATTTACCCACCCAACAAATGCATTCGAAGCCACATGCAGCCCTCCACCTGCTTTTGCACAGCCCATGAGCCAAATCAAAAGAATACTATTTTGTGACATGAAATTATATGAAATTCAATTTCAGTGTCTATAAATAAAGTTTTATTGGAAGGCAGCCATGCCCAGCTGTTTGCACACTGTTTCCGACTGCTTTGGGGCTATAAGGTCTTGTTCTGTGCCTTTAATGTAAAAACCACTGTGGCATGCGTTGGGTGACCCCTGCCACCAAGTATCACTCTGGGCACATGGGAGCCATCCACAAATACTAGTTGAGTAAAGAAATGACCCTACAGTTCAAATGTTCCTGTAAACACAGATAATCCTGAAACTCAGGCTTCAAGTCTCTGACCCGACGGCTACTTCAATCCTTCAGCTACAGGACAGTAAAATCTTGGGTTTAGCCATCTCATAAAAAAAACAACATTCAATACTTGGAGACTGCAGTTGAAAGTCATCCTCTCTCCTACACCTTGACATACTTGTACCTCTATTTTTTCAGGTAAGATGGAAACCATTCAGAGGTGTGGAAATCCATGAGATGGCATGGGCCAATTTTTGCACATCTAGAGAAGAAAGCTATGTTTTGAAGGGACTTTCTATCGATTTTGATGATCACATACCTAAATCCAGCTATCCCTCTATGAGAGACTGAATTAGAGACAAAATTAAACACTTCCCCCCTGACATATGTTCATACAAGAAATACTGGCGCTGGGGCACCTGGGTGGCTCAGTCAGTTAAGCGGCTGCCTTCAGCTGAGGTCATGATCTCAGGGTCCTGGGATCCAGCTTCCTGCTCAGCAGGGAGTCTGCTTCTCTCTCTATCCCTGCTCCTGATCTCTCTCTTTTTCTCTTGCTCTGTCTCAAATAAGTAAAAAAATCTTAAAAAAAAAAAAAAAAAATTGGCCCTAAGAAGATAAGAATTCATACTATTGCAAACTGTTTAAAACCACCTAAAAGAATTTAACGTTCTCAATGAAGTATTGAATAACAACACACACAAATCACAGCACTGTGTAGTAACAGCACCTATCACAATTTACAATAAAAAGTGAGAAAGAAGTCACTTCCCTGGAGAGAACAAGAGAGTATCTGAAACCTAATGCCTGTCAAGGAAAGCTGCTGGGACAGGGGCCTGTGGAGTGCACACTGGCCAATTCCTCACCGCAGAAACACAAAAGTCATCGTGGATTCTTGCACTTAAAATAAATGTGTACAAGTATGGCCAAGCTTTTTCTCAGCAAGTTTACCAATTTAAAACACCTCTAAGTTCCTGGCCAGTTCTAAAATTCCAAAACTCTGGGAAGTAAGTTTACCACAAACAGAATTCTAACTATATGCAAATTTCTATCAATTAAATCAGCACTGTGCGAGCTTGACAAGCAGATGACCTAGAACGTGGGAGGTGAGGCTGGTAACAGTGATGACAGGACCTGCCATGTATGAATCCTAAGCACTATCTGAAGCATTACACCCTTCAAGCTTCACAACCATGGATGGGAGCCCGTTGTGCCCCCATTTCACAGACGGGCCCATCCCTAAACACCCCTTACGTGAAACGTGCACCGTGAATGTTTCCTAAGGGAAATGAGAGCAGAGTGCCCTGAAGACACGGGGGTGGGGATGGGGAGGAAGCAGCGCATGCCCCACGGCAACCCCGGTGTCCTGCTAACGGGGCCTACACGTGATCCATCACCCACGCCTGCTCTTCCTCCCTGGTGTCTGCGCCTGCGCATCCGTCCATCTTTCCTAGCTCCCCCCAGAAACTGAAATCCTCATCACCCATCTGGTTCTCCTGCTTAATGCCGCATACTGCAAAGCCTGGGGAAGAGGGTGGTCATCAGTCCAAGGATTCGGATACTACAATGTCCTAATCTCCTTCTTCCACCTCGCAATCTCACAGAAACCGAACAAAACAACTAGCATGTGCCACAATGTTAAGGGAATTTGTGATCCTAACCAGGGAACATAAAAACAAAAGATTAACTCCCAGCTTGAGCAGTCATTAAAATAAGTAACCATGACAGGTGGCAGATGCAGGGACAATTCTAGAGGTTTCTGACCCACACGTGTCAAGCAAGTGCAACCCCTCAGAGGCAGGGCTGATAACCAGACAGAACTAATTAATATGATCTAGGACAGAAAATAAAGCCTAAGAAGGCTTGCGAAGGTCATGTCAGGGACACTGGCTGACCCATGCACAGCCCTCACAGGGGCTGGGCTCGGTGGTGCCAGACATACCCCATGCCAATAACATTGTGGGGGCCAGGGGTCTAAGTTTATGGTCTTGGTACTAGATACAGCATCTTGGCACTGCTTTACTCAAGTCCTAGTTCTCGATGTATAGTCAAAACTCAGTCATGGAGAACAATACAAAGAAGTAAAAAACTGCATGTGGAACCCTTAAACGAACTGGATCAGGTCTAAGACCAAAAAAAGTCCATGCAAATGTCCATGTAAAGCATGTATATACATTTTAATTTTTTAAAGCCTCATTAGGAGTCAAATGTCTTAAACTAGTATGCCTTCCTCTTACGCTCAAGAACACCAGGAACACTGTGTGAAATGTGATGGGGACTCGGGAGTCCAGGCTACAAAGGGCACGCAGGAGGGAAGCCTGGTGAATGCTAAGCTAGGGCTGCCCGAATGCTCCCATCTGCCCCCACACGGCCCTGGCACGTGGGGCTGGGGCTGCCCTTCCCCTGGAGGAGACATTGAAGAGTGTGCCCTGAGCCAAACAGCCAGAACAAGGTGCTCTGGGCCTCGGATCCCAACACTCCCCCTCCTTGAAACCAGCCCACTTAAGACAATCCTATTAGCGACAGGGCTGAAATGCCTTTGGTGAGGACGACTCCACTTGAACACAGAAACGTCTCAAGATCTGCTACCTGGAGCACAGAACTCTAATCCACACTGAAGTGGGGGAACCAAAAAAGTGGGCCGAGTAAACTGGAACTCCAGGCATGAATTCGGACAGGGACGGCTTGCTACGAGCTAAGATAATTTCCAAATGAAACTTACTTTTAAATTTTAAGAAAATCTATTCGCTGTGCTAAAAAGATTTACTATGATTAAAGACACATGACATAAGGGCACCTGGGTGGCTCAGTGAGGCGTCTGCCTTCTGCTCAGGTCATGATCCCGGTGTCTTGGGATGAAGCCCTCCATCAGGATCCCTGCTTAGCAGGAAGTCTGCTCCTCCCTCTCCCTCTGCCCCTCCCCCTGCTCGTGCTCGCTCTCACTCTCTCAAGCTCCCTCTCAAATAAATAAAATCTAAAAAAAAAAACCAACAAAACACCACATAATTTATCTGCCTCTCAGAGATGTTTTTACCTTAGCCCAATAACAACCTGACTTTCAAGTGGGGACGATTTTCAATTCGGAAACCCAAAATATTTAGACTGATTAGAAACAACCGAACAGGGGTGCCTGGGCGGCGCAGTCGTTAAGTGTCTGCCTTCAGCTCAGGGCATGATCCAGGCGTTCTAGGATCGAGTCCCACATCAGGCTCCTCCGCTGGGAGCCTGCTTCTTCCTCTCCCACTCCCCCTGCTTGTGTTCCCTCTCTCGCTGGCTGTCTCTCTCCGTCAAATAAATAAGTAAAATCTTTTAAAACAAACAAACAGACAAACAAAACAAAAAACAGGTCCACCACTGAATAGGCACCCTTGGAAAACAACTCTTACCTAGCCCAATAGGATTATATATACTTGAGGACAACCTTAGTAAATTTAACCTTTTTAAAAATAAATCTAGCAAATGACACTGTGTAAGGTCATATTCATTTCTGACCCACAATTTTAGCACATTCTAATCACTGCGTTCACACTTGCAACTAATGATCTGAGCAGACTTTAAAAGGAGCTAGCATTCTGCCTCTTTACTGACAGTCTTTCCACTTCTCTCTAATCAGAAGGGCAGAAAGAAAAGGTTCAAAATGATTTGTCAACAATAAATTCGCACATCTGATTTTACTAAACGTGTAATCTGTAAGGAGTGTGGGTCTAACTTCTGATTATACGGGCCAGGGCAAATATTCTTGGGGAAAAACAAATTCATCAAAGTGTGTAAGAGACCCTTTTTCTTTTACTATAAAGGACATTACTGGGGTAACTAGTAAAATCCGAGTCAGATCTGTTGCTCAGATAACAGAGCCTTACCAATGATAAATTTCCAATTTCAGTAATTATGTTGTGGTTACATAAAAGAATGCCACTGCTTATAGGAAACAGCCATTTAAGGGTATAAGAGTAAAGGGGCATCACATCTTACACTGCTCAGGAAAAAAAACACACATAAACACAGAGTTGTAGAGAAGAGAGAAAATAAATCAAGTAAAAAACAGGAACACGTGAGAATCTAGAAGACGGTCACAGTTCTTTGTACCGTTCCTGCAACTTCGGAGCCTGAAACCACCCAATTCCTATGAAGAGCTGTTGAGGCTTTTTCTCCATGGAAAGGCGGCGAGGATGGGTGGAAGCATTCTCATCCGAAGGTGATTTTGTCATCACTAGTTCTATTTCTGAAAGGCTGCCACTGACCTTCCTTTCCAAGTAGATTTCCCTAAAATGGACTCAAAGTTTCTGACCCACACTCTCAGTGCCTTCAGCAGATGAAAGGGGTGGCTCAGTGGACTTCTTCCAGATCGCCCCTGTCTTGGAAGTGTGTGGATAAGAGCGTGACGGTGCTGGGAAACCGCAGCACCATCCATAAAGTGAGGACAGCACGTGAAGCAGCCCTTGGCACCAGTTCAAGCACTCCTACCATGCCTCTGTTACTGAACCCCCAACTCTTGATTTATTTCTCCAAGTTGCATTAGTATTCATAGTCTAAAGCGCACGGATTCACAAGCGATAGCCCAGGGGCCAAATCTTGCTGACTTTTGTAGATAAAGTTTACTGGAAAAGAGCGACACCCATCCTGGCTTCCACCCTCCAAGGGCAGAGTTGGGCAGTTGTGACAGAGACCCCAAAGCCAAAAATATTCCCTTATCTGGCCCTTTACAGAAAAGGTTTATTGACTTCTGCCCTAGAGCTCCCAAGTGTTTAGTGACATTTGCGGCATCTTTACATCTTGAAACTGCCTCGAGGCTGAGGGATAAAGAAACTGGGCCCATTACTGTAGAAGAGTCATCTGGAGCTCCTGAAAGACGTTCCTGCACCGTGACAGGATGGTTCAACGGCCTCCAGGTGTCCGCTGGCTCTTCCTGCTCCACCTTTCACTGGACGGAGTGACGCCTGATTCATATTAGAGCGGATCCACAGAAATCCCAATGAGGTAAAGCACGATTACTGAGTTCTTGAACCATCCCCAGGGGAACTCAAGAAGCAAGTCTAACGGCACTTTTCATCGGCAGCCGTGTTTGAAGGGAACCCCAAGCAGTATGTACTTGCTATTATCTTATGCCAGTCGCCCCTTGTTTCCTTTCTCCTCCTCCCTAACGTAGCATGATTGCATTTTACAATTTGAATTACACGAATCTAAACTATTAAACCCTCACTTTGCAAAAAATGTGAAAATTGGTTGAATGTCACAAATCTTAAAAATCCATAAAATGTTTATTACAAAACGAGAAAGCCAATTCACTGCAAACAGCTGCAACAACTTTTAGCTGGTAAACAGGACACTCAGACTTCTTTGACCAATTCGGTCTAAAAACACATGGGAGGAAATCACACCGCATCTTCGAGAAAGCATTCTGGCATACAAGGCAGCCTAAAGCAGCACTTTGCTCCTGAGGCCCATCCCGGCTACTGCCGACGAGAGTTCACGCGAGGATGGTGAGGCGGCAGACAGCTGCATCCTGGCCATGTGCCTGCCGACGGGATCACGGGGCTGCACCACAGTGACAGCAGGCTCATTGTCTGTTCCTGCTCTGTGAGACTAAGATGCCTGGGGCTCTGGCCACACCCAGGGACACACAGCCGACAGCAGCAAGGGAGCGCCAGCAGCAGACATACCAAGTTTTCACTGCTCGTTTCATTCAAACCCCCTTCCAGTTCAGAATGTTTCAACTTTCCTTCAAGTTATTTCATGATTTCCTACCTTGTGAAAAAAGGAAAAATCACTACAGACCACAAGCAGCATTTTTTGAAGCACAGAATATAAATCTTTATTACTAAACAGCTTGTCAGTACAGGATTCTGCCCACAGTTGCTGAGGCCCCAGCCTGATTGGCTCAATGCAGTCCCGGTTTCCTGACGGCACTCCCACCCGCATGGCCAGGCCTCCATCCCTACTGGGGCCCTTCTGTCCAACCCACTTTTGCTTTCAGTACTCTGCGTGTGCACAGCTCTTTTAAGTGGTAATACAAAATAATCTAGGGCAAGGAAACAGTGGTCAATTTCCACAAGGACATCCGTTCCACCTATCTACTTTGTCAGCGACTTAATTAAAACATGTTCTCATCTCTGCCTCCTCTGGCCCTTTCTGTTGGGTATTATTCTTTCATCACTTCTACACCGTAAGCAATCTGACCTCACGGTTATTCACTGTTCACCACCACCACCTCTCCCCTCCAACGTGACGCTCCTTACAGTCATAAAGTGAATCTCACTGTCCATGCAACCGTGGAGGTAGATGGTTCAAAACACTTCATCAAATCAGACAGTTCCTGACCATAGGTAGAAGTGAAAGGTGCAGAAAAATTAATTCAAAATAAGAATCAATTTCATGTGATGTCACAGTATTTTGGACACACTGAGAAGTTAACGTTCCCATCACATTTTTAAATCAAGAACACCCCCATGTTTCAAGCCACGGGAGGCTCCAGGTGCTGATCCCAAGCTCCACTTCCTCTTAAAGAGACGTACTTTGGTGCACTAGGAGGACACCACACCTCACCGCTGCACTGGGGGGTGAGGGCTCAAGAACTTCCTCCAAGAGGGGCAGTCCAGGCACAGTCCTGGACAGTGAACAAACAGAGCCAAAAGGCAAGGCAAAGATCGCAGGAGATATTAGCTAAAGCTCTAATTTTTAACTGGTTTCACAGCCTGCACAAGACCAAAGTGGGAAATCTAAGGGTTAAATATTTTATCACTACCCTGAAAAGCAGGGGTCACTACTGATTCTAATTCTCGGTGATGAGCAAAAATGAGCTCCAGGTACTGGCCCCCAACAAGAAAACAAGGGTAGCTTTCTAAAAGCAAATTGCAGTCATATGATCCCACTCAATACTTGCTCTCAAATTCCCTAAAACTCCTCCTCACACCCCCAGAAAAATGAACATTTTGGAATGGTTCAGAGTACTTCCAATGAAAAATGCATCACGTAGTCTTGTTTTTATGACCACCATACATATGAAGTCAGAGAACACAACAGGGGTGTTTATTTACCTGTTATATGGAGGACTTTTTAAAGCTTTTATCTGAGACATTCTTACTGAAAACCTTAATGCTGTTATTTTCCACCAGAAGCTTCTTCAAAATGAGAAAAATGTTTATTTTTCCCAGATTAAAAGAGCTGAACTGGTCAAGTTACATGCACGTTTTAAAGTCAGTCTTGGAGGTCATGTAATGCAGTTAACGTGTCCAGCCCGTCAGGACTTACACAGGGTAGACGAAGATCATTAAGGAGAGATGACAGCTATTAAGCTAGACCATTACCACAAGCTCACCCAGAACCTGTGCCTGAAGCACCCATTTGCCAACCCCCGAAACAAGACTGTGGTTCTTTATCGTATTGCCTGGGCGACCATCTAGCACAGGAAGTATTTCTTCAGCATCCAAGGGCGCACACCACACCCGGCCATCTTTTTAAATGCAAATTCTGAGTCTTTCTCTGTCTTTCAAGACCTGGATACTTCTGAGGAGCCCGAGTTCAGATTTTGGTGAACGACCCTCACTTTGGGTTTTCTCATGACTGGACTATGGGTATGGATTTCTGTCTCAGGGTATCACACCGGGGTATGTGATAGCATGTGTCCTTACTGGTGATGTTACGGTGGTATCTGTCAGGTTTTTCCACTGTGAAGTTACCATTTTTCCCTTTGTCATTTATAAATATCTTGGAAGAGATACTTTGGGGCTAAGTAAATAGCACAGATTGGAGGAGACTTCAGGAGACATGACAACTAAATGCAGAGTGGGATCCTGGATTAAATCCTGAAACAGAAAAAGGGTATTAATGGAAAACTTACGAAATTCAGTTAGGTCTGTAGTTTAGTTAATAGTAGTGTGCCGATGCCAACTTTCTAATTTTTATAAGGCTATCTGGTTATGTAAGAAGTCAGCATTACCGGAACTGGGTGACAGGAACAGGGAAGTTGTCTGTACTGTTTCTGCAACTTTTCTGTAAATCTAAAATTACTTCAAAATGAAAACTTTACAAAGCTGCAGATTGTAATTCCGTATGTCTGGTGGGGGCCTGAGAGTCTGCCTTTCTCTCAAGCACCCAGTGACGGCGAGGTCACTGGCACGTGAACCACTTCACGTGGGCCTTGCTAGGCCCTGACACATGCAGCTGACATATTTATTTCACTGTGCACAACTTTCAAAGGACGATTGACTAAAATGCATCAAGATTACACTTCAAGTACAGTCATCACTGCTTAACTAGAGGCAATCCTTACCTCTGGCACACTGAAGCGCTATCTTAGTATAATGACATGGTGTGAGAAGTTAGTGTGACAAGGCGACCTTAGAGTCTGAAAGCACAACCTCTGCTACATTTGTCTACGGTTGGCCTTCCCCAGCTGAGCTTGGCACGCCTCCAAGACTGCAGAGCCAGAACCTCCAGCAGGAACACATAACATCCGCCCACACCGCAACATAGAGATGGGCCAAGGGGACAATGATCAGGCCACCCATTCCACCGACAGGAGGCATCCATTACCAAGGCCACGGGGAGGCAGGAGAGCAGAACCAGAATGACAAGAACGGGCTCTGGAATTCCTGCTCACAGTGAGCAACTGGCCACAAAGGTGATCTGTTCACCCCATTAAGATAACTGCATATAATAAACCCACAAGAAAGAAAATGAGACATAAGCAAGATACTTTGCAAGTTTCTGGGAGACTCAAAGGATCTAATGAGGGCAAAGGAAACCACAATATGGAGCACACAGGAGTGGGTACAGCCAAAGAAGGGCTCTAAGCCAGTGGCAGGCCAGGGCACTCAGCAGAGCATGGGCTATGTCGGCTCACAGACACTGGATCCCTGCACAGAAAAGCTATACAAGAACCCTCCCTAGACCAGGTAGACCAGCCCCACATCAAAGGGGTCTTTAAGTTGTAAGACCCAGAGGAAAAGTCTCTGCAATCTGGCACTTGAAGTCCCACACAGTAACGAGTTCCCCACCACTTGAGGAGAGATCCACATATTTTCAAAATGAGCCACACAGAGTCAGAGCTCTCTGCGCATTTCCTCTTGCCTTAAACAACAATAGTCACCAATAGTTAAGGAATATTTGCCATATTAAGTACGAAGACAATATTTTTAAAACGATGACGGCGACAGTGACATTAAAGGAACAAAAGAATTGAAAAAAATCCTTATTGGTATCCTCAAAGTCAAGATAATACATTCAAAATACAAGTAGCTACCATGGAAAACAAAAACAGAATAAGCTCTTGATAATTTTCAATTGTGGAAATAAAAAATTTAAAACTGGACTGGGAGATAAACTGAAGCCCTCTCCCAAAAATGAGAATAAAGTGACAGAGGAAGAGGATAAACACAGAAGATTCAGTGGGTCAATCCAAGATGTCCATCATCAAAATACAGAAAGAGTAAATGCAGAAGAAATTCTCAACTTACAAGAGAATTTCCCAGAGCTTCAGGGCAGGCCCCCAGAAGCACAGAGCATCTGCAGTGGGACTCCACATCTAGGGCACTTTGAAAATGTCTTAACACCAAAGAGGATCCTAAAGGGTAAGGAGTAAGCCTACTTGGCAGAAATGAAATTGAAATGATGAAGAAAGCCAAGATTAAAACGTGGAATCCTGAACAAACCTGGATACATAATAAAGGAAAATACCAGAATACTTGTACTGGCCTAAGGAGTAATCAATAAGAGGGCTGGGGAGAAGAGGGGAAGTTGGAGAGATCTGACATTATCCTTGAGAATTTAAAACAATGTAAAGAGTCAACAGCAACAGAAAATGCAAAGAGAAAGGCGGTTACAAACAACAGAAAAAAACAAAAAGCTGTAGAAGAGAAAAAATGTTATTACTCAGCCACGAAGCAAACAATACTTACTTGCTCAGTCTTCAACAATTTGAGTTAACTGAACATAGCGAATTAAGGAGATAGAAAAGGTGGGATATGATAGAAGAGCTAAATCACCCTATAATAACAAAGTCAACAATGTAAAACCACCTTACTCTTCAGGGCTACGGAGACCTTCCTGAGCAAACAACAGAAAGATGTAAGTCTTTGAGGAGTAAAACAGGGGAGTGCTGCTCCTCGACCTAAGTTGTTCACTAATGCTTTACTGTGCAGATTACTTTGATTAAAATATTAGCTATCTGTGTTATTTTTTAATAACATGGACCTCAGGCAGATTGAGTTCAAACCCTTGGCTCAGTGTGTCTTGGACAAGTCTCTCAACCTCTGTGGGTCTCAGTCACCTCATCTATAAAATGTGACAGTCTCTATAAAATGTGACACATCTATAAAATGTGACCTCACTGGATCCCTGTGATGAGAAACACTGGAAATGGTTAGCAGTCCCAGCCACAGCACAGAACCCATACATGGCAGCCATTTTTAAAAACTTAAAGCCAACTGATGTTGACAGAATCCAACCTCATAAGCACATATTCTTACTTTAACTGCAAGACACAGGGAAAATGAAACCGAACACAGAAAACTAATCTTGTGGGATGTTTCCGTGTTTTCCTACCACTAGATATTTGTACCCAGGGTGGCCCTAAAAGCTGACTATTGAATGGTCGGACCACCTCCTTTCTGACTGCCTGTTTCCCTCACTTACGGAGGACCACTCAACTATCCCAAGTTATTTTCCTGTCTCCCAAACGTCAGTTCCAAGTGTCCCCTTGGAAAGGACAGGCTCCTCCCATCGACTACCTTCCCTTAGTGCTAGTTTCACCAACACCATCAGGCCTTGGGGTAAGTTCGAATAGCGAGCAATTAGCTGTTCCACTCGAACAGACCCGAAGCTGGGCCGTGCCTGGACAGGCCAGGCACAGTCTCGATCCTTGGAAGCCCACACGTGGGAGCAGCTAGCTCTTCAGGGAGCGTTCAGGTCTTCAGAAACACTCCGCCTCCATTATGGCAGAGTCTCCAACGTGCTCACACGGTGGAGGTGAAATGGGCATCCACTTGGGGGGGGGGGGTGCTCGAAGCAAAAGCCTAAGGCCACACTTCAGAAGGCCTATACCGAAGAGATGGGGGGACAAAACCGCGAACTCCTCCCTCGCGGCCCGTGGCTCTCCCTCAGACGGCACCGACCCCCTCCTTTCCTCCGTGAGCCCTCGGCCAAGTGGGGGTGTGCGCTCTTGCCTGCCGGTGCCCTAGGGCACACGCCGGAGCGGAGGTCGGCCTGACAGCAACCCCCGGCGCGGGCCTTGTTCGCAGTGTCGTCTCCCCGTGTCCCCGACAAGTGACAGGGGCGACCCGCCACCGCGCGCAGCCGCCCGGCCCGTCCCCCCCGCCCGTCCCACAGGCGAGGCGCGCGGCCCCCCGGGGGGAGCGACGCTGCCGCGCGGCCCGCCACCCGGAGCGCCGCCAGGGCCGGGGGGCTGCCGGGGGGGGGGGGGGAGGCTGACGGGAGCGGCGGGCCCGGGGCGGGGGAGCCGCAGGAACCGGGAAGGGGGGCCCGGGGAACTGAGCGCACCGACGGGGCCGAGGGCGGCGCGCAGGGCGCCGAGGGGCGTCCGGGCCGAGGGCGGCGGGCCGTTAGCCTGCCGCGCAGGGTGTCCCGGGCGGGGGCGGCGGGCGCGGGCGCGGCGGCCGGAGGAGGGCGCAGGGAGGAGGGAGGAGGGGAGATCTCGCTCTCGCTCTCGCTCTCGCCCCGCGGGAAGGGGGAGGTGGAGACGCGACCGGCTGCGGGAGCTGCAATTACCGTGTGGGCTGCGGAATTCTCGTGGTGTTTGTCGGGGAGATGCGATAATGGCGTCCGTCCTCGCGAGAGAAGCCGCCACTCTGCGCAGGCGCCGCGAGTCCCTCCCCGCGGCCCACCGCCCTGCATCTTCTGCGCAGGCTCTCCAAGTGGGACGCGCCAGACGAGGGAACGGGACGAGGGGGCGGGGCCTGCCGCTCCAGGCCTCCCGCGCGCTTTCGCCCGCGCCGGCAAGCGCTGAGCATGCGCACGCGTCCTCCTGCCGCGCCACGGTTGGGGCCTCTCAAGATCCCTATTTCCCCGGCGTGAGCTCCGTCTCCTCGTTAGCCCAGTGAGAAGTCGCGTCGGTGGACCGTGAGAGGAATGTACGTTTCTTCTGAGGCTGAATGAATAGGAATTAGCTCCTCGCGACAACTACATATCCCGGAGGGCGCTGCGCGAGCTGCTAGCGGTGCTTTCTGGGAATCGTAGTCCCTACGTGTGCTCCAAGCCTGCCGGTACTTGTAGTCTCACCGTACTCCGGTCTCCAGTCGGCCTCCGCGACCGCAGCTGCTGGGACTTGTAGTTGGGAGGCAGGGGCCGCGGCCGCTGCGGGTCCAGAGGGGTGCCCCCAAGTAATACCTGATGCTCGGGTTCCCACTTCCCAGCGTTCACGCGTGGGGAAAAAATGTGCGTTAGTGATGTGACCTGTTCCATGTGTAACTAACATGTTACACGTCATATGTTCCGGGCGTATGTAATGTGTAGGCTGTGTCATACAGCGATATACAGTATGGATGTGGCTGTGTTACACGCATACAGCGTAAGTGCGCGTTTGTTGATACTCGTAGGGAAGGATTCCTGGCTGTAGACAATTCCCGGAAACGTTACACCTGCTTACTGGTACCACTGCTGTTCTTCACCCATGCTGGCATTCCCCTGCTTTTTAGTTTTCTTCTTTATACTAGCCTCTGGTTTTCTGAATTGTTTACAACGAGCAAGAACTCCTTCAATCATCCAAAAACGAGACTATGGAGCTACTTTCATTTGGAAAAGAAAATGCTTTACTGTTTCTCTAAGTTTCTTGCCCACTTCCCTTTTTGCCAATGATAAAAACTTGATTCAGGGCGGTAAGGAGTTGTGTGACCTTGGGTAACCTTGCTAGTTCGAGTTTCTTTCAGAATTAACACTTGGGGATCCACCGAGGCAGGTTGTTCATTGGGTTGGCTGTGCAGGAAAGGTGCATTAAAGAAAAGATAATTCGCATTGAAATGAGAATTGTCCTGTGTAGAGATGAGGGAAAATTGCTCAGCAAGTTCACACTGCTAGAAAAAGACAAAAGCAGAGTTTGGAATCCAAAACGCTCTGGTCTAGAATCTGCCTCTGGTGGAGAAAAGGGTGGCAGAAGCTAACCACACAAATCCTGAGGGATGAGTAGGGGCAAAATAGAGCCATGCCTTCTATCCCCACCTCTGCCTCAACCATAGCCAATCTAAACACTAAACTAAGAATTCTTAACATGGACACGTGAATACCTGAGTACAAAGCAGTTAAATGTAGACTGATATTTTTCATATTATTTCAAAATATCAGAAAGT
Source organism: Ursus arctos (assembly GCF_023065955.2). Taxonomy (NCBI): domain Eukaryota; kingdom Metazoa; phylum Chordata; class Mammalia; order Carnivora; family Ursidae; genus Ursus; species Ursus arctos. The sequence continues at coordinate 1,782,716 of NW_026622863.1, forward strand.
CCTTGTCTGTAGCCCTGTTGCAGGTGTGGGTTGCTGGCTTCTTCCTGGCCAGGCCTTGCACACTGCCGGGCTCCAAGCCACTGCTAAGTCATCATCAGAAATTAAGCCAGTCAAAATTGTAATTGTACTTATGCCAGAGTCATGGATTTCTCTTTTTTGTTTTTGATGATTCAGATTTATTTATTTTTCATTTTGCTGCCCAGGAAGTTCAAATAGAGGAAGCTGTTACTCAGTATTGACATCTAGCTGATTAACCATGGTTTTAAAAATAATTAAATAGCTGGAAATTGACAAAGACAGCTGTTTACCAATGAAGGGTTGTGTCCTTATTGCAGAGGGCCCTCCTCCTTGCCAGTCAATTCATGCAAGAATCCAGTCCAGGGAACTCTGGGGGGCTCAGTCCGTTAAGCATCTGACTCTTGATTTCAGCTCAGATCATGATCTCAGGGTGGTGAGATTGAGTCTTGGGTTCCATGTGGGGCGTGGAGCCTGCTTAAATTTCTCTCTCTCCCATTCCCTCTGCCCCTTCTCTCTGTCTCCCTCTCTCTCTCTCTCTGCCTCTCTTTCTCTCTCTCTCAAAAATCATCATCATCATCATCATCATCATCATCATCATCATCATCCAGTTCAGGTTCTGGAGTTAATGAGGCTAGTGCCATGTTAGTGGGGGCTTTATGAAAAGAGAGGGAGGTGCACTCTGGCCTGAATGGCACCGGAAATGGGGGACCCCTTCCATGTGTGTGCTGGGCATTTGCAAATATCTCAAAGGCCCCTTCTTCAAAATTGTGTTTTGCCCACTTCAAGCAAATCCTGGAATTCTGTAGAAGGGGCCTGTTCCTGAAGATGTTGCTAGGTTGGAGAGAAGTCAATTATTCATGAAACTCCCAGTTGCCCAAGAAAAGCCTAGAAAACAGTACTATTGTCTACAAGAGCAGGGACATTGAATTGACCTGACCTGGGCTTGGAATTTAAGCTCTCCTGTGGCAGCCTACACTGCTGAGGCCTTCTGAGACTCCACCACCTCCTCCGGAAACTGGCATTTCAGACTCACAGCTCATGGGGATATTGGGAGGATTCAATGAAGTAGACTTTGTAAAGGGTTTAGCAGAAGGTCTGACTCAAGAAATGATCATATTACCATGTGTTAAGTTGCCATGCCTTGAGCTAGGCACATATTATAGTCCCTGTTCTTGGTTAAGCAATACATCCAGGTCACACAGCCAAAACAGTGCTAGAGCCTTGAAGAGAAATGTTGTGAGATAATGGCTGGAAAGGTAGTTAGGATATGGGCCATGCAGGTCCTTGTTGGCCAAGGGATGAGTTTTGTTTTGATCCTAAAATAATGGAAAGCCTTTATAAAGTTTGGGACAAGGGTAGATATGATCAAATTTGCATTTTCAAAAGTTACTCCAGCTAGAATGTTGAAAAATGAATTGGGGGTGGGGAGAAAGATTCCTAAGTGGATTTAGGGAGACCACTCGAGGAGGCTGTGGCAGGGGTCCTGGCAAGAGATGATGAAGGCCTGAACTAGGGTGGTCACAGTGGAGACTGAGAGGCAGAGAAGTGGACAGTGTTAAGAGATATCATGGGATGAAATCAACAGGACTTGACCATAAACCCGATACTGGGGGCACAGGTTAAGGGAGAGGGGCATCTGGGATGCCACCTGGGCCTGTAACTATGGAAAACCAGGTGGATGGAAGTACCGTTCCCTGAGATGGGGAACTCTGGGCACTACCAGCCACTGGCCACCACCCATGGTTGTGGAGACTACCCTGAATAGTGTCTCTTTACATTCTGTAATTCCTCTCTTACTCTAGGACACCTTTTTCTGCTTCACACAGAAGCACCTGCTGGCAAGAGATCAGGTTTGGGGTTAAAGTGGAGTCCTGGAAATAGAGCCCATAGGATAATTCAGGGGAAATGGAAAGAAGTAGCACTCAGCTCCCACTGTAGGCTCATCCCCCACTGGCATGGATTCCACCACAGCCACATGTTCTAGTCCACCAAAAGATTTAAGGACCAGGAAGTCCGTCGGTAATGTGGTGGAATAGGAGCTTCCCCGTCACATGCCCCCACAGCAACAATAATTTAAGAGCCATCCATGGCTGAAGCCTTCCTGAAGCAGCCCTGAGACCCAGCTCTAGCCACTTGTACCTGGTACAGAAACAGTCCCACCCACCCAGGAACACAGAGGGAAACATACCTACCCATAATGTGACACACTATGTTAAATGAAAACCATATGATCATCTCAATAGAGGCAGAAAAATCATTTGACAAAATTCAACATCCTTTGTGATAAAAACTCTCAACATAATAAAGGCCATGTGTGACAAGCTTATGGATGACGTCACACGCCGTGGTGAGAGGTTGAAAGCTTTAACTCTGAGACCAAAAACGAGACAAGGGTACCCATTCCACAGAGTCCTGGAAGCCCTAGCCAGGGAAATTAGGCAAGAAAAAGAAGTAAAAGTCCTCCAAATCAGAAGGGAAGAAGTTAAATTGTCTCTGTTTGCAAATAACATGAAACAGAAAACCGTGAAGACTCCACCAGAAAAAAACTGTCAGAACTTATAAACAACATGCAAAAATCTATATACTAACAAAGAATAATCTGAAAAAGAAATGAAGAAAACAATCCCATTTGCAATAGCATCAAAATAATAAAATAGTTAAGAATAAGTTTAACCAAGGAGGTGAAAGATCTGTACGCTGAAAACTATAAGACGTTGATGAAAGAAATTGAAGAAGACACACAAAAAATGGAAAGATATCCCATGCGTATGGGTCGGAAGAATTAATATTGTTAAAATGTCCATACTGCCCAAAACAATGTACAGATTCCATGCAATCCTTGACAAAATTCCAAGAATATTTTCCACAAAAATAGAAGAAACAATCCTAAAATTTGTATGGAACCACAAAAGACCCCGAATAGATGGAGCAATCCTAAGAGAAAAGAACAAAACTGGAGGCATCACACTTTCAGATTTCAAACTACTGTCTATCACAAAGTCACCCAAATCAAAACAGTATGATGCTGGCATAAAAACCAACCCACAGACGATGGAACAGAAAAGAGAGCCCAGAAATAAACCCACGCACATTCGGTCAGCTGATCTTGAGCAAGGACATCAAGAACACACAATGCAGAAAGAACAGTCTCTTCAGTAAATGGTGTTGGGGAAAATGAACATTCGCATGCAAAAAAATGAAATTTGACACCCATTTTACACCATACGTAAAATCAACTCGAAATAGATTAAAAACCTAAAGATAAGACCTGAAACCATAAAACTCCTAGAAGAAACCATTGGAAAAAAGCTCCTTGATATGGGTCTTTGTGGTGATGTTTTGGCTATGACACCAAAATTACAGGCAAGAGAGGCAAGACAAAACAAACAGACAAATGTGGGACTACAGCTAACTGAAAAGGTTTCGTACGGCACACTGAAAAGGCATCCTAAAGAACGGGAGAAAATATTTACAAGCCGTACATCTGATCATCAGTTAATACTCAGAATATATAAGGAGTTCATACAACTCAATAGGAAAAAAGAGGGGGGGGGTATTAAAATGGGCAGAGGACCTGAGTAGATGTTTTTCCAAAGAAGACCTACAGGTACGTGAACCATCACTGGTCATCAGGAGGACGCAGATTAAACCCACAATGAGGTATCATGTCCTGCCTCTGAAAATGGCTGTTATTAAAAGCACAATTGATAACAAGTGTCAGTGAGGGGGGAGGAAAAGGAAGCCTTATGCACTGTTGGTGGGACTGCAAACTGGTGCAGTCACTGTGGGAAACAGTATGGAGGGTCCTCAAAAAGTTAAGATAGACCTATCTGACCTAGCAGCCATTTCTGGGTAAGTATCCAAAGGAAATGAAAACAAGAGATAACGCTGAAGCATTCTTCCCAGGAGGAAGACAAGGACATGGGCTAAGTGTCCATCGAGGGATGAACAGATAAAGAAGTTGTGGCATAGATAAGAAGTGGAATATTATTCAGCCACAAGAGAGTAGGACATCCCGCCATCTGTGACAATGTGGACGAACCTAGTGGGCATCATGCTGAGTGAAGTAAGCCAGGCAGACACAGACAGACAGACCCTGCATGCTCTCACTTCTATTTGGAAGCTAAAAAAGTCAGACTTACAGAAGCAGAGAGTAGAACTGTGGTTAGCTGGGCCCGGCGGGTGGGGGACCTGGGATCTTTCGCTCACAGCGTACAGACTTCCAGTTTTAAGTTGAGTGCATTTGGGGATCTAACGTGCAGCCGGTGGTGCCGCGTTGTGTGTTGGAAAGTGTCTAAGAGCTCAGGTACTCTCACCGCATGCTAACTGTGTCAGGTGGTGGAGTTGTGAACGTACCTGACTGTGGTAACACTTCCACAATGTAGACGTGTATAAAATCGCCACAGTATTTGTCGATTGTACCTCAATAAAGCTGGAAAACGAATTTTTTTTTAATTTTTTTGAGAGCTAAGGGCTCTGCTCAGTCGCTGCTGCACGGCTGTGATGTCCTGTGAATCTGGGAAAGCTGCTGAAACGTCTGGTGCCTCGGTTTCCGCCCCTAGAAAATGGGGCGGTAAGATCTCACGGAAGTCACCTGTGAGATCACGTGCTTTTGAGCTCAGCCTGACGTGCACTCCACGCCCAGCTCACATTCCTCCGTGTGGCCCGATCAGTAACATGACCTTCCTGGCCTCAGTGTCCTCATCTGCAAAGTGGGACCATAGAATCTACTTCGCAGATTGTGTCTACATTTTGAAATTGACCGTGGAAAGTGCTCACCACAGCATTTGGCACAGAGAGGATGCTCACCCCGAGGTTTTTTTTTTGTAAAACTGTGCATCTACGCCAAGGACTCGGGCGCCACTACAACTGCTGATAAAGCATTAACAGCCGCCACCGTGGGCTGCTCCATAGGTGCCGACGCTGTGCCTTTGTCTAAGTCACGAAATAACCCACTGGTCTGTCTACACTTTGCCAAACCTGTTGACTGCTTCCCCCCTCTTTTTTTTTTTATACTGGTTAAATACACATCACATAAACTTTACCGTTCTAACCATTTAAATGTACAATTCAGTGGCATTAAGTTCATTCCCAATGTTCTGCAACCACCACCACTAACTCATTCCAGAACCTTCTCGTCCTCCCCAAAAGCAGTGCATCCCCATTACCCATCACTCCCCCAGGCCCAGCCCCGGCAACCCCTCGTCTGCTTTCCGTGTCTACGGATTTGCGTGTTCCGGACACTGCGTACAAATGGCGTTATACAGCACGTGGCCCTTTGAGCCCAGCCCCTTTCCTTCAGCGTAATGCTGTCAGGCCTCTTCCATCCCTGGTGCAGCGCGTGTCAGCGCCATACATCTTTTTATTTATTTATTTTAATTAATAAGTTTAAGTTTTTAGAGCAGTTTTCAGTTCACAGCAAAGTTGATGAGAAAAGCACAGAGACATCGCATACGCTCCCTGCCCCTCCACACACACGCCTCCCCCGTGGTCAGCATCCCCCAGCAGAGTGGGATATTTGGGACCGCTTGTGAACATACCATGACACATTGTGGTTGCATGGAGTCCAGAGTTCACCCAGAATTCATTCTCGGTGGTGTATACCTTCTTTGTACCTTTGGCAAATATTTTGTCCTAGTCCGTGGCTTGTCTTCTCATCCTCTTGACAGTGTCTTCCACAGAGCAGACGTTGCTCATTTCAGTGAAGTCCCGCTGATCCGTGATCTTTCCTGGACCGCGCCTTTGGTGCCGTGTCTGAAAAGTCGTCACCACACCCAAGGTCGCCTAGATGTTCTCCTGGGTCATCTTGGAGGAGTTCTTAGTTTTGCATTTTCATGTAGGTCTGTGACCCATTTTGAGATCATTTTCATGAAGGGCGTGAGGTCTGCTCAAGATTGATTTTTGGCGCAGGGATGCCCAGTCGTTCCAGCGCCGCTTGTTGAGAAGACTGGTTTTGCTCATCGTAGTCCTTTCCTCGTCTGTCATTGACGAGTTGACTGTTTTTATGCGGGTCTGTTTCTGGGCTCTCTGTTCTGTCCCATGGACGGATTTGGGTATTCTTTGGCCAGTCCCACAAGGCCTCGACCATTGTCACCACGTTCCTTTTTATGACTGAATAATTGCATTTGCTGATACTGTTTTTTTTAATCCACTCATCCGTCGGTGAACATTTGGGTAATTTCCACTTTTGGGTTATTGTGAATAACACTGCTGTGAACATTTGCATACAAGTGTCTTTGTGCACATATGTTTTCATTTCTCGTGGGTGTGTACCCAGGGACAGAACTGCTGGGTCTCATATTAACTCCACATTTGACTTTATTGAAGAACCTGTCTGACACCCTAAATGACGCTCCTCCTCGTTCTGGGTGAGCAAATGCAGACTTCCTGACTCAGACCCACATAGAGAGGAGCCAACAGCCAGCTCCACCTCGCCAGCCTGGTGGGTGCACCGCCTGGGAAGTGTGTCCTCCATCCCCTGCTGGGCCGTCTCAGTGGATGCCTCCAGCGGCAGAGACAAGCTCTTTCCACTGAGCCCTGCCCAGACTGCAGATGTGTAAGCCCAGTAAATGTTGTCTTTAGCCACTGCACCTTGGAGCGATTTGTCAGACAGCAGTAGATAACTGGGGTGTAGGCTTCCGTGAACACTTTTTATTCCAAACCAAATATCTCCTCGCACCAGGTAAGCGTTTGGAATAGGTGACTGGCCATTTCTCTGCAATGCAGCATGCGCTGATTACGCACCTTATGGGTAGGCCTGTGGAAGCAAAGAAGAGCCAGGAGACAATTGAGCCAAGGCTCAATGAGATAATGAGCTCACGGCCACATACGTGAGCCCTGCCAGGGAGAACTTAGACAATATGCTTCACTGCCCTGAGTTTCGGTTCCTTCATCTGCAGGATGGAGACCAAAGTGCCTACTCAGTTAGGGCCCTTTGGGATACAGGGCAAGTGTGCTCTAGCTGAATAAAATAAAAGGAACTCATTGACTCACGTAACTGAAAAGTTTGGAAGAGGACTTCAGGATAGAGGATTAGGAACCGCTTGGCCGAAGCACTGTCATATTCTCTCTCTCACACACACACACTCTCTCTCTCCCTCCTTCTCCAGCCTCCCCATCCCTGGGTTCAGTTTCCTCTCCATTCTTGGGCAAGATCTGAAGAAGGGTTCCCAGCAACCGTGCACAGTGTCAATCTCACCAGTTTAACGATCGTCACCGAGATACAGTGCCTCCTCCCCTATGATTGCAGCAAAACTCCAGGGCTAACGCTCATGGGTCAGCTCGGCTTACCCGTAAATTACTTTCTCTCTGATTGGCCGGACCTGAGATACATCAGGGACAGGCGTCAGCATGACCACGGACTGCCACTGGGGGAGGGCTAGTGTCCCGGGAAAACTCAGGTGATTGTCAGGTGGTGTTCTCAGAAGAAAGAGGCCAGGTGTCAGACGGGGCTACACAGCACCTGCCCCAGCATGTGTGTCCCAGGGTTCTCGTGAGACCCAAACAGACACCCAAACACGTGTGAGCAGTGACGTCGACATTGATGTCGGTCCAGTGGTGCTGCTTTGTTCCTGGAAGCTCTTGATTCATGCTTTCTGGAAGGAGGGGCTGAGTATGTTTCAGCAAAGGCGGAGAAAATGTTTCTCTTGGGCTCCCGGGCAGCCGTGATGCGTTGGTTTTTATCTGACTCGGGATATGGTGTAATCACGCCGGGCAGGTGATGAATATCACAAAAGCACTGCTGGGTCTTAACATCCTTATGAAAACGAGGTTTCCACCACAGAGCATCCCCTTGGGCTCGTTGGATCAGGGAAACAGGTTTATAAATCCATAAAATCAATAAAAATGTGTGCCCAAAATTACACTATAAAAAATCCACGGAGAACAAAGGAAATTGCTGCCAAAGAAATACACGTAGACACTTCCATATATTTTCAAGATTTTTGTCCAATCAGGACAAAATAGTCCAAATAGGACTCCTATTTCCTCTTCTTTTCAGCTGAAATAGAATTTCTTTATGGACGTTGTATCATTTGGGGATCTTGAAGTACTTTGGAGAGCATGCTGGTGCATTTAGGAAAGGATTTGAATTTCTATCGTGTAAGAATAAAGCCCCATCTGGCGAGAGTGACGCCAAGAAACCCAAGCGGTCTCAGAGGACAGCAAGCTCCGCACGTTGATCACAAACTCCGTTCAGTAAACAGCTCTTGGCACGCCCTTGAACTCAAGTGTATTTACGAATAAATCATACCTGTGTATTAGGTGTGACACTCTGTGCTCTATGAAGCATGTGAAATAGACACTATAACCAGTGAGAGACGAAGTAAAGGGAGAAATCCCCATCTTTTCTTCCTCCACCTTAAGGGATGGTCTGGAATTGGCTCATGGGCTGGGAGGCTTAACAACTCCAAAATCTGATGGGGAAAGGTGTGGGGGGGGTGGTCAGCAGGCTGGAAACTTGGGGACACCTGCAGAGCCCAAGGGCAGAGTGCTGGCAGACCTCCCTCTTGCTCAGGGGAAGTCAGTCTTTGTTCTATGCTGGCCTTCGACTGATTTGGTGAGGCCCACCCATACAGGGAGGATAATCTGCTTTACTCGCAGTCCACTGATTTAAGTGTTAATTACATCCAAAAAACACCTACACTGAAACATCCGGAATAATGTTCAACCAAACACCTTGACACTGTGGCTCAGCCAAAATGACACACAACTAACCAACATGACTCCATGCAAGGACTTTTCAGCTCTGCCAGATAATTACAGATCATATGGAGCCCACTGACTGGTGTTCCACGTGCAAAGGAGATGCTAAGGAATTAGAAGGCACTGGTTGGATAAACATGAGGCTTTTTGGCTCAAAATACAAGGAGAGCGGGCAAGAATAGAACACGGTACACTCTCTCAAGAGAGTAAGTTGGCGCATGTATCACCCATTCCAATACATTTATCCATTGACCCATAGATGTCAGACCTGAGAATTCCATTTGAAGATGTTCAGTGCAGTGTTATTTATAAGACAAAAAAACATAGGCTGTCTGTAAGGGGAGTGAGTTAGTAAATTATGGTACATCTTCTAATGGAATATTCTATAGTTCAAAAAAAGAGCAAAAAACACTGACGTAAAGGCACCTGGGGGGCTCAGTTGGTAGAACGTCTGCCTCCGGCTCAGGTCGTGACCCTGGGATCCTGGGATCGAGCCCCCTCGGGGGGCTCCCTGCTCGTGCTCTCTCTGTCTCTCTCTCTCTTTCTCTGTCAAATAAATAAATAAATAAATACATTTTTAAAAACCACTGATGCAAGAATTCATTGATGATCATTATTGACTATATATATATATACACATATATATACATATCTACATAGGATATGATTATCTCCTGTATTAAAAATACTGAGATATACACGTAGGATTATTTGACATGGAAATTTCCAGAAAGAGCCACAAGAAACTGCTATCAGGAGGTCACTCTGAGACAGACAGAGACTCACTTTTCACCGTGGACCTGCTTCAGATATTTTCCATCACATGCACGTAAATGGCTTTTATATGCCTCTCAATGGCAGAGATTCCAGTCTGTGCTGTAACAGAGTAATGGAGATGATGTTTGAGTCAGCTGGGAGGGACGTGCAGGACAGCCGGGGCCGGCAACAACCTCTAGCTACAGCAGAGCCCTGCCGTGTGGCTGCAGGGGGCAGGGAGACCCCAGAACCACGGCCAGCCAGCGAGGCGGTCTACCTACAGCAGGCAGAGAGGACGGCCGAGGACACGCCGCTGAGAGCACGGGGGGCCCACAGGGTGTGGCGGTCGGGCTCACCGACGTCGGGAAGCCGGTTCGGCCAGGGCTCAGCCAGGGCTTGGAACACCGAGTTCGGCGCATGGTGACTGTAGTGCTGTATCCTAAGTACCTCGTTGGCATGAGCACTGTGAACCCTGACGACTTCACGGCAGAGTTAGTGCTACTCTCCCCCTACCCTACTGATGAGGAGACTGAGGCAGAAGTGAATGAATAAATGAATGAATGAACGAATGAGTGGAAGAAGCTGCCCCGGGGTGGGCCCCTGTCCAACATCACTCCGTGGAAGAAAAGCACAAATACTCCAGAGTTGGGTTTTGATGCTTGCAACCAAGGCAGTTGAACTCACGGGCCATCAGAGAGTCAGCTTCAGCTCCAGGGTGATCTGAGCGTGGGGCCCACGGGGTCCTCGGGAGCCCACACGTGGACCCAAGGTACACGGGGGGGGGGACTTTCCAGATCTAAGATTCCAGGATTCTATGATAAGTCATGACATCTCTGACCCTCTGAAGTGTGTAAGGTTAAACCTCCCCACACACAGAAGTTAAAATCATCCCATACAAACCCTCAAGTGTGCATTTCACAGCAAAAGTGTCCGGAGGAATAAACTACTGTTTGGTGCAAAGTAGGGTGTTTTTGTTATCTGGCGTCTGAGAATACTACCAGTTGTATGGTCAAGGTGCCCACCGCGTTCTCTGTGCCGGTGTGGACACTTGGTGCGTGAAAGTGGCACCATTCATACTTACGCTGAGACGAGAGCGCCAGCCAGGACATCATACTGCAGACAGAACAAATCTGCACCAAACCGTGTCTGTTTGTGGCAAGCGGGCCCCGGCTGCTTTTCCAGGAGCCCTGGGCAGAAAGGGGTCACCTGCTCGCCTGCCCCTCCGTCCTAGCAGCGCTTTGGCTAATTCCCGTCTCTGCACTTTTGAACCTGCCATTTGTTCCCTATGCATACACACGGCATGGCCTGGTGCCGGGCCTTGGGTGGCCTGAGGCCAGAGAGACGCAGGGCTCCAAACTAGGGGTCAACACCCACGAACAGGCACTTTGCTCTCTCCTATTTGCCTCTCACCTTCTTCCCAGTACTGGCACTGGGCTCTCCATGATGTTCTCCTAACCCCCTGGCATGCTCTGCTGTTTACCAGATCAAAGCTCAGCAAGCCCGGGCGCTGGCCACGGCAAAGGCCACTTGTCCCGGACCACCCGCCCCTCAACCACACCGAACATCGTCCAGGATGCTGGGGCAGGCGTGGGTTGAAATTTAACCAAGCAGATCAGGGGGTTGGGTGAGTTTCTACAAAAAGAGGTAGGCCAACCCCATCCCATATTCATCCTGATCAAAGAGAGAGCAGACAGTAGGAAAATCACCCTCTGCTTACCGGAGTCCAAGGGGAACAGGCCCAGGATGCTAAGGCCCCCCGTGTTGGGCAGGAGCCTCCGGAGGTCCTCTGGTTTCTCCATCTTGGTCAAGCAGATGTGGGGGGCCCTCCGCAGTCGTCCACAAAGGCTGGAGCGATGGTGCTCGCAGGGTCCCTGCGCACAGAGAAATCGGAACGACGCTTGTAAGTAGATCCTCGAATTTCCCCAGATGTGGTCTGACATTTGGCTAATTCTGTAGCATCTTCCAAAATGGGAGGCAGTGAGACCACACTGCTTGGTGTCAGGTTTCCACCCTGTTTCTTGTCCTGCGGGTGACCTTGGCAATTCCCTCAACCTCAGCTCCATGGGGCCATCAGGAGGGTGAGATCCTCAGAGAAGACAGGCAGCAAGTCCTCCCCAAGAGGAGCTGTTGTTAGGAACACCCAACCCCGCTCCAACCCCCCTGGCCAAGAACGTGTTTGGCAAACCTGCCATAAACATTAGGTCACGCAACCAGCTCTGTCCAAAGACTGCCCCCGGTCCGCCGCACCCTGGCATCACCCGTCCTTAATGCCCTGTCACCTTGGACTCCTGCCTCTCTCTTTCTGGGTCTCAGATTTTCCCTCTGTCCAAAAAGGAAAAACAAAACAAAACAAAAAGCCTGGCTGTAAGGTCACTTCTGAAGGTCACTTCTGATTTTCATTTCTGAAATACCTGCACTCCGCAGGGTTGGCCAGTTGGAAGAGCCCGGTCTTCAGAGCCAGTGACTCCTGAGTGTGGGCACTTGGGAAAAGTAACTCTTGTCAGAGGGGAGAGCAGGGCTGGCAGCGTCACGGAGCCCCAGTCTCCACACCTGGAAAAGGGGAGGACTACACGCTGCACGGGGCTGCATAAAGACAGACGACAGGTGTGGAAAGCCTGCCACACCCCAAGCTCTCAGTGAACATGACGGACTCTTACTCAGAGTGGGTCCCGGACTGGCAGCAGCATTGGCCCTGGGAGCTGGCTAAAAATGCAATATCTTGTGCCCACCCTAGACCCACCTGCCAATTTCAAACCCTACAGAAAGGCCATCCCTCAAGTGCCGCCTCCAACCCCGATTCCCAGAGGCCACTGCCATGTCTAGTTGAGAGCTTAGCCTTCTGGTACGTTCCTCCATGCTCGGAGAAGGTGTCTACACATTCACAAGACTTCTCAAAAAAATAAGAAGTGACCCCACTGCACATGTTGGTCTGTACCTTGGCTTTCTCTAGTCTCTGCTGGACACATCTTCACAATTGCCCCTCGGCACCTATCCCCCCTTTTATACTTGGTACGACCGTGAAGAGCGTCAGACCACGTAGACTGGAATCCAGACTGTGTGTCCCCTGGCAAGTCTCTCAACCTCTCTGAGCCCCAGTCACATCGCCTGTCAGAGGTGGGTAATCACAGTACTTCTCTTGAAATCAGGTCAGGCATGGAAAGGCTCAGAACAGCGTCTGGCACCTTGCAGACGCTCGCCACATGCAAATTGATGCTGTTGTCACCCTGGGCCGTCATGTGGATGTCCTTGGTTGTCCTTGTCTAACCATTACCCTGCTGGGGGACGTTAGATAGTACCCAGTTTTTAACTATTACCAACCACATTCTCACGCATCCTCATACACGTGTGTAGGACTGCGTGATATTTTCGCCAAACACCAAAATCCACGCACGCCCTGGTCTCCCGGCTACTTTCAGGGGGACCGAGGGCTCAGTGCTTGCTTCAGAGTTCCACAGTGCACAGAATATATTCTGCAAACCGGGGAGCCTGGAGCTGCCTGAGACATTATGCCTCCAGTCTAGCGTTGGTCTTTGGCAGCACATTCCCCTTGGGGGAAAAAGAAAGTTTGTTCCTAAAATAGTGGCCCCCCTTTCCCCACGGGGGATCCGCTCCGGGACCCCCAGCAGGTGCAGGAAAGCACGCAGGGCGTCGAACTTATACAGACCATTCTCTCCTATGCACGCACACCTACAGCAAGTTTAATTTACAAGCGAGGCGCAGGACAAGCTGAAAACACAACTTACAACAAAACACAACAACCGTAACATGGACTGTAGTCGCGTTAGGGAACCGCGGCCTCTCTCAAAATACCTTACCCACCTTCTGGCGAGGGCGCGAGATGATAAAACGCCCACGTGGCGAGAGGAAGTGGGGTGAATGACAGAGGTACCGAGCCTGGCGTTAGGCTCTCAGGGAGCCGACAGCGACCCGACCACGTGGGGGACCGCCGGTGAGTCACCGAAACTGCAGACGGCGACGCTGCGGGAAAGCGGGGGCCTTCTGTATGGCTGAAAATCACAGGTGGCTTGAAAGCGAGAGAACTCACAGCGCTGCAGAACGTTCCGGAATCATTCTAGGGGGGCGCTCTCCAGCCCTGCTACGGATGGCGTGTGCCCCTCCCTGAGCCTGACTGGCGGCATCCACGCCGGCCATGACACCTGGCCCCCACGGGAGCTTTAGGCTGCGACCACTGATGCCACACGTGAGGGCCTGTGGGTCCTGCGTCCGCCAGGAGGCTGCGCGGCGCGTCCCCATCTGTCCCCGCGGCCGCGTCCTTCCCTGCCTGCGGGCGGGTGCTCAGCCCACGGAAGGAGCGCCATACATGCTGGTCGGGGGGTCAGAAGAGGGTAATACTCTACTTTGGTTACGTCCCATCGGGCCGGCGTTGGTCAGGGCTAGACGACTCTGCGGCTCGGCAGCGTGGCCTGCAGGCCACAGCGCCGCCCGTAAGCGCCGGAGCCGCCTCGGGTGCAGCAGCCCCGCCGCGGCGCTCGCAGTGTGAGCAACGCCATTTTACTTGGGGGCAGGGACGGCGCTCCAGCAGGCGGCCCCTCCGCGCAGCTCCGCACACGGAACCTAAAAGCACGCCGTCCTCGGCTCCGGGTGCCTCTGTCCGTCTCCGAGAGACGAGGGCCGCCTCTGCGACATCCAGCCGCTGGGAGCTCCACGTGCAGCCCTGGGCCACGCCCGCCTGCCCGCGGGGGCTTCGGGGAGAGAACCGACCATGGAGGACGCCGGCTGCGGTACAACACGGAATTAGAGCGGGAGGAAGCTGGGACAAAAGTGCGGCAATTACGCTGGCCCCGAGGTGCTGTCGTCCGTTAGTCCACGGGGAGAAGGAGAAGGCCGGCGGGAGCACGGGATGCGCCTGCAGACCATCATGAGGCATCGTTCCAGGCACTGAGGGTGGCCTGCAGGACAGGTGGCCGCGTCTCTGCCTGGTGGCCGGCCACGGACTTCCTGTGACCACACCGTGACAATGACCACGGATCTAACCACATCAGTGCAGCGCCGGAGAGTCCGTGTTGGCGGCTGGAGCGAGGGCCCCGCCCGCACGGGCAGACCTGCCGGGCAACCTGGTGCCCCCTGGGTCCGTGTGCGGCCAGTTTCCAGAGGGCGGTCTCCTCTGGGGGCTCGTCTGCGAGGGTCGCTGCCTCCCGGAGGCCCTAGTAACTCGCACGCCTCAGGGACGGCCTCCTCTTCCTTCTCTCCGCCCCAGTGCACCCCCTCTGCAAGGGCCCCGTCTCCGCGCCGGGGGGCACCCGGCAGTCCCCCATCAACATCCGCTGGAGGGACAGCGTCTACGACCCGCAGCTGAAGCCTCTCAGGGTCTCCTACGCCGCGGCCAGCTGCCTGCACGTTTGGAACACCGGCTACTTCTTCCAGGTGGAATTCGACGACTCGGCTGAGGGGTCAGGTGAGCCCAGGCTGGCGGGGTGGTGGGGAGCAGGGACCTTTCTCTTCCCCTGTCACAGCCCGAGAGCGGGGCTGCGCTGGGCAGGGCAGGGGCCCAGGGCTTTGCTAACACGTGGTGTTTAGGGGGCAAGGAATAGAGGTGTCTTGGTGTTGCAGGGCCGGGAGGTGGTCCTCATCTGCAGGACTGTAATGCCCGCCACTGATATTCACACTTCACTGGTTCACTGGACATTCCAGGGTCTGGTCAGCAAGAAACAAGAGGCCCGTAGAGACGTACATGTATGGCGCGTCACAGAGAAGAGCAGAGCCGGTGGGGGGAGAGGAGGTGGACGTGGGGCCTGAAGGCCGAGGAAGAAGGAAATTGTGCCGACGACGGGGCAGGGCGTCCAGAGCCTGGTACCCTTGCTGGCCCTTACGCCATGGATGCCCAGCTGCTGGGAGGGGAAAGGCGGGAGGAGCACAGGGTGCAGCAGGGACCGAGCAGGAGGCTGGCTGCCCTGATGGTGGGGGACGGCTGGGGCGGGCAGGCAGGGAAGCCGTGAGGGTGTCCCCGGGGGGTCTCAGCACCCTGCCAAGTGCTCAGCACCCTGCCCTCAGAGGCTCACCGGGACGCTCGCTGGGTTTGGGACAGAGGCTCCGTCGGGTCTGGGAAGGCCTTTACATCCTGGCTGCTGCTGGGTCCTGTCTGGCGTCCTTCGGCACCCGCCGGTATCCCATGAGCCCTGTTTGTGCCGAGTGTCTGTCTTCCTTCTGGGAGAGGGGATCGCCGGATCGCCAGCCACAACGGCAGACGGTGTCTCCGTGACCAGCCCCCGACGATAACCTTAGGCACCGAATGTCTTCTGGGCGTCCCCGGGGGACATCACCTCACGCGTGTCGTCACGGTCGTTGCTGGGGGGGACTCCGCCTGTCCTGTGTGACTGCATGGAGAGGGCTCTGCAGGCGGGCGCCTGGCATCCTCCGGACGGCGCTGTGTGCGCCCTTTCCCTTTGCAGATTCGCTCTGTCATCACTGTGATAATCTCAGCTGCGCGTATGGCTGTGTGTGGAGGCCTGGGAGTCTTCCCAGGGAGTCTTCGAACCTGGGGACCCCCGTCCCGTCCCCTTCGGCAAGCCCAGTTACCAGACTCTGTCACGGCTGGAGAGCAGGGCGCCCACCTCAAAGGCTGTCGGGGGAGGAAGCGGGAGCAGCCCAGGGAAGCACTCGGCCTTGCACAGCGCCGCACGGACCAGCTCCAAGATGGGCTGCGGTCACCCGCTCTGGCTGCGTCCTGCGTGGTCAACGGCACAGTGGAGCGGGAACTCGCCTTCAGGCCTGTGCTCGTGCCCCGCACGGAGGCAGACGTGGAGTCTCCGAACACACGCCCCCAGGCGGTTGACCTGAGTCTACCATCAGGGGAGGGTCCGCCCCGGCCTGCGTCCTGGCTTCCCCACGAGCCCTGTGCTGGGACTCCCAGCAAAGTGTCCTCGAGATTCTGTGTCGCCCAGCCTGGGAGACACCTGAGCCGGTATAGCGCCCGCTCCGGGCACCCTGAGCCACGTGCAGGCCACGGGCCAGCCTTCCCGGGGGAGGGGCTGGATAGAGAGCAGAGGCCTAGCCGCCAGGGCCCCCCTCTGATGGACAGGAGGGTAGGGAGGAGCCCGCCTTCCTGGGCAGCTGTGTGTGTGCCCAGAGCTGCTCACAGTGACCCTCAGCGACGCTTCGCACACGGGGCTCACTGAGCGCCAGGGACCACAAGGCCAACTCTGGCCAACATCTTACAGAGGAACTTCCTGGAAGGATGAGACAGGCTGACGGAGAGGAGGGCGAGCTGCTCGCCCAGATCCAGGAACGCACGGGAGCCGGCCCGGGGCAGGGACGCACGCACCTATCTCCTCAGCGTGCCAGCTTGCCTTCTGCCGCTGTCGGGCTGTTCCGAGTTCAGGTTCCCAAGGAGCAAACTAAAATTGGATTTTCAGGTTTTACGTTTTGTATCATTTTTTAAATTTTTATGCAGCATCTTTCAAAGCTCCAACAAAGAACCAGAGCTCCTGGGGCGCCTGGGCGGCTCCGTCGGTGGAGCGTCCAGCTCTCGATTGCAGCTCAGGTCGTGATCTCAGGGTTGTGGGATCGAGCCCCCTGCTCTGGACTCCCCGGCTCCGTGCTCAGCAGCTCGTCTCCTGGGGATCCTCCCTCTCCCTCTGACCCTCCCCCACCACACTCTCTCAAAAAAAAAAAAAAGAAGAAGAAGAAGAAGAAGAATAGCTCCTGAACTTTTAATTGCTGGGTGAACAGTTATGGGAATATACGAATAATTTTGAGAAAAACAGATGTGGTTGGGGATGAGTTACTAAGAGTCCATGCTCTTCCTGCACGATTGTTACATGTAGCTATGGGTCTTACTGACATCTATAGAACAGATTTATTTTCCTTTAAGTCATAAAATAGGAAAAGCTGCAAAGGTTACGTCGGACTTCCGTACGTATATGGTTAAGGGACATTCGACAGAATCATTCACGTTCCCCGGGGAAAGTGCGGCAGCCACCCGCCCTCGGTCAGGGGAGCCGCCGGCATGCTGACCGACACCCTCACCGTGACCAAGACCAGGAGCATTGGCGCCAGAACGCTCCGGGAAGTGGTGGTCCCCGGGGACCCATGATGACCCTGAGGTTCAAGCCTCGTTCCTGCGAGTGGAAAGTCCACGTCCTGTCGCCACATCTGCCCTTCGCTGGCCCTTCTCCTTGTCTATGCTTCGTCGCACACACTCGAGCGCTCCTTGCCGCAACTGTGTGAGACGGGTGTGAGCTCCCATTTCACAGATCAAGAAAAATGAGGCTCAGAGAGATTCACGGCCAGAGGTCACAGAGCCCTCACGACGGGACTCTCTGCCCTCCGAAGAGGGGAATTTTAGGAGCGTGAACCTCTGTGGAAAAAATCTACACCCATCATCTGCAGAGATGAGGCGTGAAGCCCTAGGCGCTGACCCCGCGTAAAGGGAGGAAAGTGTTAGCACATGGGGAGAACATTCTGGGCTTATGGTCAGGTCCCCAGAGGGCCAGCAGCCTGCTCAGGGTCCTAGCCAAGCCCATGTCCAGTGAGTGCACCCCAGTGGGAGGGCCAGTGGTCAGTGGGGTCAGCCTGGGACACCCATCCGTCAGCCAGCAGCGAGAAGCCCACGCCCGGCTGTCCTGACAGGTGGAGCGGGGACGCATCTGTGGGTCTTCGAGGGTGAAGATGTTGCTGTGATGTCGTAAGGGCGTCTTACATGTGTGTCTTGGACTCCGGATGTTCCTGTGTCCTATGGGAGATCGGGGTCAGATTTGAGGCTGGTAAACGAGGCAATTACAGATCATAATTATTCCTAGAACCACAAATCAAAGCCTCCTTTTGATTAAGAATGTCAACCTCTTGAATTCTCAGCCAGAGCATTACTCACAGAACTGGGCACGGCCAGTCTAAGCAGCCCCCTCTGCTTCGGGGGTCGGTCCAGGGATGGGCCTCGCGTCAGATCACTGAGCGCCAGGATTCTCCTGGGAGGTGTCGGAAGAGAATCCCTTCCTGCCTGCGTTGTGCCTCGCTCAGCTGCAAGCGGGGCCCCTGGTCTTCAGGGAAGAGCAGAGCCAAGAGGTGGAGAAAAACTGAGGCCTGAAGCCATCGTTGGAGCTTCTAAACGCAGCTGTGCCTGAGGCCAAACCAGCCTCTGGACCAATAAATCTCTCTTTTTTGCTTAGGTCAGTTCGAGGAATGATTCTGTCCCTGTTTCCAAGAGCCCTAATCCAGAAGGCCAAAAAACGTGGCTGCGTTGGGAGAGAAGAAATGGAAGGGATACACACGTAGCCGATCGGCAGCCTCGTCCTTGTGCTTTCTGCCCAAATTCAATGCAGCAGCGGTCTGCGAGGCCCAGGGTGGAGGGACAGAGGCAGGCAGTCCCAGCTTGGTGATTGAAGACGCCAGGTCCATCCTCCCACGTGGGCCTGGCCCTTCCGAGACTGGCTCGACGAAAGCTGGTAAATGTTTGGCGACTGGCCTTCCAGGACTTGGGGGAGCGACAGGAAACCATTTGTAGCGTTTGCTACTTTCCCTGGTGTAAATACTGCCACCGAGCGGGCTTCAAGCTCCCAGGGCAGACACTGATCCCAAGTGAGGCGTCCTCTGTACTGGGCAAGACTTCTTGGCTGGCATGTGGCAGAAACTCAACTCAGGCTGGCTGAAGCAAAGAGGAGGGAAACGTACTGGCTCCGATCCTGAGACGTCCAGGCTGTGGCGGGGGCAGGTGGCGGAAGGACCCCTGGTGGAACGGAAGGAACGAAACGGGAGCTGGGAGGGATCTGAATCCTCCCCATGGGCTCTGCTTTCCCCTGGGGGAGTCATCCCAGGCCAGGGATCCCCAAGGGGAGCAAAGATGGCGCCTGTGGCTCCGGTTCTCGTTCCAAGTGAGCAGCTCAAAGAGACGGCGCCTCTGCCCCCACTGTCGCAGCTCGGCCCCGGAGCTGGTCCTCAAAGCGCAGCGTGGCTGCTGGAGCCCATCACTGTGTGTGAGGACGAGCCGGCCCTGCAGCCAGGTGCTGTGCCCAGACCTGAGGGTGGTCGGGGCTGGGAGGCACACTCCGCACTCTCGCCCCTGGGCCTGACGTGCTTGCTGTTGACCCCGAGCTGACTGCGGCCCACCCCGGACTCAGGTGGCTTTCAGAGTTCAAGACTTCTGCACCCTGATGCAGCCAGGCCTGTGTGTTGACCTGGTCCTGACCCCCACTTTTTGGCTTCTCCACCACCTTCTCAAACTGGTTCAAAGGGACCCACCCCCCGCCCGCCCCGCCCGGCCACAGACTGAAAGAATTATCTGGGTGTCTCTCACTGGCCATATAAATTACTAGATAATTCCCCCTGTGGCTCGTGTCCACACAGGCCAATCTGGTTTTACTTTACTTGTCATTCTCCCAAAAACCCAGTTTCCTCTCTGCCTCTCTCCTACTCGACTTCACAGGCCCCATGCCCCCAACCCCAGCCCGATTCCCAGCCTCTCCCCCGGCCCCGTTTCTACGTCTTCTGTCTTCGCTCACCTCCACTGGAAATTGGGGACTGCCAGGAGCAAAGGAAATTTAAAAAGCAGCTGCCCAACTCAAGCCCATTTGCAGTAAGAACTGGGAATAAGGAGACACGCCCATAACCCCAGAACACCCCTGGGCAGACGGCAAGGAAGCGCCTCGCGAGCAGGAAAGGAAGTGAGCGGGAAGGTAGTCGTGGAGAAGTAATGATGCAGAGGCTGGGACGGCTCAGGTCGGGTTACTCCAGCAGGTGACTGCCAGAAACTCAGAGCAAAACACAACCAGGAGCCCGACACATTTTCCGTCCGCGTGGAAGGTTCCAGCAGTGTTTCCAGCGGGTGAGGGATACGAGTGCTTAGAGATTAGCGCCAGCCAGCCAGCCAGCTATGATGAATAACAGAGGTGGAGACAGCGGGGCATTCCAAGGAATGTGAGAGACTGACGCTGAAGGCCAGGGAAGAGGGGGCTGGCGCAGGGGCGGCAGGGGATGGAGCGAGAGAGGAAACCGGGAAAGGCAGCCCCCACCATCAGGCGCCCTTCCCCACACACACATCGCCTCACCTGCGAAGCCCCCTTGCCCCAGCCCTTCAGGGTGATCCTCCCCTAAGGGGTGACAGCGCCCACCTGTTCTGCCAAACAGCACTCGGCACTCGGTGCTCAGAGGCCGCAGGGAGGTCCCCTAGAGGAGACGGCTGTTCTGGGACCCGGACTCGCCCTGTGGCCAGGAGTGACCGTCACTCCTGCTGCTGGACGTGGTTGGCAAATCTGCGTGCTGAGTGGGGTACGGGTTTTATCTCATTCGATCCTCGCAATTACCCCAAGACACAGAAAATATGCCCACTCACTGACAGGGGACACCCTTATCCAATATTCAGCCGAGGGCCGTTTCCAAGTCCTGTGCCCGGCTCCTGGCTGTCCACAGAAAAGGAGCTGGAGATCTGCAGCCTTGCAGGTGTAGAGCCTGACGCCAGGGAGCTGAGGTGCCCTGTCCCTGTCCCCACCCTGTCCACCGGTGTAGGGGAGTGCAGGGGGCAGACCGCAGAGGGCAAAACACCTCTGTCCTACATGCTGGACCCAGCTCCGGTGGAGGCCAGGGCCCTGCACAGCGCCTCTGCACTGAGGCCAGTTACTCCTGACGGTGCAGGTGCAGGGCAGGGCGAGGGTCCCACTCTGGGGCAGAGAAAGAGAGGGAGGGAGGGAGGGGTATGGAGAGGGAAGGGGGAGAGAGGGAGAGAGAGAAAGGGAAGGGGAGAGAGAGGGAGGGAGGGAGGGAGAGGAAGGGAAGAGGAAAGAGAGGGAGGGAGAGGGAGGGAAGGGGAGGGAAGGAGAGGGAGGGAAGGGGAGGGAAGGAGAGGGAGAGAAGGGGGAGGGAGAGGGAGAAGGACAGGGAGGGAGGGGGGAGGGAGAGAAGAGTGTGAGGTGTGTCATCAGCTCTAGCAAGTCACCTAAACTCTGACTCTCAGTCTCCACCTCTGTAAGGGAAGGTCTGACCAGCTCGGGAGGCTTAAAGAGGGTCCTGGGACGCGTTCAGCACACTGTGAGCTGAATGGACGCTGGGGCAATAGCATCCGCCTTCATTGGACCTAAAAGGATCACAGGGAGGCTCCGGCCATGTGCTCTTCCGACAGTGTCCACTAGAGGGAGCACGGAGAGGGCAGAGAAGCAGGTGCCCCCAGGCTGAGTCTCCCAAGTTTTCTGACCACCCAGGACTCCATGTGTTTGCGTGACCCCCACTCAACGGGCTGAGGGAGAAAGGCCCCCTCCTGACCTGTGGGCAGCCCCCAGAGGGTCACTCCCTTGCAGGGACAGTAATGGGCAAATGAGGGGTCAGGCACTAAAGCCTCGAGCACTTGTGCTCCTTCCCATATCAAGTGGATTTTAAGTCACTTGTAAAGTGGGGCCAATGACAGCCTTTTATCCCCTAAGTGACATTGGTCACCACCCCCAGTGCCAAGAGAGCCCACCTGGCCCCGGTTCCCCAGAGCAGAAGTCCGTGAGCCTTCAACACGACGATCAGCGCCCAGCACACATCGCGTGAGGTCCAAAGATGTTTGCTCCTGCAGTGGAGACAGACCTGCAGACCCGCGTGACCGTGAAGTCTGCCGACGTCACTTCCATCAGCTGGGGACCTGCAGGTGCCCACCAGACAAGCTGACTCGAGCCGCTGGAGCCCAAACGGAGCTGCCGGGAACAATCTACAGGCTCCCTCCTGGAAAGGCAGGCTGGAGATGGGGCTGGGGACCGCTCACGGACATGGCAGCAGAAATGCTTTGCCATCTCTCCGTCCCCGGCGTCATCCCACTTAGGACCCACGTCCCAGGAGACCCTTCCACCTGCGGCGGCATTGGGCCAGGTGCCTGCAGGGAGGCATGAACGGAGGGGTGGAGGGCACTCCAGGAAGGGGGTCCCATGCGGACACAAGCTGTGGCAATGCTGGCTCATGCCGCTTTCTCGGCGAAGTCTCAGTAAACATTCTGTGCGTGGGGGACGCGTTAGGTCCTGAAACACACTCCCTGCTCGCCAGCAGATCTCAAGTCCGGACTCACACGAAGAGGTAAAGTGAAAGGTAACGGAAACAAGGCTGGTGAACGCCAGCCCGCCGCCCATCCCCACCCTCCCCAGCCCCACTCATCTGGCTGGCCCCCTGCCCGTGACCCTGCTGGGCCCTCGGGAGCGGCGCCCGAAGGAGGGTCTACTAACTACAGCGTGTAGAGCACAACGGGAGACTGTCTACGCCAGGGACAGGTGGGGAGCAGAGACCCGTGGGGAGTGGGGAGGAAGAGGAGAGACTGGCGAGGGGCCACGGCGGGGCCTTGGGAAGATGAATGTTAGGACCTTCTGAAGGAGATGCTAAATGGACTCACGGAACGCACTCAGGAGAGCCCGCCACAGACACGGTTAATCTCTGGGCCTTGCGAGTGGATGAGCCCGGGCAACGAACTTCTTTGGCCTCCCCGATACCCCAGCTGTACCTGGGTTCCGATCCATGGTGGCAGACACAGCCCAGAGGGGGGCTCCCGTCCACACATGGAGCAGACTCCGGGGTCGGGCCAGGGCAGCTGGGCAATCACACAGTTGATGCACCTTGCGTGACCCATCCACTTTCGAAGACTGGAACATTCCGTCTGTCAACAGGAGCTCCCCTACTGGGCCACGGCGGGCACCTGCCCGGGTGCCCTGCATGACCTTCCATCCGTGCTGTCCATCACGGTGGCCTGCTCTCTCTCCCTCCCACCCTCGCCACTTCCTGTCGCTTAGTGTGGGTCCCGCGGAGCACCCCACCGCGCCCACCCTGACTGCTCACGCTCACCACCTGTGTGCCGGCCGCCTGTCCCTCTGAGCCCAAGCTCCAAGAGGGCAGTATGCCTCGGTCCCCTTCCCTCTCCATCTCGATGCGCGGTAGACGGTGTGGCGCATCATAGGAGCTCCCTGAATATTCGCTGAGTGCATGAATGACTTTTCTTCTTTGGCACTGCGGTGGCCAGCCGCGCCCCCTCTCACGGACACTCTGCAGATGCCCTCGGTGTCTGTGTGTGTGGGTCCTACCCGGGCAGTCATCACGGCAGCTTCAGGTCTCTGCAGAGCTCTGCTTTGACGGCAATGACGGCGATAATTTTAGGAAGCACGATATCGCCAGGAAGAGTAACAGAAAGCTAGTCGCTAGCGGAGTCCCTTCTGGGTCCCGGGGGCCGCGCGCGCCCAGGAGAGGCTTAGAGACGTAAGGACAGCCGTGCAAAGGGGAGCGACATGAGATCAGTGAGTCCAAGTCGGTCTGGCTTGAAAACTGAAGCCAGTATGTGAGGATCTCAGAGCGAAACTACCAGAGAGTGGGGGTGCTGGGGGCGGCTCCAGCCCTGACCGCGTGCTGGCCGCCAGCTGCGGCTCCCGCCTGCTGGGAGGACGACAGAGACCTTGCTGGTGCGGGTAACACTCGGAAGCCCTTGTCCCCGCGCGTCACAGCTACGGGACGGTAGCGAGGTCCCGGGGTTCACCAAGGACAGGCTGGTACTTGGCGATGTTGTGTTATTAGCAGTCTTAACTAATCAGAGCATCTCAAACTTCTCTTGTATGTGTTTTAAGCCTTAAAGCAACCGTGCCCTGCCAAAAGCCTGCTTCTCTTGCTGAAAGCACTGAGCTTACAAATAGACAGCTATCACCAGCGACTCATGCAAGCAGACACCACGGTAACAGGACAGCAGATTTCGGCGTGGAGTCTGCTTCCTCGGGGTGTTTGCCGGGTCTGGCCGCCCTCCACGCACCTGCTCAGGGAGACTGCTGGGTGAGAGACACCCACCCTCCTGGCGCCCGGGTCTGGGGGTTGGGGCCTGGCTAGCGGAAGGCCCCCTTCTCCTGAATCAGGCTTGCCCTTTTAAACTGTTGTATTAAAGAGAACCGCCCTGACACCACCGTCATTATGAAAAGTCACCTTGAGGTTGTTTGATCCGGGGCTGCAGCCTTAAGTTGAGTTCCTAACTTTCCCAGCAGGAAAGGCTGCTGAGTTTGACGGGGGGCTGGACCTCCAAGCAGGCCTGGGATGGGGTCGCCGGGTGACCGGGTGACCAAGGGCATTCTTGAGTGTAGAAGCTCTGCTTTCTGCCCTTTCCGTCTTCCTGTGGGGAGCTCAAGGCTGAAAGGGACACCACGCCTGCACCTGCACCGGCCAAATGGCCAGACCCCGTGTGTCTCCACCTACCTGCCCCAGGGCACCATTCCAGCCCAGCCCAGGCTATAAACCAGCCTCCTTCCTCCTGATTTACCCTCCTAGAAAGCTCAGGTTTTGCTTATCTCCTTGTCTGTGTTTCTGTGTTTGCATAAGATAAGGCTGGGGGGTGCTGCAGCCTTCTGGGGTGAGGGTGGGGGGGGGGTGTTAGGAGCTCCCTCCGTCCCCACTGATCCTGTCCTTCCTTTACGGAGGACCAGATGTCACACTGAAAGAGACACATGTCTTGGAGGCTGAACGGGAACATTCTTTTCTGAGGTGGTCCAGAGCCCCAGGGTTCCAAAGAATGGCCTTCCATACTCGTCCTCTTGTGGAAGCCCACGGACAGGAGTCCGGCTGGCAGGAGGCTGCATTGGCAGAGAATTCTGGGGGCAGCTTCATGTTGGGGAGAGCATGGGGCCGGGTCCGTGGGCTTCAGTCCTGTGCAGAGGTTGACCTTGGACAAGTCTCCTGACCTTGCAGCTCTCCACCTGCAAAGGAAGGAGTGGTGGCCCCTCCCGTCCTGCGGTTTCCCATCCCTGACTCCGCTGTTGGCAGGGCCAGAGAGCCTCTACAAGGGCATTTTTGGCGGGGTTCTGGCAGACATCCAGCTAGGGGTGGATTTATGCCTCATACAGTTGGTATCGTTCTTCTGGAGACCTTGTCTGTGCCTACCCAGGAAAGCTGCTCAGACCAGGGGCACACTCACCCCTCAGCCTTGCCTCTTGGTCACGAATGGGTGCCTTTTGGTGGCACGAGGTCTCTGGTTGGCCGGCCTACGAAGCCCCTTTGCACAGCTGGTAGAAGGTGCCAGGCGGGAGGAAGCACAAAGATTTCCACTGCCCGGGTTCATGGTCCTGTGATTTCCTGAGATTGTGTTTTCTGCTTGGAAGGATAAAGTGGGAAAGGCGTGGGTTTTGGTGTCAGGTCTGGGCTCAAATCCCAGCTCCCACTGCTGGGATTACCAGCAGCCTGCCCACCCTCACCTGGGAAGTTACAAGGCAACACAAAACTACAAAGGCCAGTGGGTTCACATGTCACCTCTCCTCCAGGGAAAAAACCATCCCCCTTTGTCATTCGAGCCTCAGAAAATCTCCATTAAAGCCTGTAATTTGAACCGCTGGGAGGCTTTCACGCCTCGGAGCTGTGGCCACTGGTAGATTGAGGCGTTGGGACTTAGGATGTTTTTATACACTTCTCTCTGTGTGTTTTTAAAAATTAAAATATAATTCACGTGTGTGTGCTCAGGGGAAGTAGATTACCTCACAAAACCGTAGAACTCTATAACGAGACGAGAACCTAGCGAGGTTCTCGACCCACAACCCTCATTTTCTAGTGAAGGAAGACTATGAGGAGCTCTGTGAGCTGGTCGAGGGCAGAACCGTCAACTGAGTCTGTTTTCGACTTTACCGCTCAGCTCTTTCTGCTCCTTATACTTTTTACGGTGAAAGCAGAACCGAAAACACCACCAGCCAGTGGCCTCTGACGCTGTCCATAGCATCGGTCACACAGAGGAGCTGATGTGGGCTTGGCCACCCCTGCGATCTGCAGGGGGCCTCCTGACCTGCCCCCGCCCCCAGCCCAGCAGCCGTGTGCTCACTTCAGTTAAAAGCAAGATGCACCACAGTGACCATTCTACCCGTAGCAGTACTGACGGAAATCTGTTAGCAAAGTGCACTTGGAACTAGGCCAGCCTGGCGCACGGGATTCTCAGCCCTCGCCCTGGACTTGGGACGGTGCCCTTAGTGCCACTGTTCAGAGCCAGGCCCCCTGATAGACACTCCTGTCTGCTAACAGCTCTCGGGGAGGCCATGCCGGGTACCCAGGGTGACTTAGAAAAGAGTCGACCAGTAAAACCTGGTCATAGAGTGAGACCACGCGGGGCAGGGGCTGCATGCCGGTCGGTGCTGATGGAGAAGGTAGCGGGCTGTTTCCCAGACTCCTTTACGTGAACATGTCGCTCACTACACATTAGTTTATGGAATTCTTTGGTGGTAGAATTTAAGCTGCCATTTTTTTCATTCAAAAGACATCATTTTTTTAAAATTAAAGGAAAGTCTGGAAACCCTCTAGGACTGGCATGCATCTCAGCCGCGGTTCTCTCTGCCGTCCTGCTGCGCCGAAGGGGATGCGGTCCCTGCCGCCACCTGGTGGCAGCGCTGACCTCTGCATGCGCCCCCGCCAGCCGGCCCCAGGGATGGAGGTGGACAGACAAGGTCCCACCTCTCATGAGACCCACCTTTCCGTTTGTCCTTGCAGCGGGACGTCAATCTCTCAAGAGGAAACTGTGTGGCCTCCGTGTAGATAGACGCCGTCACAGCAAAACCCAGTCCAACAACTAGACGAGCTAACGCATGTGTTCCGCTGGTTTCGTTTTCCAGGGATTAGCGGTGGCCCCTTGGAAAACCACTACAGGCTAAAGCAGTGCCACTTCCACTGGGGAGCAGCGAACGAGCGGGGCTCCGAGCACACGGTGGACGACCGCGTGTACCCAGCAGAGGTTGGTAGACGCCGTCCTAGCAGCAGCTGTGTGGCTGCTTTCCACACCCCAGGCTCGCGTGGAGGGTGACCCGCCAGCCTGGTGCCCAGAAGGGGCGCGTTCCTGGGACACGGGACTCACTGGCTCAAACCGGAGCAGGGGATCGCCCTACCCATTCACTCACAAAGCTGTCCTAAGGCCACTAAGAACCTCAGTGGCTCTGTGGCTCGCCAAGGTCAGCAGTGGGGATTCAAGAGCCGCTGGCTCCGCCACGTGCCTGCTACTGGTCGACGACGGACTAGAAGCTTCCTGTCCTTCAGGCACCTGGGGCCTTCTACGGAGATCCTAAAATCCTCACAACAGAGATCGTCTTCTTGAAACGACGAGACGTTTGCATCATTCCAGAATGGGAATCTGTAGAGAAAAGCGGTCGGACAAATGTGAGGAGCTGGTTTTGCAGCTATGCTGGGGCAGTAAGTGGTGCCTTACAGACTTCCCCCGATATGTTGTTATGAAATTTTCCCAAGATACACATAAAAACCTGGAAGAACCCTTCAGTGAGACCCCGCGAGGCTGCCACCCCAGATCCGATGCTAACAGTTTGCCATATTCGCTTTACCAGGCCTCTGTCCACCCACCTGTCCCTCCGTCCACCCACCAACCGGCCCCCTGACCTCCTGATGCATTTCAAGTCATGGACTACTTTTGTTTTAACTTTTCTATTGTTATGGAAGTAACGCTACCGTTACAATAGAACTAGGATCCGGTCAAACTGAAACATGAAAGCTGTAATCTCGCACCCAGAGCTGGCGTCTGGGGAGGGTTTATAAACAGAGGTTACATCCATCGTTGTAAGTACGCAATCTTTACAACAGACCCAAAGACGAAGGAGTGGGGCTTGTCATATGCTCCTTCCCACTCAGCCGTGTCCCTTCTGTCTTGGTTACTGTGTGTCTGCACGTGGTTTCTCTCGAGCGGATGCTTTAACAGAAGAGGCTGCAAGACGGGAGCTCAGGCCCGCCGGCGTCTCCCCCAGTCAGCCGAGCAGGGGCAGCTGGGCCCATTCTGGCCATGCCTCTGGCCCATACAGGAGCGTCTGTTTCCTGTGGGGGTTTGGAAGGCAAATCCGGTTCAAAGGTGGGGTCCCTGAAGGAAGCAGCCTGCAGTTGTTGGGGCCTTGGGCCCAGTGTCTTGATTTCTTGGCGACTGCACTGGGACAGCGGGTGGGGGATTCCAGGGGAGTCATGCATGGGCTGGGAGAGGCCAGGCCACCCTCGCTGGCCCCAGAGCCCGTGGCTGGGAGCGCTGGGGTTCATTGGGAGTGAGGTGCCACCTGGAGCACATGTGGACCCCGCACCCTTGGCAGAAGCCCCCCCAGCCTTGCAACCCAGCAGCTGCACGGGGAGGGTCTTGTTGACCATAACAGGCTGGAGGGCTTTCTGGACTGTCAGTGTGGATTTGGGGCTTGGGTCGCCATTCAGAAAGGCCTCTAGCACAGGTCATCCTGTAGAAGGACCTATGTGTGGACACCCAGGCCCCTTCTTGGGTCTGGGCCAAGCTCAGCCTCAGCAGGACCATGAGCCCTCATCCCACGGAACCCAAGCCAGGCCCCGCCACCTGGCCCCTTATTTAAATCCTTGTCAGCTGGCCAATCCTGATGCCGAGTTTGGGCTCGGGAAAACCCAAAGAGGGACGCGAAATAGGGACATAGATGAGGTTCAGAGGAGAATGACAGACGTAGGGGGAAATGCAGTTTGGACGGCATACTCATGTTAAAAATTGTGTGTTGTCTATCTGAAATTCAAATTTAACTGACCATCCCATGGCTGACCTGGCAACCTCGCTCAAGTTCCCGAGAGAGAGCACGCCATCCCTCCACCAACCCCTACTTCACACCGTGAAGCCGAGCCTCCTTTCCTCCTGCTGGAAGTGCCAGGCCCTTACTTTCTGTGGTTCTCCCTGCGTTTGGGAGCCCCAAGCTGGGCTGCGGTAAACCTAGCAATGGCTGCCGGGTCCGGCCGGGGAAGGAGGAGCCGCGCGGTATGTCTGCCGCATCGTGCCAACGTAATTCCTTTCTCCTCTCTTTCAGCTGCATTTAGTTCACTGGAATTCGGTGAAATACCGGAGTTACAAAGAAGCCCTCACGGGGGAGAACGGCGTGGCCGTGATAGGCGTGTTTTTAAAGGTAATCTTGCCACGGCTCTCCCGGCAGGGCAGGTGAACCACGGTCCGTGGAGCGTGGGGTGGGCTCGCCCTCCCGCCTGCTGCCGTCTCACACCAGCCTTTCCCGTCTGTGCCGTGCAGCTGGGGGCCCATCACGAGGCGCTGCAGAAGCTGGTGGAAGTCTTGCCGGAAATAAAGCATAAGGTAGGCGGCTGCGTGGCTTGAAACCAGCACAGCCAGAGAAGCTCGTCTGCTTAGATTAACGACTCGTTTGCAAGGACAGGAGATCAGCTGGGTGGAAGGGTATGGCTGAGGGGCTCTGAGTCCCGTACCAGGGCTGGGGCTCTCTGGGGCTGATTCCAGCACGTCGCCAGCGAGCTCACTCTCTGACGTCTGTGGTCCCTGTTCCCCGTGGACCCCTCCCTCCTCAGTAGAGTGGGGGTGCTGGACTCCATCTGAATTCCCAAAATTCAGCGGCTCAGATAGCATCTTAAGATTTTTGCCATGTGCACCTGTCATTGGTACTATTCGTTACGTAGTGTTTTCCCTTAAACTGATCAGCCTTGAAAGAATCTTCAGACTTGTCCCAGGCAATGACACCTACCAGGGATAATGTTTGTTTTTAAAACCAACTGCCATAAATACCTAACTGTCATTTAGGAGTGTCCACAGGCATGCCACCTGCCGCTCTCCTGGTGCGGGATCTCAGGGTCACCCCGTCCCGGGAGAACAGGGAGGCCGGGGGAAGGGAGAAAGCGTGCCAGCCCGCCCACCTGCCCTCAGTGCGGGCGTCGTCACTCAGCTCCCCTTGTGCACCTTGCTGCCCTGAACTCAGCTCAAGAAGATGGGGACAAAAACGTAGCTTTTCTCCAACAGCGGCTGAGAAAGGACTTTGGTGGACACATGGAAATTCCAAAGAATTGCAGTTTATTTGTTCAGTACCAAACAAAAGAATTCCGGGACGCGAGAAGTCCCGGTGGTCCCTGGACGGGGACGGATGGGCCCGGACCTGTCGCAACAATGGCCTGAGCGGCTCCAGATGGAAGCGGGGGCCAACCCTTCCTCAGCGGCTTCACGGGGTCTGTTTGATGTGTGCGGTGTGTTCCCCTTGATGTTGACCTCGGGGCCGGCCCCGGAGGGACCGAGACCAGATCACCCCCTGCTGCCCCGTCCTCCGGCTCAGGAACTTCACAAGGTCAAGGTGCTGGGAGCATCCTCTTCCTTGCTGGTCTGCGGCCAGAGTAAACCGAGGTTGTTTCCCCGTGCGTCCGCCTCCCACACGGCACGGCCTCCACCTCTCGGTGGGAAGGGAAGGACCTGGCCACGAGGGGCTGTTGACTCTGGGTCTGTTTTCCTTCCACGGAAGCCCTGGAGTGCGTCTGGCCACCCCAGGGCCGTCTGGGAAAGCCACACGGGAGAAGGGGTGTCAGCGAGGGTGACAGAGGTGGCTGCCGGGGCCTCGCTCCTGGGCCCGATGCTCCCCCTCGGCCTCGGCTCCCTGACCTGAGAAATAAGAGTGAGAGCGTAGGAAACCAAAGTCCAGCCTGCAGGGTGGGCGTCTGTGCCTCACGGGTGGGGGGGGTGACCCAGTTAGATTCAGTGGCCCCTCTTTGAGCCCCATGCTGGGTGCCCCCAATGTCTGGAGCCATTCTTTACGTTGGCACAGTTAGACGCCATCTCCGCGGCCTACCGTCCTGTGGTTTTGACAAATGCGTGGTCGTGGACCCTCCCAACATTTTAATGGCGGGAAAGCGGTGGTGGGCACGTGGGAAGGAGGGACAGCCAGCCTTGGGGTGGAACAGACCTCCCGCAGTGTCTGGGCTCTGCCGCTAACTACGTGGCTTCAGGAAAATCGCTTCCACGCAGCCTACGTTCCTCCTAAATCAAGTACAAACACCTCTTGCATGTGGACCTGAAACCTTGCGCTAACGGCCTCGGAAGCGCCTTCGGGGCTGCAGTCTGAGGTGGAGGGGGGCGTGGATTTGTCACAGCGCCCCCCCCCCCCCCGGCGGCACTTCTTGCATTTTGTCCCAAGTGCACATGTGACCTGCTTCCTTCAAGAAATCACTGGAGCCCACAGGGTGACTGGGGTTCTGCCACGCCACCCCCCAGAGGAACCTTGAAGGTGTGACACTGAGTGACACGCTGGTCCCAAAGGCCACAGAGCATGTGATTCTGTGTAGGAAATGTCCAGGACGGCAAATCCGTGGAGACAGAAAGCAGACCGGGGGCGGGGTGGGGCGTGACGGGGGTTCTTTACCGAGGTGCTGGGTGTCCTACAGCTGACTGTGGGATGGGTGCTGGTGTCCATCCGTGAATGTCCTGAGAGCCAGAGCACCGGGAGCTTTGGACGTGTGGGTCCCCCGCTATGGGAATGTATTTCCGAACCGCTGTTTCTAAGACGTTAACGAAACGACGAGCCCCACAGGGCCCCCTGGTGCGGAGGGCAGTGGTGGCCACCGGCACTGTGAAGCGGCTCCAGTCCTTGCATCCGGCAGCTTGCCTGAGGGCTGCGCGTCTAACTGGGGGGTCGGCAGTTAGGGAACAGGGGGGCCGCCAGGGCCCCGAGCTCCTGCGTCTGAAGGCAGGGGTGCAGGGTCCGGGTGAGCAGGGAGGTCTCCTTCCCCGGAGACGAGCGTGTCCGCTCCGTGCCTGGACACCCTCCCACAGTGCCCCCCGGGCCCTGTCTGCGGCTCCGGTACCTCGGCGACGGCTAGTCTGGCTTTGCAGAGCAGTAGGGGCCACTGTCCTGGGCCTGCCAACCTGAGGGACCCCAAGAGGTCCTTCCGCCCCTGAGCAAAAGTCTGCTGGGGGGCCTTAGTCTGCACCCATTCCCTCACCCCACACTGTACTGAGTGGCATCCCAATCGCAGCCCCAGGCCTCCTGCCCCTGCTGGTGGATTTCTTCAGGGGTCCCCTAGTCCTGGGCAGAGGCAGGGGTGTCTCTTTCTGTAGGCTCCTGCCCCCACCTCTTTACTGCTTTGGTTTCTCACTCATTCCTTCCAGCCAGGTGGCCTCTGTGTTGTTCCTCAAGCCCTTCAGGCCACACCCTGCCTCAGGGCCTTTGTGCCAGCTCTGCCCACTTCCTGGAAGGAATGTTCTTTCCCCAGAAACCTGCAGGCCTCTTCCTTCACCTCCTCCAAGTCTTTGCTCAAACATCTCCTTCTCTGTGAAGCCTTGAGAACAGCCCCTCTTAACACGCCAGCCCCTACCTCCCAGCATCTCTGATCCCACTGCCCTACTTAAACTTCTTCCATCATGCTTAACATGGGGGGAGCTACTCGATGTTTTACGCACTTATTTTGTGTGTGGTCTGCTTTTCTCCAGGAAAAGGAGTCCCGGGAACGTGGGTAGTTTGTCCTCTCTGCTCCTGCCCCATCCCCGTGCCCAACATAGAGTCGGGGGCACAGCACGTAGTTGTGGGCGAGTGAAAGAAGGTGTGCCCCATCTGCGTCCAGGAACGCACAGAGGCAGCTTTCCCCGATCCTTTGACGAAGCCTGGAAAGTCAGTAGATGCGGATTCTGACCGCGGACACAAGCCCCCCTTGGCTGCAGCAAGGGAACTTGGGGCTCGGGGGTCGAGGACAGCGTCCAGAGAAGGAGAATCCTGGCATTAAGGTCAGGGCAGCCTGCTTTAAAGAGAACACCAGCTGTCTACAAAGTGTAGTATTTTCTGGGGCAGCCACTATGGAAAGAGTCTGATGGTTCCTCAAAGACTTAAACACAGAGTTACCGTGGGACCAGTATGTGCACTTCCGGGTATGTCCCCCGAGTAACAGAAAGCAAGGTCTTGAAGAGACATGGGTGCGTCATGTTCCCAAGAGCATTGCCCACAACAGCCCAG
The DNA here is from genome assembly GCF_023065955.2 of Ursus arctos. Taxonomy (NCBI): domain Eukaryota; kingdom Metazoa; phylum Chordata; class Mammalia; order Carnivora; family Ursidae; genus Ursus; species Ursus arctos. Next base: position 1,815,817 of record NW_026622863.1, read on the forward strand.
AGGAGAAAGCAACCCAAGCATCTGCTTTGGGACGAATGGAGAAGCCAAACTCGGTCCATCCATGCAGTGGAATATTAGGAAGGCTATTTCGACACCTGCCACGGCATGGACGGACCTGGAGGGCACCGTGCGGAGTGACCAACACCCTGAGGTTCCACTCACACGAGGCCTCCGGAAGAGTCAGACCCACAGAGATGGGAAGGAGATGGGGGAGGGCGGGGCCGGGATGGGGCGGGGGGGGGGGGGGGGAGGCGGGGAGGGGGCCTAACGGGGACAGAGTTTGCTTGGGAAGATGGGAACGTCCTGGAGACAGACAGTGCCTGTGGTCACACACGTCAACGTACTTAGAGCCACGGAACTGTACGCTTAGAAATGGTTAGGATGGTCAATTTCGTGTTATGTGTGTTCTTTTACTTACCACCGTTTCCAAAAATGTCGTGTTTTCACAGAGAAGGTGTACAAAAATGAATGACTTAGAAAGGAAACGTGTAAGCATCTGGTGGGGACCCCTGCTCTGCACAGGACGGTCACTGCTTCAAATGTGACAACCGCGGCCTCGCGGTCTTTACCCCGTGAAGGCCTCACCGCTGGGCTAGAGATGGGGCACCATCCCCTTCCTGCCGCCGCTCCCCCCCCCCCCCCGCTGCCTAAGACCTGACGCCTGTGCTCGTGCCCTCCCAGGGTGCGCGGGCCGTCATGGGCCCCTTCCAGCCCGCCCGTCTCCTGCCCGCCTGCCGGGACTACTGGACCTACGCGGGCTCCCTCACCACGCCTCCGCTCAGCGAGTCGGTCACCTGGGTCATCCAGAAGCAGCCCATCGAAGTGGCTCGGAGCCAGGTGAGCTGCGCCTTGAACGGGGGTGGGGGGCGGGACTGAAGCCTCACGTCCCGCTCAGGGCCACCAGGATGCTGGGAGCAAGTGCGCGGGAGCTCGGAGAACCCTGACCCTCCGGCTCCGTCTGATCTCCAGCGGCTTCGAGTTCAGACACGGCAAGTCTCCCTGATGACACATGAACAAGGTCAGGGCTGGGCTCTGTTGTGTGCGTTGGGCTAAAGTCACTTTACAAGAAGAACTGGGACGTGGGTCCCCAAGATGGGACTTCAGCAGGTATTTGCAGGTGAGCAGATTAACCGAGAAAGGAGTGCCGTCCATGAATTTTGCAAAGCCATCAAGGAAGTAAGAGCACTGAAGGAAAGAGAGTCTAGACTTTGTTCCAATCCTCTGGGTGATAAAACAGTAAACAACTGAGATTGCTGAGGTTTCTCTCACGGGCTGCACTGAGTTATACGCACTGAAAATTCCAGAACGATTACCCCAGTCAGCTATTGCTACAGCCATGCTGTTCAACAAACCACCCCAAAACTCAATGGCTCCCAACAAGCACTGTTTTTCCTGCTTTGGGTCTGTGGGTTGGCTGTGGATAGCAGGGTGGTTGGGGTTTGGGTCGGGCCCAGGGTGTCTCGTGCTCCTTAGACCAGTGGCTGCCCAGAGCTGGTTTCCACGGTGCATGACAGAAATGCAAACACCAGCAGACCCCACACGCTCCCATCCCGTTGGCCACGGCACGTCCCAGCGGTGAGGTCCACGGGGCAGGGAGGAGGTGAGCGAGCACTCACAGAGCAAGCCCTAATCCCGCACACAGACTTGCACCGCAAAGTTAATGCCGGCTGTCCCAGGATTTTTCAGGGGTTCTCGCTTCCTTCTTCTTCCTGTTCTAAATAGTCTTTTCCCCCCTAAAGCAAGTAGATATTACTTGTTTACATTTTGAAATCTTAGAATATCTTTTTCTCTGGGAATGTCGAGAATGCGGAGACGGCCTATCTGTGCCGGGCCTGCTGAGTCCGGGGGTGACGGACACACAGCCCGTGCGCCGCCACGGCCCCCGTCCCCGCCGGCCACGCGTTCTCTTTCAGAGGCTCCGGCCTCGCGATTCTATGAATTCTCCTGTGCAAAAGTCAGGGAGTGACGCCGTTTGCTTTGGAGGACAGAACCATCCACTCTTCTCCCCAACCAGAACTCTTAGAGACACAAGGAGGACGACCCTGGCCAAAAAATGGCCCCTGGTGACGAGGACCCCTCAGTCACCCAGCACACACGTAGGGAGCACCCGTACATGCCTGCTATGGCAGCCGAAGCAGGTGGGAAGTGGGCAGCTGCAGGTGCAGTGATGGGGGACATCGAGGACGGTCTCCGCACGCTGCCGTCGGGCGGGGATAGAAACGCGAGCTAGTTAAGACGGGCCAAGTATTATTCAGCAGTGCAGAGCAGAAGCCCCTTCCCTGAGCGGGGGAACTGGGGAGGGGGTGCGTGCACCCCCTCGCAGGGTGGGAGCGGGAGAGAAGCTGCCGTCCTGAGTGCGCCAACAGCAGGTGCAGGGCAGGCGCGTACCGGGTGGGCTTGCTGCGCCCGAGCGCCCGGGAGCCTGTGCCCCCCATGCCGCCCACGACTCTGGGGGGGCTGCCAGCTCGCTGCGCGCGTGGTCACTCTGTAAACACAACCCCAGCTCCACGGGTCACTGAACATGGCAGCGATCCCTGCATGGCTCCTCAGTATGTTCTGACAACAGATGACGTGATAAAATTGGACTTCCAGCTCCCTCAGCGAGAAGCGAATCAAGTGTTACTTCCTGTCGTATGTGTTTGCTTGGCTTTTACGTTACAGGCGTCCGTTAACGGTTGCCGTAGTGACTCCCAAAGTGAGTGGCTTAAGTAGACAATCTCTGTCATTATGCCCCAGAGCTGCCGAGGGTCAGGATATGGGGTGGTTCTGGCTTGGGATCGCACGTGGCCTTGCAGTCAGATGTCCTGTGGGGCTCTGAAAGCTTGAGCCCAGCTGGAGGCTCGTCGCCAAAGCGGCTCACTCCCGTGGCCGGCAAGCTGCTGCTGGCTGTTGGCCAGGGGCCTCGGCTCCTCTTGCGGGAGCCACTTGGGTGTCCTCCCAACATGGCGGCTGGCTTCTCCGGGGAGGGATGCTGGAGGTGGCTCTTCCGACCTCGCTTGGGTGTCCCCTCCGCCACCTCGTGCTGGCCTTGCGCGGCCATCCCTGATTCAGTGTGTCGGGGCGAGAGTGGGGTGCAGAGCACGAGTGCACACGGCAGGAGGGCCGTCTGGGTGCTGGTTCACGCCGTACCTGCACCCAGCCCACTCTGGCTGCTCTCCATTGCAGCTGGCTGCCTTTCGCTCGCTCCTGTTTTCTGCACTTGGTGAAGAAGAGCGTTCGATGGTGGACAACTACCGTCCACTTCAACCCCTGATGAACCGGAAGGTCCGTTCATCCTTCCGGGCTGTGGAGGAGGGCATCTGAGAAGACGTTGCCTCTGAAACTGAAAAGAGAGAAAGAGATCATTGTTTCAGTTGCTGCGCTTCTCAGTTGCAGGGAAAAGAAACCACTTCAAAGAAGCCTCCGTAGGGTAGGGAACGGAAATGTGGGACACGAGGTATCTCGGGGCCCACGGCGGTGCCCGAGCAAGCCCCCGCCAACCGCTGACCCATGGCCACCCGCCCGGCCCCTGTTGTCCGCGCTTCCTTGTCTCAGACAGGCGGCCTCTGTTTCTCCACACGCAAGGCCACCGCGTGCTTCTCAAGGGACTGGGACCCACGTGCATCTTCCCTGCCTCCGGACTCTTGGGCGTCTCAGTGTCCACAGCATCTGCTGAGACAAATGACCACAAACCGGGGGGGCAGCTAACACGACGGGAACGTGCTGCCTCCCAGCTCTGGAGGCCAGAAGCCCAGTTTGAAGGTGTCGGCCGGGCTGGTTCCCTCTGGAGGCTCGCAGGGAACCATGGCTTCCTGGCCTGTCGCGGCCCCAGGGGCCGCCTGCGTTCCCTGGTTCCCTGGTTCCCTGGTTCCCTGGCTCGAGCGCCCCCTCCCCCCCAGCTTCACGGCCGAGGGCTTTTCCAACGTGGCCGCGCAGGACCCAGTGCCGTTTAGTTCTGGTCATTCTGGACGGTGTGTAACGGTTTCTCACGGTGGGGTTCTGGTTTTTGTTTTTTAACGGTGGTGAAACACACACCATCTTACCCATTTTCAAGTGGACGGTCCGTGGTGTTTACTGCGTTCAGAACGGTGTGCAGCCGTCTCCCCCCACCCGGCCCGAGCTCTCTTCATCCCATGGAACTGGAGGCTGTCCCCCACGCGCACTCCCTGCCCACACCCACCCCCAGCCCTCGGCGGTCACTGTGGCCGCGTCTGTCTCCGCGATGCTGACTGTGCTAGAATAAAGCATAGTGGAACCACGTAGTGCTCGTGCTGTCGTGGCTTCTTTCACTTCGCGTCGCGTGCCCCACGTTCACCCATCTTACAGCTGTGCTACAGTGACTGACAAGGGCGTTTTTATTCCTGAAGCATCACAGATATTCCCCTCTGGTGGGAACGCAACACCACAAACCCCCCCAACATGAGCCTCCTGCCCAGCGTGCCGTGAGACACGTAAGCACGTGCGCGTTTTCGTCTTCCTTTTATCCCCCTGAAGTAAGTACATGTTACTTGTTTACCTTTCAAAATCTTAGAGTATCTTTTTCTCTGGAAATGTCAAGAATATGGAGACGGCCTGTCTGTGCTGGGCATTCGGAGTCAGGGGGTGACGGACACGCAGCATGTGTGCCGCCACGGCCTCCGTCCCCATGTGCAAAATACAGATCCACTGAGGAGCAGCCAAAAAAACCCATTTCATTTTGGGGAGATAAAGAATAAGTAGGCTCCTTACCGTCCGCAAATAGCGTCTCGGATCAAGGAGGACGCATGATACGGATGTGGTTTGTCCTGGCAGAGATCTGCATTTTCCCCCAGTCTCCGAGCTTCCCGTGGTGTCCACAGTTTACAGTCTGGCTTTGGGCGAGTCGAGGCTCCGGCCCCCGCCGCAGAGAAAGCAAGCCCCACTTCTGCATGCACTGTCTTCGCTGGGAAAGCACACCCTCACGGTGCCCGTCCCGTTCCCAAGCCTGGTCCGGATGCAGCACCACGGGCCCTCGGGCGCTCACAGAGCCCGCAGAGGCACCCCCACTCCAGCAAGCCCGGGTGCGCGGGTGATGGGGGCCCTGGCTGTGCGCCCGGGTGCGGAGCTGGGCGAGGACGGCTCCAGTCGCTGCAGAAGGACGGACAAGGAGAGGATAGTGCAAAGTCCGGTTTGGACCAAAAGTATCTCTTGTCTTCTGGGGAAATGTCACAGGGCCTGAGTCCTGAGTGAGGTGGGCTTTCGTGCACAGGGTGGGCGTCCTGTGGTGGCCATACAAGTTGCCCCAAACTCAGTGGCTTCCAACAATGTGTATTTGTTGCCTTACAGTCTGGAGGGCAGAGGGCAGAAGTCAGGCACGGGTCTCAGGGAGCGACAGTCAAGGTGTGAGCGGGCTGGTTCCTGCTGGAGGCTCCCGGACGGAGCTGTTTCCTGGCTTCCCCAACAGCCAGAGGCGCCCCCGTCCCTTGGCTCATGGCCCCCCTCCGCCTTCCAAACACATCGCTGCCACCAGCTTCTGCCTCCATCACCCCACTGCACCTCTGACTCGGACCCTCCACCTCCCTCTGATGAGTACCCTGTGAGTGCACGGGGCCAACCCATCGTCCAGGCGCATCTCCTCACCTCCAGATCCTTAATCCCATCCGCAAAGTCCCTTTGCCATGGGAGGTCACACATGCACAGGTCCCAGGGATTAGGACAAGGATGCCTTGGGCCATTGTCCAGCCATCACTGCGGTGCGTGCAAAACCACACCGAGACTGGGCTCTTCTCGAGGTGGGGGGAGGGGACAGATTGAGAAAGGTGCTGGGGAAATGCAGGGGTGTGAGGGAGGGATATTGACAATGCTCCACAGCTGCACTGTCCGACAGCCCTTCCTGTAATGGTGGAATGTTCTAGAACTGGGCTGTCCCATAGCACTTTCTGGGATGGTGGAATGTTCTAGAACTGGGCTGTCCCATAGCACTTTCTGGGATGGTGGAATGTTCTAGAACTGGGCTGTCCCATAGCACTTTCTGGGATGGTGGAATGTTCTAGAACTGGGCTGTCCTATATGGCAGCTCTTGGACGCACTTGGCCAGTGAGCACTTAAACTGTGTTAAGTGCAGCTGAAGAACTGAATTTCATTTGTACATAATTTCAATTACTTGAATTCAAATGCCACCCATGACCGGCCAGTGGCCACCATGTTGGACAGCACAGCTCTCTAACGGGACCTGGGCAGGTATATTTCCTGGCTGCCCACTTGAGAGCTCAGGTGTCTGAGGCCCTGCAGACAGGACATGCGGCCACCTGGGATGTCAACTCCGGCACCTCTGTGGGCATCACAAACTCCGTGCCAGCAGGTGACCGGCGCCTCCAAGGGAACATTCCTTTACAACAGAAATGGATTAAAATAAACATGTTTTGACTCTTACAAGGGCTGAGTTTGGTGGTGATGCTCGGTAAGAGAGGATTGGTTTGAAGCCGTCAAAATAGATCTTGAAGGAGAGACTCACCAAAAGGGACATGTTTCTGCTCCCCGTCTAGGCTGACGTCCCCGGGCACTTCATTCGTAATTGAGAGGAGTTTACCTAACAGCGGAGCACGCCACTTCCAGCAACCGGCACAGCTCGGGTGGTGTCCCCAGCCCTGACCCACGAACCAGGCCCTGGGCTGTTTTCATGCCTCCGAAGTCCTCCCCCGCACCGCGTGTCCGACCGCCTGGGACCAGCCCTCACCCCCAAAGCCGTTCCCTTGCTCTGGGGAACTTTCCACCATCCCAGAAAGTGCTATGTTCCATCCAAAGAGCTGCCCGCTCAGGCCCCCCACAGCTTCCAAGAATCACGCTTGCGGGCAATGAAGGCATGTCGGTAACTGGAGAATGGGGATTCTGGGGGCAGAGAAAGGCCCCGGTGTGCTGGGGGGCCTTGCGAGAGGAAGAGAGGGCCCCAGAGCCCGGGCTCGGTTCACCCGCCCCACGGTAATATCATGTCCCAACCGGAATTCCAGGAGCAGGTGGGAGAACTTTCATCCTCGTTGTTCACGCTGATATAAGCCCTTCCTCTCAGTGCACGGACGTCTTTGTCTCCTGGTAGGTGTTCTCTTTTGTCAGTTATTTTTAAAAGCCGGCGTTAACCCCGGGACACGGAGACTACCCCGGGAACCACACCGAGCCTGGATGCATTGTAGGGAACCACAAACACCCCGAGAGGAAAGACATGGCTCTCAGTCCTCAAAGCAATGGTACAAAAAACAAACACAGACGCTCCCACTCCCTGTCCTGAGTGGCCGCCAGACGCGGAGGTCAAGGTCCGCGGGTTTGTGGGACCGGCTCTCAGTGTGGTGTGACCACGGCTGAGGACCGTATTGTGGAAACCCTGGCCCAAACTTTAAAGCTCAAAGACTCCTCCCTGTGCTTTTATGTTATTTTCTCATTTTTTTAAATACAAATGTGTAAGAAGTGCCGGTTCCTGGCAAATTGCCCTCCGTCCCTCCCCTCCCCTCCCCTTCCTGACCCGAAAACCAGAGATGCTCACTCCTGGTGGGCCGCAGGCCTGACTGAACCCCCTCCACACTGCCCCTGCAGACAATACCCACTGCGAAATCTTTGGCGGACGGCCCCTGCCCGCCTCCCCCCTGCAGTCTGCACCAGCCAGGAGTCTGGGCCCCTCTCTCCCCCGTCTCCCCAGCCTGGACATCCTGCTCTCCCACCCGCTGCCCTCTGCTCCTCCTTCTCTCTGCAGAAACACCTGGAACATGAGCCCCCTCCCCCAGAGCCCCTGGCCTTCACCAGGTTTCCTCGTCCCGTGTGCTTGGCCTCCTGCTGAAAGGTGCCCACCGACTCCGTCTCAGTAATCGGCACCTCCACCCTCGTGCTAAGGCCAGCCCCGAGGAGCCGCTCACAGCTCCTGGCCCTCGCTCCCCTCATGCTGGACAGCCAGGGATCCTGTTGGTGGCAGCCCTAGCCCTCTCGTGCTCTAGGTCCGCTCGCTGTGTTCCGTGGTCTGTGCCGTGGCCCCAGCTGCCTCACGTCCAGCCAGAATCGCACCGCTAGCCTCTTGATGTCACCCCTTCTTTCCAGCTCTCCCTGCTCCCGCCTAATCCATTCTCCTCCTAACACATCTGCACCCCGAGCTCCCTTCCACGTCGACCTCTGAGTGCGGGGTCCTCTGCTGCACTGCCGTCCCACAGCTGTTTGAGTGAGTCCTCTTCTTCGTCCTCCTCCCTGCAGCCCTCCAGCCCTGCGCTTGGGTGGGGCATTCATCCTGTCTCTGGTCCACAGCTTGTGTCCCTGTGAGCGTGGTGTCCTCATCTCCTCGCTGACTTGCAGCCCAGTATAAACACTCGTCTACGGAGACTGAATGAGGCGCTCCGATCCCTGACACGCAGGTGCTGCCGTCTCCAGGTCAGCCATGTGTGCACTGGCCTCAGGGCCTTGGGTCGTGCTGTTCCCTGTCCCGGGAACTCCCTTTCCCTCCTGGTTCTGCTCATAAACTTCCATCGTGCAAGGCTCAGCCCAAGGGCCTCCTGGGCCATGATTCTTTCCTCGGCACCTCCCCAGAGAACTGACCCTCTCCTCTGTGCTACTGCATGTCCTACTGATGTGTGTGACAGCGAGTGAGGGAGAGTGTGAAGCAGCATGGAACAGTACAGAGAGGACGTGGAACAGCATGGAACAGATACGAAGGAGCACGGAACGGCATAACCAGCATGGAGCACCATGGAATACATAGACATGGAGCAGATATGAGCAGCATGAAGCAGCACGGAACAGCATGGAGCAGCATGGAACAGACATGGAGCAGCATGGAACAGACATGGAGCAGCATGGAACAGCATGGAATAGCATGGTGCAGCATAGAACAGCATGGAACAGACATGGAGCAGCATGGAACAGACATGGAGCAGCATGGAACAGCATGGAACAGCATGGACAGCATGAAGTAACCTAGGTGTTTGGCCCTTAGCATAGAAAGCGTTGTGTAGGGTGGTGAACAGTATCCTCCTGGAGATTTCTGAAGTATGGAACTGAATTCTCACCTCCCCAAATCTACCTTTCCACTCTGAGTCCTGTACCTGACCTGGTTGTGTGGCCTCTGCCCAACGGCCACTGTGCCCAAAACACAGAGGAAGAGCCAAGTAGCCTGAGCGAGCAGCTCTGAAAACCGTGGCCACCAAGACCCTGCAGTGTTGAGAGCTAACACAAGGCGCACACCCCAGCACTGGCACGGCTTAGCGCCAGGTTGTAGGTGCACGATGGGTTCTCCCAACGAGCCAGGGCAAGGTGGGAGCAAGTCCAGTGGGAGAGTCAGCTTGTCCATTGACAAGCACACACATTCTGCTTACACGCCTGCCACTGAGCAGCGAGATGGCCGGCTCTGAGTCCTTGGAAATGTTAGAATGTATGTCAACAGGAAAAGAGCTCTTCTGTTTCCGCCATACTTAAGATACGTTCACCGACTGCTGCATTGAAGATTAAAGCTGTGTATTTTTTCAATGTCAAGATTATACTCTATCAGAATTTCCTGTGTCAGTTTGGGAATTTTTTTTTCTTAGTAGCACTGAAATAGGGAAACTGTTTTAAAGTAAAGTGAAATCTTCTGATCCTTTTACTAAATTCTGGAAATTCAGAGGGGGCTGCCCTACAGATGTTCCAGGTCCCTGAACACATAAACACAGATCAAAGGTATAGACGTCAAACAGCAGGCGTATAGTTCAGCCTTTACATCCATATCCGCGGTTCCACAATGAAACACACAGCTTCCCCGCAACGAATGCTCAACAACCATTTATCAAACACCCCCAGCCAGCGTGCACCGCAATCGGGATACTTCCGTGAACAAAACAGCAAAGCACACTGGGCCCAGCCCGGGCAGAGCGTGCATCAGCGGGGAAGGTGGTGCAGAGATAGGGGATGTGATAAGCAGGTGTGGAATATGCTAGAGGTGATCAGGACTCTGAAAAGTGCAGAGAAAAGGCAGGGAACCAGGTGCCTGGGTCAGGGTGGGCCTCACTGAGAAGCCCACATCTGAGCAAAGGTTTGCAGGAGGTGAGGAAGTGAGCCTTCCGAATACTGAAGGATGGTTCTAGAAAGTCCCAGAGCAGCAGAGAGACCAGCATGGCCAGATGAAGTGAACAAGGGTCAAAGTGGCAGCAGGGGAGGGCAGAGGTCCAATCAGAGGGGACCAGAGCCAGGGGGGCCTTGGGGGCCATGAGAAGTGGGGCTTTGCCCCGAGGGGAGAGAGAACAGTGACAGAGCGGGGTGTGTATCACTCATGTTCCAGATGCAGGCCCAGTGGTGAACCACACCAGCAGGGGGGTGGGAAGCACTGGATGCTGGAGACATTCATGCTGTGATTTCCACCCCCCTGGCTGTAGGAGCCAGAGAACGTGGGGCACCAAGGGTAAGGTCAAGGCATTGATGTACAGCTCAGAGGACGGGATTCGCTCCGCTGGCCTGGAAGTCTGGGGCAGAGATTGGGGGGAGAAGGTGGAGGGAGCCCCCCACCCCTTACCGCTCTGACTGTGCCCCCGTGGCCTCAAGGTGGGAGAGCTACACTTTCAATTGGCCTTTTCCTTTTTCCACGCCCCACTCACTTCTAGAACTTCAAAAGGGCCGAGTGCAGTGACAGATGCATGTGTGCACTGCACTGCTGCGTGGAGAGGGTGGAAATGTCTGGGGTCAGACCCCCACGGGCAGGTGCAGCCCAGGGGCTTGGGGAACCATGGCGGCATTGGGGCCCAGTGGGCAGGGCCTCGTCCTGAGGCCACCTGGGTCCTCCTAGCTGCCCTAGGTGGGGGGCAGAGGCAGCCCAGACCTTCCTGCACTGTCCATGTCCACTTGGGTTGGGAGTAGGAAAGGGAACAGGACAGCTCTCCCTGCCACTTCCTTCTTGTGAGCCTGAGCTGGCCGCGGGAGGTGGGCTGACTGCTGGGAGCTACCTCCTTCCCCCCTGCACTCCACGATCGAGGCAAATTCCCGGTATGGGATGGCCTGGCTGTGGCCAGTCTGAGGCGGGAGGAAACCCTGCATGCTCACATCTGTGTGTGCAGGTCCCCATCGTGGAGGCTGCCCGGCGGACCACTGCCTCAGTCCGTCTGTCCCTCCTTCCACCAGAAGATGATTCTGCACGGATGTGCTCTCCCAGCTGCTGGAGCCTTTGCCCCCTTGGTCAGACGTGCCCACAGGGAAGGCCAGGCCCCCACGGAGCTGGGTGCACAGGGACCAGCGGGTACTCAGCAAGACGGGGACTCTGGGGGACTGTCGGGGGACAGGTTAGGCTGGCTGGCTCTACCTGCACCCTTGACAGACCGGCACAACTGGCCAGGTCCGAGAGGGGCCAACGCACAGGTGTCCACCCTTTCTAAAATATCTCAGGACCAGTTTAGGCTGCGACAAAGCACAACACGCTGGGGTCTCTCCACACCAGACGTTTATTCTTGCAGTGTTCTGGAGCCCGGAGTCCAAAATCAGGGCCTTGTGTTCGGGCTCTTCCTGCCGCTGGTGTCATCCTCGGTCCTTGGCCATCCTCCACTGTCACTGTGTCTGGTCTTCACACGCTACCTTCTCGTAGGGACACCCATCACACTGGGTTGCGGACACCCATATTTCCAAATGAGGTCACATTCTGAGGTCCTGGGGGTAGGACTTCGATCTGTTGTTTTAGGGGGACACAATTCAACTGACATCCATGAAATAGGGTGGGGGCCACCTCCCAAGTGAGCCCGTGCAAGGAAGTACAGGACAGAGGCCCAGCACTGCTTGCATATTATCCATGTGAAGAAATCAGATGAGCACCCAAATGTCCAGCCACTGTTCTGACTTGTCCATCAGGCCTTTGGGGGTAGACCCCCAGGAGAAGCCCTGAGTCCCATGCCCAGACCTCTTGGGGGGAAGGCCCGATTGGCTTGGGTGGTCAATAGTTTGGCTGGTTGACTGTGCCAGAGACTGGTGGGGCCGCTGACCAGCTGGCTGCAGGGCTATCCAGTTGCTGGCTGGTCCAGAGAGTCTTCTGGAATCGTCAGTTATTGCAGGAGGGGAGACACATGGTGGCGAGCAAGACAGACGCATTTTCAGAGGCTCCTCAGCTGCCTGACCCAGAAATTCCTGCCACTGAGATCACACCCAGACAAGTGACCACACATGGACAATGACCACACTCGGACAAGTGACCACACCCAGGCAATGACCACACCCAGATCAGTGACCACACTCAGACAAGTGATGACACCCAGACAGTGACAAATGACCACACCCGGACAAGTGACCACGCCAGGACAAGTGACCATGCCAGGACATGTGACCACACCTAGACAAGTGACAAGTGACCACACTCAGACAAGTGACCACGCCAGGACAAGTGACCATGCCAGGACATGTGACCACACCTAGACAAGTGACAAGTGACCACACTCAGACAAGTGACCACGCCAGGACAAGTGACCACACCTAGAGAAGTGACAAGTGACCACACCCAGGCAATGACCACACCCAGATCAGTGACCACACTCAGACAAGTGATGACACCCAGACAGTGACAAATGACCACACCCAGACAAGTGACCACGCCCAGACAAGTGACCACGCCAGGACAAGTGACCATGCCAGGACATGTGACCACACTCAGACAAGTGACCACACCTAGAGAAGTGACAAGTGACCACACCCGGACAAGTGACCATGCCAGGACATGTGACCACACTCAGACAAGTGACCACGCCAGGACAAGTGACCACACCTAGAGAAGTGACAACTGACCACACCCGGACAAGTGACAAGTGACCACACCCGGACAAGTGACCACACCCAGACAAGTGACCACGCCAGGACAAGTGACCACACCTGGACAAGTGACAAGTGACCACACCCGGACAAGTGACCACACCCGGAAAATGACCACACCAGGACAAGTGACCACAGCAGAAGACGCAGTGAGTATGGCGCTAGAACCACTTCGTCCCACGTTTCCTCGGACACACATTCCAGCTCAGCCCACGCCGGGAAAGAAAGTCAGAGGCTGGGGGCCTGCACCGCCCCCCCAGTCCCCTGCGAGTCCCGGGAAGATCACCCTTCCGGTGAGGCGCTAATCCTAGCTGCCGCCGGGAGGCGGGGCTTCATCTCGGCTCCTCCCACCCACCTGCTTCATCAAAGAGAAACTGAGTCTCCAAAGCCGGGTGGGGCCCTGCCTGCTGAGCACCATCAACCACAGGGGCAGCAGCCACATGTGAACCCAGCGCCCCTGAGTCCAGGCTGGCTCCCTTTTCTTGAGGTTAAAATTCACGTGACTTAAAACTGACCCTTCGCCGTTTTACAGTAGACGGTTCAGCGGTGTTTAGCACATTCACCCTGCGATGCAACCACCACCTCGGTCTGGTTCCCCAAAGAGAACCCGCCATCAGCAGTCACTCCCCCCCCCACCCAGCTGCAACCGCGAATGTACCTTCTGTCTCTATACGTCTGCATTCCCGGACAGTCCGCGTGCGGGGAGCTGTGCAGCCCTGCACGCCTGGCTTCCTCCACGGAGCCTGACGCTCTCACAGTTCGCGTGTTGGCGGCCCGCTAAGTGCGCGGTAATGCCCCGCTTTTCTTTGCCATCTCTCCGAGGCTGCTGGGACGGAGCGGTCCCTCCCCATTCTGTGCGTTGCCTCCTGCTGATCCTCTACGGTGGGCCCTCCTTCTGAGCACAGCCACGGCCACGCTGGGGAACAAAGCTGAGCGGTGAGGCCCGAGCGCAGCGGCCGGCAGTCAGACCAGGGCCTGAAACACAGGCCCACCTTCTGTTTCTCACTTGGCTGAGCCCTCATGAACACCCCGCCCTACGATCTCTCTAACTTCTCTGCTGTTACTCAGAAATTCCCCGGGGGCTTTGGATCCCACCTGAAGGACAAAGACTATGACCATCTCCACACCTTTGAACTTGAGGAAGTTGGGCGACCTTGCTGAGAATGTGAATGAAGCCGAAAGGATTCTGTGAAGGGAAGTCAGGAGTGCTTTCCTCCCTGACAGTGGGCGATGGACCTGCAGGGAGCCTCCAGGAGGAGCGGGAATAACGCTCTCCACAGACTAGAAGGATCCGCGTACTGGTCCGCCTGGCGCTGGAGGGCGGGTGGCTTGGCTGCCCGTGTTAAGAGGCACAGTCAGTGCTGGGCTCGGCCACCTCCTGAACACGCTGGGCCTTATTTCTCCAGCCACGAACAGGGCCTCACGAAGTTGCTGCAGGACGTAAATAACATGCAGCATCTCCAAGTCCTGGCCGGGCTAACCACGCGACGTGCCACTGCTGTGTGCACACGTCTGCTCAGAAACAGAGCCTCGTTTCAGGCATTACGGAGGGCGGTCCCACCTTTACAAGCATGCAGACAGGAAAAACTAACAGCTGAGCCCAACAAAAGCATGGCTTTTAAAAACAAGTTTCCAGAGAAGAAAGGACACTTCCTTTGTGAAAAGGACACAAATATTTCTCGTACTACTGAGAAGAGGCAGACGGGCAGCCGCACGACGGGGGCAAGCTTCCACATCAGTGAGGGATTTTCGGGTCTGCCGTTCCCGGGAAAAAGAAGGATTTCACATGAGAGCAAGGATCTGATGGAACTGTCAAGGCCCAGGCCCTCGCCGGCTGTGGGACTGAAAGCACAGCCCTGGAGCGGCAAGCGAACTCACGGGGTGCTGACCAACGTCCTCCTTCCTCCTTCCCTCCCCTTCCAGCACTCTGCTTCCAGGCAGAACCGTGATGCAGGTTACCCCATGCGGGCGGGAGGCTGCCGCTGCGCTCTGGAGCTCTGTGACCTGTTGCGTGTGCCTTATCTCAGTTCTACCCCAAACAAACCTACTATTGCCCTCTTAACAGATGTGGAAGCTGAGGCCCAGGGTGACGCCCACACGGCGGTCACTTCCTTTCAAAGCCAGGCCACGGGCCGGGCTGCGTGCATTGAAGCAGGTGTCGTCTGGGGCAGCTCAAAGCAGGGGCACCCATGGGTACCCTGCAGTGTGGGAAGTAAGCCTTTTAAACCCTGGACACAAAGGGAGCCCCTTGTCTGTCGGAGCCAAGGGTCTGTCAGCGAGGCAGAAAATCACCCTACGTGTAAGGTCGGCAAGTTTTCTTCACCTTCAGGGACAGGAGGCTTGCTTTAAGTAAAGCACGCGGTCGGAAGACCATGCTTGGAATATCTGTGAAAGACATAGAGCCCACTTCTGGTGATCGAAGGTCTGTGAGGCTATTCGGCTCTCCCTGGGCGAGGGGCCACCCTCTTCTTCCCCAAGGCCAAAAACATCAGAGTGTGTCCGCAAACGGCCAGGGAGCGGGAGGGAGACTTCCCGTAGACTCCTAGCTACCCCAGGGAGGAGTCGCAAGCCAGGCTCAGAGCAGCTCGCCATGGGAAGGGAGCCAGAACTCAAAGGTTGCTCGTGTGTATGCCCGGAGTTTTCTTTCAACCCTGGGCGCTGTGACGTCAGACCTTTAGAGAGATTGAGAACGTGGAAGAAGTATATGCTCTCCGTGGAAAGTTCAGAAACAGGGAGATAGAAAAGAAGAAAACGTCCTATGTAGTAAGAGCTAGCTCGCTCGCTCACTCGCTCGCACGCCAGGAGATGGCTGCTGTCACCATGTCGGGGGCTAATTCAGCAAATCTGCCATTTTGTAGACACCATCACCACTACTGCTGATCGCTGCTTACGGAGTTGTTCCCCGTGACGGCACTGTTCTCGGTGCTCATTGGTAGTGGGAGTGATGACCCCCACTTAGAGCCCGGGAAACCCAGGCCCAGAGAGGGGCCGGTGTGCCCAGTTCCTCGAGCTGGTGGCCCGTGGACACGGGGCCCAGGAGCGAGCTCAGGAGCCTGAGTCGAAACCCGAGGATTCCACTGCTGCCACGAAATCCTGCCGTGTCCGCCCCCAGGTTCATGGAGATAGGACTGATGGGTACACTGTACAAGTTTCAGGTGGGCCGTGTAATGACTCGACGTTTGTGTAAGCTGCAGAGCGACCCCACGGCCAGTCTGCCTGCACCCATCACCCCACATAGTCACCCAACTTGCCAACCACACCATCGCCAACACTGACAACTCCCAGTTTGTGTCTTCTGACTCCCTTGGCCCCTACCCCTGCCCCTCCCCACTTCCCATTTGCTGCCCCCCCACCCCCGCATCTTGTTGCCAGGAACCTGACCCCCAGGGCCGCTCTGGAGATTACAGGACAGCGTTCAGGAAGACTGTGCAGAGAGGCTGCAACACTGGCCCAACGTCCAGCCCATCTTCCAGCAGCTGGGGGGCTTGCGATGGGTTCTCTTCTCCCGAGACTGACCCCAGCACCTCCTCCAAACAGGAGACAGAGGCCGCCTAAAAGGGGTCCCAGTTTGCAAGCCCCACCACGGAGGCAGCCCTGCCCTCCTGAAACACGGTGTACCTTTCCTCCAGGGCGGGCGGTTCCGCTTCTTCAAGGCCAGTCCTCCCTGTTCCGAGAGGCCCTGGGAAACGTTCCTCCCCGGAAGAGGCACTGGCCTTGAGGCCCGGTTACACCCTACACCTGAGAAACAGGAACCGCTCTTCCTCCAAAATGGCAGATCTCCCAGATCTCGGAAGAATAGAAGTGGGGACCCAGTTCTGCCAGAGCATGTCCGGAGTCCGCCAAATGGGGCTTTGGAGCGCTACATCCCATCCTCCTCTTCAATAAACCAAGGCTAGATGGTGTCTGGAGAAGATTCTTTCACATCCTGATTTTTAATGGTTCCACTGTATTCCACCGTGTGGACACAGCAACATTTACCAAAGCAAGTCTGTTGGCTGCGTGGTTTATTTCCCAGTATTGGCCATTATGTTTTCAAACTATAATAAACAACCATGTAGCCAAAATACAACTCACTCCTTACTTCCTTAGAGAAATTCCCAGAAGTGGGATTACTAGGTAGAGGGTATGAGCTTTAAGGCTTTTGGCAGAAACTCCTGAGAGCTTTCCTCTGTAGAAATGCTCGAGATATTCTTCCCACCAGCCCTCGTGAGAAACAAGGACACAGCTTTTAATAAATTAGAAACTAGCGCTGGTTGGCGCTGAAAAGACCGCGGTTGGTGGAGCAGTGGCCTTGGATCTGTAGGACAAACGGCGCCGTCATGACGCTACCAGTAGATGGCACTCTTTGCTAAGATTTTAGAGTCGGATTTAGCGGTAAGAGCCACAGAGAACTCAGGTACAAATATGTCCAGAACAGATTTGCAGGAGGAAATCGAGGACATTATCATTTGAAAAGCAATCGAGTGTTGCCTAACGGTGGGACCCTGGGATCCCGGGGCATCTTGAAAGCCTTCCGGGGGTGTTGTAACACAGCTTATAAAGGTCTCCCGCATCTTCTGGGGAGCCCAGCACCCAGGTCACCTGCGCACGTGCGGGGGCCCTCCTCCTCCCTCATTAATTCTGATCCTGGGGCAGCTGAACTAGACCGGTCTAGTTCCTCCCGACCGGCATTCCAGGTCCTGGCAGCACCCTTTGGCTTATCACTGCTGTCGTTTCACGGTTCCAATGTGTGATTATTGATCGGCTCTCTTTTGCTGTTGGAGGACGCCCTCCCAGTCAGGTGCCTGGAGTCCAGGGCAGCGCCCGGCCCAGGACACACACCCTTGCAGGTGAACTCAGGAGAGGTGCTTGGGACCTTGCCTTAGAGCACTGCCACATGATGGCCTTCCTTGAGAAACCGTAATCCACGCAGAGATGGTCAGGTTTTCGCTGCTATGGGTGATAGGAACACAAAGTTAACCACAGTCTCGAAGTCAATAAACCACAGGAAGAAGTGTGGCAGAAGACTAGAGGTCCACACAGGCTCAGGGGTCCTCAGAAGGATAGGTCCCAGCCCACTGACCAGTCAGACAAGTTACATAACCCTGCCCAGCCTGTTTCTCAGCTACAAGATGGCTCTAATCAGAATGTGCATATGGGAGACTCAGCACAGCGCCCGGGGCCTCCCGTGGGCTCAGGAAGTTTGCTGGGCCATCAGCAGTCGGTCCTCCCACACTGGAAGGACAGCGGAAGAGCTAGAGTGGAGAGATTGTTTTTTGTTTCCCCTAAGCAACCACGTTAGACATCTTGCCAGTTAACAGTCTGTGTTGTGTGACCCCTTGGCTGTCGGATTTCATTTGGTTCAAACACTGCCGACGTTCACTTGCCATGTTGGGGGGTAAGCTGGGGGGACCGGTGAGGAAGGTCCAGAGTGATGCTCCTTGGCTGAACTCCCTGTTTGGGACTCTACGTTCTTTCCCTGTGCCCGTGTCAGTGTAATCAGCAAGGATTTTGGATCCTTTCCCGCTTCCAGGCCCTGGGGTGACTGGTGACTGGGGGACCTTGCAGCCATTTTCATCTTCAGAAAACTTCACCCTACAGCCTGCTTTTGAACTCCTGCTGGATTCGGGGGCAGGGTTCTTGGGGGCTCCTTCCAGGAAACCCCCATTAAGTCAATATACATGAGCTTATGCAGATTTCTGGTCTCCCCAAGTCTAGGTCACTGCTTCTAAGAGCTGTGTCCCTGAACTCTGCTCTTTGGCAGGGAGTCCTTTTAGGATAAAATGGTAATTGGCCCAGAAAGGAACTCAGGATGTGGCCTCAGCCTGTGACTCAGTACCCCAGGCGCAACCTGGACCACCAGCTTCCCCCAGGAGGGGCGGTTCTGAACATCCTCACATATCCCAGGTCCACAGGAGGAGCAGACCGGGTCGGGGTTGGGGGGGGCTGTCACCTCGGCCCAGCGCGCCCCCGCGGGCCTGAGCGCCCTTGCAGAGGGCAGGCAGGCCGGCCTTGTCTGAGCCGCGGGCACCCCAGCTCCTAGCCTGCGTCCGGGCGCCCGGCCGGCCATGGCCCTAGCAGGTGCGGGCGGGCGCCGCGCGGGAGCCAGGCAGAGCGGGAAGGAGCCAGCGCCCCAACCGGCGGGTAAACTGCCGCGCGGGCGCGGGGCGGGGCCGGGGGCGGGGCCGGCGCCGGGAGGGGGCGGGGCCGGGGCGGCGTATAAAGCGCCGGCGGCGGCGGCGCGGCCTGACGCAGCGGCCAGCAGCCGCGCCGGGAGTGGGTCCTCGCTGGGTGGCGGCGCGCGCGCCTCGTGGTCTGGTCCGGCCGGCGGCGCGGCGGCATGGCAGGCACCGGCCCGAAGCGGCGCGCGTCCGCGGCCCCCGCGGCGGCCGAGGAGGAGGAGCGGCAGGCGCGGGAGCGGATGCTGGCCACGCGGCGCGCGGACGGCGCGGAGGGCGCGGACGGCGGGGAGGGCGCGGAGGGCGTGACCCTGCAGCGGAGCATCACGCTTTTCAACGGCGTGGCGATCATCGTAGGCACGATCATCGGCTCGGGCATCTTCGTGACGCCCACCGGCGTGCTCAAGGAGGCGGGCTCGCCGGGACTGGCGCTGGTGGTGTGGGCCGTGTGCGGGGTCTTCTCCATCGTGGGCGCGCTCTGCTACGCGGAGCTGGGGACCACCATCACCAAGTCGGGGGGCGACTACGCCTACATGCTCGAGGTGTACGGCTCGCTGCCCGCCTTTCTCAAGCTGTGGATCGAGCTGCTCATCATCCGGCCCTCTTCGCAGTACATCGTGGCGCTCGTCTTCGCCACCTATCTGCTCAAGCCGATCTTCCCCACCTGCCCGGTGCCCGAGGAGGCCGCCAAGCTCGTGGCCTGCCTCTGCGTGCGTGAGTACCCGCCCGGGGTTGCGGGGGTGGGCACCCAGCCGCGGGCGGGAGCGGCCCGCGGAGCCCACGTGGGTCTCATTCATTCGTGTCCACCTCATCTTGGGGATTCGGCGGTGAGTCAGCGGGGTCCCTGCCCCAGTCTGGGGGGGGGGTGTTCCACTTCCTCACCTCGTCTTTTCACAAGCAGACGGCTCAACACACATCCCCTGCCTGTTGTGGTCATCCACGCAATGTCTGCATAGCGCATTTCCTGTTGAGGTTCCCAGGACTGAGTGCTCAGACAGAAACTGTAGTTAAAAAAACATTCATACATTTCTGCTCTTGAAATCGGCTTATCAGGAATCAGCAGAGGCTGGCTCATACAAAACCAATAGGAACAGAATTCTGTGTTGCTCATTTAGTCAGCAGTCTCAAAGTCCTAACGGAGGGGTAGTTGGCTGCAAATTAAATTTGTGTGTGTTGAGGGTGGAGGGTGGGTTGCGGGGGTCCCAAGTGTGCTGAAAAACAGCCCCTGGTCGTATCCCTAATGATGGTCATGGTCTGGGTATGTTGGCGGATACAGCCCTGGTGAACTATGAGTGCTTTGCAGAAACAGTTTTCTTGTGGGATTTCAGAAAAAAATCGTTTGTACCAAAGATGATGTGGTTTTCTTCTCTTTTTTGGCTGTTGGCACTTTTTACACCTACCCCTTGGCCAACATCTGAGGAGCCTTGCAGGATGGAAGCGTCCTGCTTTCAGAGCTGCCACCTGATGTGAGGATTTGCCTGAATGTTGCTAGTGCATAAAGGTCCAGAGCCAGCAGGGCTACGTTTGTGGTTGGGGTCCTGGCCACGAAACTCAAAACTCTCGGGGACTGTGCATTAACGAGGAGTGGCCCCTGATTGGCAGTGCCTGCTGGTGCTGCGGGGACTCCGGAGTATGTGGACCCTATTCCCTGCACGAGCCACACTGTAGTGTGGCGGCAGGCACCCTTCATAAACTGGTGAGTCCAGAAGGCTCTGCTTGGCTGCCTGACATCCCACGCTTTCCGGAGACCCTGAACAGAGCGGCCACGCTGAGTGAAGAGCGTTATTTGCCCTTTTTGGGGCGGTCTCAGGATGTGAATCTCAGCTTTAAAAAAAGCCTTTGTCCAGATAGGAGGTCGATCTGCTTGAGGACAGCAAGACCTGTGGTTTCAGGTGGGGCTTTCAGATGAGGGTTTTATGGGACGACACGTTGATCTGAGAAGGGGAAAGCCCCTCTAAAGCAAGATGAGTTTTTATGATATGATTACGATAATTATGTTACAATATGATTTAATGTTTGGGCCCAGTATGTAGTAAAACAGATAATGTCTTTAAAGGCCTGTTCTCTCTCTAGTCCCTTTTTAAACTTTCAGGTTTAAGTAGATGGATTGCAGAGGGACTGTGGTGGGTCCAGCCCCCCCTCCCCCGCCCCACATCACTGTGGCACTGCTGGGCCTGGCCAGGAGTGCTGTTGTGGGCACCCCTGCCAGGGTAAGTTGTGAGTGGGGGTGACGTTTTCCATGTGCTGATCCGCTCTTGTGGCTCTTCTTCCCTGAACCAGCTTGGGGGTGTGTTACGTGGGCCTAGGTGTGGGTGGGTGGCTTTCTCTGATGGAAAGAGGATTTCCACTGAACAGAAAGGGGCTCCCTGTCAGCCAGGATGAGCGCTAATCCAGAGCCTGTCTGTGTGGAAAGGCACAAGGGCTGGTCCGAGGCTCACAGAACTTGGAGCTCCCCGGCACAGGGGGACAAGCACGGAGAAAGGTTATGGGTGTCCAGGGAGGCAGGCTTGCCCTTGTAGGGGCATTTGAGAAGGCAGTGAAAAGCCACAGAGAGTTTCTGAGTGTCCTCTAAGTATCCCACAACGGCTGGGTTCTAGAATTTCTCCCCAAGAAGACGAAGGGCGCTCTGCTCTGCTCTTGTCCGTGAGCCCACCCCAGGCCTTGTGGCACCCTGTGGGAGGGCCTGGTGGCCCGCTCCTTCCATTGGTGTGTCATGGGTACTCGAGCAAAGTCTCAGGTTTGCTGGTTGGTCTTTTCAGTGCCCTGGACACGACCTGCTGCTCTGAAACAGGTCGGCTTTGGTACTTAGTACAGCTCTGCTGCTGATAGATGTGGGAATAAGGTCCGACCAAAATGACCACTATGGGGCCCTTGTCTGGTGTGGCTCTGGTGTTTCTCAGTGCACCGTAAAGGTGAGAGAAACTCGCTCTGTAGGTCTTGATGGCTGTGTGGGATCTGGCCTGGGACTAGGCTTGTGTTATCGCTAAACAAAAACTTGGTAGCGTTTGCTTGAAAGTATGATGACGCTGGTTTTTTACTTTGGGGCAGAAGCCACTCAGACTGGAGTTGAGATTCTCGTCAGCCTTAATTTGCTTCTGGCAGTGTATCCAACATTCCTGGGCCAGCTTTCTCTGTAAAATGGGTCCATCCGTGTCTGGAGAGCCCCGAGCTAGGAGCACACAGTGGGAGCTGGTCCAAGTCCAGAAACCTGCATGGGTCCTTTTGTCAAGGGAGGGGCCCTTAGGAGGGTCTGAAAGGGCCACGTCTCCCTCTGCTGCGTCGTCGTCACTCCTACCCCAGACACAGGTGTCAAGCAAGTGCCTACAGACTGCTGGGTGCCTACCTTCCTCTTCCCCCTCCCTGTTGCCCGGGGGTGGGGAGGGGGTTACTGGGCCCACTGGGACAGCTGCAGCTTGGGCTCACCAGGTGCTTGCAGAACTCGGGGTGGTCTGCTGGTGGCTCTGGGTCCCCTTCAGGGTGAGGTCTAGAAAGCACTTTGGTCTGCCTTCTTATGGGAGACAGGGTTGCCAAGGTTCCCCTAGAGTGGGTTAGTCCCCCTGCTGGAGGGCACCAAATCCGAGTGGGGTGGGGTGGGTGTCATCCGCGGTCCTGTAACCTGAGATGTTTTCCACCTGGTGTCCGGTCAAGCCTGCACTCTGCGTGTGAACAGACCTGGGTTCTGCTTCAAGAAATTTGCTTGAGACTCTAAGCATAGTTTCCACATCTGTGAAGTGGGAATTGGTCACAGCTCTGCCTGGGTAAACGTGCGGGCTCTCGGCCACGGTGTGTTTATCAAGCACGGCGCACAGGGTCCCTGCCACATGGTGGCTGTAATTTATTCTCAACACCCCCCTCCGTCTGCTGTTCACCTTTCACATTTTGAGCTGCCCTAGAACTTGTTCTTCCCAGTTTAGCAAAGAGCAGGAGGGAGAGAGAATGGAAAGAAGGCAGCAAGAGCCAGAGGTGAATGCCAAAGGTCTCCCTCTCGTGTTGGGGTCTGAGCTGCGACATGCCTGTCCCACAGTAGTCCCTTCCTGCCTCGGGGGCAGGAGATTGACTGCCCATAGGTGAGGGGCACAGATCAGGACGGGTTTGGCTGGCTGTGGGTTGGGGCCAGCCAATGTGAGGGTAAGTCACTTGGGGTAATGACTAGAGGGGGACGGGAGGTCATGCTCTACCCCCCAGTCTTCTAGTTGACTGGCTCTTCTCCATCAGCTCCAGGCGTTGACCCACTCCTGGGGTTATGGGGCACCTACACCATGTGTCCACCACTGTATCGCCTGGTTCAGGGCGTCTGAACGCCTTCCAGCCGCCAGCTCTGGGCCCATCTCTATTCTGGGTGTCTCCAAGTTGCTGACGACCCCAGAGTCACAAGCCGAGAGTTAAGTGCAGACGACAGCCCAGTCATAGCCCTGAAATCTGACTTTCCCAGCCAGACACGAACGTGCTCCGGCCGGCAGAGCAAGTCACGCCGAGAGTCACGGGACTGGAACTCGGCCCCGTGGGGTAATTCACAGCAGCGTGTGACCTCAAGGAAGCGGGAGACGCTGGGTGGGCATGTCTAACCCTTTTCTCCCTGGGTCACGGACCCCTTTGATAATCCGAAGGAATGTGCAGACTCTGCCCAGAAATGTGTTCCAGGCGTGTGGACTCCAAAGTGTGCGTAGTCATGGGGTTCTCACACCCTGTCCCCCAAGGGGGGCAGACATGGATCTGGTGTCTCCTGGCGGCCATGTGCTCGGACTCACACCTCTCCTCACATGCTCCTGCCCCAGCCTTTCAAACTGGTGTTGTCATCCCTCTTGTTTGGCCAGGGAAACTGAGGCAGCAGTGGGCTAAGAGCCCACTGCGCATGCCGAACCGCCTTTTGTCATCGCCTGTGTGGGGACACATGGCCGCATCTTTGGCGGGAATGGCAGATGTCAGGCTCCTGGGGTGGTGTCGGTCACCAGGTGCAGGCGTCCAGTCAGCCAGGGTGAGAAGACGCGGGGATCTGAGGTTTGTCCCATCCCGGACTCTGTGGGGAGTGCTTGTCCCCTGACTGGGGTGCCTGACCCCCCTTAGCACAGCTGGCTAGGGAGCCTTTCACCTTTCCCTCTTCTTTCCATCCAGACCTTTACCTTGCAGAGGAACTTCGGGGACAGGGTAGGCCCACAGCTGCCCCCCGGCACGCGCCTCTTCCTGTGCTCTCGCAGATCTCCAGTCCCTTTCTGCTTTCTGTGACCCACAGCAGGTGCTGGGAACCAGGGGCTGCGTGATTCTGCACCACTCTGGTGGGTGTGACCTTCCTGGGCCCTCTCTGGATTGCTGGCCTAGAGTGCTGCCCGGAGCGCACTTGACCCCGCCAACCAGACCACCCCACCCTGCACCACTGCCCAGTCCAGCAGCTGCTTGGCTCCTGGCAGAATCCTGAATTCTTGTTTGGAGGATGGCCATCCCAGCAGGCCCTCCAGTACCCATGTGCCCTAGGGAGGCTCAGAGTGTGGGAGGCGTCTTTCCCCCACACGCTTGTCCAGGCAGACCTGCTTCCCTGCAGGGGCATTTTTCGGGGCCACACCCACCCCTCCCGCTATGTGAGGAATTGGCAGCACCTTCCCACTGGGCCCTTGGAGCACAGTGCTCGCAACCTGATCCTGCTCTGAGTTGCCCTGACCTTGGTTGCTGGCTGACATCTGTCGCTGCTGAGCCCCAGCTGATTGTCCGTGATTGTGAGTTACTGAAACTGTAGTCAGAACTGAGGCCACTACAGGGAAACATCCTGAAGTCCACCGTGACCTTGTGGCCAGCCTCGCGCTTTGTCCATGTCCATGTGAGCTGCCCACGCTGGCCAGGCCTCAGCCCTCAACACAGACACATTCAGATCCTGCCCAAGTTACTAGGGCTGCTGTGGGAGGCCGGGGGGGGGGGGGGGGGCGGGGGGGGCGGCTCTGTCCCAGACCCTGTCCCCCAGCTTCTGTGAGTGCTTGGGCTGTGTGACCTGGGGCTGGGTGCTTAGCTTCTCTGGGCCTGTGTCTCAGAGCAGGTCATGCATGCAGAGGGTGTATGAGTCAGATGTCTCCTCACTGCAGGGACAGGTGACAGAGGGACTGTCTGGAAATCGAACACGACAGAGCACTTGTACCTGGTGAAGGGAACCGTGGATGGGTTGGGGGCCAGGAGCTGTGGCCCTCCCAGGGACAGCAGTGGGTAGAGACGGGGCCTGGCTAGAGCCGCCTCTAATCTGGGCACCCTCGTGTTACAGGCCTGGGGTAGGGGGTGTTTCCTGCAATCATCTTGGACCCCGAAGAGCTAAGGGAAAGGATCAGGGACCCTGGACTGGTGTGGGCGAGGGCAGCCAGGTGGGGCCCGGGCGGAGCGGGTGTCCCCCCACCAGGGGGCTGTCTGCTGGCTCGCCCTGAGGGGGGCCAGGGTCGGGTCTGGGGAGGAACGGGGGGCCAAAGCACAGCGTGGTTAAGGAGCATTTTGTCCCGGTGGACCGGTGGGGCCGTCACTGCCGAGGCACAAGGGAGTTTGAGGACCTGTGTCCGGCCTCATCGCCGGCGAGTGTCCTCTGGTCGTCAGGGAAGGGGGTCCCTGGCAATGAGCTGTTTCCAGAACACGAAGGGAGAGGGCTCGTGAGGCCGGGCTGTCCTCCAGGGCGGGAGGCCTCGCCGAGGTTCAGCAGCGTGCAGCCCCCGTGAAGACCTCAGGGCTGGGGGCTGCAGACTGGGTCCTGTCCTGGGGCAGCCTTACCTGGAGAAGGGAGACGTGTGGACACGTTGTGTAGCTCCGGTCAGGCCCTCTTGCCTAACGAGGGGCGCGCCGTGGGGGCATCCATCCAGGATGCTCTTGACTGGCCCTGTCCTGGGCACAGTCCTGCACGAGAAACCCTCCGTCCAGGGAGTGCAGACGAGGGACAGCCTGCTTCAGTCTGAGGCCTAAACCCACACAGGACAGCGTCCCTTTGGAGGATGCTCAGTACACGGGCATCACATGTGTGCACGTGGGGGGTGGGTCCCTGGGGGATTTGCCCCCATTGGTAGGCGTCAGAATCACCTGGTTGGGAGGATTGATGCCCAGGCTCCCCCGAACTAGCAAGGTGGTTGCACAGGGCTGGGGCGGGGAAGCCAGGGTTGAAGGCCCAGCCAAGGCTCCAGAGCACGGAGTGGGACTGGGGAGGCCTGAGCGTCCTCTCCCCGTTCCCTGGGCTGTGTGACTTTCAGCCGGCCAGACAACCTCTCTGAGCTCCATTTACCCAAATATCAGACGAGTCTAGATGCTTCCCTGTCCTCTCGGGCTGCGACCCCAGCAGGTTTTCCCTCCGCTTTCTCCTTCGCTAGAACTGCTGGAGGTGCAGAGGGGTTGGGCTAGGGGTTTTCAGGCTCTGAGGGAGACCCTGAAGCATGGAGTCTCCTGAACAAAGCCTGGTGCGTGCTGAGCAGAGCTTCACAGTCGGCAGTGTGAGACTGGTGGGGTGCTAGACAGCGAGTTCTCATGTTTCTTCACCACCACCCCCCAGCAGCTGTGCAGAGATCAGACACACTGAGTAACCAGCCCAGCGTCACACAGCATGTCAGCACTCGGGGGTCACTTCAGAGCCAAGGGAGGGCTTCCCTGCTGGTTGTCCTGGCTGTTCTTGGGGCCGGTGGCCCCTGGGGACCTGCCTGTGCTCCAGGACTTGTGCCTCAGAAAAGCCCCTCAGAGACGCTGCTGTTTGCTGGGGGTCTCCTGCTGGCCCCAGGACTCGAGGTTGGCAGCTTTCCAAGCTGGCTAAATCTGCCCCTTGCTGGTGTGTCTGGACATGAACGTGCTGGCCCCATTCCTGACACCTGCTGACACCCCCACCCCCCAGGCCTGGTGAACTCCGTGGTCAGGTTAAAAATGGGAAGAAATGTGAAGACTCGTGTTCCAGGGCGGGTCATGGGGAGTTTGAAAATGGGACACTGGCCTATCAGTAATTTTCTTCCACAGAGAAGCAGTGAATCGACAAGATGGCGGGGGGGGGGGGGGTGGCTTGAAAGCCAGTGTCCTCACTTGCGTGGAGAGGTCACGTCGGCCTCTCCCACAGGCCTCTAGCGGCCTCTTGGCTGGGGAAGCCTTGGGCCGCGTGGAAACAACTCCCTGCCACTGGGTGGGTCTGGAGCAGAGCTCTTGACCTAAACCAGCTCGTGTTCTAGCACGTTCCAGAGGTGAGGTCAGCCTTATCAGTTTGGTTTGGGGTCATGCCCATTCCTTTTCTTTAGAGCCCAGCAAAGGTGAAGTCGCCCTGAGGCGTCCCAGGGAGTGTGAGATCCTATCTGTCACTGGGAGGGCCAAGAAAGTTAAGGCACAACAGAAGTAGTGCTGGATGGGGGAGGTGCAGGTGATCACGGCCATCAGGCTGCCTGTCGGGAGCGCGACTCGCGGAGAGCCAAGAGGACATCTGCACCTGCAGGGGCCAGGGGCCAGGTGCTGATAAACGAGCCCCCATGAAGCTCTGGGCCCCTGCATGTGCTGGGTGAGCTTGGATAAGTAAGGCGAAGGCAGGACAGGAGACTGCGGAGGTCAAGTGGGGCCAGGCTGGTGGGGGAGCCTTTGAGTCCTGCTCAGATAATCTCCTTTCCAGAGGCAGAGGCCATGGGCCAAGCCCGCCTGTGCTCGAGGCTCCTCGCAGTGCCTGGGCAAGCCCACGGTCCCTGGTGCTGCCCTAGGAGCCTGCGCACCTGCAGCCAAGGCTCGGGGCCCAGACCTAGAGTGAGCACGTGATGTTGACCCATGGGGGGCCAGGCTCCAGGCTGGCCGCGCGGGCACCCGGGGACCCGGCTGGCGGGGCTTCCTGGAATTGGCACAGCCCCACGGCCACTTCCTGTCCCTGCCAGCGAAGCTGAGGTCAGACAGTGCTCATTTGTGTGGCGTTGCTGTGTCTGCCCCGTCTGGCCGTCTTCTGCCAGCTGGACCCCGCAGGTATCAGGCGGCGTTGCTCACAGGCCGCAGACCGACCTTGCCCAGGTGTTGGCCCTTGGTGTCCAGGGCCCAAACACCATCTGCAGAAAGCACCTTCTTCTTCAGAGAGACCCATGAGGAGCCCGCCACTGGCTCCTAAGCAGGGCTCAGGCAGTGAGGTTCTAGGCCTGGGGGCTCTGAGCCTTGGGCCCTTCCATCCTGGGGGGACAGTCCCTGCAGAGCCTTGGGCTGGGGACGAGTGGGCTCCATCCTTGCAGCCCCTGGGGGGACATTGGACTGAGTTCCTGATCAGTAAGTAGGTACCCAGATGGTGTGGTTTTGGATGGTTCTCTTGGGCTTATTCATGACCTTCCCCTGGCGTGTTTGACCTCAAGTCAGCAGGGGCAGGGGGTGGGGGGGCTTGGCCTGCCCCCCAGGGTGCACCGAGGGCACCGAATGATAGAGCCTGAGTACACACCAGGTGCTCCTACATGGCTCTTGTGATCAAGATCGCGGCTGAGTTTGTACGAGCATCCACGCAGCCCTGGTTACTGGGCCTAGTACGCCCATCAGCATTTTACTCTCAGTTGGAGTGTTTTTTGTGTTTTGTTTTGGTGTGGGTTTTTTTTTTTTTTTTTTTGGTAACTTATTTTTATCTTAAAATTTTTTTGCTGTTGTTTTGGTGTTTTTAAATGAAAACAGGCACCCTTCACATATCAGCCCTCCCCCTGTGGGTGGAACAGCCGAATGAATACGTTTAACAGGAGGCTGCTGTCTAGGAGGGGTCGGGGCTGTGGTGGGTGATTGGGGTCACTGGCGTGGCTCGGGGAGGAGAGGTCAAGTGGGGCCAGGCTGGGGAGGGAGCCTTTGAGTCCTGCTCAGATAACCACCTTCTCAGGCAGAAGCCACGGCCAAGAGGAGGCTGGTGGCCTGTGTGCTAGTGGGGAGTACGTCCCCTCTGCTCAGGGCACCTTCTCTGTGTTCCCCCTGCGTGTGCCTTTGTGACGTCAGCAGCATGGGGGCCACACCTGGGACGGGGAAGCAGCGTGCGGGTGTCCCGGGTCTCATCAAGCACCACCGGTGGCAGCACCCCCAGGACACCCCACACTCAGGGTCAGGGAGGGTCACAGGGTGCTTTCTGAGGGGAGCCTGAGAATCACAGGTTGGGGGTGAGCCAGCGCCCGGGGCCCGAGCGGCCCCCTGGGGATGTGCAGCCTTAGGTCTGCTGGCAGGAATCTCAACAGAGGTCACCTGGTCAGGCAGCCTGGAGCCGGGGCTGGAGCTTGCAGCCAGGCTCTCCTTGTGACCAGGTGTCCTGTGTGGCTGTGGGGTCGTCCTTCCCTCACTGCGCAGCGCCGCCCACCATCGAGGTGCAGGGGGAGCCCCTGAGACCCTGGCTCCTTCGCTGAGGTTGAGCTGGGTGCTCCTGCTGGCCAGGGAGGTGGCCCGTGTCGCAGCAGGATGAGGGTGGGATGGACACACCCCTCAAGGACAAGCTCCCAGCGTGGTCTGCGGACCGACCGCCAGGCCCAGCCTGCTCCTGGCGGTCCTCGGGCAGCCAAGAGCTGGCTTATCTCCCTGGCCCCAGCTGTCAGCACGCATGAGCACAGCCCCACTTATCTGGGGGTGCCAGTGTGGGGAGCCTTTTTTTTTTTTTTTTTAAGATTTTATTTATTTATGTGACAGCCAGCGAGAGAGAGAACACAGCAGGGGAGTGGGAGAGGAAGAAGCAGGCTCCCAGCGGAGGAGCCCGATGTGGGACTCGATCCGGGAACGCCGGGATCACGCCCTGAGCGGAAGGCAGACGCTTAACAACTGCGCTACCCAGGCGCCCCGTGGGGAGCCTTCCTGATGGCATCTCCGTCCGCAGGCCGGCCAGTGGGCCCGTGCCCTGCAGCTGCGGTCCGCGGCCCCCTTGTGTGACTCCGGCACTTCTCGTCCCCAGGCCATGGAGTGCCACGAGTCGAGTCCGTAGGGACAGTGACCACACCACTAACCCTCAGTGCCTTCTCGCCTTAGGCCCAAATCCCAGTGTCGCCATCTCACACACCCAGCAGCAGCCCCCCGCCAGGCGTCTGGTCAAGGTGCCGGAGCCAAAGGCAGGACGGGGAGGGGCGCTACCAGCTGCTTTGTGAGGGCCAGAGACAGTGGGTCCCTGATGAATGCTTTTGTTTACTTAAGATTTTATTTCATTTTGAAACTTTTTAAAAAAGGAACAGCATGGAGAATACTAAGGCATTTATGTACTCGTCAGCCAAAGTCAGTGAACATGAAAGTTTCATCAAGTATTTCACTTACAAAGCCCCCTTTGTTCTGTGAGCAGGTCCCTTCCCCTCCCGCCTGCAGCCCGCCTTGCCTGTCCATGACCTGGTTATCTTGAATGTGACCTCGAGCTGCCGTGGTGTGAAGAGAGGCTCTCTGCACCTGCTGGGCAGGGCTCAGGACGCGTTAGTGGGAGCAGCGGGTCGGGTCTGGGCACAGGCAGGTGTGCACCTCTCTTTCCTGATGGAGGGGCAGTGGCGTGGAAGAGGAAGGACCCTGGGCCTCTGTCCTGCCCCAGTGACCACTAAGCCCAGCACAGCATGGGTGGGCACTGCAGTAGGAACGACCGTGAGCCGGGGGCTCCGGGCAAGCCTGCTCCCCTTCCTGGAGCCTCGGTTGTCCTCTGTGAAATGGGGAGAGGGCTGGGAAGACCCCAGAGGAGCAGGCGGAGCAGAGGCGGCAATCAGGGCTGGCTGCGTGGTGCTGGCTGGGCTGTTGCAGTGTCCAGAGCCATGCCTGCGTGCCGCTGCCAGGAGAGCAACCTGCAAGAAGCCGCGCTCGGCAGGGTGTCCAGCAGGCGGGGGAAGAGCCGCCTCCCGGGTGCGGCTGGGCGACACCTCCCCCACCCGCCCTGCCTCCCTGGGGCATGAATGGGGGAGTGATGCAATGGGCCAGCCTCCTGCCGGAAGTGCTTCTGCATACAGAGTGCTGGCCACCTGGGCCTGGTGAGGAGGGGCCAGAGGCATGTGTGCCTCCGTGACTGTCACAGTCACCCCGTAAGGAAATGTGACGCCGTCCCAGAAAACCCCGGCCCCACCCTCTGGCTGTGCAGAGGCCTCCTGGGATCCGGTGGCAGGAAGGCCCTTCCATCCCGGATCCCAGCCATGCGGCCAGTGGGATCAATGAGCACCAGACTGAAATCATTCCCCTGGGAGGCTAAGACAAGGGAACTCTGCTACTTCTCCTCTCCCTGTCCGCCACTGTGATCACCGTGGGGCTGCCAGATACATGCCAGAGTCCTGGGTCTGCCCCTACCATCTTGGGCCTGTTTCCTCTTCTGTGCAGAGAATGGCAGTGCTGATATGGCTGATGCGGGACAGCCATCTCCCCATTGGTTCTGTGGGCCTGGACTAAGCATGTCCCCACTCCCCGCGGCCACGTGAAGGTCCCTGGTGCTGTTTGCCCTGTGTACATTTGAGCCTTTCCCGGCCAGGCTCAGCTCCTCCTTCAGTCCTTTGGTGTGGACACTGTGTCTGGACGGCAGCCTCCCCGCAGCAGCTCATTTTACTGCGTGGCCTGGCAGGTGCAGGTGAGACCACAGCCTACGAACCCAAGGGGCTTGGCCGGGTTCCATGCCAGGCCCAAACGCCACTGCTCTTTGCTGCCCTACCCAGCGCGGGAACTGCTGAGTAATGGCAGCTACAAGTGACGACTTTGAGAGCAGTTTTCAGTCTGAACTTCAGTGCAGAGCACAATCTTGGTCGGCCGTTGCATCAGCCAGAGCTCAGAGCAGTGAGAAACATGGCGGGGGGGGGGGGGGTGCTATTAAGGTGTCAGTTAATTTCCTGGAGCGATAAGCTGGTGGCAGGGTGAAGTGAGCTGGGAGAGTTCTTGTTTTTCTTCTACCTGAGCTGTTGCGTCTTACCCAGTTCATTAGTAGGGATTTATTTCTTGGGGCCTTCCTGCTCGAATTGTAAAATTTCATTGATTGACTTTAGCTGGGGAAAAGCCCCCTGGGGTCTGCCAGTCCTGGGTTAGTTCTGTGTCGAAAAGAGAAAAGATGTGCAGACTTTCCAGCGTTTCTTACCTTCAGTGCAGCCCGTGGAGAAGCAGTGGGAGTAGGGGGCTCGTGGAGAGGCCCTTCCCAGGTCCAGGCCCTGCGGGTTAAAGGCAGAAGACTAGCCCCCAGGAAGGCAAGGCCCCGCTCTGTGCCCTTGCAGGTTCCCTGGTGTGAATGCTCCCAGGCAGCCGATGGCAGGCGCCTTCCGGAGGGCGCCGTTTGCGGAGCCAGGCAGCAGCCTAGTGAGCTCACCTTCGGAGCGTCTCCCAGCAGCTGAGAGCGCGCGCGAGTTAGGAGTAGTGAGTTGGAAGGTCTGAGTGTTGAGGGTTTGTTGCCTTTGTTTTAATATAGTTTTGCTTCGCTGTAAGTGGCTGGGATAATAGCCAGCTCGCGAGGTCCCCACACACTTCACAGTGTCTTCTGCACGCCTGGTATCTCAACATATGGATGCCTCCACTTTGGGTCAGGGCCAGGGGTCTCCCGGGAAGCCAGGCAGGGCCTGCTTACGCGCATCTGGGCGCGTTTGTGGAGCCTGGCTTAGCGGCCCACCTGTGCCCCCCCAAATCTCACCCCCCTCCCTTCCGGGTCGGGGGACCAGCTGTGATTGGTGTGATTTCCAGTTTTCAGCATATGCTGTTAAAATCCCCAGCTGGGCCCACCTGAGTGTTGCCTCTTGCTGACTGCCCTCCCTGGGCCTGGCCTTGCCTTCAGTCCCCATTTCGTGTGTCAGAATTGCCCCCCATGGTCCCACCCTTGGCTTGTCATATGGATTCATGCTAACAGTGCCTCACTTACCTGTGTCCTCTGTGGGATTCCAGAAGGTTCCCTCTGCAAAAAGAGTTTCCCGCTTTCGGGAAGTTAGGTGGGCTATGTGGGCACCTAAGTTAGGCTCAAATGGTGAGAGGTGCACACGGGTGAGCACAGTCTCCTTCCAGCAGCAGAGGTGCCTTTGTGTTTATAACCTGCGCTCTGAAGATAGTGCCTCAGGTGTGCAGCAGGTGGGGTGGGGGCAGGGTGGGGTGGGCTTTGCTCAGAGTCCGGTAGAAGGTTGAAATTCATTCATTAAAAGTTCTTAATGTCAGGGTATCTGGGTGGCTCACTCCGTGAAGCTTCTGCCTTTGGCTCAGGTCATGGTCCTGGGGTCCTGGGATCGAGTCCCAGGTCAGGCTCCCTGCACAGCGGTGAGCCAGCTTCTCCTTCTCTCCCTCTGCCCCTCCCCCTGCTGGTGTTCTCACTCTCTTGGACGCACATACTCTCTCGCTCTTTCTCAAATAAATAAAATCTTAAAAAAAAAATCTTTACGATAGCCCAGGGTGTGTGGGATTATAGCTGTTTTGAGAGTCAAGAAATGTGGTTCTCAGCCTCTGACCTTGAGCCAGGAGAGCCCAGAGCAAGGCCAGCGGGGCTGGGCTGCCCTCTCTGGGGCCACCCCTGTCCCCTGTGGCCGCCCATCGCGCGGGACTCACCACCGCCCTCTCTCCGCAGTGCTGCTCACGGCCGTGAACTGTTACAGCGTGAAGGCTGCCACCCGCGTCCAGGACGCCTTCGCCGCCGCCAAGCTCCTGGCGTTGGCCTTGATCATCCTGCTCGGCTTCATCCAGATCGGGAGGGGTGAGTGCAAGCTCTGGGCGCCCCCACCACGTGTCCCACAAGGCCCTGCTGTGCTTGGGGGGGGCGGGCCCCATCCCCGAATGCCCCAGGCCCCGAAGGTCTGGCTTCCTTTGAGCCGGTCACGCTGTCGGCGAGAGGCACTGATGTCGTTACAAAGACCGAATAAGTTAAATCCCGAGCGATGGGGAGAAACGGACTCACCCTGTCCCTTCCAAACCCCCCTCTCCGACCCACACGTGAGGGCGGGGGTAGGACGGTGACATGGTGGTCTGCAGAGGGGCCTCAGGGCTGTGCCCAGCATACAGAGAGCAGGGTGGGATGGAACTGGTACCGGATCAGATCTCGCACACGGGGCCCCAACTCCCAAGGGCCTGTTGGGTGGAGGGTGGCCACCCCCAGGGAGCGTCTTGCCGTGCTGACCGCTCCCACTGTGGTCAGCCGCTTTGTCTTATCCGTCTGGATCGCTCACGCCGTGGCGCTTGGCGGCAGCGCGTCCTCGCAGTGCTGGGAATGGAAGTACGCGGTTTCTCCTGGTGGGTTGGGCATCTGCTCGGTTCTCACGGACCAGCGATCCCGCAGGAGCTGGTGCAAGTCAGCTTTGGGGGCCCCTTCAGGGAGGGTCACCATGAGGACGCACAGCCTCGTGTGCAGGGGACACGCAGAGCCATGGCGAGTACCCCACAACCTCTGTGTTTGCCTCCTTCTACGTCCGAGTGTTTTTGGAGCCCTGGGGTGCGGGAAGGCAGCACCTGTGCTCCCGGCTCAGCAGGGGCGCTGGTAGGCTGCTTCACCCATCTCGGGGGCAGCAGGAGAGCCAGGATTGGGGCTGGGTCTGTGTCATCCAAGATGGCGTGCCAGCGCAGGGCTGCATACCCCTCGTGCGCAGGCTTCTCCAGCAGGGCACCCCACGTGGCGTCTGTGGGCATCTTCATCCTAGCCTGCCCTCTTCACGTGCTGGCTAGCTATGAAGCAAGTGGGTGGAAAACCCGTAATGGCCCCATATCTGCCGTGTCCTCCGGGCATCTGCCTGTGATACCCAGAAATCCGTTCTTGCAGTTCCGGCCTCTCCTGCACCCTTCCCTGTAATGGCCACTCAGGCCACCACGCTTTATAGGAACCCAGCATCCATAGACCGTGGGCCCGTTCCCCGGGGGCG
This sequence comes from Ursus arctos, assembly GCF_023065955.2. Classification (NCBI taxonomy): domain Eukaryota; kingdom Metazoa; phylum Chordata; class Mammalia; order Carnivora; family Ursidae; genus Ursus; species Ursus arctos. Next base: position 1,850,402 of record NW_026622863.1, read on the forward strand.
TTCATGATTCAGGAGATTTGGGTGCACACGGCCCTCTCTAGGGCTAGAGAGAAGCCCACATGCTGGTCTACCCTGGCCTAGTAACGTGGAAGCGAGAGTTCAGATAACTCGGGCAGACCGTCTTTATTGAATACATTCACGTGTGTCAAGGTTTCTAGCGTGGCTGTGGCACCTGATGGGAACCCAGCACCCACGAGCCACGATCATCGTCAGCATCGAGGGGAAAATCCCCCCGGATTTCCAGACCACTTTCTGGGGCAGGTGGGTCACTGCTTTGGGAGCTGGACTTCATCCTGGGAGCATGTCTCAGACCACCCAGGAAATCTTTAACATCCTCCAGGCCTCGGGCGTGCCGACCAGGCAGGGCTGGGAGGGGCGGATCGGCCCCGAATGTGGGCCGCCGTAGCGCCGGGGGTACGCTCCGCACTCCGAGAGCCTTCCCGGGACTCCAGGGCCCAGCATCTTCTTGAAGACAGGACTGTATCTTCTTCCTTATTCCTCGCGTCTCGAGGACCCGGGTCAGGGCTGAGTAACCGTGCAGCCTCGTGAAGAAGTCGGCCGGGCAGGACCGGCAGGCCAGCCTTTGTGCAGCTAGGAAACATGTCGGTTGATAGAAGATCTCCTCGTGGAGCTATTTGCTTGGCTGGTCTGATTAGCTTCAGACCGATGAAGAATGTGGAGGGGTGACCTGACTTCTGTAAAAACACTTTTCAGTTGGGGTAGCAAAGAGCTTTTGTTCGGCTAGAATACCTAATGTGTTTAGGATTCTGTTGCTGTCGAGAACGCCCCCCCCGCCCGAAGCAGTTCCTTTCTGAACTCGGGATACAGTGCGGTGTCTGCAGAATTCTGCCTCCTGGTTTTCTTCAAGAGATTTGTGTTGTTCTAAGATGAATGCCTTCCCTTCTGGGGGACACATGGTTGCAAAACTGACCCCCTTCTCCTCCAGCGGAGTCTGTGGTCTGACTCGTCTTCCCTCGGGCAGCCTGCACGTTGCCCGGTCCCTGTGCAGATGGCTGGCGGGAGGCCCTGGATCCTTGGAGCAGGGTCTTGACTCGCTTGTGCTCAGACTGTCCCCTGCTCAGACTGCCCTGCTCACCTGGGCTCTGAGTGGTCGGTCTTCCTCCCCAGCCCACGGAGCACCCGGGGGGCCCAAGGGCTGCAGAGGGGGCTTGAGTCCAGCTGGCCGTTGTTCGGCCATCACGAGACCCGTGAGCAGTCTGCCCTCGTTCTTGCCACCATCCTTCACCGGAACCTTCTGAGGCCCTGAATGTGACTCGGGGCTGAGCCCTGACAAGGACTGGGCCCTGCTGGCCGGAGCTCAGCTGTGATTTGAGGACACCAGACAGCGCGTGAACAGGAGGATTACAGACAGGCAGACGGGGCGCCAGCCCAGACCAGGACTCAGGGCGGTGGGGGGGCGGCTGGATGAAGGCAGAGTCGGGGACAAAGGCACCGCTCTGCTCGGCCCCAGGCTGGGATCTTGGTGTGGGAGCTGCTTAGCTGCCCAGTAGCTGGGGGTGGGAGGGCGCCCGCAGTGTCAGGCATGCAGGCCTGGCGCCATGCGAGCTGTCTGGATTTGCTCCCAGCATTTCCAGAAGGGGAGACCGAGCTCAGGTCAGCATTTCAGATCCAGTGGCTGTTGTACGAAGCATGGGAGGCCGCAGGGAAGCAGGCAGGCGGGGTGGGCGGAGGGCACCGTGACGCTCATACATGCGGGCTGCCTCCACCTGCTTTTGTCCTTTTGGTCTGTGGACTCCTTATGTGTGATGCCCCACAGGGGCCACAGCCCTAAGGTCAGGCCGCTCCCAAAGCCAAGTTGGCGTTTCTCAGACCAGAGGTGGGAGTGGGGTGCAGAAGGCGCGTCCCTCTGCCCAGGTCCCCCCAGAGGACACACAATGGGCCCCTGTGGTTTTGCTCTTGCTGCAGTGTCAGCGGGAGAGCAGTTACAGTGTGGACTGCCTTGTTGTACAGATAAAAACGGTCCACAGAGCACTTCCTCCCTCCCACTCTGCGTCTGAACAGGATACCCTCTGCTGAGGGAGGTCGTGGGAGGTGAAGTCTCCGTGTGCCAAGCAGTCCTGCGCCCCAGCCCCTGCCCCCTGTGCCCCAGCTCCTGGCCCCCCCTTGCAGCAGCCCACACGAGCTCGCCCCGCTGCTGGGACATTGGCCCCAAGTGCTGGGAGACACGGGTGTGGTTTGCACTGTAAGCAGAGGCTCCTGAACGCGGCTCTGATTGTCTTCTACGTCCGGGCACCTGACGTGACGGGGGCATCTCGGAATGGGGGACGCGTGGGAGACAGCCCGTGCAGGAGGGGGCGAGCCCCTGCAGCGAGCAGCCCTGTCAAGTGGGCTGTGGCTCCTCTCTGTCATGCCGGGACTGCAGGGCACTGCACCGGGGGGCCATGCAGGGCTGGGGTTTGGTTCTCCACTCTGGTCCCCCGGGTCCCAGGAGCAGGGAGGGGGGCAGGGCAGGGCCGTGGCCCCGTGGGCCCCTCTGTCCCTCAGAATGTCTGGGGCCACTGTGGGAGGACTTGTCCCTAAGGTACCGTCGAGGCGGGCGTGGGTGTTTTTCCCTGCGGATGTTCTTTGGTAATTTTTTTAGATTCATTTGAGAGAGAGGAATGCGAGCGAGGGAGGGGCAGAGGGAGAATGCCCAGCGCACTCCCCACTGAGCGCCGTGCCCGCCAAGGGGCTCCATCCCACGACCCTGAGATCGTGACCTGAACCAAAACCACGAGTCAGATGCCCAACTGACAGAGCCACCCAGGCGCCCCTGCTCTTTGATAATTCGTAGTTGAGGCCTCCACGCCTCCGCACTGCTCAGCCTCCAGAATCGGAACAGATCTGCAGTCACATGCTCTGCTTGTGCCGCCGTCTGGCATGAAGTCAAAGTCGGGGAAGTCGGGCACTCTCACTGCGGCCCTCAGCTCACCCGTGCCCTGGGCAGGGGCAGCCACAGAGCCCCGTGCTGGGCACACGTGGTTCTCAGAGTCTCTCGCAGCCTGTGCAGGGGGGAGAGGGCCCTTTGCAACTGGGATTTGAGGTTTGAAGCAGATCTTGAGGCCAAGGAGCCCGTTCCTCCAGGGGGCTTAAAAGACAGAGGGTCCCAGAGACACTGGCCAGGTGTGGAAGCCCCGACCTCCTGTCAGCCTCCTCAAACCCAGATTCCTGCCCCCTCACTGTTCCCAGACATCCGGCAGAGACAGGACGGGCACTGCACTCCAGGCACGTCCCTCCGCGGTGGGGAAATGGGAAGACAGCCTGATGAGCCTGCCGCAGGAGGCATCCCCTCCCAGCATGCTGGTCTCCGGGTGGAGCAGGAGACCCATCGCGGTGCTTCCTGCCCTAGCCCATGAAGGGCACCAGTCACGCAGAGCTCACTGGCCAGGCAGGACTCAGATTGCCAGGACCCGGTGGCCCCACACGTGACAGCCTGTCTTACAGAGCAGGAGCCTGAGGCCAGACACTGTTCACTTGACCCGTGATCCGAAGCAGGACCCAACGCCACAACTTGTCCCGGCCACGTCCGTGAGCGCAGTGGAAGCCAGGGCGTCTGACCCAGATGGAGTGAGGCCCGTTGGTCTGTCTGCAGTGTCCTGTTGTCCAAACGCAGGGCTGCGCTCCCTCTGAAATTCGTGGGGGGCTCCCTCCTTGTGTTTCCAGCTTCCGGTGCTCTCTGGGCTTGTGGCTGCAGCACTCGGCCCTCTCGGCCTCGTCCCTGTGTCCCCTTCCTGTGTCTCTGTGTCTTCCGAGGACACTCGTGGACTTCAGGGCCTCCCCTAATCCATGATCTCATCTTGAGATCTGTACCTCGATTCCGTCTTCAAACCGGGTCACATTCAGAGGTTCCAGGTTACCAGGAGTTCTCGGGGGGACCCTGTTCCCATCTCATGACATAGATGACCGTCCCACGGAAGCCCAGAGGGATAAAGCGGGATGAGAAGCAGAAGGTTCCAGCGTGGTGGATGTTCCCCAGTTTGGGGCTGACTTTCTCACAGTGTCCCTATCCCAGGAGGGGTGCCCCAGGGCTGCTCTGCCTGTGGGAAAGCACGGGGGTGGGTGGGGCCCCGCCAGCCCTAAGGTTCTGGGATTCTCTGCTGCTGCCTCCAACTGCCCTCTCTCCAGATCACGGCGTTGACAGGCTCCCCGGGCCCCAGAGAAGCCCTGGTGAGCATCTGAGCAGGCCTTCCCCCCACGCAGAGGCCAGGTCTCTGGGGACGCCGGAACTGTGGAGAGCCCTGGTCCTCCCAGTCCAGGAGCCAGAGGGCTGGCACATTCCCAGTGGGAGGAAGGACCACGCCTGTCAGCGTGTGCGCAGAGCTGCTGGTTCCCGTGGCTGTGTCTGTGTGATGCGGGGATTTGGGCTAGCTTTCCCTGAGAGCTGCTCCCTGGGGCCTTGGAGCTTTCCCACCCCAGTTACCCTGGGTCTGCAGGGGGTCCCAGTGGGCGGGAGGCGGACCCAGCTTCTGGCTGTGCGTCGGCATTCACATTTCCAGCAGCCTTCCCGGGAGGGTCTGGTCAGGGACTGTGTTTTCGGGCTAGGAGGGGCTCCGGGGGCTCAGGGCCAGGACCCACCCTCAGCTGGCATATGCTGCCTTCTTTTGGGGCAAAACTTAGAGGTACCTTTGAGGTGTGCAGAGAAGCCCCAGAGAAGGGGTGGTCCCAGGGTGCCCACGCCCCCACTCTTGGAGCCTGCAGAAGGGCCTGCCTGTATTGCTCGCGATCCCTCTCTGGCCTGCTCTTGGGGGCTGGGGCCCTGTGGGGATAGAACCCTGTGTAGCTTGGAACACAGTGGCCACCAGAGGATTGTTGTCATTCATCTGTGTCTGTGACACCCCGTTCTGGGGCCCAGCACAGTCTGCATGTCTGCCCTAGCAGTGGGAGCGGTACATGAGGGCCCAGCATCGGTCACTACTCTCCCGAGCAGAGTCCTGCCCCGTGGTGTTGCCACCTGGGGGAGCCGCCCTCTGCCTCCCAGCGTGTTGCGCGGGACCGTCTGCCTCCACGCACCCAACAGCCCGCACCCCGGCCCTGACAAGCCTACGTGTTCTCAGAAAGCACCGTGGGTCCCCCGGCTGCAGAGGGCAGGTGGGTGGTTGAGACCACACGTGGAGTCTAGAATCTGGCCTCCTCCCGGGAGGGCTCCCTTCTCTTCTGCGCCCCACCCCTGCTCACCACCGCCATGGCCACTGGGCGCAGCCCAACTGCTAACGCGTATCGTGACACGGAGGTGTGGCCACCTCACCCACTTCTGGCTGGAGCTGGCCTGGAGCCGGCCAGGCGGCCCTCCTGCCGCTCTCTAGACCTCCCTGAAGACCACCTGCTGTTACGGCTCCAGCCCCAGCAGGACCCCAGGACAGCGAGGGCAGGCACAGCCGCTGTCCCTGAGCGGTCTCCCAGGCCCAGTGCCTGCTCCTTGGTGCCCATCGAGAAGGAGGGGCAGCATGCTTGGCCGGCATTTGGTCAGGAGCCTAGAGAAGTTACGGGGTTTCCCTTCTAGGCCGACGTCCAGCACAGTTTGAGTCTGAACAAAGCGGGAGCCCTGCCGGGGACGCATGCACGCCGCCCACTCAGGACAGGTCACTGTGAGACCCCTCCCTCTGTCCCTGGTGTGCAGTGGGGCACGCTGTGTCTAGGGGAGCGGATGGGGTGGGCGATAGCCCAGAGGAACTCAGCAGAGGGTTGACTGGCAGCCAGAAGCAGCAGCCAAATCCTCAGCAGAGCTTTGCCTTCTCCCTCCCCCACCCTCCCCCCCACACACAGACCAGGAGAGAAGCAGGAGGGCTGCCAGCCACACTCGGCGCTGCGGGGTCTGGGGGCGCTGCGGGGTCTGGGGGCGCGGTCCTGTGGAGTCTGGATGTCTGCTCTCTTCCGAGGGACTCTGGGCACTTTGCAGGCAGGGAGTGAGGTCCCAGACGGCCAAGGGAGGTCCCAGCAGATGGCCCAGCCACACTTGTCCTAGGAATAGAAACCTTTGTGGGCTCCGGAGGGGCCTGGCCTGGCCGAGGCCTCAGGGAGATTCTTTCATCTGTGTTTGGTCAGAACAGCAGTGTTTTCCTGGAGTTTCAGACCCTGCAAAACCAGGCTGTAAGTCCCAGAAAATACTGTTGTACGTCAGGAATTCCACCCCCCGCGTGACCGTCTTAGGAGACGACTGCGTGTACGTGTCCCAGCTCGGGACTGGTGGCCACCTTGAGAGGCGCCTAAGGAAGACGGGAGGTTGCACGGGGCTGAAAGCGCCTGTTCTTCCCTGGAAACTGCAGGCTGCGTGTCGCACCTTGACTTTTCTCCCTGTCGCCGCACGTCATCCGTAGTAGCCGGGAGTCCTGAGCACCCACATCTCCCCTTTCCTGCACCAGGTTGGGTGCTGGCCCCTAAAGTGACCTCTGCATGGAATGTCTCCATCACACACGTGCACACAGGGTCACTAATTCAGGGGGGAGCCAGTTTGAACCACTGCACCCAAATCTGTACACAGCCGATGTGAAAAAATTTTAATTTGAATGATCAGCAAGATACATGGAAGTGGCTGTAGTCGGAAGATGGGGCAGACTCACGAGAACGTTACAGTTTCCTGACACGCCTGCATTCCGTGAGAGGAGCCTTTGTGTGGAAAGCCTTCCATGCTCCAGAAGTGGCCATGGGGACCTGCAGTCCTCGGAAGGTCTGGGGGAGTGAGAGCGGCCTCAGCGGGCTCCCCCAGACTCTTAGGAGCAGCTGGGGCTTCTGGGAAGGGTAGGGCGGTGTGGACTCGCGCACATGGTCCCCAGAGGTGAGTCCTCAGTCGTGATCCTGGATCCCACTGCGAGCTGGCAGTTCCCCACCCCCGGACAGGTGGCCCGAGCCTCCATGTCCCCAGCTGCTGGGCAGCAGAAGCACGTGGACAGGGCCATGGGAGGTGGTGGAGCTCTGCAGACCATTTCTCTGGGGGACCCGCCAGGAGGGAGCGAGGGGGGGGCGGGTCTGGCAGCTCTCTGGGGTGCTGTTGGATGAAGGGGGTGCTGTCCTGAGCCCACTCTCTACATGGCCCCTGTCCACCCAGCCTGCTGACCACTCTGTGACCAGGCAGTCCTAGGACCTGGGCCTCTGAGACAGGTCACATGAGGGGGCAGTGGGCTGGGTGAGGTGCCGGCCACCCCGGGGCCTGTTTATCTATCACGAGACCGTGGCCACGTCCACGTCCCGGCTGGGGTTTGAGATCGCAGGCCTCAGCACCCCTGTGGGGTCAGGACAAACAAGCTCGTGAGCGGAGTCCAGAACACGGCACAGACCTGAGCTGCTTTGGAAGTGTAGGCTTCTGGTGGTGAGATGACAAGGTGTGCCGGGAGCTCCCTTCTGCGGTCCCCTTGGCGAACCCCTCACCTGCTGTCATAGTGTCCTGTTTCTGCCATGACTGGGGCCATCACCCCTGTACCTTGGGCTCCCAGGGGCGCCTGCAGACCCACCGGCTGTGGGTCGGGGTCCCATCCCTGCCTTGCCCCGCGGTGCCTGGACCAGTGGCTTCTCAGCTGGGTACCACCCAGGCCTTCCCATGGAGAGCACAAGGACTCCGTTAGAGATGGTCCCCAAACTAACGGGCGGTCCACACCCGACCAAGAGTGCTGCCCGTCCTCCAGCTGTGTGTGCCTGGCAGGCGGCCGCTGCAGATGGGCTGAGTGCCCAGCCCTGTCCCATGTCCCCGCTATAGCCGTCCCCAGAGCTGGGCAGCCCTAAACCTGTGTCCCCTGGGACCTGGACTGTGCCCTTACGTGGAGAGAGGGTCTTCACGGATGTATTTGAGGCAAGGATTGAGACAAGACCTTCCTGGATCACAGTGGGCCCTAAAACCCATGACACGTGTCCCAAGAGGATGGGGGATAAACACTGGGGTGGTGTGACCACACGCCAGGGCCCCCTGGGCCGCTCCCGGTGGAAACGGTCAGCAGAGAGGTGGACGGAGCTCTGCCTGTCCCTGCTGTTGTCTGTCTAGGCGGAGGACCCAGGCCGAGATGCCCCCAGGGACGGCTCTCTGGGAGGTGCTCGCGCTGCACGGCCCCGTCACTTCATGCCGCCGCGGTCTCTCGGGCGCTACTGGGTTCCAGGGACAGATCTGAGTTGTTTTTGAGAAGTTTCCTGCTGATACTTGCTGACAGGTCATGCTCTGAACTCTGTCCCACGAGCGAGGAGCCTGGGTTTAAGGTCAGCAGCTCGAGATTCTCCCAGCACGTAAGGGGGAGCCAAGACTCAAGCCTGGGTGCCCCGACCTGGGGCTCGTGTCACGGGTGCAGGGGGTGTCCTCTGAGGTGACCGGGCCTGACCAGCCCCTCCTCCTGACCCGAGTGAGCCGCAGGTGGATGCACATGTCCCTCAGCGCGTGCATAGCCGCCTGGCACTTAGAGTGACCGAGGGTCTGCAGAGCTCCTCCCCCTCGCGGGTGGGCTAGGGTGTCTTGGGGACCATGTCCCCCAGGTCAGCTGTGCCTGCTCGCTCCTGGCCCCAGGGTAACTGTGGGAACACGGGCGAGGTGGCTCAGCAGGTGCGTTTAATTTGTTGCAGTGGAAAGCCTTCAGCCCAGCGTTTTTGTTTGTGACTGTGTTTTGCTCCAGGAACATTCCAGAAGTTGTGGTGTGACCTCTTTGCAGTGCTCTCTAATCTGGCATTCCTTTCTGTCTGTTTGGCCTTTTCCAGGTGACGTGTCCAATCTGGATCCTAAGTTCTCGTTCGAGGGCACCAAGCTGGACGTGGGGAACATTGTGCTGGCGTTGTACAGCGGCCTCTTTGCCTATGGAGGATGGTAGGTTCTAGAATGTCAGGGCCTCTGGGCTTTGGGACACACAGGCTGTGTGGGCCCTCACATGTCGAGCGGTCCGGGTCTCTTGGCCGTCCGTGGGCAGCTCTGGGGCACGCAGGCAAGGCCGTCGAGCTGCTGCTAGCCCCACGCATCCCAGAAAAGCACAGGGGTGCGCCAGTGCAGCCCTGGGCACTGCTCACAGCGAGCCTGCTTCCTGTGGACAGACCTTTGCTGACGGACGTGAAGCATTTAGGCTCAAGGTGCTGGGCTTGGTGGTTCTCTCCCCACCAGGAGCGAGGTACCTGCCTGCGGCCCTGGCCGACACCTTCCGTCCCCTGGGTCCCCAGCAGCGGCCCCTGCTCTCGGGCCAGGCTGTCCCAAGTCCTAGGAGTAGCTGCTGGAGGCGGGCAGGCCGGCAGGCAGGGAAGATGCAGGAGAGGGTCGGGCAGCAGACGGGGTGCCTTGGAACACGCTTAGTGCATCAGCGCCTTCCACGTGCACACGGAAGCCGTGAGGGCTGCCCTTCGGCTCTCTTCCCCACGTGGCCTCTGAGTCTGCCCTCGAGTGCTCGGTGTGGACGCGAAGAGCTGCACATGGAGCGGGTCTGCGTGTGGGGGAGGTGCACAGGGTGCCCCCCTTGGGCCGGGCTGTGCCTCTGCCTCAGAGACCGTGCTGGCTGCCCGGGGGTCAGAATGCATCAGAGGACAGGCCACGTGGGGGTGGGCAGCACTGATTCCCCTCAGGACATGGGGCCCCCAGCTGCTCACCAAGGGGGACCCCTGCAGGTGTGGGGGGAGCCCCAGTCTGCGGGCCCAGAACAGCCAGGAGGGGCTCCCGGGGGGTCTGAGTTGTTTTCCCTAATAATTGTGGGAGGAATGTATTATGAAATTCTGCTCTCTCAATTCTAGGAATTACTTGAATTTTGTCACAGAGGAGATGATCAACCCCTACAGGTATGAGTATGAACAGACTTGTGCTATTTTAACGTGAGAGGAGGAGGAAGCCTGGTCCTGTCTCAGAGGCAGCCACGGGCCCGGCCTCGGACGAGAGCAGGGCCTCACCGGAGGGGTGCTGGGGCGGGGTGCTGGCTTCTGGCCCCTCCTCACTATCTGCATGGTGTCCGTGTGGCCTGGAACAAGGCTCCCCGGAGGCCCGGGGCCCGAGGCTGGAGGGCCTGAGTCGCTGGCCCAGGTTCACGCAGCCGCCCACCTGCCAGCTTCCAGCCCCTTGCCCGTGCTGGTGGCCGCTTTCCCCGCGCAGTGAGGCTCAGGACCCGGCCCCCCTGTGTTGGAGGGGACACCAGCTCCCCACCGTCCAGTCTGGCCCTGTGCTGGGCTGCCCTTGGGTGACGCCCCCCTCCCACTCCTTCCAGAAACCTGCCCCTGGCCATCATCATCTCCCTCCCCATCGTCACCCTGGTGTATGTGCTGACAAACCTGGCCTACTTCACCACACTGTCCACGGAGCAGATGCTGACGTCCGAGGCTGTGGCCGTGGTAAGACACCGCCTCAGAGCCTGCGAGGCCGGGCACACCAGGCCCCTCCTCCGTGAACCACATCCTCCGTGGAGCGGTGGAGCTGTGCTTCGCCACCCCCCCGAAAGAGTAGGGCCCTGGCTCTTAACCCGGGGTCTCGGGAGCCCCGTCGCCCAACCTCCCCCAGGCCGGTCTGTGTGACTTGTAAAGCCGAGTGTGGGGCTGGGGGTACGGTGAGTCCCAGGCAAGCCGAGCGCAGGGAGGTGGCCTTCCCCCACCCGCAGCCCGGATGCACGCTGCACTTGTGGGCCCTGGGTTCAGCGGAGCGACGCGGCCTCTCCGGACCCCGCAGAGGCGGCCGGCTGAGTGCCTTGTCAACCCCCAGACCAAGCCCCAGAGCCAGGGCCTCAGCTCTTGCGACACCCGCCCACTCCACCTTCTGAGTAAACACCCAGCTCCGCGCGGGGGGCGGGGGGGGGGGCCACTGGGGGCCCAGCCAGAGACAGCCGTGCTCCCCTTCCCTTGAGCGGATGTGCTGATGGAGGGAGGCTGTGCACAGGGCCACCCTGGCGTCCTGCAGGGTACAAGTGCCTGCGGGTGTGGATGGGGAGTGAGGCGCAGGGCCCCGTGCTGAACCGGGTCCTGTCCCTGGGGCTGCCCCCCAAAGTGCAGACCCCACGGGGTCACTCCAACTGCAGACGTCTCACGATGGGCATGCGGGAAGCCGTGCAGGCAGAAGTGTGCTGGGGCCAGGCTGTGAGGACGGCCTGTTGTCCGGGTGGAGAAGTTGGAGTCCCGTGCTGGGTGCCTGGGGGCCGAGAGGCTCACGCTCACTGTCTCTGTAGGACTTCGGAACCTATCACCTGGGCGTCATGTCCTGGATCATCCCCGTCTTCGTGGGCCTGTCCTGCTTTGGCTCCGTCAATGGGTCCCTCTTCACGTCCTCTCGGTGAGCCCCCACCCAAACACCCTTGCGTCTGCCGGGCTCTGGGGAGAGGCAGGAGATGCCGCTGGCGCGGGGGAGGCCGTGGCACACCGCCTTCTAATGTGTGCTTGAGGTTATGTTTTGTCCTGTTTGAGTAAAACGGAAGTAGGGGAACCGTGAACTCTACTCTGTCCCCCGGTCCTCTGCTCGGAGGTGACACAACTGTGTCCTTCTGGACTCTCACGGGTTCATTTCGAAACCCTGCCCAGGGCACTGGAGGCCCAGGGGGACAGGAGGTGAGGAAGGTCGAGTCTTTCCCTTGCCAGCTGAGCCCCTGAGGGACGCCGAGAAGCCCAGGCAGGGAGCCCAGCCCCAGGGGCATGTGCCCTCTGCGCTCCCTGCCCTGCCTGGGGGCGCGTGGGGAGGAGGCTGAATGGCCACTGCTCTCCCCGCAGGCTGTTCTTCGTGGGGGCCAGGGAGGGCCACCTGCCCTCCATCCTCTCCATGATCCACCCACAGCTCCTGACACCCATGCCGTCCCTCGTCTTTACGGTAAGCGGCAGTGCCGTCCAGTGTCCTGCACTCCGTCCCCGGGGCGATGGCACGCGGGCTGAAGGGGGAGACTGGCGTGTCCCTCGGGGCCCGTCTTGGGAGCTTCCCAGCCGGAGGCCGGGGGAGGGAGGCTGCGCGTTCTGTCCGCACGAAGCCCGTCCCGGCTCCGCCTGCTGTCCGCTGGCTGCAGACTCGAGGCGACACTGAGACATGAGTCATTGGCATGAGTGGGTCTTCACGTTGCGCTTCAGAGATATTTTTTTTTAAGTTTTTAATTCCAAAAGCTGCGTGTAGCGGTTGTGAAACAGAAGACCTGGGAAGCGTGGAAGGGTGCGAAGCGAGCGCTGTCCAGGGGCGGCTGGGCGCGGGCCGCTCCGGGAGCTCTGCGGGCGTTTCGTCACGAGATCGCGTTTCTCTGCTCACAGTGCGTCATGACCCTGCTGTACGCCTTCTCTACAGACATCTTCTCCGTCATCAACTTCTTCAGCTTCTTCAACTGGCTCTGCGTGGCCCTGGCCATCGCCGGCATGCTGTGGCTCCGGTACCGGAAGCCCGAGCTGGAGCGGCCCATCAAGGTAAGCGGCCGGCCGGTCGGCCCGGCACAGCCACTCAGTCCTGTGCCCTCTGGCGTGTGGCCAGGCGAGCCGCTGTCCCTCCGTCTTCCCTGCGCCGGCCGGCGGTTAGGGCACCTTCTCCAAAACATTCTGGCGAGGCTGGAGTAGGTCTGTGTGGACGTGCTTCCGAGAGACGCAGAGAGGTAGCTGTTTCACAGGATGACTGTTATCGGGAACCTCTTAAGTGCCGACCACGTGACTCCAGGTGCTGGGGTTCATCAGAGGACAAATTAGACCCCTAAGTCCCCTAGAGCCTCTCTTCTAAGGAGGGCAGAAGCAGTAACTACGGAACCCGCGTGCCAGGTGGGGGGTGATGAGCACTGCGGGGCAGGGGCAGGTGCCAGGGCAGGAGGGGAGACCAGCTGGGGTGCAGGTGGAGGTGCCCACAGCGCCCGCCCTAGCCTCGGCCTGCCCAGGAGAAACCAGGGTGCTGGCCCTTGTCACCTCGGTCCTGGGGTACAGCTTCCCGGAGTGACACCGTCTCTCCAAGAAGGGGTGCAGCAAAGGCCCCGTGCGCACGTCAGCCACGGCCCTGTCCCTTGTCCAGCACCTGCTAGCATGTGGTCCTCACGATGGGCACCTGTCCACCAGCCTCCTCCCTGCTCCCCACCCAGCAGTCTTGCAGAGGCCAGCGGGGTCCAGGAGAGGCTCTGGGGAGACCAAGGCAACCTCAGTGCCCGGGATCATCTCAGCTCTCGCTTGTGGGGGGCGCCGTCCCCACATCAGCCAGGGCTGTGACTGGCACTGTCACAGTGGGGCAGGCGGGGCGTGCCATGTGGACTGAGCTGGTGGGACCCTGACTCGTCCGTCACCCCCCGGGGTCTGCCGGTGTGCAGACAGACGGCCGAGCCCCAGTGTGGATGAGGCTGCCCGGCGGAAGGCACAGAGAAGCAGAAGCGGGACGAGCGTCCCGGGAGCCGCCAGCCGGTCTGTGGGCGTGTCTGCAGCTCTGCCTTGAACTCTGTGGGTGGGCCGCGTTCCGGGGGGCGGGAGGGGCGGCTGCAGACTGCAGCCCCGCCTGTCCACAAAGGGCTCTCTGAGAAGGCGAGTGCTGCTGTGTGTTTAGTGGGTGGCCACGGTCTTCCCAGAAGCGCGGGGCCCCTCCTTTGGGTGACTGTGTCGGGTGCTGGGCCCAGGTCTCCACCCTGTGATGGAACCAGGAGGCTGACCTTCCCTGACCTTGGGAAGGGTCAAGGGACCAACCTGCTTGTTTCCATCTGCCCATCAGCACTCTCTGTGCTTGGAGTGGTTACTGCCCGGCCCCCCATGCTGAGGGCGGGTAGAGGTCTCCGTGGTCAGGAGCCTGGCTGCCTCGTGTGAGGCCGACTCAGAAAACCACGCAGGCTGGAGCTGGCAAAGGCTAGAACAGGCCCCGGAGGTCAGAGCCGTCCATAGCTCGGCCGGGACACAGGAGTGGCTTGGAGTGGGGGTGCAGGGGGTGCCCGAGACGGGGGTCCCAAGGGAAAAGATGCCCCCAGCAAGGACACGGGATAGGGTGCATTCAGCAGGGTGGATGGGACTCAGAACAGCAGGTGGTGGGAGGTGTGGAACGGGAGTGATGGAGGACAGGCTGCGGGCCTCAGCTACTTCCCCATCCACATCCCCAGGTGAACCTGGCCCTCCCCGTGTTCTTCATCCTGGCCTGCCTCTTCCTGATTGCCGTGTCCTTCTGGAAGACCCCCGTGGAGTGTGGCATTGGCTTCACCATCATCCTTAGTGGCCTGCCTGTCTACTTCCTTGGGGTCTGGTGGAAAAACAAGCCCAAGTGGCTCCTTCACAGCATCTGTGAGTACCTTTGTCCTCAGCCCGGGGCCGCGGCCG